>NC_092180.1:7075390-7708890 GCF_043641665.1 Enoplosus armatus | reverse complement strand
CAGTGACAATGTAGTCCCCCCCCCCCCCTCTCTCTCTCTCCCTCTCTCCCTCTCATGCTCACTCTCTCTTACCGGTGTAGTTGCACATATCATCCACTGGTTGCATGTCTTCTCATGTTATAACATCCAAGTGCCATTATTGTGTAACTGTGTGTGTGTTTGTTGCTCTGCAGATAAATGCCCAAGATATCAACTATCAAGAGCAGCTTGGCCATGGAAACGGAGGGACAGTTTACAAGTAAGTATTTGCTGGCTCTCACATTGAGGCACCAACATTGCAAGGCCACAGCACAATAACGAACAGTGACACTGAACAGATACCTGCTGAAGCAAGTGATAGTCTGAATGATGTATTCAGTGATGTTGAAGCCTCTTCACAGTACAAATATTAAGGAAGAATTAAGGACATTTCAGATTTTTTCTGCTCATTTTTCACTCAATAGAGTTCTGTGAAGGAAGGGTACTCCATTGTTCGCCACCCTTCCTCTTTTCCTTCATCTGTCCATTTATCTCTCAGTGTTTGGTGTGACATCTATCAGGCTGGTTTGTGCCTGTACCTGAATTTATTTATTCTGGTTTGAAGGTTGCAAACATATATGATATTGATTTGGGGGCTGTAAAGTATGACAGCAATTGACTTAATCTGTCTGTAGTACAGCACATTACCTGCCACGATAGAACAGCTCCATCTTCTCTGGCTAGACAAATGTGTTACTGCCCTGCTAACGTTATGACAGGGTTGGCATTTGTGCTGCTCCTTCTATCCCTTTTTTCCCCACCTTGTGTTTCCTCATTCCCATCAATCCTTTGCTATTGAGCTGTTTTATTGAGATTGAAGTATTGATCACTGCTCAAACTAACCTTGACTTGACAGAGTGGTCTGTCTCACACAGTCCCCGGCAAACCCAGTAAATTTCCTATCTAGCAAATCCACAAGATTTTTATTCTCACCCCTTTCTTTCCAACCACCTTTTCCCGTTTTATGACTTTGAGATAGTTTCATTAAGAGCCAGTCCCTTATAGTTGTAGGAGAATAAGATTGCTGATAAGTTTGGCACCAGAAATGGTTACACTGCACTGGGGAAGGCCAATATTGCAAGCCCAACAACTTCTCAGTCAATTTAGCCCAGCAAAAAATCCATATGCTGTGGTGCTGAAATTTTTATGGTTGGAAGGAGAAGATTAAATAAATACAGATAGAAAAAAATCCCTGGTTGTTTGTTATTTTGGTGTTTTAGATTTCGTTTAATTTCATGTACAAATTTCGTGAACAATGGCTCAATTCCATTAAGTGTAAGTCATGACAGGGACCCAGGACCCTGCAACTCATATAAATGGAATGCAGTTCCAGTCGATCTCAATTACACTTGGGCTTTTCCTACTATGTAATGCCAAAATGTCTGCCGTGAAAAAGATCTGTTCTCTATCAATGCAATGAAATGGAGGAGCTTCTCACAGCTGGAAAAAAATAAAATCTAATTGAGTAAAACCTCAGAAAAGATATAGAATTTATGTGAAAGCATTTTTCTGTCACTTTGTAAACTTAAATTAGCAGTTGAATTCCAATGACACACATATTGCATTGCATATACTATTACCAGTCTCTCATACGCTCATACCTTAGATTTGTTTACATTTTGTGCTGAATTAAAATTTAAAAGTCAGTCGTATCGTTAATGACAATGTTTGGATCATTACAACATTATCCATTTTGTATTGTCTCATAAATTCAATACATATGTAGATACATGGTCTAAGAGAGCAATTGATATACTCCCCCAGTGCCTCCTGGACATTCGACAGAAGTCTGGCCAGTTTAGGAGCTACTTTATTTGCTCCTTCACCCTTCTAGAAATTTCCCAGTTGAGGTCAACTTTTCCACACCCTGCTGAGGACAGATAGGGCGATGGCTTTTCCTTCTATGCATCAACAAATGCTTTTTCAGAAACTTTAAGGGTTCCTGTAAGTCATTGTCCAAGCCTGTCATAAGTCCACACCCTACAACTGGGCATTTGCTTCCAAAACTACCACAGCTGCATCCTTCCTGGTCTGCCGGTCCCCCTCTGCTGAGTCAGCAGTAGCTTAGTAAGCACCAACCGTGTTCGGGTGCAGCCTCTTCCTCTGCAATGTTTTGAAGAAGGTCCATTCCATGTACCCAATCTCCACCATGACACTGAAGAGGCTGGCTTGATTATGACTTGCCAGCAAATAACAGAACAAGTGACAGCTCAGCTACTCCATCAACCCAACACCAAGTGTCTTGTGCATTTAATTGCTTACTGTAATCGTAGATCTTTGACTTTAGCTTTTGCACTGGCATTCAAACATACGCCCTTGACTAGAAAGTCCACACATACAACAGTTCAGATCTGCCCTGGCTACCCTGCACTCTGCCTGTGTAAGTCACAGTCACACCTGCAAGTAATGCAGGACCCTACTTGACCACATGGCTGTCACCCCAGAGCTTGGAGGCCTGACTAATGTTGATAAGGTACTTAAAGAGAAACTTCAATAATCACTTTTTGCCATGAAAAATGAATGAATAAATAATCTTTTTATCTATTAAACAGAAAATGAATAGTATAAGCTTGTGTTCTAGGCCTTCCTGCCTCCTGTCTATAACTACACAGGTCATTGGAGTTAGAGGAAACTCAAAATTGTGAATTTGTAACAGAATTGGTGTTAATTGTGTTGGTGGCCTTGACATCAGCTCCTAGAAATTTTCATCAGTAACTGTTAATTGCTTCCTCGTTTCTTTAATTTTAATTATTTTGTCACAATCAGAAAAAGCTCAAAATATTTAATACTGCTCTTCCCTTGGCGACACTGACTGGATTTTTCCATTCAACTTATTACAACGGGTATAAAGTCCTCTTTTCTTCTCTGTAAATATTTCATGCCAAAAGTAAATTAACTTATTTTAAGACAAAAAAACAGTGATACAGTAAGTTCATCAAAAGAGTTATCCAGTCTGTCTTCACAAAAGCTTTATCATGGTGGGATTTTCTTAAGGGTCTGGACAGGAAGCTGAGGTTATCCAATCAGGTGCATAAAGAGATGAAAACATGAAGGGTCTATGTTGGAAGGATCAAGGATCTCAATCAACCCCAACCTTTGTGTGTTGTTTCTGCACAGAGACAAAAGAAAAGAGCATTACATTAGCATGGGTTAGTCTAATTGTCTCCAACATATTTAAATGTCGTCATTACAATGTTTACATTAGAATGTTGTATACCTCTTCTTTATTACTTATTAACTTGGGTTATATCTTTGCAGCTCTGCCCATTGGTTTTTTTACATTGTACTCACCAAAGTAATCACTGAGATCTTTGATCAAGGCAACATCTCTCATTTCTACATTGTTCTGATTAGAAAAGCTTTTCTTCTTTTTTTAAACAACAACACATTTAAAATGAGAATTTTAGCTATATTGGCCAGCTATACCAAACAAATGTTGCTGTATCAAGCAGGAAATTAGCCATCTTTTAAAATACTGTACGTATACGCACAGAGGGCCTAGACAGATTTCTTGCTACCTTAGAAACCAATTCTCTGTCCTCTTCAGTCCTACCCTTTGGTCCAGCTTATATTAGGCTTATCACGTGTGAAAAGCACTACCACTCCCCACCTTTTAACCTCTTTGCCCATTTATGACCCAGAGCCATTTAGACTCAATTGGATGTTACCAACACCTCAGCTCTCCATAGCCACGCGCTGACCTAGCCATCCATCAATGTCGGCCTTTGTTTTTTTATTACACACTCTCTCAGAGGTCCATCTTGTCCACCAATCTAACTGACTCTATGGCTTATAAATACAATAACAAGGACACACAGGCTATTTTCGTGACTCATGGATCCAGCAGTGCAATTAAAACAAGCACATTTGCCTGACTGTGACTGTGGTGACATCTACTTAGACACCCATGGCTGTTCCTTTAGTCTCGCAGCCCATTTTCTCCATTGATTTTGTTTTTTCACCTCACTGATTAAACTGTATATTGAAGGGCCAAACCACTTTGGTTAATTGGTGGTAACCTAGTATCTTGTATCCAGATATTTTCAGATTGTGTCTAGAACCAGTTTCCACCTGGCGTCACAGTGCCTCTCAAATGCATCTTGAGTGAACTGTGATGGTGCTAGAGATGAAGATTCTTGTGGCTGTGTGCCTTGGTAAATTAGCGGTAGCGGTTTGAAATAGGTGAAACAGCTTTTTTCTGGAGATGATATATGTTAAACTATGAAGCTGACCAGGTACTCCTTGATTGCAGCCTAGTACAACATCTCCGCATTAAATCCTACCTTCCTAAAGGTTGTAATGTTCAATTAATTTCCTAAATAATCATTAATGACTGACGTCGGCAGCATGGTGGCGCAGTGGTTAGCACTGTCGCACGGGAGGTAAAGCTGGTTAGAGCGGGTTGGCGGTTCGATCCCCAGCTGCCCCGTAATGTGTGTCCTTGAGCAAGACACTGAACCCTATGTTTCTCCCGCTGGAGACCAGCACCTTGCATGGCAGGTCGGTTGCCATTGGTGGGTGAATGTGTGAGTGATTGGGTGAATGAGACTTAACTGTAAAGGTTGAAAAGCACTATATAAGTGAGATCGTTGAAATAACTTGTATATCTCTTGTTTATAGGTAGACTGTTTGGCTCTTTGAATCTTTCTCCAGATAATTAGGCTAAACTATTTAATGGTTAAGAGGCTGTAATCTGACGCCTGGATGGAAAAAAGTGTTTTACAGCCTCAAGCTAAATGATTATGAAATGATTCGGATGTGAAATGATTGTTTGAGTATTTGGTATCCACTGGAGGTTAGTGTGACTCAATGATGTTCCAATTTATTCATCTTAAATGGGACATTGTGTAAACTATGAAATTTACAATACAGACATAAAAAACAGCAAGTGTACAAAAGTTGTTATTGCCTATAGGTGTCGAAGATGTACGTTTTTTAGCAGCTCTTGTAGAGCCTGTAGATGGCAACATTGACATGTCAACATCTGCAGGTCTTAACTGTTGCAGCTGTTGCTTTCCTTTCCTGGAGGTCACACAATGTGGCATGTGCAGAACTGGTCCAACAATGAGTGAATGCCATAGGACACCCTCTAAGAAAACAAATCGATTGTAATATTAAATATAAACATAATGCTACACAGCCAAATGCCCTTACACTATCTCATTAAAACCAACAATCTGAGAGTAGAACAAACAGCAAACCAACAACAGTTGTGTTGTTGTAATTTATTTCTCAGCCACAAGAGGCTTGCTCTCAAAAGTAATGTCCATTCATGGCATTGAGGAATATTGACTTTCAGTTTTTTTTAGCATGGTGGGATATAAACAAAACAAACATTTCAACTTCAGCTTCGAATGAGCCTGATATTTAGCAAACGTTTTTGTGTATATTTGTGTGTACATGCAGGTCTGTCTGTCTGTGTCAGTTAGGAGACCCATTATAGCCATATCAGGTCAGAGAGTCGGGGGGGGGGGTGGGAGGCAGAAAGGCAGCAAGGCAGCCCGTCATCCATGTGGCAGTGTAAAAGTACCACGTTAGCCCTGATCCAGGAGGCCAGTCTCTCTAACCCCCAGCCCCAACTTCAGAGACATAGAGAGAGGCCCTATGAATACTGCATGATGGAGCTTTTATTACAGAGCGAGCTGGAGTGTAAATAAGATCCAGGCAATGGGGCACATTTACTGGGGTCAGATCAGGGGGAAGTGGCGGGGGGTGGCTATGTAACCTTGTCCCCATGTCTCCCGCTGTCACAAGCCTGTCACTGTAACTCATACAGGGATGCTCGGCCCTGAGGTGGTCAAGGACAGTCTGAGAATAAAGCTTTAACCAAGCAGTAGTCACACCATACCTCCAGCCCTAAAGCTGTTAAAACATCTTAACAGTTGTATATCTAACTTAGACATACAGTTTGTTTATCATTTAATTATTATTGTATAACATTTGTTGCTACTTCTGAACATATGCAGTAATATTGGGCTTGTTGTTCTGTAAGTTATATTGTGGGGATATTTCCCTTCAATCTTTTGTGAAGCATATTTAAGAAAACACCTTGTGTAAAAGTGTTAGGGTTAGGGTCACAAAAGGAAAAGAAAAACAGCATTAGCTTTAACAAACAGATGTGAGGCTTTGCATGAAGGTACATACACAAAGCTTGTACGCACACAAACACATGGTATCCCACATACACAAAGCTGCTCTTCTCATGTGTTGAAGTAGGAGTTAGGTGCATTCAGCCACGGGCAAGGTATTTCTTTCAGCATGTCTAGACTTCTCAATCTCTTCAGGCTGCCTTACACATACACAACCTGCCCAGTCAGTATTTAACATGTCTACCTCTGCGATCTTGCCCAATTAACATCTTCATCTTAATTAAGAGGCGGCAGTCATGCTTAACTGGTATTGATTGTAGCTTAAAGGAAGACCAAGACATCAAAATGGAAACAAGGCCATCAGCCTTATGTGCAAAGAGCTCTTTTCCAGAAAAGATGACACTAATGATCAAGAACACTCAGGGCAAAAAGAAACAACACTGTCCACTTAAGTCAGAAGATGGCTGAAGGCTTATGGTTTATTCTAATAACTAAACACACCATTTTTATTTTTTGTCATTTCATATTTGGAGTATGGACATTTTGTAGAAGCAGACATCATATCTGTTTCAAAAATTGTGAACCTGCTACATGTAAGATTCAATTAAAGGAAATTATGTAAATAGCTATTAGACCTTGACACAAACAATTAAATGTTTGTTTTAGTTATTCTCTGGACAGCTTGAAATGTAAATGTCCTACTAAAGTTTACTCTTTTTTTTTTTTTCTTTTAATTTCTTAAAAGAATCTCTTAATCTCTTAATTGTTTTTGACTTCAGCAGTGAAGTAACTATCAAAGATAGGTAAACTACAGCTCAAATACAGCATGGCATAGCTACAGTCAGAGACCAGTGTTTATTCAAACTGTGGGTAAATACACACTAACCCGACATGGCACTAATGGGTGTTATTAATTAAAGGCCTGGGCCAGTTTTGAGGTGTCTGGCCGAAGAGCAATGTGATACTCTAATCTAAGACACATTAATCACACCTTGCACCATACACATTCTCTCTGTAAGACCCACGGTCAGGTGAGTAGCCAGGTATCACATTTACTAAGCCTGCTTGCAAGCTAACCAGCCTGTGTGACGTACACCACCTCATCCCCATCACCTGACAGCTGTTGGACAGTATTCGTCCTTGAGGATTGTATGTTGAGAGGTCCTGAGGTATTGTCACTGGTGCCGTAAACTAACCTTCAAGGGCTGTAACTAAAGCCGATGTTTGGCATTAAGGAGTTTGATAATTAAATCATTACGGGGCCGGTCTGTGGCTGCTGCTTTACTTGCAACTCAAAACTCTGTCTGGAACAACTAGCGATAGGGCTGACTGGATCTGGTTTTGGGTGATGACCTCAGACCTTTTTAAGAGAAATGACAGAGGCATTTTGTCATGCTAACTCTACTATTGCTCAGAAACACAGAGACCTGTGGAGTTTTTATCGCACTTTGAACTATTATTGCGCTATAATGTCCTTTCATTACCCATCACTTGAACTTTATCACTATGTTTAGTACATTACATTAAGGATTTGCGATTGCTCTGATCAATATTCATTTATTAACCACATCAGAACAGTGACATTACATTTTGTTTTTCAGAGCAATGTGCAGGGGATTTTTGTTTTTTGTTTTTTCGTGGCACTGTACCTTTTTAAAAAGGAAAAAAAAAACTACATGATGTTTGAAAATGAAAACACAAATGCTCAAGTTTCCATTTAAATAAACTCAAGTAACTGCTTTCTACAGTTTTGTTTCATATTATGTGTTTTGTCCCTGTAGGGCATACCATATTCTTGGCAAGCGGGTTTTAGCTGTCAAGGTGAGAACTCCTTTCATGTTGATAATAATATTACTCTTTCATAAGTGACTCTTAATCTAGTCCCATCCTAACCCCATCAGAACTTGTTGTTTATTGAACCTGTTTATTAAAGGCTGTACCTTTTCTTTCCCCCCCATTGTGATTACAGGTCATTCCCCTGGATATCACGGTGGAATTACAGAAGCAGATCATGTCAGAATTAGAAATTCTCTACAAGGTTAGTTTTTACCGATTTCATCTGTTCCTCTTCACCAAAACATTTCTCTTTTCTCCATTGAATGTTGCTGTCCTACCTCTTAAGTACTTATTGCCTCTGGTCTTACAATGTAAGCTAGGGATACATGTGACACACGCGCAACACACATGGACTAGGCATGTGAGTTTACTGATCACTGTCTTTGAAACAGGAGTTTTTTTTCTGTTGTGCCTAAAATGTACCGGCCCAGACGCTGTGAGCATGGAAACTCACTTAAACTGGGCATGAATGCACTTTGTGTTATTAGCATTGAACATGAAAAAGGAAGTTGTGGTTGCCCTGAAACAAAGAGAACATCAACTAACCTGAGCTCAATATTTTGATGTGTTTCTGTGTGTGGAATTAAATCATAAATAAAATTGTTTATTTCCAAACAAAAAGAGTTGATGGACTTCAAATTGATGCTTTTGAGCTCTGACTACAACCAATTCAGCATGTGTGATCATGAGAAACTTCAGCTGTTGCACTTTTGCACTCAAAGTCCTGGTCACATGATCGCTTTTGCACTTGCAGATTCATAATGAGGATGTATAAGCAAATTATTTTGTATCACAGATGAATATTTTGGCATGCCCTTTATGATCACATTGTCTCTTCTCTTGATTGCAGTGTGATTCACCCTACATCATCACTTTCTTCAGTGCCTTTTTTGTAGAGAACAGGATATCCATATGCACAGAATTTATGGACGGTGAGTTTGTCTGTGGCTCAAGCCAGAAGATCATATGTTTTTCCTTTGCTAACCACAGCTGTGTAGAAGGGACTTTGGGGAGCTGTCCTCTGTCTCTCTACTGTGTATCCATTTACACTTCTGCAGATCAAGAGAACGTCTTATCGCTGTGAGCTGCTTAGCATGCCTGTGTGCTAAAAGCTACAAGGGTGTGATAAATCTTGACTTAAGTGCATTTGTAGGTGCGTTTGTATGTGTGTGTCTAGACTGGTGTGAGATGAGGGACTGTCTATGTTTTTAGATGTGTGTGTTTGTCCAAGTGTGCGTTAATGCAGTGATTCCCCTGTTTCACACATTTGCAGGCTTGTTGACAAATTCTTGTCTAACGTCTCTGCACTCTTCTCTTCATGAAACTTTTCTTTGGTCAGTCATTTCAACTGTTGTGCTTGATTACTGCAAACAAGAAATTACAGTGTTGTGAAAATTGGACGGGATAATGAAACATCAATGATTTTGACATCTTGTTTATTGTTTTATTGATAAGACAAATAAATATCAAACAAATACAATGAAAGTGTCAGCGAGAGGAATTATAACAAACAGTGAATATATTGAATATAATTGTGTAGAATCACTTTTATTTTCAAGTACATACCTGGAATGTGTCCTCTGTATTTAAGCTCTGGAGTGGACAACTATTCTGTGAATGTCCACACTGATGTGGGACATTTTGATTTTGATCCTTTTCTTCTTAGGTTTTCTTTGCCTGTTTCTGTGAACATTTTTGATGTGTTTAGGAGTGCTCATCTTTACTTCTAACTATGAAATATATTTACATATTTACTTTGTTTTTTGCTGGATCTGGATCCAGATTAAATTGCAAGCAATAGTTTTTTGTCAGTTGTTTTGATAGGTTTGGAGTGTTACACCCTGCATGACCAACATGAATTTGGCTTTGTGTTGAGCCAAAAAGGCCATCAGGAGATTAGTTAAGACACTATATCACTGCCTGAATGAATAATTTGTCTTTTACAGGTGGTTCTCTGGACGTGTACAAAAGGATTCCTGAGCACGTGCTGGGCAGGATCGCTTTGGCAGTAAGTTTCCATGAAATACTCAAAATCTTCCTATCAGTAGTTTGATTACTGAGTGAAAAGCATTTGAATTGAGAGGTCTGTTCTGGAGTTTTTAGAAACATTTATTTAAGTATGTATATATTACTGCGCCTGGCAGTAACAGTTTTCAGTGTGACCTGTTATTTGTTTGTCGGATACAGAACATGTCTGAGGAAAAAACTCACTCATATTATTGATGAAATAAAAGAAAAGAGAACCACAGGTGTGAATTTTTCAATTAGCTTCTATTTGGTGAAGTGACTGACAAAGTCAGTGTTGTTTTCCCCTTATCCTCCCCTCTCTCCCTTTCTCCCTCCCTTTTTACTCTCAGTTAAAACTAGCATTTTGATAAAATGGCCTTGATGTTGATAAATGCATGTCTCTTTTTGACACTCATTATCCTTCCCCTGTCTACACCTCCTCTTTTCTGTCTACCCCTTTTAATTTTGTCCGTAATCAAACAATGACAGCTATTTAGTCAGTGTTAAATCTAATTCACAGCTTTCCCTCCTTTCCACTGTCACAGTTGTTAATTATCACAGAGGGAAAAGCACCCAAGAGGGTGTGAGTGAAGCTGCACACTGCAGTTGTTGCACCCACACTACCACCTTTTGAGGCAGCAGGACTTCAGAGAGCTTTTGTGCTTCTTTAATTTATCTCAGAGCTTGTTGTGCATCAGAGATTGATGACAGGAGCCTAGAGGCTAAAATCAGCTCTCACATCCCACAAATGAAAAAATCTCTACAAAGCAGTATTACACATAGAGAGATATGTAATACAAACAAAAATATAATGATTGTATGGCTATTTTATGAATCTAGCCAGTCGTAGTCATATGAGTGCAACGAATGCACTTGCGATGGCTGCACAAGAGCCTCTCCTCTCTTACCCACTTTACAAAAACATATTGCTCCTGCCTGTGTGTCTTTTACCCAGGTGTCTCCTCTCTGTGAGTTGTACACGCATCACCTCCAAGGAGAGGCAACAAGGAGGCGTCCTTACTACATGTTCTAACAAATTCAGTGAATTTCTTTCAATGCGAAGCAGCAGCGTCTCAATACCAAGGTCCTCCCTAATTGCTTAGCTCCTCACTCGATCCTGTAGGGAGACACAAGAAGAAGAAGAAGAAGAAACGTTCTTGGTTGCTTGTATCTGCAATGTTATCGTTTATCTCAGCTCTCCTTTGCCGCCACAGTCTGATACAAAGTCTGCACTAGTGCAGCTGACACCTAATGTAGTCAATTTTAGGATATTTTTTCTGTTATTAAGAGAGAGAATTGTCGTCTCTAAATTGGAGGGCATCGCACTAAATATATAAAAAAAAATATATATATAAATATAAAAAGCACATCAGAATAGCAAATGTCTGTGACACTTCAGTTACCTCCCACTCTGTAAAAAAAAAAAATAAAATAAATAACTTTACCACACCCAGGACGAAATCCACATTGTTGCAAAATTCTCCTTTCACAAGAAGGCTAATCAGTGTGAACACACACTCTGGTCCTCATTTATGAAACAGGCAGCACCACTCCCGATTAGCAGTCTAAGGGCAACATCAACACAACATTAGAGACATATGTGAACTGTGACAGCGCAGCATTTCAGGGTGAATCTTGTCCAACCCCCTTGTCACTGAGGTGGTCAATAAGCTCCTAAGAGGAATGTGCCATAACAGTCAGGTTGTGAAGTATAAACAGGGTCATTGTCATTCTTCCCTACCCATAAGTTCAGTTTGTATAGTTCAACTGGAGCCTCTCCACATTAATCAAGTTAATTCATTATTCAGCCAACATGTGCTGGGTAAATGTTGAATGATGCCAAAATGAATATATTTTTTCTTTCGTCTGTGTCTTTAGGTAGTCAAAGGCCTGACATATCTGTGGAGCCTGAAGATACTTCACAGAGGTGAGTAAGGCAGCTCTGTGTTATTAAAAAAAGAGCAGAGTTGATAAAGACAAGCTACAGAGTGCTGATGTTGCAGTTCTATCAAGCAGTTTGTCTCCGCAGATGTCAAGCCTTCCAATATGCTGGTGAACACCCGGGGACAAGTCAAGCTCTGTGACTTTGGTGTCAGCACACAGGTACACTGATTTGTTTGTGTGAGCATGATAGCGAGAGAGAGAGACAGAGAGAGACAGAGAGAGAGACAGACAGAGACAGAGGATGGAAGAGAGGAAGAAAAACAATTGTCTATAGCTGCATCACTGTGTGTGTGTGTGTGTGTGTGTGTGTGTGTGTGTGTGTGTGTGTGTGTGTGTGTGTGTGTGTGTGTGTGTGTGTGTGTGGTCAACCTGTCAATCACTGCATTCATTTTCAACTCAAAACATCAGTGCCCTCCCAAGGGTCTGCCTCTCACATTAACTCCCCCCCCCCACTTCCATTGTTTTGCAGCCTCAAAAAAAATCACTTGTTATAATTATGACCCGCACACACAACGGAAAGCCTCATTGATATGTATTCAGTAGTTGTGGGGAAAGCGTGGGTGGCAGACAATAGCCTAGTCATTGTGTGTGGGTGTGGGTGGGTGGGTGTGTGTGTGGGTGGGGGTGTGGGTGGCAGTGTGTGCTTGTAATGTAATCATCAGGGACAGACCTTCAACGTTCCCTAAAACATCAAGCCCGAGGACTCTGTCTCCCTTTTCAACACACACACACACACACACACACACACACACCATCCCTTCTGTGGCAAACTGTTATTCATTTTTAACCTCCACTTCCTTGAAACCTCCAAGGTGAATTTTACACCCAGTATGTGTAACACTAGCAGCATTGACTTGTCCCCTGTCTTTTTAACTTTATTTTTCTGTTTATCTCTCTTTCACACATATACACTCCCCCTCCCCCTCCCCCTCTCACACTGTAGGGCATGCTCCAAAAAAAAAAAACGCCATAAGGGAACAGACACTCATTATCACAGTCCTGTCATTGATGGCATGTGCCATTGTATCCACACACACACACACACACACACACACTAATGTCTCCTTGTCTTACTCCTGTTCCCTTGCGCGAGGGTTGAGAGCATCCAAAAATATCAACCTGACATGTCTATAGATTTAGATAATGTCAGTTATGCCCAGCTTTTTTCTTTGTTTATTCCCTAATATAGGATATATATATATATATAGAAGGAACTCTTAAAAGTTATTTATACGGGTTAAGGTGGCTTATTACAGTCAGTTTAATAGAATTTATATTGATATGCAGCATAATTATTTGCTTATCCACTGTTAATTAATTTCATTTGCAGTTGGTGAATTCTATTGCCAAAACGTATGTGGGAACTAACGCATACATGGCGGTGAGTAACCCCTTAAGTTCAGTCTCATGTCAAATAATTTGTAAGTTGTATGAGTGATGAGATGCGTTAGCACAGGAATCGGAGCCTCTAACTTTGTCCATACAGCTTTTGATGTCTGTTTTTGCTCCACAGCCAGAAAGGATATCAGGAGAACAGTACGGTATCCACGCAGACGTCTGGAGTGTGGGAATCTCTTTCATGGAGGTACGACAATAGAAATGGCTTCATGCCATACCTGGCATTTGTACACAGAGAGAAGTGTCGGATATTTATGGAAAGGACACTAAATTCTTGCAAAAGTGATCCATTTATATTTTTTTAAATTACAAAGTTAGGCATCATACACTTCAAATAGAATAGATTGTCTTGTATGTCTTTAGAGTGGCTGTTGCATGTGTTCGTGTGTGCGTGTGCATCAGTATCTCTGTTCATCTCTCCTTGCTTGACTGACATCCTGCCTTTTCAAATAACGTTTTAATTTCAGCATTACATTTCCCGGGTCTCTTGTCCGCCCACTGACGTTATTGATTCTCCATCTGTTTCTGTCCACAGCTCTCCCTCTGCAGTATAACAAATGATTTGGACTTCTGCCTCGCTTTTGTTTGTCAATACTGTTTAATATCATTACAATTATAACAATAATGGATGAGTTCACGGAGAAGGAGCCTTGTCAAAATTATTGACATGATCTCTGTGTGATAAAGATAGAGTTTTATAGGAGTGGACCCCCTGGCCCTACTCTCTTTATATGTAGCTGTGGATGTGTGCATTAAGCTAAATGAAATGGCTTGCAGTCCCACTCAATTTGGATTGATCTTTAGCCTACAAGTTGGTCTATTTATGTTCAAGGAAAACCGTGAGCGTTTTGACGTTTTAATAACGTAATGTTGCCAATAAGCTGCCCTTGACCAAGATGAAAAATGCCCACCCCAAGTGAATTGCCAAATGTCAGGAAGAGCTGTTACCCAACCCCCCAGCCAAAATAACACACATTATGTACAAGCGTCCCACAATCCTGTCCTCCTTGTCTTTATCCCTGCATTTTGTTCTCTGCAGGTGGTAATCGTGGGGGGGTTATTAACTAATAGCTGATGTTGTTTGATGAGGAAGTGTTATCAGCAGGTGGGCACTAAGCTTACCTCAAAGACTGAAAGTCTCAAGTTCTGCACGCTTCAGTGGCTTTAGCAGCATTTTCCTTCTGTGTCTACACTTGAATTCCATGCCAGTAAGACACTGGCAATGGCATGTATGCATTCATATATGTATGTGTATACATATGTGTACATATATGTATATCTATATATACGGGGGGCGGGGTACATTATCATGAGCGCCTGTGTAGTCTAATGGAGTCCAATCAGGTAGCCATGCAAGAAAGTCTACCTTTTGTGAAGCATGTCAAAGAAATGTTGACTCAACTACTCTACACACACACACACACACACACACACACACACACACGTAAACAGTATCTATGAGGGTGGTGGGTAAAATATTAGGGACTGACTAAAATATAAAGTTACTAAAATTGCCCATTATATGCTGCACACATGTAAGCATTATGAAGGGGCTGTTTGATTGGATTGCGTTAGTTTGTACAGGTGTTTACAGATATTGTCATAGGCCCAGAACTGACTCAACCTTTTCCTGAATTCTTATTATTATTTCAAATGTCTCAAGAAGAATCTAAGAATATCCTGTAGCACTTATTATTACTTTCTTCTTTACACAGTTGGCGCTAGGCATGTTCCCCTATCCACAGGTGAGTTATTTTCACTGTTTCATATATCTGTATTTTCAGCTAATTGTTTTGATTTATTATCGAGCTCCACTTAAAAATATTCTGTTTTATTTAAAAGGAGCATATCTGTTAGAACTGATTTTGGCTGTGATGATTCCTGATTTCAAGAAAACACTGTACTGGAAATTGCAATTTTTCAGATCAGATTATCTAACAAAATTTTGTATCATTCAAGATTTTTTTAAAAATTATATTTAATAAGATGATGTTTTAAATATTGTATATACCTTTTCAAACAATTATTTATATGGTTAGATTTTCTAAACTTTGTCCAATCAGCTTTTGAAATGAAGGCCCTGCATGAGACTAAGATGTCTGTTGATCTTGTATATGTAATCTTCTGTCATATTACTTTCTAGATTAGTTGTTCAATATTGATATACAACCTTAAACGTATAAATCTACTGTTTGGGTTAATTTTTTTCCCCTCATTACACTAAGTTAAAATCCTGCTCAAATGTAATTGCCGACCACAGAAGTGACTTCCCAATCCCATCAAGTCTTAATTAGCCCTTTTAAGATGGGTTTATCTAACTAATCCCTAGCTGAGCAATCTAAATCTGGTTACCTCAGGTTACCTCCTGGCCGCATGCCTCCACGAAATGTGAAGGCACGGATTTTATCTAAGAGTTTGTTCCTAGAACTGCATTGTGATTGAGTTCAAATTATGTTGAAAATCTTATTTTACTATAAAAAGGATGTGATTTTTTATTTCTGCTAAAACAAGTCAGCCATGGACAAACACTAGCTACAACCTCTCACTTTTTGTACAGTTTGATTAACAAAAAAAAGTCTTTACACTGCTCTACGTATTGGCACATTTGTTAATTTTCTGTGTAATTTTCCTGTGGGCTTAATGTATGCAACACTTGGACTGCTCCATCAGTCAAATGAAACTTCATTGCAGTTTATTAAAGAAGCAGAGTGTAACCACTGAACCGTCTGCCCAGGGATTGCCTAAGTGACTGCTTCTTTCAGTATGGCAACGATCCTTCCTGGGAAAGAGGGAAGCAATTTGCTAAACATTTGAGTTGAATGTCATATCAGATTTTTTAAATCTCAGCGATTTCTTGTAGGCCATGGGTGTTTTGGACATTAACGTCAGTTACCTTCTTTTGAAGATGTCATCCTATTAATGTTATCTATTATGTGCTGAGAGAAACTCAAATTTGTCTTTTACAAGAATTAATTCAGCACCTAGTTGTGTACTTCTGCAGTGAACAGCCATCTGTGAGACAGATTATAGTCGTGGTGTAGCTATTCACTCATTGTCTGTGTTGATTATTAATGATGAAAAGCATATGCAAACCTTTGTGCAAGGGAGCAAGGGTGCGTTTATACAACACTTAAACTGTATCGTGACGTAAAGGTCACACAATGATCAATCTGTGTGTCTACATGTGTGTATGACTACAGCCTCAGGCATGTCTGATTTTAAAGTGCTGTTCCTTCCTTCATTTAATGCTTCCATTATCATGTTAATTGTTAGTGTATTTGTGCAAATGAATGGTTGTTTAATCTACCCTCTTTGATATAAATGGGGTGGACAAAGTACTAGAAACACCTCTCAATTTCTAGTTTAGGCTCTCCACTGTCACGCAGCCTTCCTCATCTCAGTGTTAATTTTCCCCTAACTCCATATGGTACTGCAGACAGTTCACCTGCAGGCTGTAACAGAGCGGTGTGGCGAGAGCGCTCAGATCCAGCTCGTCAGGCGCAGCCAGCCAAAGTCCTCAGGCCTAAGCTGTCATTTTTGCAGACGCTGGCACAGCTGTCTGTGCAAAACCCCCTGCTACACTTCACAGAGAACATTTTAGTACAGACTGAGGGAGAAGTTGGAGAACACGAGAGGGAGAGAGAGACTGGAAGAGAATCAGAGTAGACTAGTGGAAGACACAGGATGGGTTGTTAAAGTTGAATTTGGCTTTGAGGCATTCATGATTTGCACTTTTGAAAAGCCAATTTTAGCATTGTTAGGGGTCTTTTGTTCACCCTTTACATTCTGAGGAAGTGTGTGTGCTTGCCAATTGCTTTTATTTGTGGATGTTTAGTTGATGCATTATCTCTCATTCATTCTGTTTGTGTGTGTGTGTGTGTGTGTGTGTGTGTGTGTGTGTGTGTGTGTATGCACACACAGTGGAATCATCACCTCATGTTTGTCATGATTAGAGATCGTCTCTTTAATTTCACTTCACCACATGTCGGGATTCATTTGCGTCCTTTGTCAGGAGTTAATGGAGTTTTTGCACGGCTCGCTCTGAAAGTCTTTGAAGACACCAGACCTGATGTGATGTGACGTGTATACAGCCGCCAGCACTATAGCTTCTGATTGATTTGTTGTCTTTTTGTTTGCTCTATGGTTGTTTTTGTTTCTCTTGATTTTGTCATATTTTCTCAAATTTGAATGAATTTCTGGATGAAATATCATGTCAGTTTTTGTGTGTGTATGTTTCAGGAGCTTCCATTACACATCACTGCATCCATCAAGCAGCATAGGCACTTTCTCTTTGATGCTTTGTTTTTCCTTCTCAAATGAAATGGAAAGGAAATGGTATTGTGGCACTATGTACTTTGTGTCTTGTAAACAATGTTTGCTGTAGTTTCTCAGCTCCCCATGCCAGCCACACTGTTAAACTTTGCTTGGTCACATGTCCTTCTTTAAGAAATTAGTTGGAATTTTATTTCAGTGTATTAGGCTTCCCTTTTAGGCTTTAGATTATTTCACAAATGATGTGAAAAAGATGTTGACCCTTGCTTCTCAATTTTAAGTAGGTTCAGTATATCTGTCTTACAACCATGCTAATTATTATCACCCACACATTTTTGAATAATGCACAGTGTCTACAACCTATAACCTTGTATTTGGCTTCCCCATGCGGCTGATGAATGGTAAATGATTTTGGTGATGCAAGTCATCTAAATTTACCACCATTGAAGCTTTTGGCTAACGATGAAAAGGTGATCAGTTTGTAGGAGATCAGAGAAGATCTACAGTCGTCTGATAATTTGTAAAAGCCTATAATTTCAGGGTAGCACATCAGAGTGACTTAGTTGCTGTTGATCCAACGATGAAGAAAAGGACCTCTCACCCTCTCCCCTCTTCTTATAGTGATATCTCCACTGCCCTTACCCATAACCAAAACGTGCTTGTCAACTTTTGTTGAAATCGACCGTTTTGATCAAACTGAAGCCTTTTGTAAGACTTTTCTGATTCGTTACCCTTGAAGAAGTATGTTTGAAATCCTTAAGAAGGGAAACAGTCATCTGATCTTTTAGAAGTGTTTATTGAGTTGCTCTTGAAAGGGACAGAAATCATTTAACATCCAAAAATTTATTTTGTGGCTTCTTATTTTCACGTTGAGATATTGTCAAATAATGAAAGAAGCTTAATGTGGCTCACAAATCGTCACAAAGCCACTTGATTGGTTCGTAACAGGGCTCTCCAGCTCAGAGGAACAAGAAGGTGATGTTCTATACAAATACAGTTGTCATTTAGTGATACACACACACACACACACAGGTACAGTTATAAACACTCTCATACACAGTCCTTTACAGACGGTGAAGGACATGGTTCCCTTCCAACCTTCTGCAGCAAACACAACACCGTTATTTGTCAAACATGAATTTGTTTGTTAGTCTTCGATCAGGTATCAGATTAAATGCATTACTGGAAAGTCTTTTTTAAGTATAAATATCATATTAAACAATATTTACCCTCAGGGCGAACATGCAGATAATGATATGTCTCCAAGATAATCAGTCCACAGTGATGAGAGACTGTTAAGAAGGAAAGATCTTTTTGGTATGTGGTCAAGCTACCTAGTACAAGAAGAATAAGTGCTCAATTATGCTTGAATAAGTTAGTCTCCCACTATCCAATTTCAACCCCTGGAGCAGCACGCAATTTTGTCCTAGTAATTATTTCTGAACAAATTAGTTTTCCATAGTTGCCTTTAATGTGTCTGAATCAGGCAAAACTGGATACAGAGGCAGTTTAGGAGTCTCTTGGTATTTGCAGAGTGTGAAAACCTGTATTTTATTGAGTGAATCAATAAGTGCTCTAATGCACTGTCAAAAGACCTGAAGAAATGAGCAATTTATTTACCAAACATTATTAGAGATTTAGCTGAGCCCAGGTTTCAGGCCTTGTATCATTTAGTCCAAATGATGAAGTTATAAATTTGGGATTTTAGAAATTAAAACGGATTATCCTGATGGATTTAGTCTTGGGATTTTAAATGGGAAACTTAAATGATTTCTATAGTTTCACTGCAGTGTCAAACATTTTACGACATTATCTCAGAGGCAGTGTATAGATCTCCAAATGAAAAGCTTGTTTTGATTTTGACCATAGAAAGTACACTAAGTACGTAAGATAAGTATTGGATTTCTTAATGTCTTTTGCTATATGCTGTAACACTAGTTCTTAGCTGTTATTTTTGTCCACACCTTCGAGGATTCAAATCACTCTTTTCTTTTACCTTTAACCCTATTGCCATCATGTATGCAGGTAGCTTACCATGTCCTGGTCTGTGTTGCACCTGTACCATTGGCACATTGAGCGTGCTCATTACAAAGCTTGCTCATGCTGTTTGTAACAGTTATTCTACATCCCAGCACATCTAGATAACCTGGAGGGCAGGAATAAAGTACTACTCTCAAAATTAGCATTAGTGGATCTTTTACCCCCATTCTCCACAAATGAGAGCAAGGCCATTAACATTTGTGTGTTTTCATTATGTAAATGGTATTAACGCATACTCACAAATTGCCAACAGGAAAGCAATAATTTTCTCCTGGTGATCATAATGTGTCCAAGTGCATCATCTTGATTATGACACGCTAATTACATATTGCCTTGTCCCTTCTTCTCTGTCTTGCCCTACAGATTCAGAAAAACCAAGGATCTTTAATGGTAAGTTTTATTGCATTAGAAAAAGGAGGGAAGAAAATAGAGGTCTCCCACACTCAAGTCTGTTACTCTCTCTTGGCTTTCTCATATGAAAAAAAAACTCAAATTGCATTTTTGTAATGAAATATTAGATCATGTTTAAACTGCTGGTATTACATTAGGTGCCATTATGGAATAATAAAAACATTGAGGAGCTGAGGGATGGCTTTGCCTGAGCTCGCTGCATTTGATTAATCTAAGTAGATACCTTTTTTTTTTATCACGCTATTGATTTTCCTTATTGCCAAGAAATTCCATGTAGGCTAACATGTTTTTTCATCTCCCTGTGTCTCTCCTCCTCCAGCCTCTCCAGTTACTGCAATGCATCGTTGATGAGGTGAGTCGTCGTCTTATGTGCTTTTGCATCTAAAGTCAGTCCTAATGGCCCGGAAAGCTTATATTTTGTTTCCTAATGAAGCAAACCACTCAGGCGGCTTTGCTCCCCACTCACTCAACCCTTCACCCTATGCAACTGCCTCAGGCAATACACATATGCACACGCACATTACTGTAGAGGTTGGACCTGTCATGAGTGACACACACACACACACACACAGCAACGCAACTCTGATTTCTGTATACTACAGAACCAAAGCAGACAAAAATGTGTTTAACCAGGACTATTCTCATAACTGCACTGGGTGGCTATTTTTTATATAAAAAGGCATAAGACTCACAACACTGAAAATATACACATATAAACAAGCATGTGTATAAAAGAAACAGACCATACAAAAACAAAGATGAACAGACAAAGAAAATGGCAACAGACACACAAAAAAGTTGACATACATAATTTCATAATCTTTCATTCAAACTCGTCCCCTTTAAATAACCCAAACTTGGACACATCTCATTATAGAAATAGACAGAGCAGAGGCACATAACAGAAGTATATGATGAAATTAGGTTTAAGTGATATATCTGGCATATTCATCATCCTCTTTATAATTAGTTAGTAATATCTGATACTCGTGTCCCCTCTCTTTTTCCTAACACACACAGTTTATCAGTTGAAAAACGTAAAAAACCAGGCTACCACACACCCAACCTGAGCCTAACCTGAGGAGTTTTCTATCCTTTATCTACTGTATGGACACACTATTTTATTGTGTCTGTGTACCTGAAGGTGTAAGCTCACAATGCCTACATTTTCATCAAAAGCAGCAATCACAACCTTTCTCTCCTTCTTCTTTGCTGACGTACACTAATAGAAAACATGCCACAACACCTCTCTAGCATAAACGCAGCCCCCCAAACCCCATCACCAGCCATATCACACATTAAACATACAATGTCACTTGTCCTTAACTGCCTGTAGATCGGCCGTAATTAATAATTAAATGCTTTTGGTTGTAATGGATTGACCCGGGCTGAACTGTTCATTAGTCAGCTAGACAGAGGCATCACTCAAACAATTTTTCCTGTGCCTTTTCCTGTTCCTCCCCTTGAGGCGAGAGAACATTCTCTGTTGTCCCTGGCGAGTCTCACTGTCCCAGCTAATGCAGTGCTTCGTAGGAAGAGAGACGAGGATAAGCACTCTTTGGAAAAACGCTCAGAGAGAATGTAGAGGTTGAGGACTGCACCAGAGTATGGAAGTATATACACTTCAATGTGCAGTACAATAACCAGAGAAGTGCTTTATCTTAGTCCTCCCAGATTGTTGCCAGTTCCGGATCCCTCTGCCATCATTTTGAGGCCCTTTCATTGTGCACTTTTAAGGACACAATTGCTAAATTAAAGCCTTCATCCAGTCTTTTTAGATGTTTTGCCTGTCAGAATTTTGAAGGAAGTTTTTAACCATGTTGATACCACTATTTTATCCATTGTAGAGGGAGGGCTGTGTTCCCTCCTGCCTTAAGCTCGCAGTAGTGCTTTTATGTCATCTCAGTTAGAGGGTTAACTGGGTTAAGCCACGCTAACTATCTCACACCTTCAGCCAGTACAAAACTAACAATTAACAAATACTAGAAGACAAGATCATATCATCCCTGTTTTAGCCTCACCTCACTGGTTCAAGTTGGGATTTCTGGTTAGTATTTCTACTTACGTAGTGACACTTCCACACCGCTGCACAACACTGCGCTTATAGGCGCAACACCTCATTTGGTGTGAATTCAGCCTTACAGGCATGCAGGATCTTTTTAACCTCTTCTCAAAACATATGTTTTAATAACGAGATAGCACACTTTATTTCCAATGTGTCTAATCTGTTAAAATTATTATTATTGTTGTTTTTATCTTATATTATTGTTGGGTATTTCCTGGTTTAACCACGTAAAGCACTTTTTATTTTTATTTTTCCTTCATAAAAATACCCATATGAATGGACTAGCACTGATCCCATGGAGTAGTTAATTTAAAGCTTTGGTGTTTTTAATTGGGCTAGACACACCTGACTTCAACAACATGGCAGGTGTGATAAATTATACCTGACTCACTGACATTTAGTAAGTATTGCCCATTGGTACATACGGTAGATGTGATCCAAATACTTTTTATTTTCTTTAGATGTGATGCTTTGATATTGTGTATGACTTATCCACTGGGGATTTGAAAGTTGCTGTAATGGCTGAATGAGTAATAGGCTCCTTTGAGTGGATCATTAATATTATTGTAGCTTGAGGTATGTGTGTGGTGGGGGGTGGAGTGTGACAGTCTGCCTCTCTTTTTTCTTTCTTTTTCTATCATGCACAAACACACTGTGAGGCATTGCTGAGAAAGGCTCAAATAAGGATTTGAGTCTCATGAGGCTCAGAATAAAGACCAAATTAATACTGAGATGAACATTAAGTTTAACAATTAGAAAGTAGACTGAATAACGAATACACAAAGGATTGTAATTTTCACCTGAGTGAATCTCAAATACAAAGGTGGCTGCACAGAGGAAGTTTGTTTTTTTATGCTTTTTATCATTTTTATGTGGCACGGAGAGCAGCCTTGAAAATCATGACGTCAGCATAGATAAAATGTAACAGAAGAGAAAAAGTGGTTGCAAGTAACAGTTTACAAGATAGAACGACACTTAAAGAGTCGGTTGACTCAAGTTAAAAAAACATATCTTCTCACGTACCTGGTGGTATCCAGCTATGCAGATTCGACTGGCATCCCAACATTATGGAGGTAGATGTCCCAGTTTATCTGGATAATCCACAGAACAAGCTGTCCACAGTTAGTAGTTCGAGTTAAAACAATTGAATGCTGCAACTGAAGTTACACTGGGGGCTTAAGAAAAGCAATATGTAATGGATGCTTGTGTAGAAATTGCTTATATGCAAGTCCAGCCCACAAAAACACAGAATCCAGTTTGAGGAGAACAAAACCTGAAGGCCTGAATTATGAAATATTCGATTCAGCTTTGATAACTTTTTGTTCATTTGGATGAACACATTTCAGGACTTGTATGTATGTCAGTGATTAAAGTAAAACTTATTACTACTACTTACTTATATATTGAGGCCAAAGACTGGTGTCACTGCTTATTTGATACCTCATGTATGTTTAATTTCAGTTAATTTAACTATCCTCCTTGTAAGTGTATATAAGTGCGCTTACACCATTAGAAAGTGTCTAGTGCGTCTTTTTAAATGTTAGTTGGTATTGGAGTGTGGCAGAGAAACATGCTCAATTTATTAAGCCTAGGTCTTGAACGAGAAGTTCTCTGTAGTAGTTCCTCCCATCTGTCCGCTGTCCACCCTCATTAATGTGCCTCTTTCCTCTATTTGTTGAATAGCAAGTGGCTTCACTAATAAAGAACTCCCACTTTATTTTCAAGCCTGTAATTACTGATCTAATTTTGCCTAATAATTGCTTCATGGCAATGACATGTATATTTACTCGTACCCTTGTACCCTCGTAGTGTGTGTTCTGTCTCATAGTGGAGCGCGTTGACAACCAGAGGAATAATTCACGCAGACTAGCCACTTTCATCAGCCTGCTTGTCTTTTGTGCTGTCGCCTGCTGCCACATCAAAGCTGCAGCGGTGTTCCTCTCTGCTGGAGACATGAATACATGCATAAATGTGTGTGTCTGTGTCTGAAAAAAGGTGCATGTGCATGCAAATATGTGGGGAAAGTGCAGAGAGAGATTTTGTATCAGATTTACCTTATACAACACATAAATTAGTTGTGTAGTCAACACATTGCACAAACTGTAGGTCCAATTGATCCTGTTTTTCTGTGTTTGTGTGTGTACACCATAGTACAGTGGTTGCAAATTATTTGGTACTCTCCTTCTAAACGCAGTGTACTCTCAGGCTTGTGGTGGGCAGCGCTCAAGGGCATTTGTTTGTGTATGGCTGTGTGTGTGTGTGTTTATGTGCATGTGCTATGATATATTGCTCAGTGAGATTAGAAGGGAACCCATTCCTTTGTTAATTTAAATGGGTTCATGCATCATGCTTTGCGGGAGCCTGCCGATCAGAGCATTAAGGAATGGCGAACACTGCCCAGAGGTGTTTTTAATGGCACAGCAGGGCTTCAGATTTAAAGAGGTTTAATTTGAATAAACGCCTGGTTGTGGACCCAGGCTTTATGATTTTTGTGCACATCTGAGTAGTTTGTGTATTTTTGTTCATATCTTTGGATGTCACTGCTTTGCATATTTTATATCTTATAGGAGTTGCACCTACTATTTACCTACTGGTCAACATACTTTTGATATTTTCTGGTAGAACCTCTTGTGTCTGAGGTAGACATCCCTGTCTTGTGCACATGCTGGTTTGTTGGGATACAGTACGTTTAATTTCAGCAATCAATGTCACATATCGGAAGATGGGTATTTTAGTAATCCAGAGTTGTTGGTGTTTTACTTAATGCCAGTTGTCTCATTTGTAAGGAATGAACCTTTGTATATTGACAATGTGATATATATATATATATACATATCAACATTTTCTCTCCAAGGATATTGAGGGCAAAAAGTATAAATAAATATTAAGATCTTTTCATGCCAGCAGCAAAGACTGAGAGTAAGGAAATGGATGGAGTAATGAGGTGAGGGGCAGTAATAGAGGGTCAGTCTGGCCCAGCTGTTCATAGAACCTCCATTGACAGCTTGTAACAAGCCTGACACACACACACACACACTTGTGGAACAACATTGGGAACATAGTAAAAACCTGCAGTAATGGAGAAAACGCCAATGGTTGCCTGTTCTTCAACAGTGATGCAGACTGCACAAAGCATTTTCACACACCATCCCTCAGTGTGAGAGTGAAAAACCACGTTTGACATTTTGAGAAATGCACTTTGCGTATTTCCCAAAATGTCAAACTTTTCCTTTAAGTAGAAATATGCTTTTGGTGTACACTGTAAAGCTGCTACGGTAACCGCCACTTTTTATACAGTTTGGTGTCTAATTTGAAGGTGGTTAAGTGTTTATTAGCAAAAGGTTGGTTCACAAGGAACACAGAGGTGGAAGCATTACATCTGGCCCTAACAGACCCAAAAGAACTGTGCAGCTGCAAACATAACTTATTTAATTATTATTTATTATTTCAGATCAGTCAAGGTTTTAGTTCACAGCTGAGATAGATCAGCCTCCAGAAAAATGTATTTCCATTTGTATTTTATATCTATTTTTAGGGCACCCCAATCATTTTCATCTGTGTTGCATCGACTTGAAGTAATATGAAATGTGTGAAATGAGGGTTCAGTGTCATTAATATGTATGAACAGGAATAATTGGTCAAAGGTGTCCGTTTCGAACAAACAATATTTCTGACAGGCTGTATCAACAGCCCAGCAGTTTTTAGGGTTTTTGCCTTATCTTGCTTCTCTAGTTGTTCAGTGTAATCTAAGTAATATATTAATTGTATAAACAACAGTTTCTTCCTTGGCCAGAAGACCTTGATTTGCTCTTTTCAGTGAGAAGTGCATCTTGGCTTTGTCAAAGAACTGGGCATTTAACTTTCTGAAGTAAATTATGAGTCTAAGAATTAGTACTTACAGTATTAACAATTACAGACAAATTGTGATAACGACGTTAAGAAATTGCTATTTCATGGTTGTCATGTTCTTCCAGCCATTTATACAACCATGGTGGTAGAAATCCAAACCATGACAGCTTTAATATACAGAAGTTTCTCTTACATTTGCACTTACACCTTTTGAATCACCAGATTTGTTGATTGGTTGACTCAACAAGACAAATGTTGTGTCACCCAGCAAGTGTTGTACATTAACATGACTGCCAATCACTACTCAATGCTGCCATGAGTACAGAGGATAAAGACTGCAGCGTGTAGCCTTGAGATCAGACACAAGCGTTCATACAAGAAAGGTACTTAACTCTGAACCTCACTGAATCCAGGCTCTTCAACGTTATATACTCTTCAAACCAATGTATCAGTAACTGTATAATGACACATACAAAAAATGAACCTGTAGGCGTAGATTACATCACTTTCAACTAGTTACAACCCTGTTGCACCGAAACCCTAAATGTAGTTTAAACCTTTCTTGACATGTTGGTTCAGTCCTCTCAAAACCTAGATCAGAACCAGTCCTCCTCCCAGGAGAAAAATAAGACAAAGACTAAACCCAAATGTCACATGTGTTTCATGTCATATTTTGATTGGTTGGTCACATTGTTAAATTAAATTTCTGACACTGCCAGAATTTTGCAGCAAGCTGTCTTTCATTGCCAGTGCTCCAGTGCAAATCGGCCATCAGTGGACGTGTCTCACTAGGATCTAGGACCGCCATTCTGGATTTTGTTTTGACCAAAGATTTTGCCATGTTTCTCTTTCAATTCTCAACTTAATTCTCAAACAGCCCAAAATTGGTGTGAAGTGTCACCATGATGGTTCTATTAAACTTTGATCTCTCTCATTTTGGCCTTTTTTTATGGTGGTTTACACTAATTTTCAACTTTGATTTAAATCATCAAACTGAGTTTTATTCATCTAGTGTTAAAATACATTCAGCAGGTAGGATTAAGTTTATATTGGATTTAATAATTTCAAACTAAGTTAATCTAAACTATGACTGACCCTAATCTTAGTTTTGTTTAGTTTAAACCACCCTTAATCTATTTTTTAATTTAAGTAGTGGGCTGTTAAGTGTCAGGATTCCTCAGTCAGTGCAGTGAGTTATCATCATCCCAGGTGAAAATGTTTTACATTGTTTTGTTCCTCTTCGCAGGATCCTCCAGTTCTTCCTGTCGGCCAGTTCAGTGAAAAGTTTGTTCACTTCATCACTCAGTGGTGAGTCAGTTACACCTTCAGATTTTAAATGGAATTGGATCTGTTTTCAATGACTGTTGATTGTGTTCTGCATTTGTTTGTGATTCTAGTTTGTACTAGCTTCATCTGAGCCCCACAGAGCCAGACTGAACAATTACAAAGACCACAAGCTGCATTTAACATAGACGAACCAAATCACTGTAGATGAATCAAAGGTATAATGGTATACAATGGGATTAAAGTGCATTGACTGTGTGTGTTAATGCATTGTGGTTGTAATGGTTTTAGCTATGATTTTCACTGCTGCTGATATTGAATAAAAAGCTGTTTGTTTTTTACGAGCAATGATTGATTTATCTAATGCAACAGGACAAAGACAATGTTTACCCTGTGTTTGCCTCTGATTCATTAGCCTCTTGTAACCTTTACAGTTGCACAAACATGAAGATGCACACCCAAACCACATGCAAGCAGTGTGTGCGTGCAGCACTCACTGGCTGGCTATACCAGCTGTTGTTTATCCCCCATGTCTGCTTTATTTACTCAAACAGGGCACCTCTCTCTCAGGACACACTGAGGTACCGGTTCCCTGCCCTGCCTTGGTGCAGGACTGGCACTGTCTTCTCCCAGGCTATTCTTAGAGGGTCATGGCCCATTCATTGAGATACATAAACCAGTTACATGACTAACTGCAGACAAGTCCCTGCACTAATTTCACAAAGTCCTCAATATAGGTCGTTTTGACAGATCATGTACGTACACATAAATCCGCTGAACCAATGTACTAACTGCTTCAATTGTTGTGTGTTCTGAGTAATGAAAGAAATATTAATTGAAGTCAGAAATATTAATTAAACGATTCTATTTGAAATAAATGTGCTTTATTGTTAGTCTATAGTGTTTATTGTCTATCAAGCCCTCTCTTTCAGTTTCTGTGGCATTAAAGGTTTCATTTCAAGCCTCCTCTTGAATATTCTTTTATAAATGACAATTATGCCGTTCATGAAATGAAAGTTAGGACAAAAACGTCTCTTGCACACTTAGAAACACAGTTTGAATAGTGGCTGGATATAGACTGGTTGTATCTCCTTTTTTTTTCAGTATGCGGCGGCAACCCAAAGAGAGGCCTGCCCCTAATAACCTCATGGTAAGTTAAACCAAGCTTTCCTTTAAACAGTTCCAAGGACCGCAGAATATAAGTTTTGAATAACTGTGCACAGAGGGTGATCATATTCATGCATTCCAATAAAATTCAATTAAACATAATTTTATTATCTCTGTAGTTGTTGGAGTATACAATTGTATTTTTTGCAATTATTGAGGTGTTTTGGGTCAAGGACCTTCGAAGTTGGCATTGCTGAGTGGAAACAACAGTAATGAACTTTTTTCTACCAATGAAAGATGTCAGAGAGAGGTCAGCAGGAAACCTTGAGGTAGGATTGAGACCCACTTCAGCGATAATTCGGTCAATTCACTGCTTTGGAGCCAGCCTGAATGGATCAGGCATGGTTGTTGTGCAAGAGTCAAATAATTCCAGTTTACAAAAATTAAGTTTTATAGCCTAATGAAAAATTTGGGCAAGGGAAACAAGTGTGTGTGTGTGTCTGTCTGTCTGTCTGTCTGTCTGTCGGTCTGTCTGTCTGTCTGTCTGTCTTTGTGCATCTAACGGTAAGAAATTTCTAATTGCATGGGCTCCATTGTACCAAAATGTAATATTCTCAGCAAAAGTATTTCTTTCAGTTCTAAATTTTAAAATTTGAGGAGCTGAGGTGCTAATAAAGTAGGTATCTTCAGGCACAGGGTTGGAGTTAAGAATGTCTGAAGGTCTGAAGTAAATTTTTATCTCCAATAGCATTTCGAGTGTGAAATATGCCATTGATAAAGGTGCCACTATAGGATAGGAAAACATAGCCTAAACCCATGGCATCGTGTCTGCTGTCCCATCTCTAAGTGGTTTAAAGTACAATATGTGTGTGTGTGTGTGTGTGTGTGTGTGTGTGTGTGTGTGTGTGTGTGTGTGTGTGTGTGTGTGTGTGTGTGTGTGTGTGTGTGTGCTTTTAGATTGCTGTAAAATAAGTTTGTTGATGTTGATTTTGACTGGCTGAGACTTGCTGACTTAGAATAAGGCAACCGTGATTTGGTTTTGTCGCTGTACTAACAGCCTTGGCAAGTTGATTATTTTCAAATGCCACAAACCATAGATTATATGCATTGTGACTTTGGTTCAGTAGAGTTTCATAAATAAGGGAGAGGACTTCACCAAGTTCCAGCTCTTCCTTTCAGTGTGGTATACAAGTCAAACCACACCACTCCCTCCCGACTTGGACTTGATGATTTGTGTTCTCTAGCATTAGCACACAAGGCCACAACAGTTTGCACAAACTGCCTTTTAAGAGTTGCAACACGCTCTGGTTTCTGTGTTAGGACCAAGGACAGCGACAGGTCCACAGAGAGAGAGGAGGGTGAAGGTTTGTGTTGTGGGGAAGGAGGGCTGGAGGGTGTAAATGCAGAGCTGCTAACAGATTGTATGTTCTCAGTCTCACACCAGGAAGGAGGAGTGAAGGGAAATGTTGTCTAGACACTCATTGGGAATTCTTGCCTCCAGACAAAAGTGTTTCTCTTGAGGGAGACACCACGCACTACTCCTTTTGGGGAAGTTTAGCTTGTGTTTGCAATGTGCTGCTTTGTACAAAACCTACATTGTTTGTGTCGAGTGACACCTTTAACTCCAATCGTTAATACGTGTGTCTAAGTCCGTCTAGATATTTGTTCCAGTGCAGAGGATATTGTTCTTAATTTTATTGAAAAATCTTCTTCTTCTACTAAATCTTCTTTTCTCGTAGTCTGACTGAATGCCCACTTCACATACTGTATCTTGTCCACTGCCTTTGTATTCATACCATGAAAAAGATTATGAATATTTGACGAGTTTCACAACCAAAGCTTCATTCCAACAGAATACATTGCACACACCAATATTTATCAGTCAATATTAGACCCTCACCGATGAATATGCAAATTATCCCCAATATATGAATACTGTTGATCCAAGACCTTGTTTCTTATCTGCGGTGTCTACACTGCAATAGATATAATTCTGTAATATATATATTTCTGTAATGCCAGTGAAACAAACCTAGATGTCGTCCATAGGTCACATTACAAACTGTCAAGAAGAATGTTCTGATGAGAAAGGACAATATATGACCCAAAACATCGACCATGTGGTTCATTTCTTTGTGAGTTGCCTACAAACTGGGCCACAAAAAAAGAAGAATTAAAACATGTACAGCCTTTCGGTTTGGTTACTCCCTTAAATAGACAATTCCGTTAATGCTCTCTCAAAAGTTGAATTTGATAGATAGATTTGATAGAATTAATAAAAACTGCAAGAACAATCTTATCTCATGGTCAGTAGCACCCTAAGGAACTTAAAGGTAGCCTGTGGAGTTTTTGCCCATTAGTAGCATTATGGATCAGCGTTTTTACAAGTGGGTCCCCATTTTATTTAGATCATGCAGAACGAGCACAGGTGGCATATACATTGCTATTGTATATATTTTTTACTTTTATTTTTCACTTAAATATTGTAAATGTGTATATTTTTATTTTCTATTTCTTATTTTTTATATTTTGTACATACTTTTATTTCTAAATTTATGTTACTGGGAGCACCGGTACTGTATAATTTCCCCTCGGGGATCAATAAAGTATTTCTGATTCTGATTCTGATTCTGAACACAGCAAGAAATGCAGCAATGTGCCAACTAAGGCAGGGAAGAAGAAGAAGATTGCATGCAAGTAAATAATTCAGGATTTCGGATGTTTAAAAAATCAGCTTTGCAATTATTTTATAAAGAAGAAAAAGCATTGAACACATTTGTTAGACCTCAAGAATACACACAATGCTTTCGCTGAGTAACACTGAATCTAAACAGGAACGCTGTTTACAAGTAAACTGGGTTTAATATAAAGGCAATGAGTAGATCCCATTCCTCCCTATATTTTCTCCGTAAAGTTAACAATTTCTCATGATTTCCTTTTAGTTGTTTATTGTCTTTTTATGGTGTGCAAATGAAATCAATCACCCACAAGGTTTAAAGTATCTATGTAGCGATTCTGGATTTCTTGCCATTTTTTCTTCTCATTTGAAGCATCAATTCAAGCAACTACTATAACTTGGCCATCTTTTTATTACTATACGTAGCTTCCTTTTTCAACCACACGCTGCTTTTCTTTCTGTTTTTTTAATGCTTTCGGGTCATCGTAGCTCACATGGTGGCATTTTCATCACTGCTCCTGTCAATGTTTTTCTCAACTCCCCTCCACATTCCTACTCTGCCCCACTTCCTTCACATTCATTGTGATCCCTGTGCTCTTTTTCAAATGCTCACAGTTCTCTCTCTCTATTTTCTGCACCCACTTTCTCTCCATCCCTCTCGTCTTTCCTTTACCTATATTTTTGTCCTCCTGTAGGCCTTTCATTTCTTCCTCTGCCCACGATGAACTGAGATATAAGGTCATGGATGCCTGTCTTTGTGGCCCCCGCCTGCTGATTGTCTTTCTCTCTCCTCCTCCTCATTCCCTCTTTCCTCCCCACCTCGCACTCTACCTCCCCCATTCCCCCAGCCTCCTGAGTACATTAAAACTCTTTACCTATTCTATCTGTATGTTAATGCACCTAGCCACCGCTCCCCTTTTCTCCTCTCCCTCTGTGTCACCATTTGCTATCAGTTTTTATCTCTGCAACTCATTTCTCTTTGAAGGTAATGCGGGAAATCACTCAATAGCGTAGACACTGAGAAAATAATGTTGTTTTATGACTACACAAACTCACCTAGTAGCTGTAGTTTGCTCATCAGGTTTCAGCATGTGGTTTCTCTAATCACTGGTAGAGCTTTTATTGGCGTTATTTTCTTTGGGATTTTATCCTATTAGACGTTCTTCTGGCTTCTTTTTGTATTCCTGCTCTTGATGGGCTCTGTCCCCGAAGCTTTAAACAGTGTGCTACAAGTACATATACTGAATGCTTTGCTCATACTATTGATATTTTATCCTTTTCAGTTCAACTTTTTTTTTTTTATCATTCTATGCGACAAAGGCGCACAATGAAAGGAAAACCTTTTCTGGTTAATGCTTTGTTCCCTATGTGAATAAAGAAAGAGAGAACAAGGACAATACCAAGGAAAAAAAGGTTAATGATAACAGAAGTATGAAAGAGTCTTGTGTCCCACATTTAATGATTATATTTTGCACCAGAGCAGGAGAATTTAAACATCACTGCAAAAGCACATGCATTTGCACTTTGCTAACATGAAGAATGACAGTTTTGTTTGATATATAATTTTTTATATAGTGTCTTTATTCTCCAACAGTTTTAAAAACCAATGGAAACATAGGCTGCATGTGTAGTGGTGGCATTGGGGTGGTCTGAACATGTTTTGTGAGGCGAAGGTTAACATGGGAACTTTTGAGGTGTGTGGGGATATATTTTTAATACCTAAAACCAAGCCAGTTTCAGACCCATGTTTTGTTATAAGTACAGTTGTATATTCAAGTTTTCTTGTTGACATATAAGTTACATTTACAATCTTTTATTCACTCACCAAAATGCATTTTGTGTGTCCTTGGGGCTTCACAAAAAACAAAACACATTTCCTTTCTTATAAAACATTTGAAGAACCCTATTTTGTTTACTAACTTGCTGTCTTTTTCTTCCCTGCCTTTTTTAACACATTACTATGTTTCTTTGCATGCCAAAAAGCCTTATAGCGCGAAACCAGCTGCAGAAATATGTACACGTGTTTGTTCATGTATGTGTGTGCATAATACAAGACAAACTGAGACAAACTTGTAAAGACATTGTTCCATCGTGCTACTAGTGATCAAAAACTCCACTGGGTGCCTTTTTAAACTGAAGCAAAACAACAATCCATCCTTGCCACATTCTACTACACAAACACTATTCTCCAAAAACATCCCATAGTTGAATTATTTTGATTGATTGGCACATATTTAGTCATTACTGTCTCTTCTGCAAGTAAATTAGGAAGTTTGAATTGACTTTCAAATTTCATGTTATTTGCAATATTTCATTTTCAGCTTTAGAAATTGTTTATAGTTACAGTATATAAGAAGTAAATCAGTGGCTTGTAATTTGATGCCTCACCAATGGAAACCTTGAGTTGATCTGAACCCAGGTGGTTGACACCATGACTCATAATCTGTTTGTCATTTTGTTGGGCGCTAACTAATCAAAAAGAAAAATCTAACTGAACTCTGTCTGGCTGTAGAGATCTTTCTTCCCTTCATTTGTAAAGAATGACATGATGAACCATCAGAGAGGAATGTGAGTGTGTTTTTCTCTCCTTATACTGATGTATCTTTCATCGTGGACACCCTATCCTGTCATCATAAGCTAATGACGTTGGTCAGTTGAGGAGACTTTCCATTGGCTCGCGCCCAGGACGTTAGCTGCAGGTACTTGGTGATGACCCGTCCCGTCTGAGGTTTCTTGCTTTTGGTTCTTTCTCCTCCCCCTTCTACTTCAATACAAGGCCTGGTCTGAGTGCAGCAACTATTGGCTTATTTATCAAGCTTTAGGGCAAGAAAGACAGAACATATAGTGTTTGTTACATTTAGCATCAAATTAGCCTGAAAATATACAATTGGTGTTACATTATTTTGTGTATTTGTGTGCTTCTTTTTGCATGTGTTGATTTGTGTGGATGAGAGTAAAAAAACAAAAGTGATGATCCCACATCCTTATATTCTTTGATTGTGATTTGATGGACATTTCATTTCTCCCTGCCCCCTCTCCCTCGTTGTCCCTCGATCCCCAGCCAGCAGCCTTCACAGAGCCTTTTAGCACCCTTGTCAATGCAGCCCTCCTATTCTGCTTTTCTATTCATAGGCACACACACACACAAATTTCGTAGCCCTCTTTCAACCCCAGAGACACCAGATGAGCCCCTCGGTTTTCCACAAAGAAACCCCCCCCCTGTCTCAGACTGTCCCCAAATCTAGTTTCGACTTACACACAAACACACACACAGATAGAAGCTGAGCTTGACCACTAACAGTGCTTTCGTTATAAACAAACAAACTCTGACAAGTTAATATTAATCCATGATATATCTGTCTTAAACCCTGTCACCATAGTAACCTCTGACCCTTACCATCCGTACTGTTGATCAGGTGGCTCCTTAATAATTATGTTCATTTTGTCTCTTATAAACAGTAGTTATAGATGTTGTTTTACAAAAGCAGAGAAATTCTTTGTGTATTCTTTTTGTTTGTTCTTTTGTTGGTTCTTTTGTTGTCGGGTTTCTTCATTGTCAACTGCTGAGCAAGGCAATGAAGAAACACGAATGTCCCTTACTGGCTGACTTAGTGACACCACATTATTGAGACAGACATGTATGAGATGAAGCATGCAGTGGACTGGAGGCCACAAGTTTAGATACATTGTCCTTACAAATACTGGACATCCACAGAATATGGCAGACACTCTCAGAAAATTCATTTTGGATCAAGGAAGTAGCAGATCGACTCATTTTGCTTTCTTTCCAGTTCATGAGCTGCCTCAATTCTTGAACACTGATGGCATTTGCCTTTGTTGTCTTGGTTTTCACGTCTTTACATAATGTGGTACTGTTAAAGAAGGGGTGAAGATGTAGTTTACTCCAAAATGTCTTGGCAGAAACTACATCTAATCATCTATATGTGTAGTTAATTTTGATAATGCTTTATGTGGGTGATGTCTTCCATGAGTTTTAGTTATCATGTGTCTTAAACTGTGGAAGCAGTTTTAGTGTCTGAGGAATAGATGTCTTCATTTTTACATTGCTACATATGCAAAAAGGATTTTCACATGTATGCTAATGTATCATTGCACCGCGTTGGGATTCCTCTTGTCTCTTTTCAGGCTTGTGCCAAATCGCTGGTGTCTCCTCCTCCTCCCTAAACTTTTCTGTCAGCACCTTCGCTGCCAAATGTTTTCACATTTCACCCTTGGGTCTTCATTGACTTGAACCCCATTCACACATTCTAGGACTACAGTGTGGCACTGCTGCACAAATTCTTTTTCTGGAAAAGTTATATGGTCAGTTTATCAGTGAAATGATGATTGGACATCAAAGGACCAGTTCCCATAAGGTTTCTTGACACCAAGAATGTCAGTAAGTAGTTCTCACAGTTATTAGTTTCTCATTACTTTTCCTCATTAACTCCATCCTCTATTGTTATAGTCCTGGTCAATGCCTCTCCTAAAACATATATTGCCATATAGGTGTAACATCTGCGCATGGTCACCCTGTCCACGATCCCAACCAGTAGGATTTGTTAGTTCAGGGACAAGCTACAGTTTGATGGCTAACAGCTTTGAGAGTGAATCCTGGCCGCTGCTGTAGTGGACATTTTGCTCTTTTATATACTTGTTTGGAGGCTAAACGAGGCCGTGAGAATGATGGTGCTCTTACTGCTCTTGGTTCTCTTGTTTTACTGTCCTTTTTTTTTTCTTTCCATTTCGGTGGCTAACATTTAGTGTTGTGGCTCATTGATAGGTGGACATCTGGAGGAAGCGCTGCCCAACAGTCACTATGCCAACAGTTTTGAAAGCAGCACATAGATTTGAAAGTAGCATTAGATGCTTGGATCATTAAGTTTAGAGGGGAAATGGCATTGTAACACTCCTAAGAGAAGTTTCCCTACATTCCCTGTGCGCTAAGATCAAACTACACACACATACTATTCATTCATACACACACCAACTAAAGCCAGCCAGTTTCCAGAGGGAGCTAGTGATTAGCATGCAAATCTGTAAAGACCTAGTTATTCTATCTACCTCTTCACCCTCCTCTCTGTTTCACACACACACACACACACACACATCCACACACTGACAATCACACCATGTTTCTTCCAACACTATTTCTAATGAGGTGATGACCAGTCTCTTGTTATAATTGCCTCAAACTCTTTTTTAATTTCTTCTGAGCGTATTAATCATACATAGAGTTATTTAAAATCGCATAAATTAATCTTAGATTAAACAGACGCTTCAAAGGCTTCAAACAATTAAAGAGTTAGGTAGTATTTCCCCTGGGTTCAGGCCATTTCTATTTGAGCAGAGCAGTTGCAGGTGATTATCCCATTTTGATGTGACCAGCCGGTGATTAATGTACGTTTTTAAATGACTCCTTCCCCCATCTCACCTCTGTCCACGTACTGCTACAGCAGAAAATCACAACACCTTCAATGACCTTACTAAGGAGTGGTTATTCACTGTATTTATGACTCTTCCCTTACAGGTTTCATACTTCATTTAAGTTGCAGGTAAATTTAATTATTAAGTGATTATGTGCGTGCGCGTGTGTTACAGAGGATGTATTCCTAATATACTCAATATCAGGGTGTGTGTGCACCTAATATAATGGTGAGTCTGCAGTTGACAGTCTGCAGCAGTCCTTCCTAACCTGCGGGTCATGTATGTTGGGCCATGGAGGGGCCGCGAGAAGATAAACTAATTAGAAAAAAAAAGAAGAAAAATTGTTTCTGCTCCACTAACATTATGTTTATCTTTTTTGGACTTCGGAAATCTTAGCTTTTGTCTTGTGAAATATTTGATAGTTTCACAGCTTGGGGACTCACAATGGAACATCAGTCTTTGGTTGAACTGCTCACAGTTTGTAGACATGCAACCTGTGACGAAGAGTAACAAGTACACACTGCTTGGCTATAAAGAGTCACATAGCTGAAACTGGTACTGGTTCCCTTTTTGCTCCAGATAATAAGGACTAAGAACAATTCACTTTGACAAAACAATGTCGTGAAAATGTCTCTTGTATGCTTGAGTTCTCTCTTTTTCTCACTTTATTTCTTTAATTTTAAAACTTTACATGCTAATAATTTACATGCCTACTTTCAATCAGGTAGCAAGGCTTGTGTTGGTGGAAGGATACATTTAGAGAGAGAAAGATCTGACCTTAGCCACAGCTTCAGATGAAACAGTGTGTGTTTTGCCTGAGTTAATGCTGTGTTTCTACAGTGTGGTGTGTGAGTGCAGTATGACGAGCCACGCACCTTCATCCAGGTCAGATTCCAGCAGATGTCTGCGGCCTGTCTGGGTTAATTTCTCAAGCAAGAGGTGGAGAGCTGGGCTTTTAAAAACATCACTCAGGACTTCCTTCTTTATTTCTGTATCGCTCCCTCTCTACTGAGGCAACGAAGAATGATTGATGAGATGGGTATTCATCACATAGGGGCACCCAGGAGCGTCCAGTCCACCCGCCTCAAACTGACACACACACACACGCTCACACTGATATGAGAGTAATTAACCTCAGACTGTGTTAACCCCAGCTGCCCATTAGAAGGACAACAGGATTGATGGGACTCCCCCCAGTCCTTCACAATCTTTTATAGTTTGTGCAGGATTAGAGCACACTGGAATGTGTCACCATTTTCCTTTTAAAACGTAAAACTGCACCAGACTAAACATGCGGTGATTGAATGTTCACAGTCTGAAGTAACAGTAGTGAGCAAAGAAAGAGTAAAAGTCAAACAGAAGTCAAACACTCACTTTATTTTTATTAACTGTACATATTCTTCCATTTAACATATTTTCCAGTGTAACTGCAAATAGACAAGAGGGGATCCCTGGAGGAAGAAAGTGGACCGTCACCACCAGTCTGTCCTACTTTGTTACTAATCTTACATTGTCTGCACCAGTTTGGGTGTTGCTGGCGGGTATTTAACGTTGTGCCACCCCAGAAAAAAAACAGCCGACAGCAACACAACTCACTTTGAAATCACTTTCTGCGTCAAATGTGAGTCAAACTAATAATGTCATTTGTTCCCGTTTTAAATGTTATATTGTGACTATATCTCAAACGATACACGATTTTTTTTTTAAACAATATTCATTCTTTCGCATAAATGCATAACATAAACAACCATTTTTCATAAGGATTCCTTAAACTGTTTCATCAAGTGTCACCAAGATATGTACTGAGCAAGACATTTTACAGTTGAAAAATAAACTCATTGTTTTCTGGTGGACAAAGATTGTAATAATGACACTGTTTCTAAATTAAAGCACTTATAATCAGTGTTTTTATAACAATACCTGCCCAGCACCAAATATCAGACAGCTGGTGAACAGCCAGGCTGATTTAGTGGTTGGACTCCGATTGAGACCATAAATAGCCGAGCAAATCTTTGTCCACAAATTCCTCTTATGTGAGACAATGTCTTAAGCCGGGCAGACAGAAAGATTAGCCATGATTTTAGAATTTCTGCCAAATCAGTTGTCGCTTGACGTGCATATTGGATTTCAGATGGATTTCTGGCATCAGAAATTTTGGTCGGTTACTTGCAGTTTGAGCAGTTCTACAGTTCGATGGCTGCTGTCAAACGATCTGTCATAAATTGTAGTGAGCTTGTTTTAAAATTAGATTTAATACTAGACTAGTATTTTACATGTTGTTACTAAATCTGTGACTGAGACTGAAACCTTTCCTTTGTACTTTCTGTTCGTCGTACAACTCCACAAAGTAACGCCGCCTTTCTCTCTTTTTGTCAACACTGTTGAGGACGCGGTTGTCCTGTTTGAATAAACTTTATTGGAGATGTCATTGGACAAAACCACCCGGGGGGGTTCACATTTATGCTCAGTGACAGCCCCCGCATCGTGGGGTCAATTGATCTGTACAGCATAAAAGTCTCAGGTTGTGGTCGTGCTGAAAGGGCCATTAAAACATATAGTGAGTTAGCACGATGTAGAAGATTAATAAAAGAAACATGCTCAGTGTCTGTCCAGCTTAAGTCAGAGCTGAACTCCTATTAACAGTGACAGTCTCTTGTTGTTAAGGACAGAAATCATTGAAATCAGTGTTGACAAGTTCATTTAAACTGGTCGGCCACAGCGTTATTTATCTAATTGGACATCGAGACACCACAAATAAAATTCACGGTCAGCCTCAGTTGAAGTGTCTCATTTACAACCTCCTCCCCTCTCACCTCTGACCCCTCTGTGACCTCTGGCTCTGGTCTGGAAAGTCCCCCAGATGAGGCTGGTGATTGGGACTGTTGTCATTGAGATATCACATGTGACATCTCTGTTTCGGTGCTGCAGCGGTAACAAGTGAACGCTGCCACCGATCCACAGAGACTGGTCGCATGTTTGTTGGTTTTCAAGAGCTCATTTATTGGCACTATTGACAGAAATCAGTCAAGATGAAGACTGTATTCTTTGATGGAAATCTGATAACATTTGTTTGCGTTACTGCCACTGCTACCTTTTATTACAAAGCTCATTTTACAAGCTGTTATGACTCATGTAGATCATTAAAGATATATCTATAAAATGCCCTGACAAGCCATTACTTAAACGTTCTGCATTTAAAACCAAATCTGTTGGACATAAATATTTAAGAGGCTTTAGTGATGTTCCTGTTTAGTTTATTTGTATTTTATTATTATTTCTTGAATCGTGATTTAGAGTAATTATACAAGTAGAACTAAACCATACACTTCACATAAAGGTGTAATAATGTTTGTGGCTCCAATCTGTTTAATAATAAAAATAATATTGCAGGACAGGTATTAACATTTTTTGATAGCTGTTGAATTATATTTTCTTCTGTTTTTATGAGAAAGCTCATTACTTGTGTTTTTAGAGGCCGAGGATGACAATTATTCTGAAGGTCATATGTATGGAGAGACAAAAGATATTTATTTTAAGTTCAAAGAATTTATTAAAAATATAGATTTTTCCAACACAATTTGCAATTGAATCTGAATGACTTTTGAGTGAAGCAAAATTTTGTCTTTTAAGTATAAAATCTAATGTGGTTTCTCATTGCAGTTACATTTTAGATAAGACAATAAGTCCATTGCCTCAATATGTCTCAGGAATTTCAGACTTTAAAAAATAATTCCAAAATTTGTCATACCAGTCTGACTTTTGAATTCATTTATTCACTAAATAGCTGTTTCAATTCATTATTGTTAGTATTGCAAACCCAGGTTTTTCAAATAAAACCTTTTAAATGCACTTGTTAACTTGTTTACCAAATAAAAAATGATTTAACACTTCTTTCTTTCTTTCTCTTTATGTTTTTGTTCTAGGATCATTCCTTCATCATTCAGTACAATGATGGTAACGCAGAGGTGGTTTCGATGTGGGTTTGTCGCTGTCTGGAGGAGAGACGAGCTCAGCAGGCTCAGGGACAGGTCTAACGTCCTCCTGCTGCCCACGATGGACCTGGACATTTGATCCCAAACCTCGACACTTATCAAAGGCTTCAGGGTCAAGTACGTCCATACGCACTGTACGAGTGACTCAATGTACTTGGACAAAAATCACTAGTTGTTAAATACGTTATGTGAGTATTCCTCACATAAAGTATTTATGTGTCACGCGCCGTGACATCGAGGAGCTCACATCCTTTGAACTCTGCATCCGAATCTCTGCATCCAAAAAGTGCGGAGAGAGCTTTCTTTCTATCGTGGTTCTCCAGCCGCAGCTTCGTCCAAACGTTTTTTCGAGAGTAAACAGAAACGAGCGGAAGTGAGCATCACAGTCGGATGAATGGAGATAAACAGTCCTGATTTAAAGGATCGGTGACAATAAACGACTTGCTGGCAGAGTTGTGCCCTGTTTCGAGGATGGTATCTCAAATAACCGTCTTGTGCTTTACTGTTGACAGCCCTCTAGTGAATGTTAAGGTTTTTACCTGTGAGTAACTGCCCATGTGTGTGCCTGTTTTTCCAGTGGTGTCATTTATTACCTCAGTAAACTTAGGTTGTCACTGTAATAGGAAAACTTCCCCCCAAAAATTAACCCATTTTTAATACCCGAACTAGAACGTTTGTATCCAGTTATTTCCTAATCTTGTGAAGTTGTGGTTTTAACTGGATACAAAGCTCTGTCTCTGTCTTCGAGGGGTGTTCAAGTGAACAACAAGCCTTCCGTATCAATGAGTTTGAAGCAGCCCTGCTGTGTTACAGAGTGCAATGAAATGTTGACATGCATCTTTTCTTGATTCTCAAGCTCACTGACCAAAACAATTTATTGTTCACACTCATCAGGAGGAACCCTGGTTTCTTTCCGTTTAAACCAGTTCTTAACTTTGTTGCACATCTTTTATTTCCGTTTGCACAGACATGGCTGAAGTTGAATGCTGCTGAATTAATTGTTGGAGAGGAAATTGTGCTGAAGCAGATCGCCACTTTCATTCAGCAGCTATTTGTTTTTCTTACAAAAGAGAAAAGTAACAGAAACCATAACTCTTCTTCCCCTTATAAACACTTTTTTCATTTTCGGTTATTGTTTTATCTCACTTAGCTCTGACAGAGCTCTTACTTTAGCAAGATAAGTCATGTACTATACAGAAATTATGCTGTTTTATTGCATTGCCAAATCAGTTGATATACAGTACTGCAGAGGGAAAACATTAACGCAGTGCACTTAACACCAAAGACGCAGCCTACAGTGACATGATGTGTGCAGCGTGAGCATCGCTGGAAACGAATGTAACGGCAGTACATCAGCGCAACAGAAAAAGCTTAAAGCACGAGTTTATTCTACATGTGATGAGTAGTTTCTTCAGTACACTGTTCGATGTGCTTCTGTCCTCTGTAACGATGAGGAGACGCATGCGTGGTAGATTTTAATCACTGGCCTTTGACTGTAAATCACCCGAAACTGAGAATACATTTGTTGTTTGTAGAACAATCAAACATGTCATTCATAATTTGGGAACTCTTTTGGGTAACAAGTATTTTTACTCGAGCAAGCTTACATCATTTTGATTGTCCAGCATCTTATTTTCAGAACGGGCTGTTCATTTAGCATATATGCTACTGAAGTAACATTTACTTTCCTCTAGAAATGAAAGAAATACTGCATGTGTGGGGAAATCCCAGGCTGTGTCCCAACTCCATACTACATACTAATTCTAAGCGGGTTTTGAGTATTTAGTGCATATATGGATACATTAAAAATGTAGTATACTAAAAGATGCAAATATGGATACACTGTTGTCCCACAATGCAATGTGTGGCCGCTCCAGACACATCTTGAAAACAAAAAGTCTGAACTCGAGGTCAACATACTAGTATTTTCCAGAACTAAGAAGACCGCGAGATGCATTTCAAAGTTTTGGTAAAAGCTAGTAAGTAGAGTGTTTTTGTCAGGTTACTGTTTGTAAGGTCAAGAATGAACATTTGCTCTTGAAGATTTCAAGTTTGTCTTTGGCGAATCGCAGTTTAATCAACGGCCATCTGCGCACATTATATATATTTTCTTATAAATACAAAATTATTACAAAAGTACAAAAATGTCTTGAATGCTAACTGCAAAACATTGTACCATGAAAGTTACATACTACATGGTATCAGTACAGTCTGTTGGATGGAATTTGGACACAGCACCCCAATCCGGTGGTAACGGCTCCTTATTGTAGTGTGATTGGTCAAACTAGTTTAAAGAGTTACGATGTGGGAGGGAAACTTCTCACAGCGCCCTCTACTGGTTGTGCTTAGAACTGATTCCAGATCCTGGACAACATTAAATATATCTGTTAATTATTGTTAATAAACATTGCTTATTTCAATATACAGCCAAATTGTTTGTGTTAGTTAATGGAATCCAGTGAACTGCACAACCAACGGAGGCGTTCTGTGTCATGAACCCTCCCATATTAACACAATTAGTGCCATTATTTGCCTCAGACACCTGAAAATGAGGCACAGCCTTTTTACTTTTATGTACATAAATATATTTTGGGAAGGACGTCTGTGCAAGGTGCCATTCATTTCCATAAATAAAAAAAAATTACTCTGATAACTGGTGAAACTCAAGATTTGAAGATGTTCTCGTAACTGAAATATATCAACATGGATTTTCAAGCAGTTGCACAATGAATAGAATATGTACTCTGCATTATACCACATATATTGTCAATTATATTCATCTGTCACTTTGGGTGAGTCAAGTTTTACCTGTGAGACATCCACCTTACATTAAGTTGGCCTTAAATGTAACTGAAGCTATAAATACTTAGAAAACTAGTAAATAAGTGTGAAATAAGACGAGTGTGTTGTGGCCACTGGCTACTGATGAACACTCTGCAAATGTTAATGTTTTCTTGCAACTCAAATGAAACCAAAAAGAAACAAACATTGAATATTTCTGAACAGATTAACTGTAAATCTCAGACACTTCTTTTATGGTTTAGCAATGTTCTCATTGACTGTGATTTTTAAATATGGATCTGCAGTATCAGTGGAAATATTTATTGTTTTTTTTACTTTTCAGCCTGCTTACAACAGAGATCACCTCTTGTGACTCTTGCCGTGTTTTTCCTGTTTTTGCCACGAAGCATTAAGTCAGTGATGGAAATCAGCAGAAATATTAATGCTGTGATGTTACTGGCTGATTATGGCCTTTTCTGTAATTCTCTGTGTTGGCACACATTCCAACCATAATGCACAAATAATAATAAAATGTATTTAAACATAAGAGTTTGGGTAAGTTTGAGATTTTGTCTCTCTTTCTCAGTCTAGATGTTGATGGTTTTATTTTGAAGGGGAAACAGATTTCACTGCTTTCACACAGGCGCACAGCGATGAAGTTAATCAGTGTGAGGGAACAATCACTGTTTTTCGGTCACTTTCAGTCACAACCTTAATAACCTTCAGGCTTCTTCTCTTCACCAGCCCAGAAACTTGATGTTTTGTTTTTGCTTTTGAGAGAAGTGCAGCTTCCAGATCTTTTGAAGTTACGTTCACTTGCCAGTTTATTAGGTACATCAATGCAACAAATCCTAGCTTCATGTTCGGTTTTTGTTGAATCTGTTGTAGAGAGGTTTGATTAAACTGTATGGTCATATTGGAAGCTGTAGTTTGTTGCATTATACAGAACATTTTGGAAATGTTGCCAATACTGTATTTCTATCGGTGTCCCAGCTACATACTAATTTTAAGCAGGTTTTGAGTATGTAAAGCATAAAAATTATCATCTATAAATATATGTAAAGACGTAAGTATGCATACTAAATTTGTTAGATTTTTGAGTGTGCTCCCAACAATGTGGTGCATGGAAAAATAACAATTAATTGAAGATAGTGGAGACGACTCCAGAAACTCCAGAAAAAATGTCAAGAACTGATATTCTAATATTTAGTCATTGATATGAATGAAGTAGACTGTCAGTATAATGCAATACGATTCAACAGCAGCACAAACTGCAGCCTCTAAACTGACCAGACAGTTGAATCAACATCTCTCTAAAACAGTTTCAACAACTGAACATTATAACCTTCATGTAGGTAAGATTCATTGCAGGGCTGTTGTATTAGACTCTATTAGTTTTAGCTAGTTGTACCTAATAAACTGGCACACGCAGGCAGCTTGATGGTGTTTTCATTAAAATTACAATAACGAGACTTGGGACACCTGTAGGACATGGCCCCAGCTCTTCACATGGCTTTAAGTATATAGAAAAATTATGGTAATAGTTTGACATTTGCATGTCTTTGCGTAGAATGACCCAAACCTGTAAGCACCTTCCTATCCTGAGTTCAATCACTATTTACATTTCATAATTAATCTTAGTCAACCTTTAATTAACATCAGCCTTATTCTTGGTTATTAATTTGTGCATTAACCTGTGAAAACTAGTTCAAAGTCCACATATATAAGATGATGTGTTGTTTTTTTTACTACATTTTCTTTTTCCTGAGGTTAAAACACTTATAGCTCTGAACATGACTGAGCATGAATCGCTCCCAAACCTTCAGCTCCTGATGCTGAACTTCATTACCTCTGAAAAAAATAAGTGAGTCAGTTAGAGTTTATTAGAGGAGCTGAAGTAAAACATGGACTTGATAACAGAACTTTAACCTCAAACCCATCAGATACTTGCTGGTATTTATCAAACACAATTCATCCCCTCAACAGCTTCACATGCAGAATTAGACCACACAAACTAGTCCTGCTGAGGTCCTGATGAGCCTCTGAATTAATACCACTACATTAATAGTGTTTATAATGCAAAAGATCAATTCCACAACTACCAAAATGAGCCATCATTTTAGGGTAAATACATTCATTAAAGTCTGAGTGTCTAGATAGGAAGACTGATAAATGTGGCTAATCTTAATTTGTCTAAAAATATGTTTTGAAATAGAAGACAGTCTACCAAAAACACTATCTAATTTAAGATTTCACTTTGGTGGTTTTCCCCTTTGATGTTTGATGTGGTTTGATGATGATGATGATGATGATGATGATGATGATGATGATGATGATGAGCAGTGTTGGATTCATTTCTCATGTAAAAATTGAGTCCTGAATCCTTGACGTTTTTAGCCAGCGTGGCTCTGGGGATGTTTTGCATGTGTTAGTGTGCTGGTCGATCCACCACTTTGGTCCAGCACGGCTTTAGACTCTTGTTGATCTTTGGACTGAGCCAAGCTAGCTGTTTCCCCCTGCATCCAGTCTTATGCTAAGCTAGGCTAAACCCTACTAGACTTCAGCTCCAACAGTAATACACACAAACAGTAATAGAAAGTGCTGTATGTACATTCAACCTACAACATGGGAGAGTTGGACTAAAAGCTGTAATTGTTAACGTGAATGTTCTACTCAGTGGTGGAAATAAACAACTTTGTAACTAAATAAAAATGGAATTTAATTTTATTTAGTTACAAAGTTGTTTATTTCCACCACTGAGTAGAAAGGATGTTTGTTAAATAGCAAAGTGCATGACAGAGACAATGAAACAAGAACAAACAAAACATTGCTGCGAAACATGACATTAGTGTCCATGCTGAGAAGAAAGTTGCATTCACCAAAACCATTTCATTTGAATTTGCAGTAATGTTGTCACCCTGCTAACAGCGGCCAGTCAAAAAAAGGCTTTGTACCTTATGTGTTCTTAAAACAGCTGCTACTAATAGTCTGTCAGCCATTACAGGATTTGGCAGACAGTTAACATATTCAGGTGGAAAAGAATAGTTTGGTTTGGCATCGTGACCTTTTACAAGCTCATTTACAGCTCACCCTTGTAGTATAAAACACAACCAATGATTAATTTTACAGAAGGCCAGAGAGGTCTTGTATTTAATTACTGGGGGGGGGTTTCTGAAATAAATCAAATGAAATCTTTCTTTTGTCTTTAGCATCAACTTTCAAGATAACACGTTAATGTCAAGATCATAAAAATTATTTTCTTGCGGCCAGCATAAAATTTAATGAATAGATAATTTGTCCTCCCTGGGCTTCCACACAGACTTGTGTCCTTCACAGCTTTATTGTGTTACTTACTGTTCGTCATACTTTGTTCCTCAATCAGAGACCTTGTGCGACATTATTTATACAAGTTTCTGTCTGAATGCAGCCACACATGTATTGACTGGCAGCCTGATTTGATCATTATGCCGCTGTGTGTAACACAACGGAGCGATGAAGGCGTTTCGGGACCCAGACACACACCTAAGCAGCATGTAGTCAGTCAGCGCCGTGTTGTATTGTTTGCATTATCAACTTTTTAAAAGGAGCCTCAGAAAGCAGAAGGACAAACGGTGTGATTGCAAAGCTCGTCCATACTTCTATGATCATGCAGGAATCCATTCCTCGCTTTATTTGATCTTTATGAATAAAAGCCGGGTTAAGCAAAATGACTGATCCTCCTGCTGTGACAGATACTTTACCTGCTATTTGACCCCTCTTACGCTGTAAGCACCAATTATTCTTCGAGGGACACCAAAGGCAGTAATACAACAAATACCCGCTATGAGCCAGAATACTGCTCGTCCTTGTATTTCTTTTTCTTTTTCTTTTTTTAAATGGCAAGAATCTCCAATGGGAAAGGGAACTGCCTCTATACTGCATGAACCTCGCGCCGCCAACATCCCATAAAAGTGTTTCGTGTTTGACAAAGTTGATTAGAGGTTGAAAAGTGCAGGGTGGACTCCACAGTGAAGGGTTTTGACAGTACACTCACAGTCCAGCCAGGCAGCAAATAATTAAGCTTTTGTCACATTTACTGTAGTATCCTTTGAAAAAAACAACGCTGCCCACCTGCTGCTGGATCAATAAGAGAGTTGTCCTAAAGCATCAAGCTAAAAGCTGCTGCATGCCGCCAAGAAAAGGCTGCAAAGCTCCTTATGATGGTCCCTTCAAGAACATTTTTGTACCTTTCTGAAACTGGAAGTCCTAAAAGTCTCTGGCCACTTTCCACAGCTGGTGTGAGAAGTCTGTTAACATGTCTCACATCCACTCTGTTAACTGTTCAACTACTACCAACATGCATAGTAACGTTTTCTGCATTTATCAAGTGTAAACTATTGTAAACGCCGCTGCTTGAGATTTCTTACAATCCTGTTTCTTTTTTGCAGTTTCATGAGCAAAATCGTAGCTTCTCTTTGCCGTATATATGTCGGCCAACAAGTGGCACACTTGCTTTATTGCTTTACCAAGGAAGGAATAATATTGATCCAAATTGGAACAAAACACTTTTGGGAAGCTAACAAAATGCTAATGTCAGTATGTTAAAATGCTGGCAGCGACTATGACCATCTTACTTTAGTATGCTAGCATGCTAACATTTGCTAACTATCACTTAAAACAAAGTACAGCTGAAGTTGATGAGAATGTCATTAGTTTTGGACAAACTGAAACTGATCGATGGAAAGCAGGAAGTGAATGTCTGCACCAAATGTCATGGCAACTTGTCCAACAGTTGTTGAGACATTTCACTCAAAGCCTCAAATGTGAACCTCATGGTGGCGCTAGAGGAAAAGTCAGGGGATCACCAAAGAGATTAGGATTCATCCTCTGGGGAACATGAATGTCGTTCGCAAAAATGTGTGCCAATCCATGCAGTAGTTGAGATAACTTCTTCAGCCTCTCGTTATCTTCTGCTAAACTTTTTAATACATTTCTACACAGAACAAGGACTTCAGATTTTGAGCCCCATCTCTCGCACTGACATTAGGAAGAGGTTTCTTCACCGCAGCCACCAATAACTGTCTCCACCTACATGTGGGCATGTGAGTATTGTTTTGTTTTAAGATGGACTTGAAAAATGGGAATCCAGCCTTTAACAGGAGCCCACACCTCATGCCTGAGGTGCAGTTTACAACTGAAGGTGACAAATGGTTGGTAGCAGCATTTTATTACTCTCAGTAAGTAGCCACAAAAATAATCAGATTTTGTTTGTTTTTTTCACTTTGTACTGTTAAAGCACTTTGGATTTGATCACCTGACAGTGTGCAAAAGGCTCACTTAGACCACAATTCACAGTTCAGAGAAAACAATTGAACACTGAAGTTAATAAAACATTTTTTTTTTTAAATCAAAACCGTATTTTTTTCTGCAGGTGGAGGTTTTGTGTGGGACATGTTTCCTCAGTATTTGTGAAATCCTCCAGCTCACAACGTTGCATCACCCAGTATAAAGCTGACATGATCGCGTTACCTGCCGATCAGATGTGTTGATTTAACCAAACTGCAGCCTGCTGGGATCAGTGGTGCTGATCAGTCAGCTCTGCCTGCCACAGATGTTTGTGGCGTCAGATGATGTATGGCTGTGCTTCATGTGACCTATAGTGATAATATGTCTGGAATGAGGATTTGGATGCTGCATGATCTCATTTGGCGGGCCTCTCTCCGGGATATTGACCGCGCTTTGTTTGGAGATGCGTCTTCATTTCTGGCAGTCCCGGACCTTCATATTCCCAAAGTCCCACCGAGCTGCGTCTCCGCTTTGTGTCGGCCAATGACCTTTTTTTTTTTTCCCACAGCAGTCCGACTTGATTAGCACATCAGGCGGGACAATGAGTGGCCGCCCTGTACACAGCCATTACCCAGATCCCTTTATCAATGTCCTGTAATTAAAATGTCACCGTTTAATTTTCGAGCCATCGCTTTCCTCTCGGCGGAATCTTTCCTCCAATAAAAAGTGCAATCGAAATGCTCTTTTCACTGGAAACAAAAAGGGATACGGGGAAAGCGTTTAGCAGCGAGGGATCAATAGGCCCTTTAGTCCAAGAGGAGGATTGATTGGTCTCTAAAATGGGATTTATAGGGGTCATGGTTTTATAGGGTGCTGATACAACTGTTAATTATAAAACATTTGGCCTCAATCGCTGCTGTTATTAAACCCGTCCTGATTGATGCGCGCTTGATTTATCTTTTTACATCATAAAAATGCAAGTGTTATGTGGAAATGAACCTTTAGCAATAAGATGAAACACGTCCTGCAGAAAAAAAAATATGATGATGCTTCAGCTTTTGACTCAAATCAATGACATAGATTGGTGGCATTAAAACACGTTTACACTCCTGGTTGTTTTACAGTTAGAGGTGTTCGGCGTCTTAAACCCCTTTAATATATATATATATATATACATGGATTCAGTTTTTAGACACCTTTTATAGGCTGCATGTTTGCATTGGACCATAACACCGTAAGTGATGTGACAGTCGATTAAATAAAAGGTTTGAACTTGATCTGAAGTTGCTGATCAGGCAATCAATCAATGAATACATCAACATGTGAAGGAAAAGCAGGTATGCATTCTCTATAAACTACATCACTGTCATGTGTGTTGACTTTTATTATCATCATTTTAATAAAGAGAACAAGGAACAAACACGGAAGTGCTTTAAGAAGAAGTAGAGCTGCATTAAACACACAAAACAATAAAAATAATAATAATATTTAAAATAAGTGCAATATATATATATATATTTATTTCTATATATATATATATATATATATCCTGTGTCTATATCCCAAAATAACCCAAAGTATCATTAGTGTAAAGCTACACTTTATCAATTGCTAATCAAACGCTTATTAAACGTTATTTCCAATAAACAAGCGTCGCATCCACTGCCGAGTTAAATAATCCATCAGGTCTGAGTTCACCTGCTGAGTTGGGACTCCTAATGACTTAAACCTGAAGCGCATTAATGTTTCAGGTTAAAGGTTTGTTTAAACAATTGAGCGCATATCAATGAGGCCCGGGTAATTTGTATCCAACAGTAATAATAAAGAGCTCGCCTAAAATTACCGCTGAAATGTCTAATTAAAAACTCCTCGCTGCTGATCCAGACACGTCAGCTCACGTTTCCCCCGGAATAAGCAGCGACAATGGCTGCATTCAAGTCGGCGGTCTAAATAATTAAAAAGCGAGGAATAATTACAGTATAAAATTGTAATTATTGGCGGGGGCTGCAGGGGGAAGCCTCTTGATGGTGAAAGAGGAGAGGATGCGCTTAGGATCAGGTTCAGCATCAATATTGCAGGGAGGTAAAACTGGCGAGCTCAGGCTGCACACACACACACACACACACACACACACACACAGGCTGATGATGCTTCATACACTTCACACACACTTCATACACTCTCCTCACATCAGTCCGAGTGTGTTCTGGTTAGTTTATCGCTGTGGCGTCACTTCATTTATGATAAACTGTCCAAAAACTCGCTTGACCATTTGTCTGGTTTCTCTTGGCTGAAATATCCTTTTGCTTGTTTGTGTATTTATAGTAGCTTTCTCGCCATCAGCAGCATAAACCTTTTGTTATTCTGCAGATTATATCAAACATGTGGAGACCAGTTTGAAGGCAGTGACGGTCTTAGACTTTATGGGGTCCACGGTCCCCTTAAACCCCCCTGCCCCCCATCAAATACACTTACTGCAAGCGTTACTCAAACATGAGGGAATGGGGCATTTGTTGGGAACTATTTTCAGCGGTGGATTAATACACAAGTATTTTTTGGCAGCAAGACTGTGTGTGTGTGTGTGTGTGTGTGTGTGTGTGTGTGTGTGTGTGTGTGTGTGTATCACCAGACGTATGTGTAGCACACCTTGATCACAGGTTGTGAACTCCAGCTCACTTTCAGCACTATGTTTATTTATAAACAACACATCTGTCATAGAACTTCATTATGAAGATGTTATTTCATATTTCATATTGTTTATGACTGAAACGTTGCTTTAAACTGAATGCTGACGGTGTTCCTTCATTTTTAGATGTGCATGTTATAAATAATAACTATGATCCAGATGCTGTGTCCTCTCCTATCTCTAAATTTACTTTTATTTTTATTTTTCTTACTTTCACACACTGAACTCCTCATGAAGGGCAATAAACATGTGAAAATGTGCATCACCAAGAGAGATGTTCCTCTGTTGTGGTGTCAAACATGAAGGATGGAAAACACTATAACCCAATTCTGGATTTTTAAAGTTGATATCGATATTGATATTTTGGAATTAATAAAGTCAGATTATTATATGTGGGCCGATGAGGATCCCTTTTTTTATGTATTTAGTGGGACATTTTACTGTTGAAAAATTAACTTTTCAGCACTCTGTTGTATCCCCTCTTGGAGCTTCTTATATACACTGACACCGATATATCTGCTAAGATCACTAATATCGGCCTGATTCTAGTCAACAGGAGAAGGAGAGGATTTCTTTTAGGGTTTATTTCATGGAGAATCTTGTGGAATTCATTTACATGTATTATTATTTTCAATCTGCGACCTCCGAAATAAAAGACCTTCAACAATAAGAAGGATGAGGCTCCTGTTTGAAGGTGTGGCTGTTCATCACACTCTTTTTTTCTTTTTTTTTCTTCTCCATCCATGATGATTAATGTAAAATAATGTCTGACTGCTTTTGCCTTTTCTTCCCTCCACTCATTACTTCACAGATTTCCTTCTGTTCACGTCCAAACTCTGTCTGTCTGTCCAGCTGCTGCAGGTATCGACACTTGTATCTGTGCAGGACAGACGGGACATTAGCTTGGTTAAGCGATCAGCCATCGATCCGGTTATTAATAATAAATTAAGGTCTTCAAGGCAGCCAATCGGCTTGACTTTCACCATTTACATCACTGACATTTATAAATATATTAACAGATGATTGAACTTTCTTTCTTTCTGTGTGTGTGTGTGTGTGTGTGTGTGTGTGAGAGAGAGAGAGAGAGAGAGACAGTCTGGCCTGAGGCACCACCATCATCATCTTCATCATCATCATCATCTCATCCCAGATTCACTCCATTTTCATCGCAGAGAGTCTGAACATAAAACGCCTCCAAATTATTTGACGCACCAACAAAGCCTCAAAATTCAAGACGTTTTTTTCTAGTTTTTTTTTTTGTATCCTTCATTTCTTCCTTTCCTTCCTTCTCTTTTATCGCTTGTAGGCCCTCAGATTGATTTGGGTGGCCGGTGTGGAAGCCTAACAGATGGTCGTGTAACTTGATAAATGAGCCCGGGCCTTTTGTCATTCTTGTTGCCCTCCAAAGTGCCACTGTTTGTCAGCTCGCTCCCGCTGCGGTGGAAATAATACAGCATGTGAATGATTACAACTGAACTGATGCTTAAAACACACTGTGCAGGATCAGTTAGGCCAGCAGTGGTGTCCAATGTGGGGTCCGGGGGCCCCTCAGAAGGTCGCTGACGGGCTCCAGGGGGGTCACAGTTATCACAGTTATAATTTCTCTTTTTGCAGATGTGACTTTGTTATGTTGCTCTCTTCTTAATAACAAATATATTCATGAACGGATTTTAGGGCTAAAATGTTTCTACATTTTGGGGTCAGCGGGGGCCTAAATGTGCGTGATATCTTCCTGTTTCTGCTGTTTCTGGTCATATTTGTGCGTCAGGGCGGCGAAACTGTGAATTATCAAAACTGGTGTGTAGTCTTAGAGAGAGAGAGAGAGAGAGAGAGAGAGAGAGAGAGAGAGAGCTATTACACATCAGCGTGACAGGAGAGAGAGGGGAGGGGGAGTGTGTGTGAGAGAGAGAGAGAGGTGCCATGTGCTTCCTGTCTACACGCCATTCACCTCCCCGGGATCCAGCGGGATGGAGGTCCTGTCTGCTGCTGTACTGAAATAAAGTGAAATAAGGAGTCCAGCTCAGAGTTTCTACGGTCAGACCGCCTTGTCTGTGGCACCCTGCCTCTCTGGACTCACCGGGCCTGCATTTCCATCTATTTATTCTTATTAATTATCATTTTTCCCCCCATCCCAAACCCTGTTGGAGTGTGTCGTCTTTTTAGGAGAGAAAGGTATGTTTGGGGTTTTTTTAATTCAATTTAGCAAGAAACTGTGATAACTTTGTAGTCGCTCTTTGAAATTGTTTGCCTTTTATTTAGCAGGCAAAGTATGTATGATAACCCGTCAAACGTCGGTCAGTCCGTCACTCTGCAATAGTTGTATTCGTGTCAAAGCCGCTGCGGGATGTTTCCATGTCGTGTCTGAGCGGCCTCCGTAAAGCCAATAGACGAGATGCAAAAAGTAAGTATGTGCAGGTGAACGTGAGATGGGCCTCCTTCAACCTAATTTCGAGCAACTGGCTGAGGCTAATCTGCGCAGAAGCTTTAATTATATATAAGGCTAGTCTTTTATTAACAATGCGAAGAAGCGCTCTCGGATCTGTGTAATTACCAGGAAAGCAGCTTATAGTTGTTCTTTTCCTCTCTGCTAAGCGCATCGGCGCAGCTCAGGCGGCATTTTCCTTCTGTCCTTATCCGCCTATAAGGATCTTATGTGACTCTTAAGTAGTTGCCCCATAAGTGCTGAGCCGATTTTGAAGATAAGAGGAGGAGCAGCAGATCCACCTCCGCGCAGGAACCCGGATAACCTGAGAGAGAGGAGGCCGAGGACGCGGAGGAACGAACCGATGCGAGAAATAATTAACGAGACGTCTGATTGATTTCACTTTTCTATATAAACTCCTGCAGCAGCCTGGTGTTAGTTATATTCCGTCATTGAAAATATATTTATTTCTGTATTATTATTATTATTACTATTATTGTTATATAATGTCCCATAAATATCAACATTAATAGGCCCAGCTACGTGATAATAATGGTAATAACATTAATAATAGTAGGCCTGTAATAGTCCTAATGATAATAGGTATTATTAGTCACCTTTATTTACCTTGATACTTTCATCACGTCTATTTGATTTACATATGTTTCTATTTATTTAACATATTTATTTTGGTTTGTTTTGATTTGAGTTGTAGGCTACCAGTGTTTTTGTCACAAGTGAAATAATTTCAGGATGACGCAGTGAAAATATTGTGCTTTTGCATTGTGTCAAACAGCACCCCCCCCGCCCCCCCCCCCCCCCCCCCACCCCCCCCCCCCCCCACCCCCCGGTTCACTCCAGCTTTCTCTTTGATTGACAGGCTTCCAGGGATGGAGTCGATGCCCGGACAGCTACGAGACGCGGGACGAGATGCCAGCTCTTCCCCCAGTTTAAAGCAGGACGCGCAGAGCTTCTCCGGCCCCAGCTCCCTCAAACCAAACCAAGTGAGTGAGACCTCCCTGTACGGGGTGCCCATCGTATGTCTGGTCATAGACGGTAAGGAGAGACTCTGCCTGGCGCAGATTTCCAACACCCTGCTGAAAAACTACAGCTACAACGAGATACACAACCGCCGGGTCGCTTTGGGCATCACCTGTGTGCAGTGCACCCCCGTCCAGCTGGAGCTCCTGCGGCGCGCCGGGGCCATGCCAATCTCCTCCAGGCGCTGCGGCATGATCACCAAACGGGAGGCCGAGAGGCTCTGCAAGTCCTTCCTGGGGGCGCACAGCCCCCCGAAGCTACCAGAAAATTTCGCCTTCGATGTGAGTCATGACTGCGCCTGGGGCTCCAGGGGCAGCTTCATACCCGCCAGATACAACAGCTCCAGAGCAAAGTGCATCAAGTGCAGCTTTTGCAACATGTATTTCTCCCCAAATAAATTCATTTTCCACTCCCATCGCACCACAGAGTCCAAGTACCTGCAGCCGGACGCGGCCAACTTCAATTCGTGGAGACGCCACCTGAAACTGACGGACAAAAAACAATCTGAGGACATTCACCACGCGTGGGAGGATGTAAAGGCCATGTTCAACGGGGGGAGTAGAAAGAGGACTCTGCCCATGAGCGGGTCGGGAATGTCCTCGTCGATGAAATCACAGGCCTCGTCCAGCCTGGCCCAAACCAGTTCCCCTGAGATCCCTCACAAAACTTTACGGTGCGACGCGGATCAGGGGAATAATAACCTGAGTTTGGTGAGTGGCGCACGGACCTACCCAGTCATCCCAGTGCCCAGCAAGAGCTTTGGCATGCTTCAGAAAATCCCCCCACCTCTGTTCCCCCATCACCCCTACGGCTTCCCCAGCTATGGGCTGTGTCAGAAGAAGAGCGACGGTGTGCCTGATGCGAACAAATCCAATGTGTCTGGTGTGTTTTGGCCTGGCACGAAGGACACCCTCTACCCCGCTTTCCCCATGTTTTGGCCCACAGCTGGCGGCCTACCCATGCCGCCCTACCCGGGGTCTCCACCCAAACCTCCCCCAGAGCTGCCAGGCGTCCGGCAGAGCGAGCTCGACTTATCGGACCAAAGCGACCGAAGTGCAAACACACCCAAAGACACCAACCACCACCCTCACCATCAGCAGGACAGCGGGGAGCGCTGTTCCAGCTCCCAGTCCTCCTCCACTAGGAACGACGAGGATAAGTCCGGAGACGAGACCCCTCAGAGGAAAATCAGCTACATCTCGGCCTTCAGACCTGTAGTCAAAGACGCAGAGACCATCGCCAAACTCTACGGGAACCGGGACAGCTACGGCGTGCGCCCTGGCTACCTTTCCCCGGATTTTATCAGCGAGAGCTCCAGTTATAGATCAGTATCACCGGACAGGGACAGCGTGGTGGACGACGACGACGACGACCCGGACGTGGATGTGGAGTCCAACCGGGGACAAGACGAGGAGGAGCAGATCCAGATCTCGCCGGGGGCGGACCACCATGACTCCCCTGTGCCGGACCCGGTCTCCTCGGGTGCTGAGGAGAGCCAGGAGCAGCCTGATGCCTCCAGCCCCGCGGCCGCAGCATCATCACCGGAGGACTCCGTGCACACCGGGTCATCAGATGAGGACAGACGGATGCGTAATGGCTCCCCTCTTCATGAAGTAAGATTAGATTAAATGAAACTTTAATGATCCCTGTGGGGGGAGTTGAATTGTCGCAGTGGTGGAGAACATGACAAGACTTTATACAAGAGAGGAGGCCGATAAAAATGTAATCAAGATCAATTTATTCAATCAATTAAAATATAATCCAGATGCAGATATCTGACAGGCGTATTTTCTAAATATTAGAATAAAGGTCAACAGGCGGCCTAGTGTTTAAAGAAGGGTTGCCATTCACCAAAGCAGCAAGACCACGTTACCTCTAAAATCAGAGAAAGAGAATCCCCCCCCCCCCCCCCCCCCCCCCCAAAAAAAAAGAGTAAAGAGACACATTAATTTGTACTGAAGTATCACCGATTCAGTCCGAGTAATTAAAGTATAAAACCGTAATTTATCCTGATTTGTTTTTTGGATTTATTCCTATTAAAACGCCTTTCTGTTTAATTATAAGACGTTGCAGCACCACATCAGTGCTTCTTTCTTTTAGGAATCAGCTCAACATCTTCACAACAAATAGAGCTCCTGGGTTTGTTTTTTATTTCTTTTGAAGAAAAAGGTCTCAATTATGTGAAGAACCGCAGCAAATGACATATAATTGTTCCGCGTTATTAAACCCGAGAGTCTGCTTCGTTTTACAGGTGTACGCTCATGAAAAGGACGGCCACGTGCTCCTGAACGAGCCTTCGTCGTTCGGGTCGAAACAATCGAGCAGATCCAACGGTAATTATTCAACCAATTTATGGTTTGGTTATTAATGCAAACTGCGTCGTGTTTGTCTCTTTTAACTCGCTTGTTTGTGTTTAGGAGTTCATCACGTGTCTGAAATGCAGAACCAACGCACTGCAACGTCCTTCCAGGAGCAGAAGAACAGACAAGGTTTTTAATTTGTTCCCTTTTAAATTTAAAATCCTTTTTAAAATTTCAAAATCCACTCGTCCTGTCTCTTTGAGCTGCTTCACCGCGTTTCACCAGAAGCCTTTAACTTCTTTGTAGGTTAAATCGTGTGTGTTATTGTGTTTGTGCAGCCGATGGAGCTTTACGCATCGACATCAGCGTGCATGAAAGAGACCTGGAGAACATGGCCAAAGGTAAGAGGCTGTTTTCAGGATCACAAGGAAACAAAAGAGAGAGAGAAAAAGTGTAGCAGGTGATATTAATTATCATCAGCAATTATCCCCGTTTGGATTGTGATTTGGGTGCAAGTCTCTCCAGCCAACAAATCTATATTTATACAGCAGCTGAACGGCTGACAGGGCCTGGGCACCACACTTAATTAACACTGATATTATTATTATTATTATTATTTGTTATTTTTAAATGTAAGAAATTACATTCAATCAAATATAGACAATGATTTGCCAATTTGGTTTAATTTCTGAATTTATGAACCTAGTTGTATCCCGACCGCTCTTCCAGGGTTGTTTAATGATCAAATAAGATAAATAAATACGTGTAGTATTATTATTATTATTATTATTATATTAATATTAAACATTGGATTCCACCTCATTTTAAATTCAGCTAAATGCCCACGGCCTGCTAAAGATGACGTGCCAAAATCCAAATGTGAATTTACATTTTTGTAGGCCTAAAGTGTTTCCATAGTTGTTAACCACTTAATCACGAGATGTGGGAGTTTTGACTTATTATTGTAAGAGGAAATCGTTTAGAGGCTATTAATATTTTAACGAACAGAGCCATAACCCCGAGGCACGGCAGCTAATTATTTTACAACGCTTGGAAAAACCCTGGGACTCCATTATTATCGTCTCAACCTCCAGGCAATGCATGGCAATTACTGTGGCAGCGAGCGAAAGCAAAGCGCTGAAATGGTTGTTATCAAGGATGTAAACGCACCTGAAGTCGGTTTACTGGGCTGACATAAATCTTTATGAGCAGAAATTCAAAATATATCATATTAAGTGGATGTGAGGTAGATGAGGAGAGAGAGGAAACATGGGTTTTGTTATTTTTTTACAATTATTTGTGTGATATTGGAGGTTATTTGCATCATGGTGCATGATTTGTCATTGCACCACATCCCTACTTGTTATTCAGAAGTACTGTAGGTGTCAGACCAGGTGTGTTTCAGTGTTTTAGGGTGAATAATGACATTTCCTTGCAGCAGATGAACATAATTTGGTGTTGAAATTGACATATTTTGGGTTTGGGCTTTGCAGAGGAGTTGCAGAAGCAGCTTGTGGAACAAGTTGAGCTGAGGAAAAAGTTGGAGAGAGAATTTCAGCATTTAAAAGGTAGGACAAAAAGTGAGTCTGATTGCAACAGAGAGATGTGTTTTTACATCTTTGTTAGGATCTGAAACCCTGTGCCTGCAGCCTAGATGTTAGGAGAAGAGCGAGTTATTTTGTCCCTTTGAATCCAGGAAATGTGTCTTTAAATTCATCTCCACAATGTCAGAGAGTTTTCCATCTGACGTGGCCTTCGGTACTCTTCAGATAATTTTCAGGATCAAATGAAGCGCGAGCTGTCCTACAGAGAGGAAATGGTCCAGCAGCTGCAGATTGTTCGAGGTTGGTCTCTCTCTCTCTCTCTCTCTCTCTCTCTCTCTCTCTCTCTCTCTCTCTCTGTATTTTGTGCCTCCATAGATTATGACTGTAAAGCGGATGTAGATCAATGCTCTTTAAGTTTATGGGAAAAAAATCCGAGCCACAAAAGAGCGTTTAAGTAACATAGGAAATATCAATCCATCCGAGCCAACTAGCCTCTAAACTGAAACAGAAAAGGAAAAGTGACACTTGCATATTGAAATATTGGCCATTTGTGTGCAGCCTTTTTCCTGTAAACTCCGTATTTTTTCTCCTGCAGTTGAGTGAATCATTAGATATCAAAAGGTGAAACTGAAGCCACATTGTTTTGTTTGCAAAGGTTATTTTCTCCTAAATCATACCCTGGAAAATTGAATAGACAGACCATTATGTAGCGCTGTATCAGTTACATGCAGTAGACAGCAACTAATGCCACCCGTTAAAGGATTGGTTTAATGTTACAGTAGTTTAAATACAGGGTTCAAGTACACAGAAGGGTCACTCAAATACCATAGGGGCAAACGGCATACATTACACTCCTCCACCTCAGATGCTACACAGCAACTCACATTTTCTTTTTCTTTTTTTATTCCTTTTTTTTTTGACCAATTTTTTCATTTTTTTTATTCATTTTATTTTTGGATAGACACTTTGTGCAGCGAGTTGGACCAAGAGAGAAAGGCTCGTTATGCAATACAGCAGAAGCTAAAAGGTAATTTTATCTGGTCCAAAAAAAGGAACATGAATACATGTCATTTTTTTTGCCTACAAACATAAATATGCAAGTGCTACTTTTTTATGAAACATCTCCTGTCATCAGTGTGATCGATAGTAACCGCAAGACACCATGAAACGATGGGTTCACACTTTGTTCAAGTCTGTCTTAAAACAATTCTGACGTGCCCACATTGAAAGCACTGTTGGTCCCTTTAATTGTCCATTCTGTTTGTAAAGAGGTGCCATCTCAAAGCAGTTTCAATGTAAATTATGGGAAAATCCACAGATATAATTCAGAAAAAATTATAAACTCAGGCAAAGCTAATTTGAGGCTTCAGCAATCTGAGTTAGTCAAATCAAGTGTCTATCTTCCAAAGTCTTTTTAGTACAAAATGTCCTCTTTCTGTCGCCGCCCCTCCACCAAAACCAAAACATTTTGGGGGAACAAAACCTTGAAATATCTCAAAATAAGTTTTGACGCTTGGCTGAGGTGGAAAAGTTTGTGTATCGACAAAAGCAGACTGAATAAATCATGATGATACATGAAGCATGTGACTAAAACATCCTCTGGAGAGACTGAAAGCAGTCAAAGACGGCGAGGAGACTGTAGCCTTCCTCTAATTAATACATGAGCCATATTTGTTTGCATCGTTTGATGTTTGACTGACGCTCTTCTAATTACGTCATCTCCCTGCGCCCTCTTCCTCTGCAATGATTTAATGGCGCCTGACTGGAGAATTAGCGTCTCCAGCTGTTAATCTCGACGTGCTCAACTCCTCAATTTTCTCTTAACGGTAGAGGACGGAAAAAACACGCGTTCATTCTCATTTTACATTGAAATCATGTTAAGAACAGGTCCCTTTAAGGACAGGAGGAACAACTGTCTCCATGTACATGTGAGGATTGTTTTATGACAGACTTTAAGACAAACTGTGAACCTATCCTTTAGCAAAATCAACAAAATACAACTTCCACCTGTAAAGTGAACAGTATTTTGTGAGAGTGTCGTCTGTGTTTGTCTGCATGTTCTCACTGATGGACTCGTTCCTCCCCAGAAGCTCATGACGCCCTTCACCATTTCTCCTGCAAGATGCTCACCCCTCGTCAGTGTAGCGGAGCCTGCACCTTCAAACCCCCGCTGCTGCCTCCGTAGTGCCCGGCGCCACCCTGCACTTGACCCCCAGCACAGCCAAAAAAAGAAAAAACGAAAAACACACACATACAGGTCCTCCTCGAGAGCTCACATGTGTTCACCTCCCACCTGAAACCCAAGGACTTACCAACCTGCTGTATAGATACACCACTCATTTTAGCACTTGGAGACTCGGAGAAGGTTTTGCCCCCCGCCCCCCTCACAAAGACTGAACTCCTGAGTGAAAGAGCTCAGGATTTACTTAAACATGGAGTTCATTTTATGTTATGAATCAAAAGGATTGTTGATCTGAACCCCAAAACCAAGGAGTCTCTCTGAATCAAAGCCGTCTGCTCTTTAGCTACTCTGAAAAGAAAAAAACAACACTATATACATATACATATATATATATCACGATGTGACGATGTGCAATGGCTTGTATAATTGTGACATTAAGTTGAAAATGTATCTCATTATTTAGCTTTTGTTGCTTGTTTGAATACCTTGAGTTTTTACATATATTTGTTATTTATCTGTGTTTGGTTTAATTTATTGTTTAGATTATTTGTATCACTGTATACGTCGTTCAAGCACTTTAAATGGGCAACATTGCTAAATTTGACCATGCCGTCCTATACCAAATTCTTTTTATCAAAAATATGAGGATCTTTACGTTTAAAACAGAGCACATTATTACGAGCACTTACTCCAGAAGCCGATCAGGTTTGACGTCAAACAATAAAATAATTTTCTTTCACCAAGTTTGAAGTGATTAAAAAAATAACAATCTTGAGCCATTTATAGATATCATGTACAGTTTAGACCGAGAATTTTAACACAAACCTGATCCCATAATTGTCTCTGTTTCAGGGTTTTTTCTATCATTACATGAATCTGTGAGCCACAACAGACAAAACCAAAAGTTTTTCCTATCATCTGATGGCCTTTTTATAAGAGGAAGAAGAAGAACACAATATGTGTAATCTGCCATTCACACAGCTGCATTTCATTTTCTCTCATTTGTTGAATTTGGTTTGTAAAAAAAAAACAAAAAAAAAAACACAAAGAGCACTTCTAAAAAGAAACAAATCCTGGTTTTTGACACAATCCATCCATAAGTTTCCCATTTATGTATGTACCCATGTCAATATTAATAAAACGTGAAAGCCACTTTCTGCTTTACACTCTCACTTTTTTTGTGTGTCTTTCGCCGGTGTGAGTCTGACACCTACTGGCCTCGGCTCAGAATAACTCCTCGTGAGATGGATCACATTTCCTCTTATTGTATTTGAGTTCAACATGATCTCTTTCATTAGGCGGCTACATCAGCGCATGACATGTCCAGTCAACTTATAATGTTTGACGTCGAGTCAGGGGAGCAGGCTGATCTAATAGTGAAATCTAATTCTTCTGATGGGAGGGCTAATAGATATTGATTACACCGCTCTCGGTCCCGGGATGTTTCATACTGAGACAGATACTCGCATAATGTCACTGACACACAATGAATGTTAATTTTCTGAGAACGTAATTGCCCTCCATGGCAAAGCCGGTTCTCTTTGAATACTAACAAGGCCTGCAGAGCCAAGCACAACTGAACTACTGTGGGAATGATTGGCTGCTTTACTGTATTTTTATTTAGAAGAAAAACCTGATGAAGGTTGATATGTGGTGACAAGTGTGGATGGATTATATGATAATGGGGCCCGGGGCACAGACATGTAGAAGTCCCCCCAGACCGCCGACGTATAAAGACCCACAGATTCAAAGACTACACATGTAGTCATTTTGTGTCTCTTTGTGGTCATTTTGTGTCTCTTTGTGGTCATTTTGTGTCTCTTTGGGGTTGTTTCATATCTTTCTGTGGTCAGTTTGTGTCTCTTTGTTGTCAGTTTGTGTCTCTTTGTTGTCATTTTGCATCTCTTTGTGATCGTTTTGCATCTCTTAATAGTCGTTTTGTGTCTCTCTGTGGTGGTTTTGGGCCTCTTTTTAGTTGTTTTGCATCTCTCTGGGGGCCCCTGACCCCTTGGGCCCATGGTGCTGTGCCCGGCAGGCCCATTCAGTATCCATCCATGGTAACTATAATTGGAAAAATGTCTCCTTAACAAGGTGATTTCAGGCTTTTCTGAAAGTTGAACCATAAACCGAGTCTTCTCTCAGAAAGCCTGAAAGCTGCTGACTACTGGCATGATAAATTATTTCATGATAATTTCAAAATTATGCAACTTTAAAATTTCATGTAGGACTTAAGGCACTTATTCAAAATGTGCCCCGTCTTCCCACATTGCTCCACAGTGCATTTATATGAGGCACTGCTAAAAGAAAACGACATAAATTTATGAGACATTTATAAGTAAAATACCCAATTTACACATCACCGCAACTTTATGATATATTGTTGTTTTACTTTGTGAACCTGAGAGTTTATTTCATACATGTAAAACAAAAAACAAAGATAATTGACTAAATGAATAACTAATTAAAAATGAACTAACATATAAAATATATGAATTAAAGAGAAGATGCTGATAATATCTTAAACAAGTAACAAACAAATCAACAAGCAAAATATATCAAATATACTTTCTTGCCTTGTAGATCGTTTCTTATGACCAACACAACATCTGAAAATAAACAGGTTTTTATATGCAGTGTGTGCCGTTGGGCAATATGATCATAAATACTGTGGGCAACTATGAACATATTAATATAATTTATATAATAAATATTATATTATTCTTCCTCTGTCAGAGAGTTTGTCACACTTCTCTCTCTCTGTCAATGGTTTACATTGTGTCACTGGCTTTATGGCAATATTGGCTCTGTATATTATTTTTGCATCAGTGTGATAAAGTGCCTTTTATTTGTCGTACATTTCATTAACTTTAATAACCAGTGGGGGATGAAGTACACATGAGTATCAAGCATTCAAAAGGAGAGAAGTACTGGAAACAAAATGCACTTCAAGTGTCAAAAGTAAAAGTACTTTTTAAGTCAAATGGCACCTGTGTTTGATACTTTTATATATATTTTGGATCATTATTATTGAGGCATTAACATGCAAGCAGCATTATATATATACTGTATGTGTATTTTAATCTATATTATAAATATTTTAAATGTAGAACCATAATCTGCAATAAGCAACGAGTACCTTAAATAAATGTGGAAGAGTAAAAAGTAAATATGTTAAATGTTACTGGTGTTGATGTATGAAGTAGCAGAAAATGGAAATATGAAAGTAAAGTACAAGTACCTCAAATTTGTACTGTATGAGCAGTACTCCTGGTAACTTTCTACCACTTTTTATCCATAAACAGTTTCTCAGTTGATTTTCTACATAATGACATATGTGTATTAATATATAGTATCTAGATATATTGATATCACAATATAAGATTACATATACAGTACTGTAATAGAGGATTCCATCCATATCGCTCACTCCTAGTATTGTTTTACACGTTCCTAGCAGCTCACATTGAGTGCATTTACACAAGCTAACATTAAATCCATACACTGTAATATCAAACATTTCAGACACAAAGAAGAATAATGTTTTATCTTCCTGTAGCACATATTGTCTCACAGTATTTGCAGTCTGCACCACTGATTCATTATTTGCTTGTATAAACATGTGTGGTCAGCGGACACCTGTCCCATCACTGGCCATCAACAATACAACAGATGGCAGCAATACATAATGATATAATAAAACCTCTGTGTATGAAACAAGCAGCAGAACTAGTTAGTCGATAGATTCGTTGTATGAACCTCGAGGGAAGGAGCATTTTCTGATAATGGATTTGGGCATAAAGCCTAATGTGTTTGGAGTAATAGTGAATTTTTCTTCAGTATGGAAAACCATTATACCATGCAAAGATGTCATTGCTCAGGAACAAATGGGCTTTACAGGGTGAGAAGGACCTGAGATTTAACTTCATGGTTTATCTGGATTCATCTTCATTTGAAATGAGAGGGCGCCACCTACTGGCTGTACCAGCACTAAATCCTTCACCTGGCTTTGAGTTTCTCTTGTCTCATTGTACTTTGGACAGCTTTGTTGTGTCCAATTTAGACCTTTTTATCTGATTGTTCTTAATACTGACTGTATAGAAAAGGCAGCAGCATCAATTTACTATGAACAACTGCTTGGTTTTAATCCCTAAATGACAAATGTCTTGAATCAGGGTTTTATAGCCAGAAATGCTGCAGTTATCAGTCCAAGTTCCCCCAACACATAGTATGTATTCAAAGCCTCCTCCATAGTGCAGTGGAAAAATATTCTGGTGAAGAAATATTGAATCCTTCATTCTTTTGTTTCCCGAAAAGTAGTCAAATTTTGATATATTGAGTCTCAAAATGAATGGGTGCACATGAAAACATAATTGGCAAATATTATATGTTTTTTTTTATTTGTTGAATTGAAGATCAAAAGAGATTCAAATTAAAGTAAAAAGTGAAAAGTATTAACGCGCTAGTCTTGACAAAAGGCCACATAACCAAAGAACATGAATAATACTTGATTTTATTACAGTAAAGTGTGCTTTGATATGGGTTGTATTTAACAAATCTGCTGTCAAAGTTAGACATTTCAGTGTGAGGTGCACTCCAGCCTTTCAGTATTGCACTTACAAAAGTTGGCAGACTTGTGAAAGACAGATTAAAAAAAAAAAGATTAGTTCATCCAGCAGAGGCCGAGATATCCTGACTCTTAGTCCCTAATATGGGTCACGCTCCAGACACGCTGGATCCTACACTTCCCATGATGCAACTTAGCAACACATGCTTTCTGTGTGACTTTGACAAGCTTCCCAATACTAATCACGTCACCAGGGGGTCTATAAGAGGAGATTTAGGGGGTCTGTAAGAGGAGATTGCACTATTCTGTTGCGGAAAAGTGCCTTTAGCCCGTCAGCCTGGTCTGTCAGAGGTTCAAGAGAGACGACTAAACGCTTATAGATCTTTCAGTGACCAATTAAAACAATGGATGATTAATACAAACGCACGTCAGCACTAAACTCTCCTTTTGTTGCTGCCATCTATATGTCCTACTTGTTTGCAATGTTGTTTTATATGTATATATGTCACTACTGCTTTTACTGTTTCTAACAACTGCGTGTCCCTCTTCAATCTTTAAACTGCATGTCCTGTTTTCTGTTTGCTTTGATGTATTTTAAGAAGCCCTTTTAACACCTTGGCTTACAGCCTTTTATAATGTCGTTTTTATTCATTTGCATCCTCCCTTCTCTCAAATACACTAAACTAAACTTCCTCCAGAGCCACACATGACATTATACAACTGTTTTCACGGGCTGAGGAGAACTTCCCATCATAAGTAAACTGACCTTGATGTGTGAAATACAAGTTACCATAGAGAAAGAAAAACTTCATTGTAATAAAACTCTCTTTATCGGGAGACAGTTCAGCTGACACAAATATTTAGGAAATTAGACCTTTTGATATAATCATCTTGATAATCTTGGTGATACCAGAACTTTCATGTACAACTGTCTCTGCTTTTCTGCCACACTATTTATGAAAATAATGTAATAAGAAAAAAATGTGTATTTATAAGTTATGATCAACTTTGAAATCTGAGTCATCATGACTAAGTATGATAAGAGGATTTACTTCCAGTTTAAACACAGTTTTTGTATTTGTAAGATTTTAAAGATTAAACGAATGTAAACAATTGTAATTCAGGTTAAGAGTACAGTAGAGTCAGCTGGTATTAAATCACATGAAAATATAATCAACTCAAGAAGAAATAACATGCTTGTATGTGTGATACTCTGGTTGCCAACCTCTCGGAGGGTCAAAGGTCCAACTACAGCGGTTTTGAAACTTATTTTGTTTTAGGACACTTGAGCAGGTCTGACACAACCTGACTTTTTGAGTTTGAAGCTTGTTCTCCTCATAAATGTCATGTTAATTACTCTGTACGCCATCCTTCTGCTCAGCTCACATTATATTTTATCTTATTATATAGCTTGTTTGTTAGATGAGAGGCACAGTGTTAATTATAAGCACCACACCCCCGACAAGACCAGATGAACAGTATGCATTATGGAGATTCGTCACGTAGATCTAACATACAGCACTTATTGTGATACAAGTACATCTATACTATGACAGAACAATATATTTGTCAAAGAAAGTTGCTGCCTGTAGATGCATCTCTCCCCTGAAATATTGTGTTTCCAAAAATGTTTAAGGCTCAAAGGGATTCTTATTATAAATACTTGAGATTAAGAGACCTTGAAGATGTTTATTAATTCTCATATTCGTCCTTATCTTGCTCTGAACCTATGAATACTTTTAGACCACACTGAACACATACAGTGAATTTTAGACTCAGATTAATAGAGAACATACAGAATAGGAGGGATTTAACCAGTGATCCCTCAAATAAATGATAGAAATGCACTAATAGATGTCTGGAATCAATATCTGTTTTGGGGCTTATTTGTGAGAGCATGTCACTCAATACAGCTGTCAAATGAGCAATAATATAACTAGTCATGGTCTTCTGTTGTGGTTTATGTGATAAGAAATGAATGATTGAACTTGCCATTACATCCTTGTGAATTAAATACATTAAGCCTGTTTAAATGGATTAGCTCTCTGGTTACTAAGAGCTGGGATGGGCTGTTTGCATCCTTAATACAAAAGAAAGACATAAAGCAATGTGGTGCAACCGGTCAGTTCACCCAAATAACAAAAAAACATATTTTATCACTTAGCTATAATGGGATTTAGCCATGCAGATAGTTTAAAGTTTGTTAAATATACAATTTAACAGCAACCTTTCTTTTATCTACATGTTGGACAAACAATTTCTCTGGATAATCCACAGAAAGAAAGTCTCCGAAGATTTTCATACAGACTGTTTCTCTACTAGAAAGTAGTTCCACAGTAACCTGGACACTGTTTCTGGAAAGAGATGTTGCTGTTGAATATTTTGAATGCAAGCTTTCATTGCTTTGAGCAGCACAAATTCATTCAGTACCAGTAATTCAGGGACAGTATGGGTTAAAGCAGGTTAGTGTTTACATCTAATACAAGCAAACTGAGCATATTTGTGTATATATATACATATATTATCTATAAAAGGTTTTTCCATTGCAATGTGTCACACCTATTCCAATCTTCCAGTCAGTAATGATTTTAGATTACCAGTAGTTAGGTTACAGGCTGATTTAAATTGTTGGCAGACTGATCTGGACCAGATGTGTCTTCAACTTGGCACTGCTGACCATTAGTCTGCACTGACATAGGGAACATGAGCCGAGCATGTTGAGGTGTGGCAGTGATGGCACCGTTTTTCAGATATTTTTTTCAAAAATATACGGGTTGGTTTGTTTTTTTTAATATTTGAGACAGAGACGAGATTAGGCTGTTTGTCCACATTGTTATGGCCAGAGATGACCTGCATTTCTGAGTAATAACGTTGTCATTTCTACATTAAAACCCAGTGGAATAGAATCACTTCAATACTCATGTGAAAGTTTGAAAATCACTTCAGAAGTTAGTTTTTAAAAAGCTACAGAATGGGCAAATTCATGAGAAATTAAATCTCTTTTTGTTAACTGGTGCAAACAGAGAAAGAGAGAAAAAAGGTAAAGGGAAAATTAAATGGAGAATCTGTTTAAGACACTGAGTTAAGTTGTGTGGAGAAAACATGTATGTATGTACATGAGTTCATATGATTATGGTCAACAATTTGTAGGCGACTTTTCAACAAATTAGACTTATATTAAAAAACGCACCTGTTGTCAGTGGTGGAAAGTAACTAAGTATATTCAGTACTTGTACTTTACTTGAATATTTCCATTTTCTGCTACTTCATGCCTCTACTGCACTGCAATTCAGAGTGTATAAAATATAATCAACAAAGAATCAGAATCAGAATCAGAAAGAAAAGATGAAATATGATATATAATTATTGGTCAAGATTAAGACTTTATTGATCCCCAGCAGGAAATTCACAAGCCACGAAGCAGTATGAAGTAAAAATAAATTGTGTACAAATTGTGTACATTCTGCATAATACTTTTGTACTTTTAGTTAAATAATGTTTTGAATGCTTTACCTTTACTCGTAACAGAGTATTCCTACATTGTAGGGTTACTACTTTAGTTTTTGGTTTTTCTATTCCTTCATTCTGTAACATTCTACAACTTTCTACGGCTGTTTTTCCTCTCATCATTTGTGCTCCTGAACGCACCCTTGTCGCTGTGTGCGCGTTCACACAGCGCTCTGCGCGTCCCAGTCATGTGACAACTCCACACCACGCCTGCGCAAACAAATACAAGATGGCGGAGAGTGCGGAACTGAAGGTAAGGCGCAGCCTGAAATCATTATAAATTTACTCGGTTACCGAGCGTTTGATTGTCAAGTCACACAGTGCGTCAGTGATTTAAGCCTCGGGGGGCTGAGATGATGTCAGATTTTGTGTTTATCGCTCAAACACAGCAGGAACTTTATTGAATCCGCGAGCGCCAAAGCTTGCGCGAGCATGTTTATGTTGATATTGAGACGCGCTGGTTTGGCTGAACGGACCGTTTTCTTCAGTACACCAGCTCCTGGCAGGGCGGCATTCACTTTATAACCATCCTCTGTGTCTTGTTGTAACACGGCTCTAACGCGGCTCACTTCATGGCATTGACAACTGTGTCTGTGCGGTTTGTTGGATGACATTTTTTCTGAAAAATAACGTGAGCTTGCGGGCAGTTGTCGCGCCGACAGCCTCCAGACTGTCAGACGGTTTGAATATGACAGCGGCATCGTGCCTGTTGGTTCATGTTTGAAAACACGCCACATGGACGGATTATTCTGCACATATGAATGATTATAAAGTTGATATCGATTCCTCACATCGTGTCCGAGCAGAGGCTGAGTCTGTCTGCAGCTGAAGTAACGTTACCTGGCCCGTTCATGAATACCTGTGACTCACTTTACCTGTTGATACATGCATAATAAACACACTCCGCTTCATGTAACGGTACTCTGGCAGCTCATTAGCCGTTTTATCAGCAGCGTGTTCAGGCGGTCCGTTCTCAGATAGTCATCACTGATGCACCTTGCCTTTACTGAACTGTGTTTGCTTGGCAGCTTCACTCATTTACACTGTTTTTAATTTAGCTTTGTAAAGCAGAGCTGGAACATACACTATATGGCCAAAAGTCAGTGGACACCCCTACTAATATTATTGAGTTCAGGTGTTTCAGCCACACCCATTGCTAACAGGTGCTTAAACCCAGCAATCTCCATGAACAGACATTTAAAATGTGTCATAAAGAGCTCAGTGTCTATAATCGTGGCACTGTCAAAGGATGCCACTTTTGCTACAAGTCAGTTTGTGAAATGTCTACCTTTGGTCGACTGTAAGTGCTATTATTGTGAAGTGGAAGCACGTAGGAGCAACAACAGTTCAGCTGCCAGGAGAACGCTACCTTCCGAAAGGCATAGTGCCCATTGTGAAGTTTGGTGGAGGAGGGATAATGGTGTGGGGCTGTTTTTCAGGGTTTGGGCTTGGCCCCCTTAGTTCCAGTGAAGGGTCTTTTTAGCGCTATGGGATGCAAATACATTTCAGCCAATTGGGTGTTTCGAACTTTGACTGTGAATGACTGTGACCCTTTGCACAAAGCGATGTCCATAAAGAAGTGGCTAGAGGAGTGTGGGGTGGAGGAACTCGATTGGCCTGCAGAGTCCTGACCTCAACCCCATTCAACACCTTTAGTAGGAATTAGAAGGACACAGATTGGGAGCCTAGCTTTCTTGTCCAACATCAGTGCTTGACCCCACAAATGCTCTTTTGGCTGAATGGGCACAAATTGCCACAGATTCACAGAAAGCCTTCCCAGAGGAGTGGCGGCTGTTATTGCAGCAAAGGGGGGTCCACTACATTTTAATGCCCATGGTTTTGAAATGGGATGTCCAACTAGCTCATATAGGTGTGATGGTCAGGTGTCCACTGACTTTTGGCCATATGTTGTATCCAGCAGTTATTGACTAGAGTGTTGGGCTATTTTTAGACTTTCCCCCAGTGTGTTTCCACCGCCTGCCTGGGATCTGTGGATCTATACGTGCTCCTTTGTGCCAGCTGCTGCTCAGCTACACAGCCTTTAATGAACAGGTTTTTAGCTGCACCCTCTGCCTCTTTTGAAAAGCCAGATGTTCTTACTATATAGCCCACCAGTGCCTGTGAATTATAGGCTTTCCCTGATTAATGATAGTCAGATGCAGTTCTTTGTGTCACAGCTTCTCAAACTACAACATTTGCTTGCCTTTTCTCATTTTCATCATGTAAGTTGAATGCTTGGGGGTAGGACGATTATTTTCATTGTCAGTCAACAAGTAAATGATTTTCTATATCTATAAAATGTCCGAAAATAATAAGAAATGCCCATCACAATTTACTAAAGCCACAAACCCAAAGAGATGATCAGTTTACTAACACAAGAATAAGAAAACCAGCAAATCTGTAAAGAAGCTGCAACTCTGGATTTTTGTTTTGGCATTTTTGCTTGGCTTAAAGAATTAATTGATTTTCAAAAAATGTTTTTATAGGTTAATTGAATGATAAAACATAATAATTGATAGCTTAATGATTGATGAGAGGTGCTGCTCTTGTTTAAATGGAAAAAATGGTGGATATTTCTTGTCTGTACAAACATCAAAGAAGTCATCAGGCCGGCCTGCTGTGAGTGTTAACCTCACGCCCTGCTGTTGACTGTACAGTAATGATGAACCACTAATGACAATCATATGCTCCACCAGCTTTTGTACATGCATGTTTATTTCAATATTATATTCACAGCATCTTAGAACCACTGTACTATAGAGGGTACTGAGGCAGATCTGACAAACTAGCCTGAGGACTTGGAGTTATAGAATCCAAACAAGTGAGGTTTGGTTTGATAGTGATTTAGCAGTGATTTACTGGAGATTGATTTGGCTGCTGTTAAAACAGGGGCCAACCACTTATGAATTCCCGTGGACAAAATGGGCTTACTGAATGAAATGAGTGAAGGTAGCAAACAAATTGACAGAGGCATCATCTCATTCAGAGATTTCAAAATCTGAGAAATTCTTTAAATATACTCTTGCTTTCAGTCCCAGATGAGCGTATTTGTTAAACCTCTGCTCAAGTGTGAGATAAAGGAAGAGAGCAAACCTGTTTGAAATGCTGATTTGGACTTTTATTATCACAGGAATTTAATGAGTCAACAGCAACATCTCTGAAATGACTGTTCTCTTAGTTGTAGGAGGAAATATCTCCAACCTGACCTTGACATAATGCCTCAGGATTTCAGAAGTCTTTGAAAACCAAACAAAATCTGTGCACGTTCATTTTCAAATAAGTGAAGCTGCTAAACCATTTTACAATGAAATATGCAACCAAAATGCGCTGAGATGAGACCCCTAAACAGCTCTTTCATCCTGAACAACTGCCATATTTTATCAGTAAGTATGTGTTGTCATCAGTGGTCTTTTTTGTTGCTCTCACCTCTAAACTCTACAAGAACATAACAAGCACAGGCATGTGAACTTCGATTGAAACATTCTTGTATATCTTCCCAAGTGTGTAAAGCTTTTTGACTAAATGAAAATGATTCAAGCTTTGATCAGTCAGTTGTGACCAGATGAGAGGTGAAGGCCACTTCTGTGGGTGTCATTAGTTTCTACACCACCACAAGGATGGTTAGTTTTTTGTCTTATTATTGTTTTTGATTTATATTTGCCATAGACACCACTTTTTGATGGACAGCGGAGACTCTCTCTAGTGCTGCCAGAGCCTCTGGTGATTGAGGCTATTACCCCTCAAACCACTCGTGACTCCTTGCTGTCCGTCTCGGCTGTGATGATGTTTTAAGTATTAATGTTGCAGGACATCTCACATTTACAGAGCACAGTGTCCGTCTTGCTGATGAAACAGTGCGCACATTTAAAGATGTGACATAGACGTGGGACAACACATTACAGGATAATGATTAGGGGTGTCAAAACGCAGACACCTCACAGTTCGGGGCGTTTCACGGTACACCCACAATATTTTGAACACACTTTGAAAATAAGAACAAAGTGTGACTTATTTTATCTTTATTTTTGTTTATTTTTCTTTTGGTGAAAATGTGCAAAAACGTGTTATGTTTGGCAGTAAAAAAAAAAAAAGTTAATCTCTTATCTCTAAAAGTGAAAATTTGTACTGGATGTGAAAACAAATCCCCCTCAGGGACACATCTTTTCACAATTGTCTTAAGGGGGAAAAATCTATGTATCTATGTAAAACTAAATTAAAGAATAAATGTCTAGATGGGAATGTTGTCAGTGAAAGAGCAAACTTCTTGGTTGAATTCAGTTTGCCACACACCCCAATTTAAACCTTTGCACAAAGTATTTTTAGATTTTATAGAGTAGGACAAGGACATTTTTTAAGACTATGAGCCTGTCAACATTTTCAGGCAGCAGTTGAGACCTTTGACAGAGCAGATGGATGATGTTTAATTACATTTTGTTGCATTTAATGTTGACTTTTTGCAGTCATAGCTGATCAGATTCAGGTAATATTAATTTCTCAGCTGCACAGTTCACACTGTCAGATTTTTGTACTGCGATACATTGTGCCATGATACATGGTTGCACTAGTAATACTGATGCAACAACAAGGGATTAGTGCTCATAAAATAAGACATGTTTAATGTTACAGTAATCATAATGATGTATTCCTCCTGTTTCCTTTGTAATGTGAATATACTCATTAGGACATGAAAAGTAATAAAGAGCAGCCCCAGTAACTGTGCTACATCATGGCATTTTACTGCTGTTTCACGCCTGAGATAAAAGCGTGAGTCATTTTAATGATGATTTTAATTCATTTGTCTCTCCTGTCCATCTGCACCATGCTGTGTTTTTGTCAGCCGCCGGAGGAGTAGAGATCATTGGCCTGGCCTTACTGTTGCTTCTAAGGCTGCAAACATCCACCAGTGACAGTGTGTGGCAGGAGTCATCAGACTACCAGAAACAGAGAGCTCAGAAGCGGTGGATTCAGAGAATATTAATGAAAAGGGTTTAAAAAAAAAAGGGTTAAAAAACATTACAGTGCTCTATACTGTATATAAACATATCCCCTATTTGCTCTAACATATGTGGCTGCAACAAATTATTTGCATCACTGACTAACCTGCTGTCTATTTTCTTGCTTAATAGATTAGTAATTGTTTCTATAAATTATCAGGAAATGGTGAAACATGCCCATCACATGTTTCTAGATCCTAAAGTGATGCCTTCAAATAGCTTGTTTTGCCCAACCAACCATCCAAAACCCAGAGAGATTTACACATGTAGATGAAAATAGTAAAAGTCTCATATAAAGGAAGCTGGAACCTGAAAATGATTGGTATTTTTGTGTGAAAATTGACTGAAATGGTTAATTGATGATCAAAATAGTTGCTAGTTAATTATCTGTTAATCAACGTAACAATGCAGCTCTAGTAACATGATAGTTTGGCCATACCTGCTTTATTGTTTTGATTTCAGAAAAAAAAAACGTCCAGAAAGGCAGTAATGGGCAAAATGATCTACTTTGGTAGGTTTCAGCTTTGCAGGACTAATGATTATTTTCATTATTAAACTTCTATACCCATCACAGTTTCCTAAAGCCCAGGCTGACATCTTCAAATGACTTGGTTTTATGGTTTTATCTGACAAACTGTTCAGTTTACTGAAGAAAAGCAGCAAATCTTCACAGCTGAGAGGCTTGAATTTGGGAATGTTTCAGATTTTTGCTGGAAAAATGACTGAAAACAATCAATTGATTAATAAAATCATTGCAGGTGAATTTTCTGTCAATCGACAAATCAATTATTCCACTATTTGCTGCAGCTCTAATATACTGTATGTTGGTTTGCACTGCTGTACGTTTTGTTCTTGGTTGCCTTGGCTGTATACTATTTTAGATTATCGAGTGAATTGCTGCATAAATCTTCGTCTGAGACAAAGTCTGTGCTTGTGAAAGCCTCTGATCATGCCAGGCCCCCCAAATGTGTCCTGTTGCATCGCATTTTGTTTCACAGGAGTCCCGATCCGCCTCGGCTTCTTTGAACTGTCTTCTCTCTTCTCTGGAGCTGCTGCAGCAGCAACCTGGCAATACAAATAACTGTCTGTGCGCTGGCGGCTTATAGGTGGAGACAGTCTATTTGTAGAGCCTGTGGCTAGGTTAATCCCTAATGATACAGGCCTTCTTCTCGGCTCCCCTACATCCTTTCAACACCTGCCTATTTCTCTTATTGTCATTGTCATTATCGCTGCAGTTAATTATCAGTCTAAAGAGAATTAGACGCTCACATTGAAATCACCAGAGTGAATGATAACCGTGCTCATCTGTTGGTGTATTTAAAGCTTGCATGCATGCGCGGATGTTTGCCGTATGTTTCAAGGTCACAGTAGCAGATGAAGAGGTAGATTTTGTGGCTTTTCACGGCATCATCTCAGACACAAAAGTGCTGGAAATGTAAAAATGTGAGTGGCGATAGGTGGATTTAAGATGTATGGCAGCGAACAGCAGAATGTACAAAGCTCACAGTGTGAAACATGATACAGATGTTGCATGTCTCGGCTGTAACAGAGATGTCAGAGGTGTTTAGCGTTGAACCAGCTGGAACAAACTGTTGTAGAGAGTTTATTACCTTTTTTTCTTGCTCTCAGCATTTAGTGAAGTTTATCGATTAGGCTGCCAGATGAAGATAACAAACATGCTTTGTCACTTCAGGCTGACATATGTTCTGTATGTTCAGCCCAGTCAAACCAGCTTTTAAGCTCTATTATTGTCCGATATTTTGCCCCGTGAGAGCGCATGCTGTCTGCAGCCAACGACTTCTGTTAGGCTTCGGCGTGAGGGAGCATTTCTTAACTCCTGTGGTGATTTTGTTACACAGTCCCGTTGCCGTGGAAACGTGTCACATTTGAGATAGACATGGGTAGGTAGCAGTTTGTGTGTTTCCAACTGGAAGAGAAAGACAGGCTTTTCATTCACTGGCCACCCTCCTGGAAGATTTTGTTTTTTTAGATTTTTAAATATTGGAATATCAGAGAGATTTTGGTGTGAATCGAGAGGGATAAATGAATAAAAAATGTCTTGTGAAAAGCCTGTTATGGTAGAATATTTCTTTATCCTGCTGCAGGCTTTAGCAGTCTGGTGTGTTCGTCAGACCCTCGCCTTGAAGTTCATAAATCTCTCCACCCGAGGCACGCAGCTCTGTGCAACTTGCGTAGCTAGTTTTACTGTCTTTATGACTCATAATTCACTTATCATTTGCAGCAATGTATCAGACGTTTTTGTGTACGACATGCATCAAGATTAGCTGCCGTTTTCCAATAAATCTTGAGCCTAAGTTTTATGTCCTCCTACCTTGGTGCAGTATGTAAGACGTCATGTTGCCAATAACACCTGATAGCACCTACACCTCAGGGCTCCCAAATAGAAACAATGATTTGAAGAGAATTTGGGATGCCTTGCTGCATAAATTTGCAAGTTCATGAGGAAATAAGTTTTTCTTGAAACGTCTGCTTTCTTCATATTTGTAGTTGCTGTATACTGTGTGAAGATAAGTATGTAAACAAAAATATGTAAACTTTACAGATGAAGTAACTTAATTAATGGCCTGGCTTGCCTAAATGGTTAATAATATCATGGCAAGTGTGACTGGACATTAGTCTACTGAAGTGGCTCTTGATAGAGTAAACATACAGTATATTTGAAATAAGGTTTTGTATTACAGGTGTGTGTTCTGGGGTGTTTGTCCAGATGTAACTGCCTTTCCCTTCACAACAAGCATTAAAGGGAAATGCTGTCTTTAGTTTGAGAAACACACAAAAACATGTTTTTCTTACATTTTAAGATGAATGAAAATTACTTACTAATTAGGCTCTCATCCTCTCATCCAATGAAAAGAAAGACAATTATACTCTGCTTTTATCCAGGTGTTTGTCTTTTTCTTGGCAAATTGTTTCCTATCTTATGTCTGTTTAACGGCATATCATTACACCTGCAGCCTCGCAGCCTTTTGTCTGAGGCGATGAAGTGTTGTCGTGAATCTGTGGGAGAACGAAGCCAACTGGTGAAGTCAATAGTCCGCTTGAAGGGTTAATGGCTAATAATAGAAGTGAGTGCATGCCGTGGGCTCTCCAGTGACCTGTAACCTGAGGGACCGCAGATTCACCAAACAGTTTTCATTCTTCAGGAAGTAGCCTGCCGTGAGCGGAAGGTTCCTCTGTGTTTTTAAGAAAACAACTGTGTATGCTTTGCTTGAAGGACAGAATTAAATGAGGATGATGATCCAGTTTGTCACCTCTTACCTGTCGAATAATGGCCTCTGTGGTTGATTCTGCATTCAGCAGATTGAGTGTTTATTACGCAATAAACATATTTCTGGGAAGTAATCAATAAGCTCTATGTGTTAACAGCAGGTCTCTGTAGGGAACCAAACTAAAAATGCCTTAGAGCCAATGCTTGTTTTTTCCACGATAGTGTCTGTGAAAATAATTAATTGATTTCCTAAGATTGTCGTTTTATTTTATTTTCGATTAGTTCAGCTTGTGCAGTGAAAGTGGAGTGAAGCAGGGCCGCACAGTTAACAAGATGGTAGCAGGAGTAATGTCAGTGATATAAAATAATATTCAACACTGATAGATTTTAGTAGTTTGGTCTATTTTGCTAAATTAAAAAAAAGAAAAGTGTTGTAGATGCTCATACCTTTTTTACACAGTACCGATGTCTTCATTCCCCAACACACAAACTACCTAAAAAGATTCGATAAGGGGTTTGAAAGGATTCGATAAAAAATTATCAAACCCCATCTCTAGTCAGATGTCCATTTCTTTGCAGCTCTAAGCATTATCCAAAATGTACCATTATGGTGAAAGATTATTACTGTCAATCAATTTTGCCTCAGAGGAAAAGTATTTCCAGAAATTACTTCTGCAGGTTTCAGTAGAGCTGGAAAAACTGTTGCAGGCTCTGCAGCAGCGGTCGTCTGTCGGACAGTTTGTTACTAATAAGACCAGAGCCAGTATGTTACTTTGGATATTTGGCTTTTATTACATACATAAAAATGAAGTATCAATAAATACATTAAATTAAATATTAAGTTCCTATTCATTTAAAAGTTAAGTTGACAGTAACAACATGAATAAAGCTGCTATTTCAAGCATACAATACAAATAAATAAATAAAAGAAAAGAAAAGGGCCAAAAGGGATTAGAACATCTTAGATTTAACTCTGAACCAAACAAAGTATCAGATTTGATGTGTTTTCAGCCATCTTCAGTAAACTGATGATAGGTATGATAAGAAAAAATGACCAATGGCCAGAGGCTGTAATTTTAATTTAAGATCTTGGGGAAAGCAGCTAAACAAAGTGTTGAGGTGTGATGTATCAAATTGTTGTGTTTTTTTCCCATCATGCAGCTGTAGAGTAGAAATTGAATCAGGAGACTTCATTGAGCACAGACCAGCCTGGTGTACCCATCTATGCTGCTGTCTTTCTCTGAATGAAGCTCAGGACTAGACCACAGTAATGCAATTGCAGTGCAATTGCAGTTCCCAGGCGGTCCTGAGCCCAACGTCAGGAAGGACACTCTAATGATAAAAAGGCATCTTTCTACTCTGCCAGCAACATGTTTGCTGAACAGCCTGCAATCTCAGGCTACTGTCTCTACATTTCCCCTTCATCTCGGTGTCTGCTGACCTCCGCCAACTCCGCAGGATTAAAAGGGTGCAGAGGGCGAGTGCAACTCATTGGTCTTCCTACTCTTCTTCACTCACTCGCCAGACCAGTGCAATGGGATTTTGGCGTCTTATGTCTTTTGATCTCAGCCTTTTAGCCTCCGTTCCTTCTTTCTTTCGTCAGCCCAGGGGTGAGGTCAGTGATAATCTAACAGGTGTTGTGCCCCAGCTCAATTGTAAGCACCATTTCTTTGTCCGAGTTGTTCCTGCCAACTGTCTTTGTCCACATACATACATGGCAGCAAACCTTTGTTGTTTGGTTGCTACCAGCAGCATGTACCCGAACTGTTTTGGCACGAGATTACAGTTGTCATCACAACTTTGTGCCATTCAGCATTGAAAGGGACGGGTTTCAGATTCTCTATCTGCCTGTGGCAAGCTGGGACTAGACCCCTGTAGCCTCAGGTGTGGTGGCACAGGATTTAACATACTAATGATTAAAAAGGAAATCATTCTGAACTCAGTCCAGCTGGGTTGCATGAACTGATCCTGCTCAGGGAAGGAATTGCCTGATCCATATTTTAGTCCGAAACTCCGTCTTTTGTTTGATCCACAATGCGCACTGTGATTTTGATACCACAGAGGCAGGAGGGAGAGAAAACAACAGGCGGAGAGTTAAGCCTGAGTCAGAGTAGCTGGAAGGCTAAGAGGTGGGGGGATGGGAGGACAGAGAGGGGAGGAGGATCGGGAGGGAGCTGGCACTCAGTACAGAGACCTCTAGCCGAGAGTGGGAGCTTTATATAATGGCCAGGTAGTGTGCAAGCTCCCCCCCATCCGCCAACACAACCTCCGCACACCCACACACAAACACACACATCCTGCAGAACCTTTGCAGAAACTGCTTGGCACAACATTATTAGCCTCACCATCTCCCAGTCTCCTGAGACTCAGAAGAACTGCATTACTGTTCACCTCCTCAAAACCAAGTAGAGTGCTGCAGATTTTTTCAGCTCTGCTAGCAAACGTGTGGAGCTCAAAGGGAAACGATATTGGTTGCTTAAAGCTGCTGCCTCGGCCTGATTAGGTGTAATGACCAGCACTGCCTCTAGGGGACACTAACAGAGGTTTTAGACTTACTTACTAAACCCCATACAGTTTGTCGCTGCGACGCGGGTTAAACCCACACTGGCAGTTGATCTGAATGGGTCAGTTCTTGTCAGCTGACCTTTCGTTTGTGACTTTCCAACCTGGGTTGAACTCCCAGGGACTGCAGATGTAAATGAGCTATAAACCCTTGTTAAAAAAAACAAAACGGTCGGACACTGAACAGCCTTCAGTGAACAGGGCGTTTCTGTTGGGGATGGAAATTTAATTTAATCATATCGACGTTTAAACGCCATTTAACCAAATGCGTATTGAGTAGAGAGCAACACACGGTGCTTCAGTTTACACTTCATTATTCACTGATTTTCTTGTGTGCATGCATGGCCAAGTTACCTGTTTCTAATAGGGTTTTTCCATGAGCTTCCATCTGCTTTAGCCGTGCATAGCCAAACAGTGATAACATGCGTTTCCACTACAGCCTCACAGCAGAGGATAGCCACATGAGCCACGCTGCTGTGGTCCTGGTTGCAGGACCGACCACAGCCCGCTCATGGAGGTCCCTTACCTATCTGCACAGCCATGTGGCCGTGCCAGTGACCAGAGAGAAAGTTTTGTTTTTCACGTCTCTCTGTGATTAGCTCTCAGTTCTTTTGTAGCTTCTACCTGAGTCTTAGTGGTTTGGAGTTTAGTTTCACTCCTACGTTCATGACTTTACTTATCAGCCTTATTTTACTGTTTACTGATCGCTTTTCAAGGCGGCTCGACTGGTCGTGTAAAACAAAACCCATCAGCAACCTCAATCAGGATATTTACAATATATTACAGTATATACAGGCATAAGGTTTCAGTGCACCTGAAGATGATGTTTTCTGACATATTTGTGGAGGTTTCAAGTCTAAAATCATGTCGAGTCAAATCAAGGTGTGGTCTAGAGACTCCTGTTTCACCGCATTACTTCTCAGTGTCGTCATGAGGGGAAGAAAAATATTTATAGTGTACGGTGTTGCCTCAGGCAATGGAAAAAAAAAAAAAAACTAGCCTAAATTTGTACCAGGCTATTATAAAATAGCAACCAATGTTTGTTTTTTTTTAAGCAAAGGTGAGTTAATCATCATTATCAGGAATTTTTTTATCTTTTATCTGTCAGTACTTTGAGGTACTTGTTACTTTTCAGCTTCTTTGCAGATTTATTCACATGCAGAAAGAGTCATTGTGTGCATGTCATATGATGGTCATGTGACTGAACAGTGCATTTGAGGTTTTGCACAAACACCAGCCATTTGGCAAGCACATGCGATCAGATCACTGCGAGCTTAATGATCTCTCGTGTTGTGCATGGGTCCTGGCACTTTGTGTGTGTGTGTGTGAGAACATGTTCCCCCTCACATGGTTACTCTTTATGTGTGCTACATCTGTGGCACGCATGCACCGTCTTTGTGACTGCCCTCTGTGTGTGAGCTCAGTTGAACTGAAGCACCTCGCATGATAACCGTGACATATTTGGTGTACTTGTGCGTGTGCATTTTACGTTTGACAATTTCCTGTTAGCACTTGTTTGTGGTCGTTTCCCCTGTTAAAGTTTGTCTGTGTGTTTGCTGATTGTGTGTGATTTGATTAAAGATAAACACACACACAAATTCAGTAATAGGCTTACTGGGACACTTGAGCAGAACAGAACCATCGTTAATGTCATTATTATTAACAGCAAATGTAACACTACATTTAAACACTAAACTTCCCTGGAAATTAGTGTATGTACAACAAAAATATATTAAAGTCGAGATGAGAAAAATAGGATTAAAATCTAAATGCAGCCTTTAAAAAACTAAAAGTCTGAACTATAATAAACTATACTGAGCCAATACTTACGTCAACATATTAAACTCTAATTGAAAATGCCTTATCAATACATATCTTTAGCATTTCTAAACGGTTGTTTTTTCGAATTAGAGCACATTAGATTAGAACACATAGGCCAGTATTGATTGGAACTACAGCCATGGTTGCACAAAATTAATGTGCAACAATTTATATAAATAAATGTAAATATTTGTGCATTTTCCTAGTTTTCTATGATAGTAAACTTAATATATTGGCGTTTTGGACAGTTGGTTGCACAAAATGAATGAAATTTGAATATGTCAACTCAGGCTTTGGGAAATTGTGACCCTTTTCTGACTTTTTATAGACCATACGATTGACCGATTACTTGATAATGAAAATAGTTGTTAGTCGCAGCCTTAATAATGATACGGTACTGATAAAGGCTAATAAACATCTCAGTCAAGATGACAAGCAAAGGCACAACTGCAAGTAAGTAGATGACAGCAGAGAAAAAGTTAAACATCTCTACTGTCCCTAAAATAACAAGGGAAGTAAAAGATGAATACTGGACAATAAATCATAACAGAGGTGACAGAGTGTGTGGAGCTGGTAATCTGTACTGATCATGACTTTGAGAAACATTGCCAGCTCATTGCCAACCAGTCTGCACTTTTGGAGGCCAGTGTTTCTCCTGACAGTTAAAACAACCCATTCAAGGCGGCTCGGCCACTGGCCAGTTCCAACCTGCCTCTCCTCATCAAACGGGCCTCCGTGCTGCCTGTTTCCTTTCATTACATCTAACTCTCCCTGTGATCATTCATTTTAAATGTCTATATAGCAAATCTCAAAGCACAGCTGTATTTTTGTGAATTTTGTTAGGCGGTGTTGTAATTAAATAATGATTTTATCTGCTGTGGAACAGCTTGGTGATGACTGCCGGTTAAGAGGGTATTTATGAGCTGTGATCAAATGTCACACTTCTTCTGACATCTGACAATAGAAACAGAAAATTATGTAAATGAGAACAACAATGGCGTGAAGTCGCCTTCATTAATACACAGTATTTGTGATCACAGAGAGCGGGGGAGGGGGTGGGGGGGTTGAACAGCTGTTCCAACAAGACCATCTCCCTTCCTCCTTCTCTCTGTCCCTCTCTCTCTAATTACAAACATGAAAAACTAGTTTTGCTGTGATATGTGTTAAGACAAAGTCAGCAACAAATGAAATGCATGATTAATGCTATGGACATTGGTGCGCAGAGCAAAGCTTTGTTGAGCAGGCATATGGAGACGCAGGGTTTTGTCAGATTGGACAGCAAACTTGTCAGGATTGGCAGATGGAAAAGGGGATCGGTTGCTTTGAATTAAAGAGACATGTCACTTGTGCTGATTAACAGTGATCATCGTCACTGTGCGCAGACATGCCACTCCACCAGAAACACCTCCTTTAAATGCAGACTAGGCTGCAGATTTTAGATTTAGTTTGTTAAAATCAGCAGGGAAAAAACGAATCGTCGATGTGATCGCCCACTGAGCATGCAAGAGTTGGTTTGCATGTTTCAGTAAGCTGTGTGTGAATACAGGTGTTTTAATAGCATCTAAGCCTCTGACAGATGCAGTAGTGTCACTCTGAATCTGTCTCTCTCTCTGAATCTCTGATAACAGGCTCCATGCCTACAAGCTGTCTTCAGTTTAGGGCTCTGTTTTTGTGGGAGTCATTATTTCAAGCGTCCTGGAAGTAATAGTCCCATTAATTAGTTAAATGACACATATTTGGATTACTTCCAAGGTTAAGGTTGGATCATCAGTACAAAGTATGAGCAACTAAATGTATATCTAATTCCTTGATGTAAAAAGCAAAAGCTGCAAGCCTGTGTACATAAAAACTGGAGAGAAGTTAACTATGGCTTCCAGGGTGTCGCATGTGTAACTGCAAGTGAAAGCTAAAGATTATGCTTTGTGGAAACTAGAACTGCAACAATTAGTTGATTAATTAAGCAGGATCGACAGAAAAATAACATTCTCTGGTTCCGGATTTGCTGCTTTTTTCTGTGTTACATCATTTTAAACCTTAGTGTTTATCTTTGTGTTTGAGGCTGTTGTTGGTCAGACAAAAAAAGATCTCATCTTGCCATTTTTCACTATTTGTTAACATTTCGTAGGTCAAATGATTAATTGAAGAAAGAAAATAATGGGCACATTAAGCAAAAAAAGTCGTTGAAGTTTTGTATTCTGGATTAATTTTGGATAATTTTGGCAACTACAGTGAGGTGTTTTGGTCCCAACTGGAATGAGGAAGCTTTTTGCCACAGCTCTGATTTGTGCCTCTGATGAGTTTCTTCTTGTTAGCAATGGTGGATCAGACTCGTGGTTATCTTATTTACAGTAATGTCACCAACCATACCAAACTGACGAAATTGTGTAGTTTAAACTGATGGCCATAACTTAAAGATATAATATATGTGTGTGTGTGTGTGTCTGTGTGTGTGTCTGTGTGTGTGTATATAATATTTAAATAATCCAGGAGACTCTTGTGTTTCCATGTTGAGGAACATTATGTTATATTTTTTTAGAACAAAATGAAATGGGAATTTAAAGTGCTAAAAGCTATTACAACCCCTCCCTCCTGTGCTTTCACTGGAGCTGTGGAGAATTTCATTTGGTTTGGAGGCTCAGCTGCTCCCTCTCTCCCTCACCCCATCCCCCATTCCCTTCATCCCTCCATCAGTCATTCTCACCAGCTCTGGACACAGCAAATTATTACCCTACACCCCACTCTCCAGTCTGACAAGAATCTACCAAACATACTGAGCGAGATTAGAGTTTCCATCATTTATGTCAAGCACAAAGTGAACGCTAAGACAGTGTCCACACTAAACCGGCTGATTATAAAAAGCTTTAGTTGTGCCTAAACACAACAATTTTGTGGTCATTTTTAAGGCTAGATATCCTCTTTCTCTCTTTTGGTCAGCAAACAACTTAACTGTGCATCACTGACAACATAGGATGAGGCGTGGGATACACACAGTGCAGCTACTCTGCTGAGTCTCAGCTTGTTTAAACCTCCATTCTCTCCCCTCCTACTCTCTCTGATCACCTGTACTGCTTTTCAATAACTATTGTCAGACAACTGCACCTGTATAAAATAGTATATAGTGTGTTGCATAAGTGCAACCTGTTATTGGCTATGTTGACTTTTAAAATGAGGGGTAACAGAGAGGGTTCCTAACTTCAGTGCCATACACACACCCCCTCTGTAGGGTGTTTACAAAAAACCTCAATTTTGGGGTATGTAAATATGGACAGACTGTGAGGAAAAGGATGCATCTTTAGATTTAGCTGTCTTAGGATGGTCTTGAAAATATGGATATCCAAAAAAGGATCAAATTGGACCAACAGACTATCAGAAAACTGATATCCTGGTGTTTATTGGTCTGCAGCACCACTAACTAGCTATTGTTGTTGCAATGTAGAATTTTCTGTGAAGGATCAACAGAGATGGGAATCTGTCTGTTAGAGCTCCTTGATATAAGGGTTTGTTAGTTTGTGACCCAGCAATGTTTTCTTGAAATGTTGCGCCAGTTTGGATGCAGCTACAGATGTTTTGGAAAAAGGAAGCCACATGTCTCAGCAAGCATAAGAGCGAAAACAGCATGAGACAGAATCAGCACTGCATCTAAAGAGCTTTGAAGGACTCTACTTAGTCCAAAAATCAGAGCGGACATAGGACTTTTATGAACGACTTATCTGCCAGCTATATGTCAGCACAGGGTTGTCCAGAGACACGGAGATGTTGAGTTTATGTTCAGTCAGTTTGTTTTTAAAATGTGTCTTGTGAGGACCACCGCATGTTTAAATGTTTACTGCTCTGCCGGTGGAGTTGAACAGGGGTTTTATTTCCATCCTGTTCCATCTGTTCATCCCTCTGTCTGTTTTGTGTGTCATTTCTTCTGCAGGTAGCACGGTTACCAAAACGAATAACTTTTGTTACACACGCTCAGATATTTTGATACACTCAATAAAAGAAAAATGCATTTTATTAAGACTAAGAGTGAGGAATAAAGTAGTACTGAGAAAGAAAAAAAACATGTAATCAGTCAAGTCAGACATGTGGAAAAAGTGGACTAAAGATGGTCCACAGTCACAGAGCTTGAAGCAGTCACAAGGCTTGTATTATACCAGTCAGCAACTGGTCAGCACCTGGATGGTGCCTGAGCCATCAAAAATTTTTGGGGGACGTAAGTAATACAGCCCAGGAACCAAAACTGAAACTTGGTTCTCAGGCAGATTCCTGAAAAAGGCCAATACTATAAGTTAAAGAGGGCATAAGTCATGATTGTTTCTCTCTTCTTTCTATCTATTTTCAGTTTTCAATTTAACTTTAATTTTAGGACTGTTAATTAGACTGCTGTTGAAACACAAGATGCTTCACGTTATATATATATATGTTTATATATATGTATACAGGACATTTGCTATTAGTTTGTTGGTATCTAAAAAATGATGTCCCTGATCCAACATATATCATATGCCTATATACAGACCGTAGTAATCATTTGGTATATTTGAATTTGTATTTGTGTTGATAAATGTGCGTGTTTTAATTACTTTCCAACCATGCAAACTTATTAAACTGAGATCAAGTCGACATAAGTAATGTCAACAGTCTAACTCTGCAGTGAAATGACTCTTTTTTTTCTTTGCACAGTTCTTATGGTGTTTTTTTTTTTTTTCTAAATGAATTTTGGTGCAGTGGTTAACTTGCCTCAGGGAGTTTCATCATTCTGGGTTTTGTGGGTTTCGGTTTTAGTGTCATGTGTTGGTCTAAATGTTGTTTCAGGGGCCTTTTTCATTCTGACGAGAATATCTCTCTGGTGGACTCCTCGTCTTTTCTTTGGCACCAAAGCTGTCACATTTAGATATATTGTTTATTGGTACAAAATGTCACATGCTGGTTGAATTTAAGGCAAAAATGCCCTCTTCAGCTTTAAAAACCGACACTGATCTGCATACTGTGTGTGTGTGTGTGTGTGTGTGTGTGTTGTGTTTGTAAGAACTCCCGTTACCACCAGCTATTCTCTTTGTGTTGTATCTCTCCCTCTTTCACTCTCCTTCCTTTGTTGCAGCTTCCCTTTGCACCTACATGTCAAGTTGTTTCAGTAAAACAATACAACAGAGCACATTCTCACACAAACATGCTTTGTTCAAAACCAGCTTTTCAGTGCAGTCGAATCTGAGATGGGGTGATTCTGATTTTCGCGTACATTTTAAGTAATTAACTTAAAATGATTTTCATTTTTGTGTCTTCGGGAGATCAGTGAGCAACATCTGCCAGTTTTTGGCTATTAATATTTTGGCACTATAATGTCAAAATGCCTCTTTGATATTACTTTAAAGCATTTCATTGTTGTTTGACTAAAGCAGCCATTGATTCAGGCACAGGTTAGATGTTTCATCAGGCCACTGCTTCATTATGCTTATAGCTGTTCTTAGGTAGGCAACTATTTTAATAACTAGTTTAATAAATACTTTGAATAATTTTCAAACAAAAGTGCCAAACATTTGCTGATTCCACTGATTGAATGTGAGGATTTGCAGCTTTTCTGAAGCTGAACATCTCTGGGTTTTGAACTGTTAAGCAGCGAGTATACTTTGTCAGAGCTGCTTGTCGGGTGGTTGGATAGCTTTGGAAACCCCCCTCCCCTCTGTTGACCAGGAAGATGGAGGAGTTTAGGGAAGGCCACCTGTCCTGGGAAGGAGAATGATTGAGTGATGGAGAGGAGGACAGAAAAGAGAAAGGGAAGAGGAGATAGTGTGAGCTGTTCATCCATCTCTCCTCCAACACCACCCGCTCCACTGTTTTCTCTCCTCTGTTTGTTTTCCTTTTCCTTTTTTTTTTTTTTTTTTTTGAAGCCAGAGGAATGTTACACATCCGCAGTGTGGTGGAAGAGTGTGTGTGTGTGTGTCACGTTTATGTGAGCCAGTGTTTGTGCTTGTGTGTAACTCTCGTTTGTGTGTGTTTGCTTTGTAGCGAGAGTGGGTGGGGGGCTTGGCGTGTGTTTTTGTGCAAAGGTGTGTGTGTGTGTGTGTGTGTGTGTGAAATGGTGGGCAGCCAGTGTCATCATTTTTTCACACACCCCTCTTCTCTACCACATGCATATTTCATGGAACTGGTCATTTATGTCACCAGCAGGAGAGCTTCTTGGCCGAACCAATACGCTTTATATGTGTGTGTGTGTGTGTGTGTGTGTGTGTGTGTGTGTGTGTGCTGTCTAAGCCTAGGGATACTAAACTGAATATTATTGAATTATTAAGATTATTGTTCTATATATCTCTGAATGTTGGAAATCCGGAGACAAGAAAGCTGCTGCCTGCATGCTGCATCTGTGATTGAGCTCCCTCGTCCTGCTGTAAGAAGCGTCTGCGTTTGACTGATGTGTTTTTTTACTGATGTGTCTGTGCTTCAGACGCAGGCGTCAGAATTACATTCACAAATGGGGGTCTGCCTCCTGATGTTTTCTTCCTCCATGAATGTGCCTTTACTGTATGTCTGTAGTAGCGAAGGACAAGGACAGGTCTATGTCCTGACTGGCAATTGTGTCTGGATGTTGTATACATTGGGCACTTGCCTAATGTGTGTGTGTGTGTGTGTGTGTGTGTGTGTGTGGGGGGGGGGGGGGGCTATGCATATGTGGCAGCAGGGCCCAAGATGCAGTGTTTGGTCTGTAAACAGCAGCATGCTCTGTCACTTTCAGCTGTGTGGAGCTTGTTTGGGGCTTTACCTACCCCATAACCTAGACTTTTTTAAGAACCTTGTGAGTCGAGCTGAAACAATTAGTCGAGGAAAATGAATGTGCAACAATACAGCTAATCAATTATTTGTTTTGGTAATTTTTTAGGCAAAACTGGCAACAAACTGGTTTCAGCATCTCAAATGTGGATATTTGGTGGCTTTTTTATTCTTCTTTGATGGTAAACTGAATATCTTTGAGTTTAGGCGTGTTGGTCGGACAAAACGACATTTGAAGACGTCATCTTGGTCTCTGGGAACTTGTGACGGACATTTTATTTGATTCCCTGACATATTATGGACAAAATGATTAATAGATTTATCAAGACAATAATCAATAATTACCATAATTATTAGTTGAAGCCCTACTTGTGAGGCATTGGCTTTGGTTCTTTCTTGCGTTTCCACTGTATTTCACAAAAGGGTATGTTTATATAAAAAGACCTACAGCAGGACTGACCTCATCAATTTAATGTGCTGTTTGGCAATAAAATAAGTGGTTGTAGAACAGACTGTTGCTCATATCTGTTGCTGATTTTCATTCATGTTAATATGAAAAACAGATTATTTTCTCAATGAATGTCTTGGTCTATCAAATCTATTCTGGCAGTTCAAATAGTGAGAAATGCCTGTCACAGTTTCCTGTAATGTCAAGGTGATGTCATCACATTGCTTGTTTTCTCTTACCAATAGTCCAAAACATTAAGATATTAAGTTTACTATCACATAACAAAGAAAAACAGCCCTTTCTCCCATGCTAATGTTTTGGCATTTTTGCTTCAGCTCCAGTTGTAACTGCCAGATGCTAGACACTGTGTTTGTGTTGTAGTTGTCCTTGTTGTTATGTGACGCCACATCAGCTTGACCAATCATGATTGACAGTGCGGCCAGTAACCCCTGAAAGTACCTGGAACTTGCATTTAGTATTTCCTCCCTAGCAGTTCCAGGAACTCATCCCCAAAGTGGGTGGAGAACAGCGGACACAAAAGCAGAATCTGTGTGACAACTACATGTTACGTAACGTTACGTTTAGTTTAGTCCTGCCGTGGAGAAGGGCTAAAAGGTGACAAAGACGGTCAAATTGTTTCTGTTTTTTTGTTCACCTTTTATCACCACAGAACAGCATCCTGAAATATGCTTTCGTAATTATCTGAAGCTCAAGACTTTCGGCTGATTGTTTGTGACAAATAGTGATAGTTTCTCACTTTTCTAAAATGTTTGATCAAACCTGTTGGTAATTCATCTCTCCTATCATCCAGAAACTATTCGCAGGTCTCTAATTTCATTTTTTGATTAATGAAAATGAATAAATATTGCTCAACATTTTACCAGAAAATGTTTTCGATGTTTCAGGTGTTGCACTGTTATTTGAAGCACGTCTTGGTTTGCTGCACTTGCAGTCTCTGAAAGCTAGATATGCAAAAGTGAAACAAGGTTTACAGTAAACTGCAGCACTTTGGGGGTTTCAGTTCCTCAGTTTTAATGATAGACAGTTCTGTGATTGGACCAGAATGAGAGGTTTTATTCACACCTGAGCCACTCGTGTTAAAAATGAAAGTAGCTTTGGGCTGTAAGATGGTTATTTTTTTACATTTAGATGAGACTAACTAACTATTGTAAACTGTTGAGCATTTATTAAAAGAAACAAATTAGACTGTGTAATCAGTGTTAAATGTAAGTTATTTACATTCAGTCTGTTCCAACGGTGAAAAACTGGTATTCGTGGGTTTTTGTTTTTTTTTCAAGCTTAAAATGTCGCTGCTATGGTTAGGTCACAAAACACAGCCTACAGCAGTCATGTATGTCATTTTAAATGTCAATTAAATGCAAAACCCCAGTGTAACCCAAGAAGAATGTGCCTCATTATAAGAAACAAAAATAAAATCTTGAAGGTTTAATGCTTTGTATGGACACACACATATAGTGTACATAACCATAATAACAGTGTGTGTATATAATTGATTAAGAAACTGACCCAATGGGAACTAACAGCCCTGTGTGCTTTGTTATTTAAGCGTTGTGTGTTTCTGTGTGCGTCTGTGCTTTTTTATCCCTGCTCTGTCATTAAAGGAAATGAAGAGAGGAGGTTTGTCCAAGACATTCTTACAAGTCTACCCAGTAGGTGTGTGTGTGTGTGTGTGTGTGTGTGTGTGTGTGTGTGTGTGTAGATATATATATATGTGTGTGTTTGTTGCAAGAAAGACGGAGTGGATTCCAACATGTATATACAGCTATGTGTCCATGTTTATAGCTTGTGTAATGCAGTTAAGATTGTCTTTCTTTAAAGTAAAATTCTAGTATTTTTAAACGTGAGCCGTGTTTTTACAAATGGTGGGGTCTAAATGACTAATAGCTACCAAACGTTTTGGAAATTGTCCAGTAGATCGCTTTAGCCGGCAGCCACGAACGGACTGCAATGGCTGCAACATAATCCTTGCAGGCAACTGTGCCTGTGAAACATACGTCCACTAAAGGTTTTTGACCACTGACAGGCTCAGATTGTTGTTTTAAGTGTCTGACAACATTATGGAAAGGATCCCTACAGAGATAAAGCATTTTGTTAAACAGTAACAGAAGTGTCGCTCAAGGAGAAGTCTCGCTCTGAAATCTCGCGAGAGATGAGTTGTTGCAGGAAGACAAAGGTGTTTCTGGCAATCTGCTGGACCAATTCCAAAACTTTTTGTCATTTATACATCAAAATAAGTAAAAAAGGCCCCTGGTTTAAAAAGACCAAAAATACAGTTTCAAACTTCAGCAGTGTCCTGCTTCAGATTCAAGCACTTAAATTCACACCTGGGATCTGCTGGGTGTCCTCAGTCATGTGGAGAAACCAACAAACGATGAGAAGTACATTGCTCAAGGGCACCCTTAAATATTAATGAGCTACTAACTACAAGGGCAGCTGTGTTTCTCTGTCTGTCTAAATCTAAACTTGTTTTTTGATCACCTGAGTTCAGTAACGGAATTTCAGCAATTAGTGCAGCAACGTCACATGATTATTGATTATGGCCTTTACGTTTAAACAGCTGCAGAAAATGCTGAGTTACAGTCACTGAGGGTGTAACTTAGTTAGTCTACATATACATTTGGACAATTGGTCTGGTGAGATGAAGCGCTGCCAGCGCTTAGCCCACTGTAATTTTGGCCAACCTGAAGCTAAACCTGAAGTCAATGCAGGCAGCAACACTTTTTCCCAGGCTCTTGCTGCAGCTCCTCCATCCCACTACCCCCTGGGAAGTACAGCCTCAGCCTCACGCTGAGCCAGGGAAAATCCTTTGTTGGTTAAAGTTTTTTTCTCACACCAACACAGACAAAAATCTGCACTGCATTGAGCGCACTGCTCCCAGTGTTGGTGGTGTTTACAGTATTTGGACAAGTTCTTATACACAGGTCAGGAATTAAGCTGTTCTAATACTGAGGCTTTTATGGTATGTACTGTAGTGAAATGAAAGGATTTTCTGCCTGGAGGAAAACTCTTCAGTGTATGTGCAGTTTTGCAGTGTCTAAATGTAGTTAGAGACTCAGCGCAGCCTTTGGTATTGCTTAGAAGTAACACACCAGCATCGAGCCAGATAAAGACACAGAATATTGATGCAAATCATTCAGTTATGCACTTCAAATTCAATCTGTCCGTTTATTTTCATACCTGGTCAGGTTGACAGTGGGGGAACGGCTAGCAGAGCAGCCAAATGCCTTCTTCCACAGTAACTTCCCTCTGCTTGTCCCTGTTGAATCCCCAAGTGTTCCAACGCGAATTGAGTGTAACGCTGCATTCACACAAAGTCTGGCCTCTCATAAATCTGTTGCTCTGTACGTGTGTTGTGTGGAGCACGTCATTTACATACTTTGTTTGTTTGTTTTTCTGAAGTAGCCACTGTACTACGCAGGAGGACGTTGTTAATAGTTTGTTTCCTGAGTACAGAATAGCTTTGTTTTCAGTATAAATACGGAATGTGTTGTTTTAATACAACTGGAAACGATCCCCCAATCCACTGGAGTTGCTGAGTATAAAACAACTCTGTGCCTCTGTTTCTGTGGGAATCAAAACGAGTGCACTTTGCTCTCACCTGGTTGTTGCTCGCTTTGCATCAGAGGACATTTGCATAAAGGTAAGCCTTTCTCAACTTTCCCCTGGGCACCTTTTTAAATCTCTGTAACTCAGGAAGCAGCAATGCCGGGTCCCATTCACAATGAATAGCAGCCTATCGCTGTCCCAGCTTTTGAGTCTGTATGTATGAATGGTAAACCCACCGTTGTGTCCTGGCTCTCTGCCTTGGGGTCTCTACACAACTGATCTTACCTGCAACGCCTTCTCTACAACACATTTTTACTAGTTGCTCAACTAGGCTTGATTCAGATAGTCCCCTGAATTGCTGTGCTCATCACTCAATCCCATAGAGTTACACCCTGTGGAGAAACCTTTCTGCCCCTTCATACACAGCCTCACTCTTTTAATTACTGTCCAAAGGTTGTGACCGTATATGAGGGTTGAAGTGAAGAGTGACTGGTCAAGTTTGCTTCCTCACCACTGAAAGATTGAAACAGAGCTGCATTAGAAATGTAAGGGTCTGTGTTGCCTCAGGTACCGATAAGACAATGACTTACAATCGAAGAAGTCCAGTTTGAATAACAGATTCAAGAGTTTGCAGGCTTATCAGACTCCCAAACACTGCACAGTGGTTTATAATATTTCAAGGATATTTTGACCCAGAGACACCTGAACTCCACTTGGGGCTGCTGCTCACCTCTCTTTAAATTTCACTTGTAAAGTTTGTCACTTTTTGGAAAAGTACTGACATAAATGAAAATATGATGCAACCAATTATTTAGTATCATGAGAAAGTGGTATTGGCATTGCATCTGAAGAGTTGATTTCTCATTCTCTTTCTCATCCCCTTCCTCCATCACAGCAAATGGTGATGAGCCTGCGGGTGTCGGAGCTGCAGGTGCTGCTGGGCTACGCTGGGCGCAACAAGCACGGACGCAAGCACGAGCTGCTGACCAAGGCGCTGCATCTGCTGAAGGCCGGCTGCAGCCCCGCTGTGCACATGAAGATCAAAGAGCTCTACCGACGACGTTTCCCTGCCAAGATGGTATCCCACTCAGAGCTGGCCATGCCCGGACCACACCACCCTGCCACAGCTGGAGTGGTTGGAGGAGGGGGCGCCGCGCTGCCTGCTGGCCTGACACAGCTGGCGTATGAAGGTCACGCCGGTCACGGTGGAGCCCCATCGCCCGCTGCCTTACTGCCCCTCTCACTGCTCGGCCCAGGGAAACACGAGTTGACCGGGCTGACGCACCACCTGTCCACCTCGGCCACGCTGCACCCGGTCCACCCAGATGTCAAGCTCCAGAGGCTGCCCTTCTACGACATGCTGGACGAGCTCATCAAGCCAACCAGTCTAGGTGAGGGCACGTGTGAGTGAATTTTGTGTAAGAGTTGGTGATGTCAGATTGTCAGATTAACTTGTAGCAAGAATTTCCTGGTGAGTAATAATTAATTGAGTCAAACCTGGTTTCAATTTTCAACACAACTAGCACCATTTTTATTTACGGTTTGGTGTAAAAAAACAAAGTGCATGACTAAGATATATTTGTTTTTTGTAGCTTCACAAAACCAGAATGCACACAGCTGCTTACTAGAAATGTAAGAAAACACTATGAAATGGAAGGTTGTGGAGCATCCTGTTGGCTTAGTGGTTAAGACACACATCATATTCAGTAACTGCAATTGACCAGGGAACTTTAGTGTTCCCCCTCTCTCCATATGTTCCCTGTCTATATCTTCACTGTCAAACTGTCCAATGAAAAAAAAATCTGCCAGGTTGTGAATATTTATATCAGTATATTCGTCCCGTAATAATCATGGCAGCAGTCACAGAAAACATTGACATTTGCCTCTCTGTTGTGGAGAGGCTCCCTGCCAGTGCTGGTGTTGTGCTGCCTGCTAATGTGTTGACAGGGCACAGAAATGTTAGTGCAGAAATATCATTTTCAGATCTCCCACGAGAGTTCAGAGTAGACAGAGGCCACAGTTGGTTCCCAAGAGGTGTAAGTGAAAATATTAATTGGGTGCCTTATCCAGCCTTCATCCAAAAGAATAAAAGCAGAATTTTCCTTTTCAGATTCTCTTGTTCTACTTCAAAGACTTTACCTAATGGTGGTTGTACTTTCTCAGGTGTTTATTTCCATTAATGAGCAAGAGAGCCTTCATTTTGTCACCAGCTTGATGAGTCATATAGGGTTTTTTTTTTGCATCTGAAGGTAATTTTGAGAGTGACATTCAGTAACTGAAAAAGTTTCAGTATTCATTATAGGTGAATAATGGCTTATTTTTGGATATTTATATGGTTACATATGGACTGTAATGCTGGAATCTGTTTTGGATGGGGCGAGCAATGTTGCCGCATGATGAATTGTCATTATGTTTTCATTGTACGTATATATATTTCTAGCTGTGAGACCAATTTTACATTAGTGTGGAGCCACTGAAAATAATGAATCACTCCATGTAGACCATCAACAATATATGTTGACAGTACCACATTTATCTACACAAGCTCAGGTGTCTCCAAGGATACTACATTAAGTCAGTAATGAGGGCCAAGACAATTTATGAGTACAGTAGTTGAGCCGTCACTCTGCAGCACTGCTGAGAACATAACACCATCACGTCTTAATGTTAACACATAGCTGTGGTAAGTCCAAAATAAGACAAGCTCCTTAATATGTAGGTAAACCTTGTATTGATTGTGTTTACAAACGTTTATAGTCATTATTACACTAATGGTGTATTTTCCTACACTGTTGACTGTGTACTGTAGAATGAACTTAAAGCAAAAACGTGGTTTCAAAAATCTTGGAAGTTTTTCTCTATACCATTAAATATCCATAGGTATTATTTATTAAGAGTTTAACAGTCAAAAACTCTGCTTCATCAGGACTGCGTGGGTGTGGTTTTATCATATTTAATTCATATCAACCCTATAAACAAAATGATTAAAATATTGCAAAATCCTGATTGGTGCAGGGATGCATGTGACATCACATATTTCCAACTGTGCCTCGCCCACTTCAAACCAGTGAGACAAAAACATAAATCTTTCATGTAAAATAACGGTTCCAAAGAAAACATTGTGTTCATGTAAGACCCCATCACTCAGAGTAAGAAAATAGTCCAAATATTCAGACTCTTGTTTTTTGTAATTTCATGAAGGCCCTGCGTTTAAGCACCATGTCTTGTATCCAGTCTGCCCTTTAATTCACTACTTAAGAGACTTTTAATCTTGGCTTGATCTTGGTCAGATTTGTCGTTATATTAGGTGTGCATCCAGCACCCAGCCTGCATTTAGCATAATAACACTCCTTGGGCTCTGGGATGTATTGCAAATATATGGAAATGTCTAGATTTTCCTACATTAGCATTTTAATGGAGTAGGGGACCATCTCGTGATTAATTTGCCTGCAGATGCATGTACAAACACAGCGCCTGCAGCTCTGTCATCACACCATCTTTCTCCTCTTCCCTCTCCCTTTCTCACTCTATCCATTTCCTGCACATGCTCCATCCCTCTTCTTTCCCTCCGTCTTCCATCCTCACTCTGTCTCCGCGGCCATCCTCGCTTAAAATTTGCATGCAAAGTGATGATGATCACACCGACGTATACCTGTGCCCGCAGAACACACCCTTCCTGTCATTTGAATCTGAATCGCACATTCACATCATTCTCACACACACACACACACACACACACACACACACACACACACACATCTGCACATAGTTCTGTCAAAACACAAACGTACGTTCCAATAAATAATGCATGTTGATCGTATTGTTCTCAGAGAGGCAGAGAGAGCGAAAGGGATGACTGAGAGGAGAAACCCAGAGGAAGAGGGTGCACATTGTTTCACAAAGCTGAACATTTGAATTTGCTTCTAAAATGAAATTCAGCTGCAGCTTGGAGGTGATGACCCTCTTTATCCTAATAATAATGGAGGGCAGTAATGAAACCACTTGATTAATTGTAATTCCTCCCTCTTGGGCAGGCTGGGAGATTTTTTTTCTCTTACTTTAAGACAACGTTAGTCCCCTCATTCCCTGATCAAACTCTTTCACATACTCTGTCTCTTCTCTGCTTGTTTATTTCTCTCTGATCTCCTGATTACTGCTCAGTCCCTCTCTCTCCCTCTGTCTTTCTCCCCCATTGTTGTTGCCTCTCCTGTTGCCTAGCCTCCCCTTTCTCTCTCTCTCACTCCAATTTTTTTCTGACTCCCTTCCCCCACTTGCTTGCTTGCTCTCCCGGTTTGCTACATCTCTTTTTTTGCTGGAGAAAGCTGATTTTTTTTTTTTTTTTTGGGTCGTGTCGGTGCTTAACCAGGATTCTAACGGATGTGCATGACAGACTTAAGACAGTGCAGTGAAAGGAAAGATTATTACTTGTTTGGTGCGTCCTTGCATCTAAAATTGGAATAAATAAGTCTGAGCAAGTCTGTTTCCACAGCTGAACTGCAGGGAAGGAAAGGACTGCCAAAAACACAGTGCAGTAGAAAACAACACAACATAGCATAATGGTCGGTTTATGCCAGTCGTTGGAGAGGGACAAGACTTGATAATTGTTTAAATATGGGGATAACGGCGCACATTTTTAGACAAGTGATGCACTCGTCTGTACACATCAAAAGTGACTTAAGGGGCTTAAGGGAGAAGTTCAAACCCCGCGTACTTTCTCACCTCCACACAGCTAGCCAATCGCTGCGAGAAGTGTGTGTGTGAATGTCAGATTGCCGTTTTTTGATAAATTTGTTGGCCACAGGTTCGAAGGGTGTTCAACCATCCGACAAGCACTTCTGTTGAACCGTACTGGCAGCTTAAAGATTTTCAATAGATCGAAAAGGTGTAAGCTGAAGCTACAGTTTATTGCATCTGCCATTAGAATAGAATAAAAAAGTAACATCAGACCTAATTTTACACCGTCCCTTACCGTACTAATGCTGATGTTTTGATCATGATTTCTTTTAAATTGGTTCATTAAGTTATTTTTAAGTGTGTTGCACATTTTCAGTTCCTCACGACAACTGTTCCATAAATTCACCCCTTCAACTGAAATACAACAATTTCTGTACATGTAGTTCTGACCTTTTGTTTCCTCAACCTGTCCTCTCATGTTGGCTTTCTAAACAACTTTGGGACACTTTCAGGCAGTAATTTATTTTTGACTTTATACGCGATCTGTACTATTTTAAGACTTACCAAGTCCCTACATTTTAGAGCCTTTCATTTAATAACCAGTGGGTTTGCTGGTTCTTGAACAGTCATTTTGTCTGTATTTCTCTTGGCTCTCTTTTGAAGTATAAAAACTGGATTTGTATTTGTTTTATATGCATTCCCCACAGTAAGTAACTGTAACTAACCAATATAAGGTGTATAATGTAGCTTGAGCCTTACACAGTGTTGCACATATGCACAGTGAGAAGAAAACTGTGTGCTCTCTCACTACAGAGCCAGTCCTCTCACTGCGACATCAATCCAAATGCTAAAAAGCCGCAGGAGCGTATATCACCATCCTAAACTTAAAACCAAAGCCTTGGTTCACAAATATGGTAGAGGGGTCTGAAAGAAATGTGGTTTCTGACCAGCTGCATGTACATTCAGGTTTACAGTAACCCAGGAATTGTGGTGATCAGATTTCCTGCCTTAACCTGATTTCTGACAATAACCTGGTTTCTTGTGTGCATGTAAACGCAGTTATTATCTCCCTCACACCACCTCCCTCTGTCCCTGTCATTATCCCTCCCCTGCCTCCCTCCCTAGCAGCCTTGTGCTCTCTGCTGAGACTTATCAGTTTGTGGGATAAAGGTTAGTCAGCCCACAATTTGGCCCTGCCAGTCTAAACTGATCAACAGTCTGGGCTGCACCAGCTACTCCTTTATTACCATGGCGACCTCACTGGTTGAACTCTAGTCTCATCTCCATCATTATCCATCCTCCGCCGAGAACTATGCCTCTGTACTCATTATGGATATCATTGTGGTGCACATGCATTATACATGATTTAATCACCATATCTTCAGTAAAAGGATGCAAGCCCATTTCGCGTTTGATGAGCGTTTCGTGCATAATGGCTTGTTACATGGGAAGATTGCTGTGATATTCATACAATGGAGGGAAATCATGTGGTAAAAAATGTCAGTCTAATCAAGAGTTTAGAACATCACTTCCTTCAAAGATGAGTCAGTCCATGATTTTATTTTTGTGTACTGAATCTTGGAGACCTCTTTGAAAACTAGACGTCTGGGTTTCATTGTTAACAGTTTTTTTTACTGCCTATTGAGGCCAGTAGGTCACAGTCATATTTGTCTTTAGTATATTTTTAAAAGCCCAGGGAAAAAAAAAAAATCTATCTTCGGCTCTACATTCAGTTTGCTTTGCTGCCAGGACAAGAATCCTGTCATCATGGTGCCATCTGCCTGTCAGTTACACTGTGAACATAATAACTTATTCAATCATAACAGGTTGCCTCTCTACAGTGGATGATTTGATTAGATTTTGGAGTAAGGCAGCAGCAGTATTTTCAAAAATCCTCTACTTTTAGAGGCAGGAATCAGTGAATATTTGAGTTTTACTTGAAATATGACTGAAACGATTGATCAAAATAGTTGCTGATTTATTTTCTTTCTGTCAAGTAATCATTTCGTCGGCTGATGATTGTTGTTATTTTGGAGTCTTTCATTCATGCAGAATTGTTTATATAAGTGAAGGTTTCTTGAAACTAACTCCACAATCCTTAAGCCCTGTTTACACTTGGCATTAACATGCATCTTGGGTGATCTGATCACAAGTGCAAATAAACACGTACATCATTTCCGTTTGCAAAAACCAAATGCGTTGTTGTTTTTAACCAGACGGGAGGCAGCAATTCACTTCTCGTGCCTAGTCTGCTGGAAGTTTGCAAAGACCTTGGCGTGCGGGCAAAATCAAAACAATACAGACTGGGTCTATTCCTTGGCGTGTTCTAGGCAAACCAAATTGCCCAGGATGTTTGACGCACTCGTAATATACCTCGCACCAATTACGTACTTCCACTTAAGCGGAGGACATCAGTTGAGTAGGCGGTCCTTCAGTGTAGCCTGGGACACATTCGCGTACACACTGCTAAAAGAATACTATCTCCGAATGTGGTCAGAGGGATCGGATCTCAGTGCGTCTTGGGTGCTGTTTCACATTGAAACACTTTCAGTGGTTCATAAGCAGTAACTCCTTCTCTTCCCATGAAGGGTTTTATTGTGAAACATCTGTAGGAAGTGCTGAGATAAATTACCAGCAGCCTAATATCAAGAAAGCAAAGTAAATCAAACTTGAATTAATGAATCACTGAGTGTAAACAGTATTTGAGATCCGGCTATTATATGAGACGTTACTGTGAGTTAAATTAATAGATCTAATCAACTGTGCCATCCCTCACCTATCCAAGAGTAACTAGGCAACAGTAAACATCAGGACAATCATTGACAAATATACAACTTCATTTTTGGTTCTTGGATTTTATCGTGGGTCACAAAGCGGCCAACTAACACTAGCATCCAGAAGTCGTGGGTTCAAGTCCTCATGTCATCAGTGGCCTTGAGCAAGCACACTTAATCGGTACAAATACGTTGCTGTACATTTAGTTTTACCCATGTCCTCAGGGAATCAGTAAAGATAGTATATCACATACATTATCAGCTATATTTACAGCAGGTCATGGTGGTTAATGTTCCCAAACAGCTACAGCACAGAAACCAATAAAGTGCCTCATCACATCAAAACACAACCTGAGATTTACCAGCTCATACTCCCGAGCAAATTCTTTATCTCATTGTAAACAACTCAGCCTTCTCACAACAAGTGAAGATCAACAAAGGAGCCCTGGCTCCTCCGAACTATAAACACGCTGCACAAAATGGCTTCCCTCTCGCAGAGCCTATAAAACCAGCAGAGTTGGTGCATCATCATCCTCACGAGTTGCCTGATTAGACAGACCCCAACCCTGATTGTAACTGATCTGAATCTGTTCCACCGTTTGACATTTGACTTTGCTCTTAGTGTGTTTCATGATGTGTATTACATGAAGCCAAGCACTTCAGACACTGTGAAGAGCCTGCTACAGTATATACGTTGATAGGAATAGCAGGGCCAGCTGCCAAACTGAGAAAATGTAATGGCATGTAATGGCAGTCTTAGCGGTCCTGTAAGCACATTGGAATGCCTTAATGAGCCCTGTCAATATATAACTGTACAACACCCTTATGCAGATAATAAAGGATAATCACTGCTGTTAAGGGGAGAGGAAGTAACACTTCTGGAAAGTTTTCAATTGCCATTGTGTGTGAGAGTGTGGGGGCGTAACATCCAGATCTGACCTTTTGTTCAGGTCCTTCTTGCATTGTAGTTTTGAATTTGAGTGACGTTGAAAGGATTTTTGTCTTTGTTCTGCCTGTGAATGTTGCTGTATGTTGTGTTTGTGCATGTATGTGGGGCTGTCTTTGTGCATTGTGTGTGTGCGGGTGTGTGCGTGCGTGTGTGTGCCTGCGGTGTACCAAACAGAGAAAAAGTAGCAAAGCCACTAACAAGTTAATAAACTCCAGCTGGGCTTTGTTGTGCTGAGGACAGGCTATAGAGCTGAGCACATTCTCTGTAGCTTAGCTCACACAGCTTCCCTTCAAACCAGAATGAAACCCAGAACCAAGACTCTTCTGTATTTTTACTTTGTGTTGAGTCAAAATCAGCAATGTAAGAATATTCATACTCTCCATACTAGTAGATATTGATAGCCACAAGAGAGCTTGCTGTTAGTTTCTCCCCATATTCTCACTATAATACAACACTGGGTTTCAGTTTAGCAGAAGGACAAGATGTAGAAATATTTCACTTTAATGTAACAAGTGCTTTGAGACCAGATGTGACCAAGTCGGTACATAAATCTAGTTCAAACATAAATGTGCAGGGTACAAAGTCTCTGTTTTATCTCACAGGGTTTTTTACTGTGTAGAGACCTCAAAGTGTAAATGACAAGCATAATAATGGTAGTTGTCTTCGGTTGCCTTCATTCATCACGAGTATCATTATTTGTTCCCGTGGTGTCTCTTGTGCTCACTGAGATTGGCAAAGTTATAAAGCTTCAAAACAGCATGCTTGCAGAGGCTTTTCTTACTTTCATTAAGTTTGTGAAATGTTTAAAGATGTGCAAATGCGCCTCAATTGCACAAATATAAACTCTGTTGCCAGTGTAGCTAAAACGAATGCAGTCTAGTGCAACAGCCCTGCAATAAATCCTGCCTTCATGAAGGCTTGTGGCGCTATTAAAATACTGGCAGGTGTTTCTATTATTTTGTCCACCCCATTCACGTCATTGAGGTTAGAATAAATATTAGAAACACACCCAATACAATTCAACAGCACAAACAAGGGCTGCAGTGATCATTGTTTTCTCTAATTGGGTTGGACAAAATATTGGAAACACCTCTCAGTGTAGTTTTATATACCATGTCTAATAAAATGGCAACTGACTGTAGGTGTTGGGTCCCCCTTGGTTTATTTCCTCTTCACTGTAAATATCAATCCATTGGAGGTCATTTTCCCATCTGTCACTCTTCCCACCATCTGTCTTTTCCAACACATACATTTCATATTACCAAACAACGTGAAATGCAGCGCGGTGGCCGGTACAGCAGGCGGTCTCGAACACCAGGCACCATGAAGGACAGACAATCTGCAGGATTACACTCATCAGCACCAGGCCTCTTTCTCAGTGTGCATTCTTCGATCCATGATAACGCGTTTCACACAATTACTGACATTTAAAACACAGTTTCAAAACAGTCTGATTGATTTTAAAGCTTGACGAAGAAGCAGCATGTCTTTTCTCATCAAGACAACTTGGCAAGTTTTTTTCCCCAGAAGCTCTCTAATATCCACTTTACAAAAAGTCACCTGAACTGCCCTCCTCTCCTCTGACGACTGCACCTTTAAACCACAGAGTAAGGTCTTATCAGCTCTGATGTTTAGTCAGAACAAATTCTACTACTTGATGACGCATGCTGGGAGATTTGCACTGACAGAAGCTGTTATTTGTTTATTGTAATTACGCTTGAGTCTCAAAATTAATGTCCCAGTGATTTATTAATGTTCATATTCTAATAGGAGCCACTAAGCAGAAATAAGATTGCATGCAGTGGCATAAATGTGCTTAATAACAGTAATTACAATTCTTCTCATAGCGTCATTAATTTTCTGTCTTCTTTCAGTGAAGTTAAATAGAGACTTCATTTATTGAAATCACATTCTGTATGTGATCTAGTCAACTTAATTCTTTATAATGACTTGATTCCTCAACTAGGGAGGTTCTTCAACCACATGTGATAAAATTCTGTCTTGTGCTCTATTTATCAAATGATCCAAAGTCATACATGTACATGCGTCACCTAGTTTGTATTTTCACCGATCCGCGTGTTTGGTTTTTGAAGACCGTAGCTTCTATCAAGGCAAGGCTGTGTTTTAGACAATATTTTGAACTACTTTATGTACTGAATCAGAATCAGAATCAGAAATACTTTATTGATCCCTGGGGGGAAATTACACTGTTGGGTAGTTTAATCTACAGCGATGCATCTTATTCTATAAAATCCTCATATGTTTGTAGCGCCGCTGTCCTGTGAGAACCACGTATCACTAACAAATCAACTTTTCATGAGCTCAGAGAAACAGCCCTGTTTTCAGCCTTGTGACGATGCATTGTCCAGCTAACTTTAAAACGTTTATTTAGCTTAATAAGTAGGAGAATTTTCACAAAAATTCACATTCAAAATCACCAAATTTGAAGATACATGTTTTTTCTGTCCAGGAAGGGTATGAAAAATCTGTACCTGACAGGTTTCGATACTCCAGACTTCTCTGTCACAATTACAGTCTGATGTCTAGTCTTAGTTTGAATGTTACAGTGTCTCAAACAAATAAAAACATCCTAAAGTTGATGACAAATGCTGTGTATGCATCTTAAATCACTGGATTTAAAGAAGCCACAGTGGGAGTTTGTGTGTGCATTGGGGTAAGAGAGAGAGAGAGAGAGACAGAGAGGAAGACATCAATCAAAGCTCATTTCAACCCTTCTCATATCTCTCCTAACCACACATAAAAACACCAGAAACAAATCCACTGCCAGAGAGAGAGTGACTTATAGAGCGATTGAGAGATGATGGGGGAGAGAGAGTGAGTGAGTGAGAGAGAGAGAGAGAGAGAGAGAGAGAGAGAGAGAGAGAGATGACAGAGAGAGAGGGAGCACTATCTATTTATAGCCCGTGTGCCCGGAGAGGAGGAAGACTGTTGTTCGAAAGCACACTTGGTGCGTATGATTTTGTTCTGCAGTACACAGGCTGCTGCTCAAAAGACGCAGGAACAGAAATGTACAATAAATACATGCCATACAAATTATATACCATGTGGGTGGTAACATGGGACATTACTGGGAAAATTAATGGCTGTTTGAAAGGCTGATGAGAGGAGGAACATGATTGGTCCAGTAATCATCCGCCGGAGCAGTACACTTCGTCCCCCTCAACGCCCTACATGGAAAGAAATTAGCTCTATGTGTTTTATCCTGCTTTGTGTGTGTGTGTGTGTGTGTGTGTGTGTGTGTGTGTGTGTGTGTGTGTGTGTGTGTGTGTGTGTGTGTGTGTGCGCGTGTGTGTGTGTGCATGTATGTTTGCATTTTTTCAGATTATCCGCATGTCTTTAAGCTGTCACTCACTGACAGTTCAACCTTACTTTAAGTGATTAAAGCAACAATCATGATTCATGATAGGTAATTCTGTAACTCGTCTTCCTGCTCACTTACACAGCCTTCAGGCCAAAAGATTCCCACTGAGATTCAGCAATTATGTTTCTCAAAATATGCACGCGCGACGAGAACGCTCCAGTGTTTTAATAATCGTTACACTGGTCTGTAATGCTAACTCAACGCTGTGCAGAGCACTCCTGTGCTGAAGTGTTTAGTTGGTTTTACTGTTGAATTAAAAGAGTTGCACATTTGGAATAAATACAGTGTGTTTATGTACATTACATGTTGAACCATTTCTCCATCTGGATTGTCTTTAGGTCCACAGCAACTTCCAGACTGTCAACATGCTTTGGTTCTTTCTGCTTTTTGGCTCATTTGTAGCATGCTAGCACAACAGCGACTTTAAAAAGCCCCACCACACACTTTCTTTTTTTATTTTAAAACATTAAAACACAGCATTAAAAGACAGATTATTACAGCGTAAACTTTATTTTCATTATACTTACTTATATAAGAGAACATAATCTTGTTACTCCTACATAATTTATCTTGCTAAAATGAGGGTAAACTCAAAGGAGGTCTCAAAACTCATCTCAAAGAAGGTCAAAGGAGAGACTTGTTATAAATACTATAGTATACAGTATTGTATGAACTCATAAAGACCTGATAAACTGTTGAGTTTGGGGGTTGGTTATTGACCATGCTAAGATTTCTTTTGTCAAATGGATAAGCTCACTCACAACTCAACCTAAAAAGACAAAGTGTCATTTTTACATTTCTGTTTGTTTACAAATTAAACAAAGGAGATACAACATGTTAATAAGTGAGTTTTAGTGGTGCAGATAGGTATATTTTATTACCTTTGGACAGAGCCGGGCTAGCTGTTTCCCCTTGATTCCAGTCTTTATGCTAAGCTAAGCTAAACGTCGCCCACCTCTTGCTTCAGACTGAAGCTTGAAACTGACATGAGAGTGGTGTCGATCTTTTCACCTAACTCTTGGAAAGACAGTGAATAAGCATATTTCCCAAAATGTTGAACCATTCAAATACAAAACACAGTTTGGTTCGAACCCTCATAGCTCCTTGTTTCATGCTAACCTCCTTCTAACATATACACACAAACCTTTCTTGTCTTTTTAAACCTGCTGTCTCTTTAATGAAGGCTGGGTTAGTCGCACCAGTTATTTCCAGCACCTCTCGGTGGGCCTATAAATAGAGCACACACGCACACACACACGTTTTCTTCTTCTTCTTCACCTCTGTGTGAGGTGGTCTGGTTTTGACGTCCAGGTGTTCTTCAGCTTTTGCTAATTTCATGCCTCCGTGGTCTACACAATAATTATAGTTTATGCAGGAGACACCCACTGACACATTTCTGTGCGCACGCCTCTTCGTCTTTTTGTTTGTATTCTGCTTGTCAGTAGATTAATACTACGGTTTACTGTACTCTACTGTTTGTGGTATTGTCTTGGGGTCACTGATATTTTTTTTTTATAATTGGCCAACATTATGTCACAGTTAAAAACTTGTGCATGGATGTAATTTTCCCGGTTTATAAACATTCCTCTCCTTCCTCTCTTTCCCTCTCTCTGCAGCATCAGACAACAGCCAGCGATTTCAGGAGACATGTTTCGCCTTTGCATTAACGCCACAGCAAGTCCAGCAGATCAGCAGCTCAATGTAAGATGAACACCTCTCTGTCAATGCAGGATGGTGAATCGTTTATGAATTATTCATAAATGTACTTGGTTTCTGCAGATTTGTAGTGATAAATTGGTTTCTGTGCTCAAAGGGACATCTCGGGGACCAAATGTGACTTCTCAGTTCAAGTTCAGTTGCGGTTTTGCCTGTCGGAGACGAGCTGTCCTCAGGAAGACCATTTTCCACCCAATCTGTGTGTGAAAGTCAATGGGAAGCCATGTAACCTGCCGGTGAGGAGCTCCGCATTAACCACATGCCACAATCTGACACGCTTTTCTCTTTTTCCACCTTTCCTGCCTTGTCTCTCATGTCAGTGTTTCTTGATGACTGTTTGATTTAACTTTATAATATTTCGAACAAAAAGGCTAACATTTTCTCTGTTTCATGTAGGGTTATCTTCCTCCAACCAAAAACGGCGTAGAACCCAAGCGGCCCAGCCGGCCCATCAACATTACCTCACTGGTCAGATTGTCCACCACGGTCCCCAATACCATTGTGGTGTCGTGGACCGCTGAGATTGGAAGGGTAAGAACCAAAATGTTTCTAACAAAAGACTCATGAAGTGCCAGTTTTGATAATCAATGACAGTTTTGATACGTGATAAAGTCATTTATCAAGTGAAATTGATAAACATTTGTCGATAAAAGCTTCTCAAATCTAAAGATTTACTTGCTTTATTCTGTTTCTTGTCCATTTAAATTGAATATATGAGTGAATATGAATATATATATGAGTTGCTGCAAAATCTGATTGCATCGGATTCTGTCAATGGAGAATCATCACATGTTGTTGTCGTGGGTTATTGTGTTCACATGGACGAGACAAACAGACGCCACCAAGACAAAAAGATGCTCTACAAACATGTGACAACAGGAAACAGTCTAGTTTAAAATGAATGTAGACTTAAAGCAGACTTCCATTACATACAGTAGCTTTAAATTCAGTTTTGACCAGTCTTGCCTCCAGTACTTGTGGGATTAAATGGTTGTGTGTGTGTGTGTGTGTGTGTGTGAATCACATGTATGAGTGTGTGGGAAGCAGTTTGAAGCCCAGGAAGTGGGATTTCTGGCCCCCACTGTGTTGAGTTTTTACAGCCAAAAATCTAACACAAGCATTAAATGGAGCAAAGTAAGAAAGGGTAAAAAACGCAACTTCAGGGAAAGCCCATATCCACGCTGAGTGAAGGCAAAGTTACTGACAAAATAATGTTTAGATGAAACATTTTAGACCAAATAAATCTGTTAATTTTACTAGAAATAGTCTATTATCTCATATGCTGATTTATGTTGAGTTGGGTTGAGCTTGACGTTTTTCTGCAGGCAGGCAATAGAGAGCAGTAAAGGAAGTACATACTGGCCTCAAATGTCAGCGTACAGAGCACAAGGTCTTCCAACCCCCTGTTCTTCTTTACACATGGCTGATCGTACATTTGTTGAGCAGGAGGATCGACTTTACGTTAGAAAGGATCTTGCCTGCTGAAGCTACCTCGAGTAACACCGTTCAAGGACGTCGTCTGTAACTGACCCAGAACTCTGACTCTGGCAAGCAAAAAGTGTCTCTGCGGGATTTTAAAGTATCACTTTGCACTTTGTTACATTACTGTGTGCCTTCATGTCCACAGAGTTACTCCATGGCAGTGTACTTGGTGAAGCAGCAGTCATCCACAGTGCTGTTACAAAGACTACGGGCAAAAGGCATCAGAAACCCAGACCACTCCAGAGCACTCAGTAAGGACTGTCAACCTCTTTTTTTTTAGAGATCCAATATGGCGGATTGGTTTCAGGGCCGATATTGACCTTATTAGGCGGATCGGGCATTGGCCAGACATGACTGATCCACATTAAATACAATTTCATTATAATATGATAATTTAAATATAAAACTCTGTATGTTTAGGTCTTAATATATCCAACTCAGATATTAGCGGGCCAATATGTGATTATATAAGAACCGTGTTTCATGATTTTACTTTTTTTTTTAATTAAGAAGAATTAATTTGCAAAAACAGATGAACACCATTCTTAAAATGAATAAATTAAACATTCCCTTGAGTGCACAAATGATTTAGGAAGATAGATAAAAACAGAGATATCAGTTTTTGCAAATGAACTTTATATTGAATGTGATATCTTGTCTGTTTGGTGAGTTAAACTGAAGAAGCTGGTGGCAAAATGTGTTTTTTGCTCCATGACTTCTCATGTTAATAGAGATAAACAATACTTTCTGGTGATCTTGTGTGCAGAAAGATTTAAAACTCTTGACCCAGTCAGATGGCCAAATTCCTTCTGATTTCAGTTGTATTATGAATCACAAAATTGTATATATCTGTAAATATTTCACACTGTATGGGAAGTGCTATAAGAAGATTCAGGTGCAGAGGGGGGCCCACATAGCTGGAGGAGCTCCTGAATAGATTTTACAGAGTGCTGCTTCATTCGTGACCTTGGTTTGAAACAAGTAGTAAAGGAGCTGCAGTCTGAAATGAGAAACTGAGCACGTTTGTAAGAACATATCCGGCTCTGTCTGGCTCTCACTCACTCGTTGTGTGTTGCACTTCTCCTCTGCAGTCAAAGAGAAGCTAACAGCAGACCCAGACAGTGAAATAGCCACGACCAGCCTTCGAGTGTCGCTGCTCTGCCCGGTAAACTTGCTCCCTGCTCTTCATGAATTTAAGACGGTGTTTAGAGATTCAGTCATGCCAAGACGTGTCCATCCATTCTTTTCTTTTCTTTTCTTTTCTTTGTATGTGTCTCCACACATGTCACACATACATGTCCTTAACTGCGGTTTGAGTACATGATCTATCTGTCAAAGTGTCTTCTCAACCCCTATCATGTACCTTTTTCCATGTGGGTTTGTGTGTATCCTCTTCATGCCCTGACTACATGTGTGTATGTGTGCACACTGTGCAGCTGGGGAAGATGCGGCTGATGATCCCATGCCGGGCACTGACATGCTCCCACCTGCAGTGCTTTGACGCCACACTCTACATCCAGATGAACGAGAAGAAGCCCACCTGGGTGTGTCCTGTCTGTGACAAAAAGGCCCCCTATGAACACCTCATCATCGACGGGTAAGTCACCAACCCCCATCTCCCCATCCTACAGATGACCTGTTAGGAAATGGTGATTTTCAAACCTTTAACCTGAAAACACATCTCGTCGTTAATTAGTGAGCTTCAGAGGTGCTGGTAGGTGGATTTTGTTACCTTTGTACAGAGCCAGGCTAGCTGTTTTCAGTCTTTATTCTAAGCTAAGCTAACCAGCTGATGGCTGTAGCTTCATATTGACAGACATGAGAGTAATTTTGATTGTCTCATCTATCTCTTGGCAAGAAAGCAAATAACCTTATTTCCCAAAATATCAAACTATTTCTTTAACTCTTTTGAGCAACTATGTCAACCAACCAGAAAAGGAGAAACAAATCAGTAAAATTAGCTCTTGAGCATAAAAGTTGACCATGGAAACAGTAGTTTGATATATTAAAATCTCAACTCAAGGTCCATTTCGTAGCTGTTTTCTGGAGCTTTCAGCTGCATCTTGCGGTCTTCCACAGTCTTTCTTCTGTGCAGTCTCAGTAAGTGGACCTTGCGTTAAGATGTTTTTGTCAAACTCAGCTGTTTTACCTCGTCACCTCCTCTGCCACTGCTGTCTTTCATCCTGTATACATGGTATACATTTACTCATGAAAGGAAAGACTGCCCCTGTCTGTAACTGATAACACTGATACAAAATCTAGAGCTGCACAGAAACACTCACACACCTTGTTTAAACCTCATCATGTGTAGCCTTTTGAAGGACCAGAAATCTACCTTATGAGTGTCCTGTCTTTGATGCAAATGTTCAGTATGTTCCGAGTACTCATTCACTCACTCAGCCACCTTTAAAGCTTTCAGGTGGCGAGTATATAATATCAAAACATAGACATTTTGATGGGGTATTCCATTAACTCACTGTGTGTTTTATTTAGAGAGACCTTTACAGCACAGTGTTGATGTTGGCCTGTTTAGAGTAGATTTCTTGTCTTTAAAACTTCATTTAAAGTGGATGGTCTTTTCCACTTTGCCCAGCGTTTGTTTAAATAATACCAATTTCTGCATGTGTTTGTGTACGTTATCTTGGATGGGTTTGTGTATGACGCGTATGTTTGTTCTCAGGCTTTTTGTGGAGATCCTCAACAGCTGCATGGACTGTGATGAGATCCAGTTCAAAGAGGATGGCAGCTGGGCCCCCATGAGGTCTAAGAAGGAAGTGCAGGAGGTCTCCTCTGCTTCCTATAACAACGGGCTGGATGGTGAGACATGTCATGGAGAAGGATATGGGGACAGGCTGGGCTAAGAAACAGAAAGGTTGCCTCTACATGAAGGCAGAGAAGGCTGGAAGTAATTAAATTAGGATTAAAGAGACGTGGTTAGAAGAGAGAGACTGTGCATTTACATCCCCTCCCCTCTTTGTTTATGCATTGTCAGTTTTCATTTGGTAAGGCATCAATCATAATGCCACTGAGTAAACTGCCTGTCTCCATAGTAACAAACATACCGTATCGCATATGAGAGCAGGGGAAATGTGTATATGTGCATTTTGGCACGCACACAGTGTTCAGCAGCGCTTTGTTTTTGCAGGCTCAGAACATCATAAACATGAGCACGCAAACACAAACTAACATGTCACCGCTGCTCCCCAGGTTCATGTCGGATGTCTGCAGGCTCAGAACAGCGGAGCTCCTCGTCGTCCAGCCACGGTGGCAGCGACAGCAGCAATAGCAAGAAAGTGGAGGTGATCGACTTGACACTGGACAGCTCCTCAGAAGACGAGGGGCAGGATTCCCCGCCGCCGCCACTGCCTCCTCCACCCAAACGAGCGTGTCCCTCTATGTCCCCGACCTCGCCGCCTGTCATCAACAAAGGGTCAGACACTGTGGTTTCATCTCCACACGCAGTTTGTATTTCATTAAATGTGGAAATGAGGCTCATTTCAGCTGCTCTAATGGGTAGTTATGTATCTAGGTGTTAAATGATTCATGAGTTTTGCACTTGAACTCACAAGTTACACATCAACAGCACTCACAGTAGGTAGCCAAGAGTGCTGACTGAGAAAGCTTTGTCTTCACTCCTTTTTGAAGGTTAAGTTGGATATATAGATCTAGAAATGGGTGACTTTCCAAAAGAAAAACACTGAATCTGTTTGTTTTTCTGCACATAAGCATCATGAACAGATGATTAAAGTAGAAGTAAAAATCCCTCAATGTTATGAACTGTTGATTAAATCATCAGTCCAAAATGCGGCTGAGGCTCATGGGTATTGTAGTATTTAGAGCCGCCCTTCATGCCTAAATTATTTCTCAGAAACAACGTTACAATAACTAAAACTGGGTGGTTGTAACATAAACAATATGATAGTTAGAATATCTGGGAGAGTTTTTATGTTAAACAACACCGAGAACATTGTTGAAAGGAACTGAAGTGGGAAAACAGAGTGGAAATTTCTAGAACCAGCAGCCCTCCCACTTCACAACTCAGCTGCATTTTCTGTCAAATTAAGATTAATTATGTGCGTCTGTGTAGAAACAGCTGGTGCTGCGTTTGACTTGAATATGTTATTGTTCAGATGTTTGTGTTTCAAGGTCAGTGGAGGAGACAATGTGTCCTGTGACTCACCCCATATATGTGACATGAAATAAAAACCTAATTATCAATTAAGAGGCCTCCTTACCTCTTTGTCGCTAAACCTCTTCCTCTGTATCTGCCTTCAGAGTGTTGAACCTGCACCACCAGTCCTCTCCTGTGAGCCGTACTCCCAGCATGCCAGCCGTAGACACCAGCTACATCCCTCCTGTCCCCCCACTGATCCAGGACTATAGACCCTACTACCACACCCCAAACGACCTCTCAGGTAATGACAAACACACACAGACTTAAGATGATTTGGTTCATCTTTACATCTTTACACTCATGGTAGTGTCGGCCAAACTCTCGTAACTAATTCTTCTGGAGAAACCAATTTTCCGAAGACATAAAAGGCAGAAATTCTGAGTATATAATGACGTTTGTATTCAGTTTAATTATGAGTATTACAGTAGTTTCATTAAGAGTCGCAACAAGCAGATAAACAAAATGTGATTTAGTCATACGGTGTGAAAAAAGTCTCTAATTATTAATGAACTGCAGGGAAGTTTAATGGGGGGGGGGGGGAAGCCGAAGAGGTCAAAGGCAGTCTCAGAATAACAACTGACTTTTGTTCTCATTTAGATTTTTACTATAAAAGGCCTAATTTATCTGGTCGAGAACTCCTCCAGTAGTACAACATACCTCTGGCTTTTATTAACTTTAAAACTCGTTGTTGTATTTGCATCTGTGATATTAGTTTTTGGTGATATTCACCATCGACTCACCATCTGCCTGTCTGATTTCCAGAGTTGAACTTCTTCTCTTTTCTTCAAGGCGACAATCATCAGGTACGTACAACAGTGCATCACGTTATGTGGAGAAGCTGAAGCTCTTTTATTTTCGGTGAAGTCCTGGGAGGCTGTGACTGTGGTTCATTTCAAAATAATACGAGGGCTGTGACTCTACATAAGAAGAAATCTACTTGTGCTTAACAAAAAACAAAGCAAAAGCCATTCACTTAGTGTTCCTTGATAACAAACGCTCTCTCTCAGTAAACAGCATGCAGAGTCAAACACTAAAGAATAAAAAAAAAAAAACATTTGAAACCTGGTATTTGGTGGAATTGCCCATAAAGTGTCACACAACCTGCTGGTGAGCACTAAATGTCCTCCTCCCTGTCTGTTTCTGTCTCCACTGGCTATTTAAGGAGACATGAGACAAATGATGGTTGTCACCTCACAGTTACTGATGGGTTGAATTCTGTGAGGTAGTCAAACGTAAATATAGACATCTCTCGATTTCTGATGTCCTCATCTTTCATTCTAGATAGTTTTGAGATTTATGCCGCCCCCCCGATACAGTGAGGCTGAATGGATCACACGGTATAGAAAAATGACATTTAAATAATTCAACAGCAACTACATTTCCATATCAATAATGCTGTTACTCTGCTGAGACCACAGACGTCACTGCAGACAGTTTTCACTGGAACTACTTTCTCCTGAAGAAATTGCCCCTATGAAGACTGGAGGCAGGCATGTTATTTCTTTAATGCTGCAAGCAGAACACAAAAGTCAGCGGCGGATATCTCAAAACCCGGACAAATAAAACCAAAACTACCTGCACAGCTGGATACCACTAGTTTGTAATTTGGGTTTTGTAATCTCGAGGTAAATGTTTATCATCTTTGTTGTTGTTATTGGTTTCAATCAGGAACTGACTGGCCTGACTGCTTCCAGTCTTACTACCTGTATGTCCACAGTGAATGTGAACTAAAATATTCATCAACACACGAAGAGCAATGGCAGTTAGACACATTAACATCAACAATCCATCTAAAAACTTTAACAGATGTGTTCATGTAACAAAGTAAAATTCTGACTTCATGTTGAGTATTTCTACATGCAGCAGGATCAATTTTACCCTGTAATTCAGCGACATCAGATATATTTATTTAATGATTGCAGTGAATATTTAATGTACACTGAATGAAGTGTCAAACTGTCTGAATAGCACACTTTTTGTTTGATGAATAACTCTGACAGACATTATTTTTCCAGTGGCTAAGAAGTGCAGAGTTGTGAAAACCATCATGTCTGCTCGCTGAGTAGATTCTTGTTACCTCGGCCACCATAATTATATGCTTTTAAAAGTTGATGTAATGTTGTATTTGTACATAACTCATTACCTGCCGCAGCAGGTGAGTTCTCTACAGTTCCTCTCACTTCTCCCAGACTCAGGAGGAGCCTTTAGTGCTAAAATGCTTTATGAATTACTCTTAAACTAAGAACACACACGCCTCCTGGAGTTTCTATTAACTCAGCCAGTCAGGAGCGACTTTTAGAGTGAAGGTGTTTTGTGAATACGGCTCCTGGTTACTTTGGCTGCCTCAACATGTGAACACTTCCTCCTCTCTTTTTCTCTCACCGTTCAGCATTACAACATGGTGATGGCAGCAGCAGCCGCCGCTTCGGCCTCCGACGACCACGAGCTGCTTCTCAACCGCTTCCTGCCCTACAGCACCTCCTCCTCCTCCTCCTCCCAGCTGTTCCTCGACCAATCGGGAGCCTCCTCAGCCACTTCGCTGACCGCGCCGACCAACGGGGCGAGCAACTCGGGCAGCACCAGCAGCCTGGTCTCGTCCGGCAGCCTCCGCGACACTCACTCCACACACTCGTCTTCACACTCGGGCTCACACTCCTCACACACGCACCCCGGGGTGGTGGCCAGCCGGAGCAGCACTGAAGCAGCGGTGGCAGCTATTTACGGCGGGATACCTGACGTTATATCGTTGGACTGACTCAAGGAGAGTCAAGACTACACTTTAGGTCCAGCTAAGATCCAGTTACCTAATCATTAAACTTTCTGACTGCAGGGTGAAGTTTAATCCAGAAACTAGACTGGGCCCAAGCCGTCAAACTCATAACATTTGTGGAGTCGCAATGACAAGGCTGCCTCAAGAAGAGCACTAATATTACGAGCGGGTTTCCCTTCACTACACTGACCTGAGAACAGTTCTAAGTCATCACCTAAAGGGGTCAGCTGTGGACATTGTGTTGGCATACTGACTTCAGATCAGCATGTGAACCCACGTTACTGCTATACTGGTACCAACCCGGCACAAACAGCAAAGACGCTACCTGAGCAAAAACACAAAGGAGGAAGGCTCTTTTTTACAAAATTGAGGAGTGGCACCGTGTACAGAGAACAAAATATATTTTCCTCTTTTACTTTTGTATGTTAAATACAAGACATTTTCAGTCTAGTGAGCTGCTTCAATCGCTGTTTTTAAGTGGAGGACTAAGGTTGTTTTGTTGTTTTTTCTCTCACAAAAAGCTTATACATATGCCTGTTGCCATGTGCTTATCCTTTTCTTCTCTTTTAAGCTCTTACTTGCTTCATTTTTTTCCCCCATTTCTTCAATATAAACTTCTCTCCCTTTTTATCTTTCTCTCTTCCTCGAGCTCATTTTTAAATTCATGTTTTATTTCTCTTTCCAATGACAAGAACTTTTTAGACACTGAATTTACAGTTTGTTCATGTACTAATAATTTTATTAAGCTTTTTAAGTTATGTATGATATTTAAACAGTTATATATATAACTATATATATAGTTATATATAGTTATATATATATATGCATTCCCTTTGACCTTCAGGTTGATACTGTGGGGAGTGTATTGGTGGAAATTAGCCATTTCTGGTTTTTCATTTTCACTCCTTGATTTCCAACTCCTTACGAAGACTCTGCCGGCATACAGCATTTAGAAATGGAGACTTCTAGACTATTTATACTTGCCAATTAAGAGTTTTGAGCTGGAAGACTTTATTTTGTTTTCTTTTTATTTACTTTTTTTTTGCACAATGCCAAAAATATGATACAGTACCTATGAAAATTATCACAATAATCAAGAGTGCAGTTGAGTCTGTGTGCCACAGTGTTTTCAGTCACGTGTCCACTTCTTCGGTCTCAGCTGTGTCCTTTTGTCTCTTGTCTTCTCAGTTTCATTGTTTTGTGCTTGACTGTCAAGCGATGGAAACATGATGAAAGTTGTTGTAGTTGTATCAGCATCAGGCGTCCGCGACATGTGACCAAGTTAAAACTAGTGCCTGTTTGTTTGCATGCTTCACAGCGTGTTTGGGATGAAGTTTTCAAACTCAAAAGAATGTCTTAAATGGTCACCCGCAACCTCTGTCCCATCTCTGTCGAGGACGTGACTTGTGATTGATATCTAGGGAGAATCTTTGGGGAAACCGCTTGTAGAAAAGCATAGAAGAGTGTAAGCAGACAGTTTAGTGCCACGGTGAAAGAGGGAGATCTCAACGCACAAAGCCAGCTGGTTTAAAAATACATGACCTGTCTGTAACCCCACGAGCTGTCCGGTGTACGATGTGGTGTCAAACCGAGGTGGAGGTTTTAGGGATACCATGTCGCCATTCAGCTGAACACGCAGAGTTTACTCATGAATGTATTGTACAACTTTACAAGAGTGGATATACTTATAGTCCTTGCTTCCGTTTCTGGTCTCATTAGCAGTGACATACAGTAGACCTGGTACCCCTGCTGCCCTGTCAGTCCATCCCTCCTACAGGACTGTGCGTCCTTGAAACTTTCCCCTCTTATCAGTCTCCTCGATGTTCCACTTCCAGACGTCCGAGACAGGCAGCTCACTTCAAAGCCTAATTATCACCACCTCCATGGGATAATCACTTCTGACAGCAACCCCCGTCACCTGACATCCCCTGTCCTGTCCTTCAGCAACTTGGACAACCCCAAATGACCCCCCACCCCTCCCTCTTCCCCTGCCTTGCTGTCTCTTGGCATCTTCAACTTTATTCCCTGTTCTACTCATGGGAACCGACCCCCGGCTCTCAAACTAACTCAATCATTTGCCGGAAACAAGTCTTGTGTATTTCCTGTGTTGTTCAGTATTTTATTTATTTTGTATTCTTATTTCTATATATTATATTTTTACAAATTGTTTTTCCGTGGGTGAGCGTGTGAGTCACTGTCACTCTGGGATATGATTTTATTTAATATGCATTTTATTTTTCTTTGCCAGCAGCGCGATTTCTCAAAAAGGTACCGTTTAGTCATTTGTCATGGAAAAACCTGTGTGTGTTTTCCTGGGAGCTGATGTGGGTAACACTTAATAAGAGCACAAAACACATGCTTAATTGATATGTGCATGACTCATGATGATTTCATGTATAAATTAATTCAGGATGTAGTGTGAATTCCTGTTGCTCACCATTAAGAAAGAGATCTGCGAGTTTATGTGATTAATTAACGCTTGATGGCAAATATTAGATGCCACCAAACTAACTGGAATCCAGTTTCATAGAAAAGGGTTCTGATTCTTACAGAAATACGAGGCTGTTTTATCATCTATGTTGGTCCGTCAGTCCACCGCTTTGGTCCAGACTGAAATATCTCAGCAACCATTTGATGGATTGCCATGACATTTTCATACAGACTTTCATGGTCTTCAGAGGATGAATCCTACTGACTTTGGTGATCCTCTGACTTTTCCTCTAGCGCCACCATGAGGTCTAAATGTCAGTCTGTCAGGGGGCGACCCGGTAGCTCACCGGGTAGAGCGCATACCATATAGGCTGAGTCCTTACCGCAGCGGCCCGAGCTCTCTGCTGCATGTCATCCCCTCTCTCTCTCTCTCCCTCTCTCCCACATTTCCTGTCACTCTTCAAGCTATCACTATCAAATAAGGCAAAAGACAAAAGAAATGTCGGCCTGTCCAATACTTTATAGCTAAAAACCTGCAAAACGAATCACATTCCCATCAGCCTCCGCTGTACTTGAACTTTGTGAACAAGATTAACATCTACATGTTAGCTTTTAGCTTGTGCAGCCTCACAGACTCGTTCTTTCTCACGTCATTGCGATGTGAACTGTTGACGTATGCTTGAACATGCATGAATCTGCCCATTTTCCAACTGGAACCTGCTGGACGTTCTGCTCTTTCAATAACAACAAAAATATATAAACAAAACTACAAAAGACTCACTCGCTGGCTTCTAAATGTGACAAAGACCGTCGGGTCACGCAGCAACACGCAGATGTTTGCATCTGACTATGAGTTTGATGAAAATAGCTTCATATTAGAAGAGGTACTGTTCTGCTTTCAGAGAGGCTGATCAAATGCTGTAATGTCCTCTTCTATTATCCCTTTCCAAAGAAAACCGTGTACCAAATTTGGTGATTTTGAATGAGTTGAGAAAAATATCCAACCATTCAATCAGCTAAAAACAAGGGTGTTTTTCTTAGATCATGTAAAGTAGACGTTTTGAAGATAATGGTTTTCAAAGAACAGCAATGATATGTAACTGGATTCCAATTCATTTTAATGACATATGAATTCAAGTATGAAGTAACTTTGATTCATTAACTGGTGATCCATTGAGCAACTCACGGTGACTTGATCATTTCTTAGTAGTGAGCCATGAAAATTCATAATGCATCCCGCATTAAATCACCACGACTCGTGCATTAGTTAAGTATTACTTTAGCATGTGTGTTTGTACCTTTATTATAAAGTGTCACCCTGACTTGCTATACTGATGAAGATGTTGATCCTTTTACTTTCAATCATTTTAATTTCAATATTAATCACCAGTATTTTTGATACTTGACGAGGTTGTCACAGTTAACGAATGCATTTGATCACGATTTAATTTATTTAAACTGCTTCTTGTTTCCTCACGCTTGTCATGAGACGGTGCAGCAGACTGCGATTACGCATGTGAAGCGAGAGAGAGAGCAGACCGTGTTGAATGTGTTTCTGTTGAAGTGCTCTACAAACTGGGGGTCTATATGGGATAAATGAAAAGTCACACTCTCCTCCCCTCCCACATAATGTTAAGTGTCCACAGCTCCGTCCTGTGGTTCACAATAGTTGAAGTTGAAGTGGTTATCTTTCTTTCAAATTGGCCATTTTTTGTTAGAAAATGTCAGATTGCATGCAGGGATGGATGAGCACAGGGCTGTTTCCATCTCAGTCCCCCTCCTCACAGGTGTGAACACGTGCATAGTTTATTTATAAAGCATTTTTGCTGGTTTGAGCTATGGGAGTAAACTGGGCCAAAACCAGCGTCTGCACAGAATGAAGTGAATGGATTTAGGCCACTATTATCAGTCGTTACTCTTGATGGTGTTTTCAAAATCTCCACAGGCGACAAAGCAGCTCAACTCTTTGGTTGTCATGATGTCTCACATTAGATAAAAGGGAAAAATCATCGATGTGTATATTGTGTCTGTATGGAAAACCCGAAAACTGAAAGTTCAGATCCAAACGTGGGTGTTTGATGTCCGTTTGTATGCTTTTTGTGTGTCAATTCAGAGCGAGAGAATAAATTAATTTATATATTTTTTAGAAAATGAAAGCTGTACTATTATTAAAAAAAAAAAAAAAAGGACTGAGGCCAATAAAGAATCTTAACACAACTGAAATAATCTCAAAGTCAGACTCGAGTCGACATCTGCACTCACTGCCTTAAAACATTCACAGGTTCTGTTTCACGGCTCCAATCCGAGAAAAATCATAAAAAGTCTTTTCAAGGAAGGCAAGGAGAAGACAGTGTACAGTAGATCCTTGTCAGTTTGTACAAATATACTAAGTGAAAAAAAAATATTTATTACCTGCATTGGAAAAAATTGTTTACTTATTGAATGTTACCTGTTTATGTAGAAAAGTTTAGATGTAATAAAATGCATTCTGTTATTTCTCTGTGTGTTTTCCCTTATTTTAAAAGCTCGAGGAACATGTTGCTGACATGTTACCAGCCTGTTACACTTCGAAGTGAACACTGGGGGGCAGCAGAGGGTCGTTTTGCTCCACCTGTCCCTTGCTGTGACTGTACTGCACCAATTACGCACGCTTTGGCGACTCCAGCCGGTGCCTTCTTGGCTGTGCCACAAGCTATACTTAACATTCACATCTGAAATGATTAATTAGATGTTTATTATTTTAGATTAAAAGTGATGGGGAAGCCTCACGCTCCGTTACGCACAAGACTGATGGACGCATCAAACTTGGCATTCCTTTCATCCTGTCAGATCTGAGAGCGGTGATGTTTGGATGATTGCGCGTCTTGCAGAAGAGAGGAGGGGAGATGACAAGACAGGAGGGTGGGGTGGATACAGACGGAGGATTTGGAATGGCATCATGTACCCATCACTGATGTGGCACTCCAAGATCCAGCTCTATTTGGACATAAGTGTTTTATAAGTGTCTGTGAGCTGCTGACATTATGGATGAAGAAAATCAAAGCGTTTGTTTGAACAGGTCGCTGACGGAGATGGACTGCTTCAGCAACCTGGAGGACATCGACGTGACAGCTGACGGGAGCCCCGTCCTGAGGTTCCTCATCTGCCTTGTTTATTCTGTAGTCTGCGCTGCCGGTCTGATGGGCAACCTGCTGGTCCTCTTCTTCATCAGGGTCAAACAAGAGAGGAAGAAGTCCACTGTGAACTTCTTCGTGCTCAACTTGGCGGTGACGGACCTGCAGTTCGTGCTCACGCTGCCCTTCTGGGCCGTGGACACCGCGCTGGACTTCAGCTGGCCGTTTGGAGACGCCATGTGCAAAATCATCCTCTCGGTCACCGTGATGAACATGTACGCCAGCGTGTTTTTCCTCACTGCCATGAGTGTGACCCGCTACCTGTCTGTCGCCTCGGCTCTGAAGAACAGAACCGCGCAGAAGTCCTGTTCCACCAAATGGATCTGCGCAATTATCTGGACACTGGCGACTCTGGCGACTGCGCCCACTTCGATTTTCTCAACTGTCAGCAACGTGACCGGAGAAAAACTCTGTTTGCTGAGGTTTCCCGGGGGACAGTACTGGTTAGCGGTTTATCACATACAGAAAATACTTATAGGTTTTGTATTGCCCATGTCCATCGTGTCCATCAGCTACATCATGCTGCTGCGTTTCATACGCAATCGGAGTATGAAAACAACCAACCCTAAACGGAGATCCCAAGTTACCAAATCTATCACCATCGTCGTGCTGTCCTTCTCCCTGTGCTGGATGCCAAACCATGCCATCACCTTGTGGAGTGTGCTGGTCAAACTGAACGTCGCAAACTGGGACAAAGCGTACTACTTAGTGCACACATATGTGTTCCCACTGACCGTCTGTCTGGCGCACACCAACAGCTGCCTGAACCCGATTATTTACTGCCTCATGAGGAAGGAGTTCAGGAACAAACTGAGAGGTCTGATACACAGAGGATAGTGTTTCTGCAGCTTTGTGAATGTGTGACAGAGCGCGAGACCTGCTGATAAACAGTAACCAAGACGGGGGGGGGGGGGGGGGTATGGAGTGAGATCCTCGATTCTGCTTTTGGAAATTGTGACTTTCATCTGCGCTTCTTGTCTTTTCATGCTTGCGTAATGCTGCTCATTTCTGTAGAGAAACCACTGTAGCTAGTTTAGAGCTATACGCATAGGAAATGCTAATTTGTGGAGAAAAAAAAGATTACACTTCTAACCATGGTGGCATTGCTTGTTAAATAGCCATTATGAGCGATGCATTAAAGTCTAACTGGCTGCGCGCGTAACTGCGCACGACAATGAATTACGCATTAGTGTGGAAACAGGTGGAAAGTAGCTGAGCGCTTTTTACATCCACCTGTGAACGTCTTAGCTAATACTGTAGCCAATGTATAATTACTGCGTTTATATCGTGGATGCAAACATCACCTCATCACCTGCTGAAGAGAAGGGGGGAAACTTTACAGGTGAATAAGTTATTGACTCAAAATGTGATAATGAAATGTGTACGATTGTTGTAAATACGCAAAAAAACAATCTGTATCCATCGTGTGTGATAATAAAAATGTACTGAAGTTGTCAGATGGGTTAGTTTCACTCATAAAAACAACTGAGCCAAAGTGTAACAGGTGATGACGTTTGATCAGCAGTCTGAGTTATGACTGGCTGAGTGTCCTGCTGCTGCAGATTGAAGCGAATCGTTTCAACTATCATCAACATGCAAAGTGAGCGGACGAAATAGACTTTTAAATGGCCTCTTGTGCTCAACGGTGTATCACTCATGAGAGGAAAGTGGCTGCATGCACGTTATTCTGAATGGGTTTGCAGGGCTGCAGTGCTCGTGCACACACAGCTGGGTGTCAAGTGAACACATTCATATCAGAGACCAGGCTCTGTTTGTGTCGCACAGGATGGGCTCCGGCTGCAGTTGTAGATTGAACTGAAGCTGTGTATGTGGTCTTAATATAGTTCAATTTTCCACCAAGCCTTGAAAAAAATAAATCTTTTGACATTTTGATAAAGTGTCACCTCAGTGCTGCTGGTCACGTGGAGGCACTGTAGGTCTTGTAAAGGTCAGCACCTGACACTCTGAGGAGGGATCACAATGTTCACATTTAGGAAGAAACACAGTATTTAAAAGCAATAGTCAGACCTCCTCTCAGGACATTGAAACCATGCCTCTGCTCACCGAGTACCCCGAGAAAATCAACAGGAACTGGGTCCATTACTCCCCTGATCAACCCCAGTCATTCCCACCAGTTACAGACAGAACTGCTCTTCAGTGGCATATTGTGAGTGTTTCTTGCCATCGAACATGCCAGCAGTGTTAAAATACTTGTTCCTTTAATCATTTATGTCAGTAAATATGACAGCTTTGTTTTGTTCTCTGTCCTTTATTTGTTATTTAAGTATGCACTGCTTTTTAAAGTGGCATTAGCTAACTGGCAGATAATGAACAACAAGCCCTTGAAATCCATGGTTGTACTGACATTGTATAGCAATTTAAAAATACTACATTACAAGTAAAAGTTCAGCATTTAAAATCCTACGTGAGCAAAAATGTACATTTATTTTGACATTTATTATTGTATATATAAATTGACATTTATATATACAGTCAGATTGTTAATACTGATGCATCAATGTGAAAGTAACATTTACTGTTGTGTAGGTGGAGCTCGTTTTAATGACTTTATATACAGTTATAAATGAAATTAAATGGTAAATGATCTCACTTGTATAGCGCTTTTCAACCTTCACGGTTCCCAAAGCGCTTTACAGCTAAGTCTCCTGGCGACCGAGCAAATTTTCCCAACGATGCTTTCCATGCAACAATATACTGATGGCACAGAAAGCACCAGAGTAAATGCGTTTTTAGGACGTAAATTTGGCCACAACTTTCAAGCGGACAAGGGCACTGTATTTCAATATATGACAATACAACACAACTTTATTGTCCAAGTAGTGGAAATTTGTCTTACATGAAAACTTGGCAGAATACAACATTTTCATATAAAAAGTTAAGAAAAGATAACGCTTCATTGATCCCCCAGATGGGAAATTAAAATGAATAAATAAATGAAAGTATAAAAACTAAAAATAAGAATATATTAAAATAGAGACTATACAAGAGCAATTAAACTGAAAACTCAATATTACAGGCATTGCAGTACACATACAGTACCTACAACTAGTGTTATTGATATGTGAACCATGGAGTGCTCCCTACCAATAATACCAGTTTATGCCAGTGTGAGTAATACTACAAAATAAAACAAAAATAAAATCAAATAACAATAAGATACAATAGTATGTTAAAATTCAAATTGCATAGGGAATAAAAGGCTTTTTGTCAAGAGAAGCATCTTAAAAAGCGTGCCAGAAGGCAAATGTGCTGGAAATACTAACACGTAAGTGTGCGAGATCTTTGCTTTGACTTTGTGTGACAAACTATTGTTTGTACGAGTTCCAGGAGGAGCACCTGAACGCACCGCAGCTCCGGGTCTTCATGGTGGTCAGGTGACCCAGCAGCAGGCAGGCCATTCTCGGCTTCTCCTTCGCTGTGGCTCCAATGTCGGAGGTGTTTGTGCCTGGAAGAAATGGACTCTGGCAATGCACGAATTTGATCATTCAGAGATCCGATCAGCTGAGTCTGTGAATGGCGCCAAAACAGGACCCTAAACCTAAATTTCAAGAAGGTCGGCACCGAAAAATAACACGGATGAATCCTTGTTACCGTCTGGAAGGGGGCGGGTTTGTTGTTGTTGATGCTGCTGCTGCTGCTGCTCTAGCTCGACAATAGTGGTCCCAAGGGAGGGACACAAAGCTACAGAGCATTTATTACAGCCCAAATATGTGTGGAATTAATTTAAAACACTTCCGCAATTGACTTATAATAAAACGTATCACCTTAAAATAAAGCTAAAGGTGTAAAACAGACGTTAACGTTTGGCTAACGGTTAGCTAGCTATGCTATTTATGCTAGTTATGAGCTAAACCTTTATTTATGAGACACTCACTGACACAAAAGAGTCGCTGAAACCATGTTAGTCCAAATGATATTAGTTAAAAATCCTGCTGAGGATCTTAATGGTAGTCTAACGAGGTATTACACCAGAATATATTGTGGTCATTTAGTGTATCAGGGTGTGTTTTTACCCCCTCAGTCCTCATGTGTTTTTCTCTCCTCGCAGGTGAAAGAGTCCTGTGCTTTCATGGGCCATTGCTATATGAGGCAAAGGTTTGTTTCAACACTAACGTTATATGTGCTTTATTAGTTGATTATTAAGTGCAAAACAAATTGACAACAATTGAAGCAGACGTGTGTGGGGTTTTTTTCTTGTCTTACAGTGTGTAAAGATCAACATAAAGGATAAGCAGATTAAATACTTCATTCATTACAGCGGATGGAACAAAAAGTGAGTAGCTTGGTTTAAATACAATTTGTATTTCTCTTTGAGTGTTTACCTCTGATTCCCTGCTGTGCTTAATGTGAGGGTTTTTTTGTGTGTGGTGTGACTTTTTTTAACTGTTTAAATTGTTATGGAAATTGTTATGTTTTCCAGCTGGGATGAATGGGTTCCTGAAAGCAGAGTTCTCAAATATGTGGACAGCAACCTTGCGAAACAAAAAGAGCTTCAAAAGGCCAATCAGTAAGTTTCCCTTTTTGTGCTCAGCAGGTAGAGATGATAAAGAAGTATTTTTGTGAGATATCAGATTTTCAGTCTTTTGTTAATCATTTTTTCTAACATTAACAAAAGAGTAAATTAATTTTCACTTAGTTAATTTCATTTATGAAATTATGAACAAATATCATTAATATTTAATAAAGTATGTTAGTTAATGATCCTCACTCATGTTTTCTTCTCCAGGGACCATTATGTTGAGGGAAAGATGAGGGGTTTAGCACCAAGTAAGAAGATTGCTGCTGTGCAGCAGAAAAATGTTGAACTGTAAGTATCCTCCTTGATTTTCCACCTCTGATAACTCAACATATTGTAAACACATCATGAAAGTTGACATAATATTGGCCTGACAATATATATTGAATGGAGTAACGTATGCATGTATGTACTGGATGTAGTCTGTGCAGGGGAACCACACAGGGTACATGTGTAACATTAGATCGCCACTTATAATGCTTCTTTTTTGCATCCTAGGAAAGTGAAAAAGGCAAAACAGAAGAGTAAGTAAAATGTTTCTCCATGACATGTTAGTTGCAACTTTAACTCAAGTAAATGTTTATATAACCCAAAATCACAAGTTTGTCCTCAAAGGACCGTTTGTTTAGTCACCAGAATGGGACAGTAACATTTAAATATTACAACCAAATGATAATGGACCATTTTAGTTCCAAAGTATCTAAGAAATGGCAAAGATGTGCCATCAGTCTATAATGTTATATGTGTGTACTTACCATTTTGAGCATTCAGGAATTTACCGTGAGCCTTGCGAGTATTATCACAGTGTCATGTTTTTTCTGTCAGTGCAGATTAGGAGCTTCTTTCTGATAATGTTTTTATCATATCAGAAAGACAACAGCTTTTTTTGTATATGGCGATATCAGGTAATGCATTTATATATTTGTCACTTGTATTAAATTAAGTATACTTTCAGATATACTTAATTAGACAGTTGTTTTTTGTAACATGTGCTCCACAGTGTTGAGTAATTTATTTAGAGTTCCCACAAGTACATAAAATAGGCTAAAGTGCTGTTTTATTCACCATAATTTTTGCATCTAAAATACATAATGAGTTGTTGCTGTTTACCTGCTAATCCATTATGGCTAAAAAGCATACTTATTTAAGGAGCTTGTTATAGTTCTGTTCAGTACAAGAAGAGGCTTTGACTTCGACAACCTGCCAAATTGATCTCACAGACTTTTTATTAAAACCACATGACCCTCATTTCTACCTAATTTATAAGCTGTAATGGGTGTCTTGTTTAGCCCCAGGGCCGGGTGAAGGTACGAGCAGCGGAGAAACGCCGCAGGGACCACGGAAGAAGAGGGCTCGGGTTGATCCCACTGTGGAGAGTGTACGTATCATCAGTTATAATAAACATACCTACCTGATTATGTAGCTTAAAGCCTTCATAGCATGGCATTTTTCTTATGAATAAAGCTGGGAAAATGCTCAAATGTTTTAAGGAGCTGTTTTGATCACCAGGCTTCTGTACAGTTGTGATATCACAACTGATTATCTGACCCAAGAGATCCTTTATATAACTGCAGACTGAACTTCCTTCTTGAGGTGTGAGCAGAGTGGGGAAGTATTTAGACGTTCAAATGACTATGAAATTCAAAATGAAGAGCTGTAAAAATAACTGTTCTTTTTCATTTCATCTGGCTCGTTAGGAGTCAGTTATTCGTACATTGCTGGGACTCTTTGACCACAGAGTTCTTCCTGTTGTGCCATTTTTTCTCAGGTGAGAAAAATGCTTTAGTTTGCTCCAGAAAGCCAGAAACAGCAGACAATGATGGCACCATGCAGCCAGCAGTAGAAGTAAATATGATGCACACAAACCAGGGTGTCAACAAAAAATAACAGTATTTTTGTCATTAAAAAGCGCAACATTGGTCTGGTTGCAGCTGCAGAGGTAATATTTTGCTCTTCTATGGCTGCCAGTTTCAAGCAACAGGAAAGTGTTTGAATACTGGGATATTATTGTTGAAAGTTTGCATTCACTAATATGCATTGCATCTGTATTACTTCATAATCCAAGATCTTGTGAAAATTTCAATACGCTTTTAAAAATAGCAATAAGAATTGCAACTGCAATTTTTAACCTTGTACAGTGAAGTGAAGTGCCTATCTCTACGGTTATTAGAGCTCTCATCCTATTTAATTTCACTCTCAGAAAATTCCAAGTGTTCAAACAGGTTCAATAGTTGTGGGAGTAAAGCCTTGTAGTTTTATATGTCCTTCTTTGTGTCTTTGTGAAAGGCACAAAGAAAATGTGAAATGTTCTCCGCAGAACCTTGAACACTGTAGAGGTGAAAGAGACGCATTGCTGCTCCCAAACATCCGGTGAAATAATCAATTCATCTGTGCACAGGAGGAGATGTTCACCAACCGTGTGGAGGTGAAGGTGAAGATCCCTGAGGAGCTGAAACCCTGGCTGGTGGATGACTGGGATCTCATCACCCGACAGAAACAGGTGAAAAGAAGCACACACACACACACACACACACTCACACACACACACAAACCATGACAAGTTTGTGTGTTTGCTGTATGTTTACTTCAGCTATGATGACATGCGGAGGTTAGAAAGTGTAAAATCTATCACTGATAAATTGAATTATAGAAATACCTAATTATAGCATTTTTATATTTAAATGATATGTGGAGAGAATTATGCTTGAAATTACCTTCAAAGTGAGGAACACAGTGATGTGTTATGATGTGATAAAGTAAATAATTTTCTGTCGCTTACAGTTATTTCATCTGCCTGCTAAGAAGAGTGTAGAGACTGTCTTGGAGGACTATGCAAACTACAAGAAATCTAAAGGAAACTCGGACAATAAGTAAGAATAAACACCATAACTTCCTTCAAATGATGTGAAAATATAGAGGCGTTGTGATAATCTGTTCCTCATCACGCCACCTGTCACACAACGTTCATGCATTCTTCACCCATCAGTGTCCTTAAAGGGAATGTATGGACTTTTCAGAAAGTCGTTGTTTTTAATGACACCGGTGGCCGCTAAGTGAGCAGCAGTCAGCATCGTTGCTCGTGCCCGCAGTCTGTCGGGACGAACGAGCCAAAACAGTGAAGAGACATACACCAGACTGATTTACAGTCATAGTTAGAATAACGTTAAATATCTGTAATGTTCCTATATTTTATTTGGACCATTGGCTCCGTGATACAAACTGTTCCACTGTTCCAACAATCTCCAACTCTGTTTAGGTCGAAATAGATCCATAATCCACGAGTTAGATGTGAAAATATTCTGGCTATAACCTGACAGTGTTCCCCTGCTGCCCCCCCCCTCACCCTTACATCATTTATTGTTGGCTAAAATCAACTCCATTTGTCATAATACATCAGTTATCATCAGGTAGTATTTTGCTAGTCATATTGTTAGCGAGCAAGCTAATGTTGGCCAGCTAGCTTTAACTTAGCTGCTGCATGGATCTGGCGTTTGTGTTGTGGGCAAAGTGATTTGTATTTGCATTGATTAGCCCTGGGAGTCTGAATTAATTAGCATTTTGCTGCGTTAGCTAGCGAGTAATTCATCCACGATAGCAAGCAGGTGAGGTGGACTTTGTGTTGAGCTCTGTGTTTTGGTGGGTGCCGTTAGCAGACTGAGCTGAACATGGAGCTGAAGAGAGGCCAAGCACTCGGGGGCGCGGATAACGTCACCTCCTGTAGAAAACCTTCCCGAATCCTTTACATTGAAATCAGTCCACAGGCTGTTATAGGCAACCAGGAAAGTCGGGGAGGGTCTCATTTTTTAAGTGACGTTACACTCCGTTCACACATTGGTAACAAAAAGCAATTATGCATATTGTTACATATGGCACCTTTAACCCTGTAACGCCAAGTGTATCATATTTGATACATGAGTTTTTGAGACCTCTACATCATCAGTGTGATATTTTTTTTCCTGAAAAACCTGATGTATACAATCAGACACATGCAGTGCTCTCTCACAAGTGCAGGGAAGGGCAAAATCAAGTGTGGCAGACCACCCCCCCCCTGCAAAAAGCCAACCTCTAGTGTGCCCCCTGATGTGAGAAAGGATGGCATTGAAACTCAGTTTAATGGGTTAAAAATGTTGTGTTTTATATGTTTTTGTACAAAAATGATACAAATTAAAACTCATATATGCAAATTGATATATTTAATTTATTTATTTTTTATTTGTCAGAAGGTTCAATAAACACTCCAGTTTCAAAAAAGTAGAATTTTCTGGCAGTTATTTCATGGTTAGGTTAACTTCCTTATCAGAAATGAATGACAGGCAGTTTCAGCAGTCTTGTGCAATTAACCCCAGCAAGGTGCCTCAGCTATGATTAGACATCCTGCCGAATTGTGAAGTATTTAAATGACCATTACTAATGTATTTTCCACTTCTTAGCTCACAACAGCAAATTATATATGCTGCTGGCCATTTTCCTAAACGTGCCACATTTCTGAAAATATGTTTTTCCTGTCTTCTTGACTGCAATTTATTTATATTATATATATATTATATTATTCAGTTAAGTAGATTATGAAAATCACCATGTCATGGTTGGATACTTTATGCTTTGTTGTTTTAAATGTTAGCTAGACGGGTGCGTTCATGTGGTCTTTTACAAATCAGATAAACAATTTCCTTTCTTGGGAGTTAGCAGGACAATTTTTAAGGGGAAAAAAGTCAACTGTTCAACTGTTTAAACTGCATCACAGCACAACAAAAATCAAACTCTGACATAAATAAACCCAAGCATTTTGATTGATTTTCTGTCTCAAGCGAGTTTTCAAATCTGTGCAATTAATGTTTCTATAAAAGCGCAATCTCTAAAGTCTCCATGGAAGCTCTCTCCAGAGAATTATGTGACTTTTCTCCCCCCCCTCCACTTAGGGAGTACGCGGTAAACGAAGTGGTGGCGGGGATTCGGGAGTACTTCAACGTCATGCTGGGCACTCAGCTGCTATACAAGTTCGAGAGGCCACAGTATGCGGAGATCCTGGCTGAACACCCAGACATGCCGATGTCTCAGGTGTACGGAGCTCCACACTTGCTGCGTCTGTTTGGTAGGGACCCTGGACACACAGTGAAATACACACACACACACACACACACACACACACACACTCCTTATTGAACCTGTTGGAGTAATTAGATGTTGCCGTTTTTTTTGTTCTTGTCTGTGTCTTTGTGAAAGAAATGTGAAAAGCTTGAACACTGTGAGGCTAAAGAGAGACAAAGCTGTTTTTCAAGTTCACATTTTAAGTAACCTGAATCTCCTTTAGCCTGCAGTCTCCTTCTTCTTTGTTCCTCACATGTGTTGTCCTCCCCTGGCAGTTCGTATCGGAGCCATGCTGGCCTACACTCCACTGGACGAGAAGAGTCTGGCTTTGCTGCTCAGTTACCTCCAAGATTTCCTCAAGTAAGGTTTGACTCCCAGCATACCGCCGGAGACTCCATGTCATGTTTGGTTGATTCTCAGATGTCATGTTACATCCACATTCATATTAGTGCAGCCAGGCTTCTTGCAAATCCCCAAAACATACGCCATGAAATCGATTTTCTACTCTGGAAAATATTTTTGCTGAGACTGACAGCTCAACAGCATATAGATAGATCTGTAACGATCTAAAGTTTGGGTACTTTGGGTAGAATGCAAGACCACTGAGTATTATATATTATTGTATATGACAATTTTAGATTGTAAATACTGATACATCAATGTAAACAACATTGAGATGGAGAATGTTTTAACAACTTTATATACAGTTAGCCAGTTTAGTCCGGTGGTTCCCAATCTGGGGATCGGGCCCCTCCAAAGAGTCAGAAGATAGATCAGAAGTAAGATAGATCCTTACTTACCTTATTTTACGGGCTCCTGCAATTTTAGAAAGATAATGAAACAAAAAATACAGTAATCGTGAGCAAAAGCTCTCAAGAAGCAAGGTAATTTCAGCTGGAGCCCCAGAATAGAAACATGGTGGCAAAATGGTTGTTTTCTTCAGTAATCACACTGTTATGTATGCCAGCATGGCTTTACTCTCTGACCAGTATCATTCAGACTGTTAATGAACCAATTTCTGAAAACTGAATTAAACTTATAATTCTTTCCTATAGAAGTTGTACATTTAATGAAGCAAACACTTAAAGTTTAGTCTTAATAAAAAAAAGATATTTAATTATATTGTTGACTATGCAGCACTAAAGCACATATCAACTGACATGATTCAGGCTTTAAGGTGGGTCCTTACAGTATGTTGAGGCCCTGTCTTGCCGTGATGAAAGAAGTAGATACTTTCAATAAGGAAAAGCAGCAGGCTTTATCTGTCTCTTTTTCTAATTGTCCAGGCACCAGTGGTTTACTTTGTGTGAGTCCTGCAAAGGGATAATTGAGCAATACTTTGCAGGATCCTTTGCATTCAAGCTGGACAGCGATAACCTATGTTCCATTCCACAATGACAATCAGTGTTACATTTTCTTCAGGTACCTGGTAAAGAACTCATCCACCCTCTTCAGTGCCACTGACTACGAGGTTGCGCCCCCAGAGTACCACCGCAAGGCTGTGTGAGCGCTCTCCGCACACAGCGCTCCTATCGAGGCACGTCATCCCCATCTCCCAGACCACATGTAAAATAACCATTACTACCCTTTTGAGTGCAGACTTGGATGAGTTTTTTTCACTTGAACTGATACGCTTCCTCCACAAAGGTCTCAGGAGCTTGTCACAGTTAAGAAGTAAAACATTTTAGGAAACCTTTTTTAGCTGAATCTCTCTCCTCTTTTCTCTCCCTTTGTCCTTTCTCTCTCACTTCTTTGAGAAGACACAAGAAAGAAATGTGTTTTCTGTCGACAAGTTACAGTTTCCACAAGCAGCTCTTTGGTGTTTTTGTGCATTCCATCTGATAGGTATTTGTTGCTGTTGCATGTGTGTATTTATTAGTGCTTCTTCCGCCACATGAGGTGCAATTTAATGCTGGACCACACGGTCAACACTCAGCAGTTAATGTTTTTGTATCTGTATCTTGTGTATTTGTATCAATTTGTAAAAAAAACTATGTTTCTACACAATCCCTACATTGTTTACTGCGTTTTCTTGTTCATATTTTGTAAATAATTTGGTGTCATCAATGTTCTTTCAAGATGCATTTTGTAAAGTGTCACTAACTGACGAAATAATATATGTAAATGTAAATGAAATATAATGGAGGAAAGGCTCACAGTCGCATCAAGGCAAGACGTCAAAGACTTCCACTGTAGTATATGGTTTGATGTTCATCTGAGAAGACAGTGAGCAAAAAACATCCATACTTCATGCACATATGTTCAGTTCATAAAAAATATAAAATTGTGCAAGTGCCACGAGAAGGAGCAGTAATCAAGACAATTCTTAAAATTGATATGGCAGATGTAAAAACTCAAAAATGGCCCATTATTACACACTTCATTAGACAAGGGAGAAAAATAATTGGGATTTTAAAATGTACTTTTTAAGACATTCATGCCCATGGTAGGCATTAGCCTACTGGCAGTGAGTTACAGAACACATGACAGATGACAAAATACATGTCCCAAGGTCCATATAAATAAATTATTAAAACACAAATACAGTCTGCAATAGAAATCCAATTCCTAACATAGAGATGCTTTAAATTCTCTTACCAGTGTTTGTCATTCTGCAGAAGTAGAGGAAGCAATGCTGTTTATAAGGCTTTTTTTGATTCAGGTCAGTATATATAAATATATATATAGATATATATATATATATATAACCCCTGTGGACTGTTTAACAAGAAGATGTCCTTGGTATGAGAGATAAAGATATGTAATATTATATAGATCAAGGCTGGATTACTCATCAGACAAGGGGCCAGAAAGATGCAAGAGTACTATGTGTCACCTGGTTTTTGGTAATTGAAAACTTGTTTGGAAACAAACAACACTAAAGCATAATATCGTAATACCACAACTACAAGATAACTACTAGTAAATAAACAAAGTACTAAACAAAGTAAGTATATACTGATGTAAGTGAATACTTCCTCCACAACCACCTCAGGGCTGTGGAGTCTCTGATTTACAGTCCCACAAGTCTCGCCAGGTCAGTGTGTCTTCGCGCCTCCAGCCGAGACGGACGGCACAGCAACGGCAGCGACGTCGCCATGGTAACGCTGTTGCCACGGAGACGTCCTAGACAAAAAAAAAAAGAAAAAAGAGACACATTTAATGGCAGGTAGCATTTAGCTAGTTAAATATTTCCTCAAAGTAAAGACCGCCACACATTAAAAAGACAGTAGGGGACTGAGAGCAGCTGGAAACAAAACACAATGCCCGTCCGCTGCATGTTATTGATAAATCCAGACGTTTATAGAGAATTAAGCATAATGTTAAATGTCTGTTAACAGTCATTCCATAGTAAGTTTGTTATCAACTTATATTACAACACATGTTACATTCCACGGGAGTTCATTGTTTCAAGTATGTCAGTTTAAGTGTTTCATTTATATATTGACTGATTTATTGACTGTATTGAGTATTGAGCGAGGAGAGAGCCCTGGCTCACGCACCCACAAGGGGGCAGCATTTCCCCCTCCCTTTGATTGATAACCCCAAAAGCTCAATGTCCACCAGTTGTTTTGACCTACTTCCCTGTTGATTTGTATTTAAAGATTATGCCACTGTAGGCCCTCGGCGACACAGCTCAACTAATTATTATATTATTATATTATTATTAACATAGCCAGGTGTGGAGGAAGTACTCTGATCCTTTACTTAAGTACTAATAAAATAATAATACAAGTAAAAATACTCTGTTACTAGTAAAAGTCCTGCATTGGAAATGTTACTTAAGTAAAAGAATGGAAGTATAATCAGGAAAATGTATTTGAAGTACTAAAAGTAAAAGTCAACAAATAATTCAGCTGCTTTGTTGTTTAACATTTTGTTATAGTAAAGTTATAGAAATATCAAAGTAAGTATTTCATTATTGAAATATTTACAGATAGCTAAATATTTTGTACATCATGACAGTGCTGTCGTATATACTGACCAATATAAATATTTAGGCTTTTATTTTGGATGAGGATGTGACTCTTAGGGAATAATTTTGCATGTATAGCAGTGAGATCAGATTTGAACACTGTGAAAGTAAAGGATATGTGATTTCATTGTACACAACTGTATAAATCTTGTGTGTGTTTCAGATTATTCTTCTGACATTTGGAGGTCCTCTGTACATTACAGTAGAGCAACCTCAGAATTACAGCAATATGTAGCCTAAATGTTCTTTTCTCACAAAAGTAGTTCTAGATGGAACTACTTTATACTGTCTTGGCCAGTTTACACTAAATCAAATCAAACTAAAACATATTTTGTGGGTAAATAATAACAACTGCCTTCAGATAGACCTAAATTATTCTGTTTTTGCTGCTGTGACTTGTAAATTTCCCTGCTGTGGGATTAATAAAGTCTAAGTCTAAATCTAAATGTTGGGGTATAATGTACGAATATTTCCCCCTGAAATCTGGGCTAGATTAGTAAGTGTTATTAAGTTCATAACTACAAGGCTACTAAAGTACAGTAAGCTAGGTGTTCTGTCACACAGGGAACTAGGTAACAGACAGTTTGGGTGGTTATTAAGATAATTTACAGTAAATAACTGATATTTATTGTAAATACGAGTTTTTATTCCAGGTTGTTCATAGATTTATAGGCACTTTGACCAGGTGTTTCGGGCTTCAGGTAAGCCTTACGTCATGCCAGTTTTTCCTGCCCTGTCCAAGGATGTCTCCAACTTCTCCCAACGACGGTTTACAAGGAAGTCCCGCCCTCAGACGTCGCCGATTGGATCAAAATTAAACCGGACCGCGCATGTTTCAATTTGATTGCCTCTGCCGTTTGTCAATCAAAGTGCGAGCAGAGTTTGCGGTTGAGGCGTCAGGTGAAACTCGCTCTGTTAGGAAAAGGGGACAGATACAAACTTACTTCGTCTGAACTTTCTGGAAAGTTTTTTTGTACTATTTATGAACTTATTCACCAAAGGAGACTTTTAACACCAGGAACCAACACTTTACAAGATGAAGAGCCTCAAGTATCGATTGAAAAAGCACGAAGTTACCATCACAGTAAGTTGAACACTGTTGTTCTTTCTGTATTGACTAAGTTTTCTCTCTTACCATTGAATTAGCTAGTTGTCGATCAACGATGCTAATGCTACACGTTGTGTTTTAACACCGAGGCGGTTATTGTTTGTAACCCTGACTTTTTGTCCTCATCAACCACGTTAACCTCGGTCATGTTCCCACGGCGGCTGTTGTGCGGTTGGAAAATACACCGCCAGCAAGTTTAAGCACCTGCACCTCTGCGCGAGTGGTGGATGTGGCCTGACACAGTTTAATAACGCTGCATGTAGTCAGGTTTTTTTTAACGATCTGGCCTAAATCTATGGCAGCTGACGGTGTTGTTGTTATTCACAAAGAGCGGTCAGGAAGAAAGCTCCGTAAATCAGTGCACCAAAGCGCCAGTCCTCCTGCTTGTTGTCTCCGGGGACACCCATGGTCCTCTGGAAGCTGGGGTTTCACATGTTGACCTTTCTTGAATGCAGCAACTTACCAACAGATGCGAGGTCTCCTGTAGGATGAAGGTTCAGTCCAGATACATTAAGTAACTAGCATCCAACGGCTCTGCAGTAAATGAAGGTTATAATGTATGTAATGTAAATGTTTTTAGAAAATGTGTTAAATCAACTTTATGATCCTTTTTGAGGCTGAGGTTTGTGGTGCTGTTGGCATTTGCGCTTGAAAAATGACTAAAAGAATTAAAAAAATTATCAAAATACTTGCTGATTGATTTTCTGCCACTTGACTAACCGATTAATCATTTCAGCTCTACTGAAAACTACAGCCTCAAAACTGACCACAAAGTTGAATCAACGCCTCTTTTTCAACAAAAACTGAACATTTTACAACCTTAATGAAGGTCAGATTTATTAGGGTTGAGAAGAAATGCACTAATTCTGCAACAAATTACAGGTTTATATAAAAGAATATTACATCAAAACCTCACATTTCTCTTTACTTTGTTGCACTTAGCCACGAGGCTCCGTGGCACCATGGATGCACCATAAGTCCCTTGAGGAATGTCACCGTGATTTAGTTCTCAGGTTAAGTCTGCATGTGTTACAGCCAAGAGTATTGAATGAATAACACAGTATAATAACAGTATATGAATATCCATCAGGTCTATGCTTTTCTACTATGTTAAATAAGCCCATAATATGCCTTGATGTGGAATTAATTCTTCACAATCTAGCAATGGCCTCTGAGCTACGCTTAATAGACAGTCATTACAATTCTGCACAGTTCAACATGCAGTGGGTGTTTGGCACTGCACTGTGTTTTGAGCTCCCAGCAATTACCATGAGAAAGGCACAAAGCCAGAGGAGCTGTGTGTGGTAAACTATCTGGCCCTTTTTAAAAGGGAGGGGGGGGGGGGGGGCTTTCAGGAATGAAATGGTATTGTATTCTCATTGATAGTTGTCTCACTCCTTCTGTCAGAAGCAGAGACATCTATTTAAAATTCAAGCAAAAAAAAAGCGTGCCTGTGTTTTTGACCTGTGGCATTTTTTTTGGTACCATTTGTATAAAAACAACCTCATGGAAAAACTGGAGGTAAGCTGTGTTGAGGAAACAGACGTGACATTTACACAGGTCTGAGTGATGATTTCAGAACATTCCCATTGTATTCCTCTGTGGAGGCAGATACCAAAGGGAAAAACTGACAGATGACAGTACCCTCACAGACATCACTATATGTCTAAGCTCATTTTAAAGGTATTTAAAGACATATTTTACCTTAGTTCTGCTTTGTGTGCTGCCAAAGATAAAGTCACCGTTATCAATCATTGCATATATGCCATCACTACCTTTTCCATCCTGAAACCTTTGATGTTCATAAAACATAATGCTGCCAATCTAAAGCCGTGTTGACGGATATGATTTATTTGAGTCTTTTATTGCACATGTTTTATATGTATGCTTCCCTAATTGGTGTACAATGCCTGGGAGGTGAACTCACTCACTCTTTCCTGGTGGGGTGACTAATAATTAAGAAAAATACTGCGGCATTTTCCGAGTGGGAGAGGCAAAGGGGGAATTCAAAGGAAACTTGCTTTTCATATGTGAACAAACAGTGACTGGCCAGAGAAAACAAATGAGTTGAGGAAACCATATCCTCTTCCACTCCTTGCACAATGTAAATGTATTATCTCCTCCAGTAAGAATTTATGGATTTACTTGGAATTTATTAAACAAATAAGCCATAAACTGATGTTCTCACTCTACTTGACATTGTCTTTAAGTGGTACTTGTTCTATTTTATTGTTTTCTGTCATTATTCTACAATCGGGTTTGCCTATCGAGTATTGGCAAGAACTTATTTCAGCCAGGGAATGCTAACTAGGCTACCAAACCATTTAAGATAGCTGAAAACTCAGTTGCCAGGATACAAAATGCCATGGCATTCCCTAAATACCAACTGTAGATTAAAGGCAGGATGAGGTCTGTAGCGTTGGCTCAGGTTTGCACCAATTAGGGCTCCAGTTTCTGTTCATTTCTTGTGTACAAAACATTTTTCTGTTTTTAAGAGTGAATCATCACAAGGCTTTTCATGACACGCATTGTCATGGATAATTTCCAGTCACTCCCAATAGAAAGAAAAGGATTCACGATATGTTTTTTGTTTGTTTGACAGAGGTTATTATTATTTTAATTATAGATTAATCTGTCATTTATTTTCTCTAATAAGCAGTTTAAAAATGTCCATCCCAGTTTCCCACAGCCTAAGCTGACGTCTTCGAGGTTGTGTCCAATCGTTCATATTCAGTTTACAAAGATATAAAACAGAGAACAGAAGCAAATCCTCACATTAGAAAGGCTAGAACCAGAGATTTTTTTGTATTTTTTGGTTCATAGAAATGACTCACAGCGATTTTATATATCAAAATAATTGCTGATTAATTGTCTTCACTTAAAATGCCCAAAAACAAGGCTTTAATGTTGAAGTTTTGTCGTAGATTTTGGCAATAAATTAAAATAATATGATCCTTCCATCTTGAAAATGAAATTGGCTAATGACAAGCGGATCCTTTTTACAAGCATAAAAACAAATACAAAAGAGAATGTCTAGATAAGAATGTGCTCAGCGAGACTAAGATCAAATGTCTGAATCTGGTCGGACAAACATTCTCCAAACGCCTTAGCTGGCCACAAACCCAGATTTCCGAAGCAAATATGTTGAAAATGTTTCAGCTTCAGCAGAACTTGGCAGTTATTCAGAGTTGCATCTACAGAGACGGTAGCAGACAGGAGAGCTTTGGTAGGAAAATAAGAGAAACTGGATTTCCTGGTTAGTTTTGAGGTTAGTCTGAGCTGTCGCACACAGTCACAGTTTGTCATCACGGCAATTATCTGTCCTGTCAGTTGGGGGCCAAAATGCTCTAAAACCACTCTATCGGACAAATGAGCTGATTCATATTATTATTGTCTCAGTGAAGGAGATCCTGTACCTGTCAATCATCTGTTCTGCAGATAGTAATCTTTGAGGCAGATTCATCCATGGCCTTGCCAGACCACAATGAGAAGCGAAACTGTGGTCTGGCCCTGCAAGGCTTGCGATATGTCATTTCAGAATATTTTCTCTCGTTCCCAAGATCCAATTCTCAAGAGCTTTATTTTCATTCTGCTCGCTGGAGCATGAACAGGCCATTCTGTCATGAATTTTCAGCCTTCATTCCCTGTGCAGTATTGATTTGCTGTCTTTGTGTCTGTCGTGGTTGTGTATTTTGGGATATCAAGTCTCGTTAAAGAGCACTGATGTACTTGAAGTTAGACCTGTCTTCTCATAAGGAGTGGGTTTTGTTTGTATTTTGCACATGCGCACTCAAGCACACTGACCATGCGATACACATCGTGCCGCCGGTTTCACCCTATTTTTGTGATTGGCGGATGTATTATGGATGTATACAATACACAATTTAAAATATTTAAAAAATCAGCTTTGCAAATGTTTTATTAGAACTTTACATGCACTTGTTCGGCCTCGAGGCTATAAGGCTACAATTTATAACGTGGTAGCTATGCCTTTAAATATGTTTGGCTCTATAAGATCATTGTGGGTAATGTTGCAAATCAACGAGCAGGACTATTGGAAAAAGATTTTTGCATAAATGTGATGAAGTGCCTAGATTTATCATGTTTTTTTATTTGCTAGAAAATGTACTATTTCATGATAGATTATGTATTTATCAATATTGCGATATTATGTTACGTTTCATATCTATATTGCCCAACCCTATCGGCCAACGTACAACTATTAGTTATATATGTGATCATCCAACAATACATTTATTGAGCCATGAGTACTGTTGGTGGTAGTTTAGTGCTTTGAAACAATGTTGGGAATGTGATGGAAACGGTTATGATTGGGGCTCCGAGTGAGATTGTAAGTGGTTGAAGTGGGCTGAAATGAAAGTCATTCAGTGACACACCCCATATAGACCTCTGGCATCTAGGTTAATCATCAAAGGCATGTTGGAGTGTGTGCAGCACTCTCTCTGGTGCTAAAAAACCCTCTCATTTATGCCAGCTAACAATTAAGATCTCTGACTACGTTTTCAAACGTTATAGCCAACAGTCAGAGAAAGGCATTGTTCTGATTCAGATGATTTCATGACTTTCTTGATGGACTACTCCATTAATGGTTACCTAACAAGTCTAGTTTCCCCTCACATTCAACCTCAAACCTGATCTTTCTGTCATGGTGCTATGGTGATGTGGCTGTCTTTGTGCAGATACTGGAGAAAGACTTTGCTCTGAGCTGATCTTTTTATGGTAGCTTAGAGCAGTAGAGAACGTTTCACACCAAAGAGCTACAAGGCTTGAAGCACAGGAATGTTGTTTGTAGCATCAAGAGTATTTGAACCTGGCAGAACAATGGAGGTGCAAGTGAAGAGTCTTCTTTTGCCATGTGACTTGGATATTTTTATTGAACGTGATTTCAGTTCACAGCAAATCCTGTCCGTGTTGGTAAAAATGTAAAACAAAGAAAAATATTTTCTCTATTGTTGAATTTTGACTGTTTTTATATGAGATGGAGATTCTGATTGTGGGGCATTACATCTACAACTGGGTTCATTATTATATTATGTTATGGTAAATGCTTTGTCATGTTAGAGATAGTGCCCTGCTGGAATGTCTTTGTGTCACAAAAATGGAAACTCTAAAAGACAGACAGGATTAAGGTGATTACATCAAAAAATGCCATTCAATAATGCAACTAATGTTCCACATATTGTACAGCGATTATGGGCTGCTTTGTCTCTGAGCATAATCACATTATAAAAAAAAGATGGTTCCAGCTTACTCGTGTTTCTGCCTTTACTACATCATGAGTGTATTATCAATGAGCATGTAACATGGCTATTGTGAGGAAAATAATCAGGAGTGCTTATTTCTGTAACTTGAGTTTTTATTGTTCATTTCTTTTGTTGCATACCTCCAGGAAGTCCAGAGTAAAGGATTAGCGTTATTGTCAATCCTTTACTACCTCTGAAGTGAATAGGGATCTAATTTCTTGCTCAGGGGCACTTCAACAGGGAGGGTATTTTGAACCTGGATCATTCAGGTGACGGACGGTTAGTTTGGTGTTAAGATGAGTTAAATGAATAAAAAAAAATTTCAGTCTTTTGTAACATACTGCTTTTCATCATTTTATAATTGTAAGAAGTGAACATTTGTTCATGGTCTCCTGGCAAATGTAAGTCCAAGGCTGATCATCAAAGCCAGTCATTTGGTTTGAAAAGCCTTCATTGGGTGACAGGTTGAACACTCGCCTAAAAGCTTACCTCAGGCGGTTATTCAGACACAGCACAGTGTAATGAAAGGGGTAAGTCAAGGATAAAGCATTCATACAGGTATTTTCAGCCTCTCCTGTATAGGCAGACATTTGCTCGACCGTTGATTATATCACAGCTTTAAGCCGCATATGTGACTCACAGTCTTAATGGCAGCAGGGTTATTTGTGAAACCTATATCAAAAACAAATGTCGCTGCTCAGGGGATATCAGGCCTCACACTTGGTATCAGCCAACTTATGTCAGGCTTGTCATCGTTTCTGGGGTCATTACCTCTCTTAAGGCTGTTTAATCACCCACTTGTACATAAGTATATGAGAAGATGGAGGAAAGACCAGGTGTGATCAGGATCATGCACCTTAAGGCTGAAATGTAAGAGCCTCCCTTGCCCTTGAAGTGGTGTGATTTTACAAAATAGAGAGCAGCGCTGGGAGGTGTTGATGATGGCACATGAGGTTAGAGGGGCCAGATGGAGTTCGACTCTGATTTCAGTGTTGTTTTTAACAAAAGGAGGGTGGGGCTGGGAGAAGGGAGCATGATGGCTCCAAGCCTTTAGCGGTGATCACTGCATGCTGTTTTAACTGCGTCTTTGTGATAAGATTATGAAGTTGTTGAAATAGTACTCAGATGAGCTCAACACAGATTTGTTCTTCCAATCTCTCAGTTGTTGTCTACTGAAGTGTGTTAGAATAATGACATTCATGTCAAAGTGTTTTCTTTTCAACGGTTTGTATATCAAGAACTGGTTCTGAATAGGAACTAATGTCTGTTTTATAAAAACTGGGAATTCATTAGGAAACATGCTTTTTCATTTGAGTTGCCAATACAAGTGAAGTTTAGACCTGCTGTGCTTCCATGTGCAACACTGAGTTTTACAACATGATTTTACAATTTTGAAAACACTATGCACATAGTATGAGAGATGTTTTTTGTGAAGTGTCGCATTTTTGTTAAGTGTCGCATTTTTGTTAAATGGCGTAATCAGAGTGCGGAAAGAGGTTAATTTCATCAACGCAGGTGTGTGCGTGTCTCAACTGTGTTTAAAGGACGTATAAAATAAATAAAAATGTTGTTGTTTTTAGTTGGGTTTTTTTGCCGACTAAAACAATGTACCAAGAATCCAAACAAGGATCCCAGAAGAACCAGAATCGAAAAGCCAAATCAGAATTGATCAAATCTGACTGATACCATCAGAACTGAAACCGTCATGAAAACAAATTATTTTGTTCCACCTCCCACCTGCCTGCTATCACCTGCTAAGGCTTTTAAAACTTGTGGGCTACTGCAGCTGTTTGGTGAGTTCTGTAATGGACTACTGCTGCAATTTTAACCTCAGTGTACACGGCTTGCTTCCAGTTTTCCCATAAATGCTGGTAGAAAAGTGCAGCAGTTCAGTAAAGGACACAGAATATTCTATCAGTGATTGTTGTGCCGGGCTGCACAAATGTCTGTGATGCAAAGATTCAGTGACAGCGAGCCTCATCTTTAAAATTATACTCAATTTTAAACATCGATATAGTACCCTGTCTGTTACTTAGCCAATTACCATTTAGCGGTGACTGCTACACTTAAGGCTGCTTTCACATGAACAGAGAAATAGCATCGGAACAACATGTCTACTGAAGCAGAATCAGCATTTTCAAAACTGCAATGTTACAGAAATATGAGAAGTTTGTTGATTTCATAATAATAAACATTACCCTGGTGTGGGAACGTGTATGCTGTGCAGCCTCCTAAACCCCTGAGGGATCTCTCTCAAGCCATTGAGCAGCCTTTAAGGCACCGAGCACCTCCTGAACGATAACAAGCTGAAGCCTCCTTCAGCAGGTTTAGGAGACACCCAGCAGGCGTTCTTACCCCTCTGCTGGTGGGGGTGAGAGGGTATGGGATTTGAAAAATCCTCTTTTCCTCCCTCCCTCCCCTCATTTTCAAAGTTTGCATTTTGATTGCCTTTGGGGTTTGAACTGGTTTTGACTGAATGTGTAATTTGGGTTAATCTTAGGTTGGACTACAAGGATTTTCAAATCTCCTGACAAGCGCCTGTCAAGCTAAATTACTGGTCTGCTTGCTGCCCTGTCAGGAAGATGTTCATGCTGTACAATGGAGCAAAGACTGCTGTCACACATGAATACAAGAGATCTCACAGTATCCAATTTTGTCATTCAAAAGCTTTCTCATCCATCCACAGCAGTGAACTCTACAGTCAGAAAAGTGCTCTGTTTTCTCTTACTTCATGGCACAGAAGCGAAAGATTTCATTTGTTAAATGGCATTACCCAAAATAATTTATCCAATCATGTTAAGGTGCATATCAACGTATTTTAACTTTCATAAAGAGAGGTTTCGTGTTGTTAACATTAAAAAGGGTTTAAATCTCAGAAGGGATCATGTGTCCAAAAGGAAAATAGCTCATCCTCTGGGGAGCATGAATGTGCTCAGTGAAGCTTTTGATTGCTTCTTGGGTGCAAGTGGGAAGTTTGGCCAAATGGTGGCCCTTTGGAAAAACTCTGGAGGTCAGCTAAGTCAATAGGGGATCATGAATACCTATATCAAATTTCATGACAGTCTGGCGAGTAGTTGTTGATGTCTTGCTTTAACCAAAGAATCAACTGAGATCTCATTCTTTCTCTGTTTGTATTATTTTTGGGGGGGTTTCTTCCCCCTTTTGCAGACTTAGATCTTACTCTATTGTTCATAGACATTTTACTTATATTCACTGTAGGAGGCAAACTCTCAGACAGGATCAGCAGGAGTTTGTTTTAGGCTGGACGTTGTGTTGGCTGTAGAGTAGGTGGTAGCGTGATGGTCTGTGTTTTTAGGATTAATGTCTGGCTCCATGGAGGCAGCCATGAGGTCATCTCAGCAGTGTTACCCGTCTTTGTTCCCATGCTGCACCAGCGACCGTCTGCGTGGGGCAGAGAGCTTACTCTGTGGAAGAGCCACCAGGGAGCATGATTATGTGTGTGTGTGTGTGTGTGTGTGTGTGGTGGTGATGTGCATGTGTGTCTTTGTTTGTCATTTTTTAGTTATGGGGACCACGCAGTTGGAAGTGTGTGTTGGGTTAGTGATGGAGAGATTACCAATGTTGGGGGAGGTCAGCATGTGAGAGGGGGCTGAGCTTCTTGACTGACTATGGGTGGGCTGCAGTTGACACCCCCACCCACCCACACACACACACGCACACACACACACACTTACAGTCAGGCATGCTGAGCAACAGGAGCACAAAGGCTCTGCTGATGAGGGACAAACTGCTGTGAAATGGCTCAGACTAAGCCTCGTCAAGCTGTGCTCTCTCTGTGTGTTTGTATGTTTCCGTCTTTCTGCTTGATCAGAAACTTGAAGTCAGTAACACTTTTGGTCAGTTTTGATACTTTTTTGCCGAAGACAGTGTGAGAAAGAAAGTGGTGGAGCCTTTGTTTTCAACACCACCGCTGGCTCTACAGGCTCACTGAACAACTAGACAAATCTTATCTCATGTTTCTCAGACTTTTCACTCTTTGTTAACCATTACTTGCCTATTTTAGATGTGTCACATCAGTCAGCGGGAGCTATAATAATTAAGTTTAACAACACTTTATTTTACCATTTTACCATTACCTGCTGTCAAGTCAGTCACAAGTAAACAAAAACAAAAGGGACCCGTTCTTGTTATACTACATAATTTATGTTTTCTAACTTTGACAGCCTAAGTTATTTGGTAAGTTTGTGTTTGAGAACTTTCTGGCAGCCAGTTATAAATATGACATCTTGCTATTTCATTACATGAAAAGGAAAACAAAATACCAGCAACTAGATTTTATTTACTACAGCTATTATGTTGTCTTTATTTTAATTTATGTATGTTTTATTGCAGTTAAATATTAGGGTAAGTACATGTCTTTATCATGGCAGCCATGGCTCTGTTTAGTGAGTTTTTATGAGAAGTGCAGTAGAGTTGACTGTGATGTTCTTGTTCCTGATTAGAAAGATTGTGATGTGACCGTCAATCTGCTGGTTTTTCTAAAGGTCCACATATAGATCTTTTGAGATGTGGAAGGAGACTTTTCGCAGGAGATCTGCTTACTCAGAACGTGTGGTCATAGTAAAGAATAGGTGGAGCATTTGACTTGTCGCAGGGGCAAGTTACTACCTGCTCTGTATCCACCTGATCTTTATCTCGCACCATGGGAGTCATGTGTTCAAGAATTGGATCGCTTTCCTAGATTCTCTACAGCAGCTTCTCTTCAAATGTCGTTTTCTATACTTTATTACATAAGTGTGTTTATTTACGTAGTTTTAGTTTGCTCAGGTCTTTACATATAATATTTGGCAGATATGATGGTATGGAATATGCATACTATATTGGGGCTATGGAAATGTTGTAACCTGACTACAGTGATCTGTTACCGCAAAGCAAATGAAAGTTAGATGATGCCATTGAGCAACCATTGTTTAATACATTCCAAAAGACTATGGAGAAATAGCTATAAGTATATACATGTTTTTACGAAGCCAAGACCGTTCGACCATCCCTCCAGTCACATTCCTCAAACTGCCTGTGTGTGTGTGATGACTTGTAACTGCTGGCCAAACAACCATCATCACCAGTCTTTGTGCTCAAGTACCAACATGCCCCAAGAGTACCTCATTTCACCAAATACGGACATGAAAGACAAAAGACTCCTGTGGTGTTTTCCCTGTTTTTGCCTCATCATTTTCTTGAGGTGAGATTAAAACAACAGCCTTCATTCTTCACAATTCTCCCTTCAGCCACATAACATTAAAGTACCGCTGTCACATGTATAAACACGGCTGGTAGACACTACAATTTTTCTGTCTGCGTCTCTGTTCCTCCTTCTGCCTTGTGTGCATCCATTATTGTTTCTCATGGTAGTAAAAATGCTCATTTTAATGGTGTTTTTTTGTTGTTTTGTTTTAGAAAATCACTTCCGTGTTAATTTATTGTAGTGTCTCTACATTAGTGACCTAAATAGTTCCTCACTGACTGATTGGAAATCATTTCACAGTCCCACGGCTCTCTGTCTGCCCTGTTTTTCTTTTATTTCCACATCATCAGACCAGCTGGAATAATATCAGCCATACCAGCAGGCATCTACAGCCAAAGCCCATATCCCTGCTTGTTTTTAATTCCCCTGCTCTGGGACATTGTTATTTCAATGATGGCTATTAAAATGTGTCCGCTAAGCTGCTGACATTTTCAGGAAAAGTGTACTTTAACCTTGTACAAAAGCTACAACTGGTGCCTTCATGATAATTCCTGGAATTAATTTTTGTTCTTTTGAAATTGGCTAATTGAGGATTTCTCATTCAGCACATTTCTTTCATTTTCTTTCTTTCTTTCTTTTTTTTCTTAGATTTAGACAAAGCATTCAAGAATAGTATGAACAAGACTAAGAGTCTACAGCTATGATAGCAGCTCTGTGTGGCTGTACTTAGGCATAGCAGTGCATGTTAACATGCTCACAGTGACGATGCTAACATGTTGATGTTTAGCAGGTCTAATGTTTACCATTTTCACCATCTTAGTTTAGCATGTTAGCATGCTGACATTTGCTAATTAGCACTTAACACAAAGTACAGCTGAGGCTGATAGGAATGTCATTAGCTTTGCAGGTATTTGGTCATATGTAAGTATTGCACACCTTTTTTAAAATTTGACGTGATGGTGGCACTTTATATCAATGTCTTCATGTAACATTTCCATTACGTAGAGCAATAGATAACAGGCTTGCATCATTCAAATAGAGAACTGAAATTGGAAGCGAATCATTCTGCCATGAAAAAAGTTTCTTCTGTGTATTTTAATTGTATGTCGTCTCAGTGAACTCCGTCCATCCAGTGAGCATAACTTATCTTAATGATTCTGACTACAGAAACATGCAATGCACCTACTAACCATGTTTTTAAAATATTTGCAAAGTGTTCCCCCTGGAGCCTCCTTTTGAGGACATGTAGGTTTTCTCTCTTTTGAGATAAAACAAGTCTTTTTAGCAACTCCAAACAATTTTTCAATACGCTTTAAAGGTCTGACAACACATTAGGGGTACAGTACAATCTCCCAAATCCATTACGGATAAAGGCAGTAGAGGTAAAAATACAAAGTATTACCTTAAGAGAGGTTTTGTCCAGATTCAATTATAGACATCAGTTTGTTTAGATATCAACAACTGATAGTCGACATATCTCTATGAATGACACCATTGTCTTTCTAGAACGGTCTTTCAGAAACTATATTACAGCCTTCTTGTTCTTAATGATCCTGGGGAGTTGGCAGGGGCAAAGTTCACAGGGTTTGGGCAACTGGAAAGCTGATCGCCTGCCCTGGCAGCGGGTGTCGGAAGTAGAAGAAAATAGCAAGGAACAGCTCTGCCCTCTGGGTCATAAGTCATCTAAAACGGTGTGACCCAGCAGCTGGACGACCTAGTCTCCAGTTTGAATCTATGAGCAACACAAGTGAAGCTATCTAAAGAGGGTCACCAGGAAACTCCCAGTAATCCACTTTAGCACATGGGCTTTATTGTGTTTTCAACAGGCTCAGGCTTAACTCAAGTATTGTAAAACAGACCTACTGTATGTTATCAGCTTTTATCAGTTTTTCGGGGGCAGCCTGCTCAAAGAAGATTTACACACTGTGCTTAATATATTTTCTATTTTCCTAGAACTTACCTTACTGTACTCTGAGGAATATTCAATGCCTTTAGAAATGTTCTTGTATCCTTCTCTGATTGGTGCTTTTCAACAAAGTTGTATGAATTATTTGACTACAAAAAACAATTGGCTACACTAGTGATGATCTGCATGTGTCATAGTACAGATGGTGCTTGATGATTTTAAGTACTGATTTTACTTTTAGATACATTTTCTGTTCGTGTCATGGAACATGAAAGGTTCCCAGGCTTTTATGCTGTTTATAGACACTTTTATTGGCACAACAAAAAGTTGTGTGTGCCTTGTGTCAAAGCCTGCATTCAGTCAACTGATACAGTTTGGCTCTTCTTACAGAATGAAATTGATAACATTTAGTTAATAACTATTGAAAAGCCACATTGCTAGAGATTTGTTTCCACAGATACTGCACCCTAGCATATAATATTTATATTAAATATTGAATCAAAGCACCCATAGTGACCCAACATGTTGTCACATTATTCAAAAATACTGTGATATTTTATTCATGTCAGTAACCTCCCCCTCTATGGCCCGCTGCATGGTCCTCCTGCCAGGCTCTGCACACCTCCGCAATTATATATGTAATTGCAACTGGCACACAGTTACTATGTGTGCAGCTCAACAGTGGCATTCCCGTGTGTTTGCTGTAGATCTTTCTACTGTTTCTACTACAGTGTCAGAGAGCAATGGCATCTCTCCAAGGATGAGAGCACAGCTCCTGCAAGTATTTACACAATAATTCTGGCTGACAGGGTACACAGATCTGCAGAGAGGATGCACACGATGTTGCCCGGGGACCATTGTGACCCCTTAATTTATTCTTCTAAATTGGTGTTTAAATCTACAAGGTAAATTAGCTTCAAACCCTCTAGACAGCATATAGCAGTTTTACTGAAGTATTGACAATGCAGAGAGATAAGGGATTCTTCTGTGTAGAAAGAATCAACACTGAAGACGACCATTGGTCACCCTTTCTTCTGTGTCTCAGGATACAAATAGACTTTGGTGAATTGGACCTGTCATTTTTTTTTTTTGTTCACCACCAGGGGGCGTGTCTGTCTGCTTGTCATCCTGCATCTGGTCCACACTCTGCCCAGCAAGAGTGGTCCTGTGTTTAGCAGCTACCCAGATATGCAGCGAGTGCCTCATGTACATACCAAAAACAGAGTGCCTCTTTCCTCTGGACACCTGGCTTGAGCCATCAGTGGAGACTTGGCCCAATCCAAGAGGGACTCTCACTCTGAAGCATCAATTTACCTGTCCCATAATGACAGATTGACTGCAGGCATGCTGTATCTTGTCACTTTCTCACCCCGCCACTTGTTCTTTTACACACTTGTTCACGTCACATATTGGGCACTCTTTCTCTCCTCCTCCACCCTTCCTCTCTCTGCCCCTGAGGGGTTTCATCTACAGTCACTTTACTTGCCCAGACAGTTGCACAGTTCGTCACTACATGCACAGGTCTGTGGTCACAGATTACTGGGGGCTGTGTATTGGTGTGGGTGGGGTTTTAAAGCAGGTCCTGCTAACAGTAGTCCCAGAAAAACCTTGCTGATTATGAGAAGGTGGCAGTAGGACAGAGGGAGTAGCATGGGTACTGAGGTAGACTGAGGCAATTACGACCAGGATCTTTCTTTCGTGTTAACTTGTTTCTGGATAACCACTCTTACCAACATTGTTTGTTCCTGCATTGTTTGTTATGCAATTCCCCTTCTGGGGTAACAGCTGTGACTCGCATCATTTCTAGAGATTTCTGTGGCACAGTTTCTAGTATTTGACACTGATGCAGCTAGAGTTTTGGCTTTTCCCTGCCAGGGAATATTGCACCAATAAATCAACTTGTCGCAGAGATATTCACACAGCATACAGCTATTTTAATATAAACAGATGATTGGTGTCATGTTTGGGCCTGTTGATAAACTTGAAGTAAAGACATAATGCTTAGTATTAAAATGTGATGTGGGTCAACAGAACGTCTCATCCCTGAAGTTAGTTTGAACTGGTTTTAGTTCATCTGTTTGTGTGGTATGTTTACCTCATGCTAATGATCAAATAAACCAGACAATACATCACAAGTAAATGTAGTTATTCAGATAAACTTTTAATTAGATGAAGCATAATCCTTGAAAGAAGCTGTACAAGCAAAATATCATATTCAGTTGTCAAGACAATCTGTGGAGGTCACAATGTTACCATTTTAGTACATGGTAGGGACATTGAAAAATTGATTAGGTTTACTATTGTTCATTTTGATGTTATTGTATATATTGTACTATAATCAGCTTGTTAGCATGCTGAGGTTAGCATTTAGCTCAACGCACATCTATACTTATGTACGGCCTCACAGAGCATGACTGTAGACTCTTAGTCATGTCTTTTTGAACAGGAAATAATATTTGCATTGCCTCCATCTCACTCTGTGAACACAAATGATAAAGCTGTGTTAACAGAGGCTAGCAGATGTACTCTGGTATGTTCTGCACCTGATGTTTTATTTTTATAGTAAGAGGATAACAATGGCATGCAAAAAGCATGCTTTGTCATTTGTAGTTGTGAGAATCCAAATTGAAAGATGTGTTGTCATCTCACCAAATCAGCCAAAGTAAGTTCATTAAAAGATAGGTTCTGTTTTTTCAAGGCTGTCTTAATACAACAATCTCATGCTCAGTGTAAGAGTTATTGGTCGCTGTAAGCGTTCCTCCTGTCCATACTGGCCATGAAATTATCTCTTCCAAGTACGACTACAACATTTACACTTTTAATATATTTTCATCCCTAATTTAAAGGCATAAGAAAAAAAGGAAGTACTGCTAAAGATGGCACTTCCAAATATCTATCCACTCTGCCCATAAAATCTCAAAGGTTAACATTTCATGACATAATGTCTCTCTCACAGATGTCTCCTACGATCATCCCCATAGTCATAATCTCATGAAACCACGTCATGACTGCAGTCTGGCCTTGGGCGCGACTATCACTTAACATATTGGCGTATAGCTTTATGTTTTGGTCTTGGCTTCAGTCTGTTATCAGATGACCAGTTAGATATTTCCTGCTGGTGATTTCATTTGTGAGGACATTAGAGACCCATTAGTCTGGCCAGGGACTGAGAGAGAGAGGAAACTGAGGTGTTGGAAAGAGTTACAGCCTGTAGACAGTGATGGAAAGCTTGAACTGAAGATGACAACGTCTCCAACTGAAGTATTACAGACACCCAGAATAATCTGTGAGGACAGGTAGAGTCCTAACCCAGTGTCAGATGATGTTTTGTCCCCAAGGTCATTGTGTTAAAATAGAAACTTTAGGTAATGTGTTTGTTTCAGCTGCACGCAATGAGGGTTGAATATTGTTTCAGCATCAACATCGCAGTATACGTATGTTCAGTAGTCACATTCCAGAGGACGCAATATAATCAGGAGAAGCTGCTAGTCCAAGCTACTTTTAGAGCCTGCTTTTGTGCACAAATTGAGCTTATAACAAAAAAGTGTTTTACTTCTCTGCATTGAACGACTCCTCTCCTTTTTGTAGCCACACCAGTGGCATGGTTGTAGGGATGGCAGGGTTGTTTGGTCAGTCGGTCAGTCGGTCCACCACTTTTGTGGCAATGGATTGCCATGAAATTTGGGCCAGATATTCATGGTACCCAGAAGATGACTCCGGACCACAATGAGATTGACATTTTTAGTAAAATATCTGGATAACAATTGGATGGATAGCCATGACATTTGGTACACGCATTCATATCACACTCAAGATGAATTGTAATAACTTGGTAATCCCTTTTTATCTAGCACCATCACCATCATCATCATCACCATATTGCAACATCAATGACATACCTATCAACCTCAGCTGTACTTTGTGTTTAGTGCTAATTAGCATGCTAACACGCTAAACTATGATGTTGATCATTGTAAACATTATACTGTTCCTGCTAAACATCAGCACTTAAGCATTGTCAGTGTGACCATGTTAGCATGCAGATGGTAGCTTTTCTGTTTGCACGGCTGTCGACTCTTGTTTCTATGTCCTAATGCTGACCTGCAATGGATTCCTGCTTTTCCAATGATTCATTGTGGAATCAGATACACATCAAATGGCCAATCGCGATCATATCTCTGCGGCGTGATTTGTTCAGTGCACAATGAAATAAAAACATGCTAAAAGATTTTTGCATCTAATTTTGAAATGAGACAAAAGTAAAAACTGTTGATGAATATAAATTCTACATCTGGTATTTGGAAGTACAATAATTTGTTTTTAATTAACATGACATAGAGCAAGAACTCAAGTTTATTTTCAATTACTGAGCTCAACAACATTTAATTAAACACATATACATGTGCTTGATTTTGTTGTCATTATTTCAGCAGGGCTCGTTCCAGGGTATGAAAGTAAAGCAGGGAGATACACTGACACCATATTGACGTCATGATATGAAACTAGATATCATCATGTGCTATCGTCATCATCTTTCCAGGTCTTAAAGGCTGCAGTACAGTTACAGGATTCAAATTTAGATCGTTTGACTGCTCTGAGTAAAAAGAAAATGAAATTCATATCCACAAAACTTTTCTCAAAGATCATATCACCCACACATAGTTTACACCAACTATCTCAGGAAGGCACCAATAATCAATATATATACTTTTAAATCCTATTGTGATATCTGATTGTGTCAGTATCGACAAGGTCTCCTTGAAATTGAGGGACTGCTGCAGTGGCAACTCTTGCTTGCTAACAGCCCTATCATTAACTAGTACATTAACAGATTCACAAACAAATACACACACACACACACACACACACACCAGCCAGAACACCCGTGTGAGATATTTATGTGACCGATGTGCAGTATGCTTCGTGGCTAGGTGCCATTTTGGCGCCTTTGTCTCTATGCTAGGGTGAGCAGCTTTCGTAAGTTGACACCTACTTCTTCATATGACATGTCATGTGGAGAAGGTCTTTTTGTATGTTTGTGGATATCAGTGCCGCTCTGCTATCGCCAGTCTGGCAGCGGACAGTAACACGAGGCCACAAGGAGCTGATGCAGTGTGTAAACTAAACGGGTCCTTGGATTTCTGTCTCTGTACCTCTTTTTCTTGGGCTGTTTTACCAAATAAAAGTGAAAGCTTGCAGTGTTTACCACGTGGGTTTTAGTGTAAGTGGCAGTGTAGTAGTTTTTGGTGGGGCTGCAGTCTCAGACAGCTGGTTGTAAAAAGGCTGACATCTAACCTTGCTACCGTGCTGCTAGGATCAGGGGGCTTTGGAGCCACACCACCCTCTCTAGATGGATGGGTTAGCAGCAGCTTTTGGCCTAGTAGTGTCCTGTGAGGGTCAGTGCCAAGACCACTTCAAATGTGCAAACCATAATCCCCCTCTGACATTAATATTTTCAGATGTAGGCAAGCAGGGAGCATGGTGGGGGGTGGCAATGTAAGCAAGGTCTTTTTGGCTGGCCTTGTTTCATGCTGGCAGTGGTGATAGACACTAAAGCCATTACTCATGGTGCAGGCATGTCCAGAATGTATTCTTAGCCCCTGTCTTCCTATCAGTCACTACAGAAAGGTTGGAGGGTCAAAAAATAAAGAGGTAACCAGTCTACATGGCTGTCTGCACCACCGCTGTTTACCAGGGAGGGGGTGATATTTTAAACCTGGGAGAGCTCACATATTTACCCCACAGAGCCTGACTGACTTGCCATTTGGTGGGGTGAAGACACTGGAGACTGCTGATAGAGGAGAGAAGAGGCAAAGAGAGAAGCTCTTCAGTTCATTTGATAAGCAAGTAGCTTGCAGCTTTTACAGATACAAAACAGCCCAAAGAAGAAGAGGAAGAGTATCAAAACAAAAGAAGGAGGTTTGAGGATAAAGGCGTGAATAGAGGGGAAGACACTTGTGGGGAGGCAAGTGGTAGCCAGGCTGAGCTGACTTTTCCCCCTGAGGAGGAGTTGCAGTTGCCGGCCAGGGCAGGTCCCGGGGCTGGCAGGGCTGGCCCTACTGCTTCTCCACCTCCATTCCTTCCTCCTCCTGTTACTCCTACTTCTCCTCCCTTTTAACCATCAACCAAACTGCTGTGCAGTGATGAACTTACAGGCAGAGCACATGAGCAACATAGGAATGCTTAGAAAATCCTGCCAAATGAACTTCTGCCTCAAGTGAGGGGAACTCCAGAGGTTGAGCCTTCAAAAGAGGACATCCACTGCAGTGTTGACTGTCACCCTTTTGTCTTCTCATCCATTTTTTGTTGCACTCACTGGCTGAGTGCACTGAGAGACTGGAGGGATTTTTTTATACGCTTTGTTTTCTCCATTTTTGCTTTTGTAAACCGGAACAGTGGCATCCTTTTCAGTAGCACGGTGCAAGGACCAGCTCCACTCACCCAAGATGAGCCGCTGGCTGAAATGCACCTCCATGCACTTTGTAGGTATTCATTGTCAGTTTTTCACCAAAAGCTGTTTATGTGGTTACAGTTTCTTCTGTCATATCTACAAATTGAATCACCTGAAAGCCGTGCTTTAACAAAGTGGTAATGCCGTGAAGGAATTCTTCCTGTGGGAAATTGGGACAATTATCATTGGTGGATCAATTTGGTGACTCATTAATTGCTTCATAACTACAGTATATTTTACATGTTGTCAAAGTGATGTATGAATGGTATTATCTTTTTATGCTGCTGTGTGCATACAAATTGCTTGTGTTTGTATCTCAGTTAAGGTTATAATTTGGGTTCTCTGTTCATTTTTGACCGCCAGTCTTAAATGTGCTTCCCAGAAGCTTTAAGAGTACTCTGTTCCCATGCTTTGTAGCCATCACTCATGGGGAGGATTTGAAGCCGCAGTGCAGCACATTCTTGGCACATTCTACTTTAACTGAAGTCCGTTATTGTACTACAAGAGGAAAAATGACATTGCTGTTATGTCTGTTGTTGTTATTGTGTCAGAAATGGAGTTTGCCCGTCATAAGCTTGTGTCACTGTTACATTTATTAGTCAGCTACTGTTAAACTAAGTACTTATTTAGTAAAATATTGAACTGTTTTTAGTTTGGAAAATACTGTCAAACATACTGTATGTCTGATAGTTCACTATTGTCATTGTCAGAACACAGACTGGAACAAGTATGATGACCGGCTGATGAAGGCGGTGGAACGTGGCGAGGTGGACAAGGTGGCTGCTGTTCTCAGCAAGAAGGGCATCATCCCCACCAAGCTCGACGTGGAAGGACGCTCGGCGTGAGTAAACATGGACACACACACACACACACACACACACACACACATCTATATACAGACACACACACACATCCATGTCCAGTATGTTGACATTCGAAGACAAAGAGATGTGAATTTCTACATCACACTCTCAATAAACATAGAAATAAGACATGAACTGTATAATGAATTGAACAGAATCTACATTAGTAAAACTTTTATGTGCTTATATCCCCTCACTGTATGTTGGTTTTCTCTTCATTGTTACTATCTACCATGCCTTTTTGAATATTTGCAAAAATGATGAGCATCACAAATTCCAAACATTGTAGTGGTCTCCCCAGCACACATTCCTGTTTCCCAGATAAGCTATTTATAGCTGGGAATTCCTTTACAGTTTGGTCATTCTTACTCAAATAGTTTTACCTCTTACATCCTTTTTTGACATCAATGCCAAGTCTCCCTGCATGACCCTCAAAAACAAAACAAAAAAAACAACCCTCCCCCTACCTAAATTTCCCATGGCTATGATGAGCCTGTTGCACATTTCAACCTTAAACCTTCATCCAGCTGTCCTGCATATGAAAGGCATTGCAGTTGCATATTATTATGTGTCCATTTTTCTGTCCAGAAATTTCCCTTTTGGTGTCCTTCTTACTGGAGGTCAGTGTGGGAGTTGGTATAAAGAATGTTTGTGGCCACTGAAGGCTTGACCACATTGGCCAGAGGCTGTTTGTGTAGTCCCCACAGGAAATTACTCCCTGCAAATTCAGATCAGATCCACGGTGGTGCTTGCAACACCAACTAATACATTTAGGCCCAGCTGCAGGCTATTATCAGGATCAGTTGACATCTTGAAGGACCATGTTTTAGGATTTTTCAGTGGGAAACTGCAACGAGCTGGATTTACACTCTTCACAAGATTTCAGTAAAACAAGTGGGTCAACTGAAATATAAGCAACAGCGTAACTGAAATATGTATAAGGAATTCTCTAATGTTGCATCTTCCAAGACCACAGATATTTCAGGTATCTCATACTCTTATTTTGGTCCTATTAATGATCATAATGGCCCGGCCTTGGAAAACAATCCATTGAGCTGTTTAAAAAAGCAGGTACTTAGTTTTTTTCCTAAATGAAACCAGATTCCAACACCAGCATTTTGGGAGGCCAGGCGCCCTCCATTTAATCCTAGTTATATGAAGAAGTCCCTGTTCTCTGGCCTGTGCTTCAGGTTTATTTTGACAAAGGCTTTGTTAAAGTATATAACTGTGGAGCACCAGATCCCAGAAGCAAAGGTGCAGAGTATTTTCAGCAGTGTGTGAAATTCTCTTGTGGCACCATTGCAAAGACCAATGATTGTATACATGCATGCGTGTAAATAAACAGAATTATACACACAACCTGATAAATGCCTGGTCTCATAATAAGGTGCTAGAATTTGTCAGAACTAAATCCAGAACCGTAGCTGCCAGTTTTGCAATGACAGACTGTAGAGGTTGTACACAAACGCAGTCACGCTCATCATTTAGTGTTTAGACCTGCAGGGTGGACAGACCAAAACTACAGTAGTTAACTATAAAATCAACACATAATTTATGGAAAGAGGTCCTGCTTTTGCCAAGTCTTCCCAAAACAAAGTGAACCACAATCGCAACTCAGCAAGTCTGCTTATAGTTCAGCGGGCCACACACAGACCAACTCGTGTCTATGGCTTCCTGGCCAACAAAGGAATGTCGAATATCAATCCCTTGTAATCATGGAACTCTGTGGGGAAACTAATTACAAACTGTTACTGCTGATATATAATTTGGTGTGCCCTGGATTAGCCTCGCTGTGTTCAGCTAATGAATACAGCTCTATCTGTTCTATCGCGGCTTCCAGCTGAGTAAACAGTTCCCATCTCTGCCACGGCATTAGCTGGACCCCGATGAGGTAAGCCCACCCATCACACCTGCTCATTCTGTGCAGTTGTGATAGCTAGCTGTCAAGGGCTTAGCAGCAGAAGAAGTCAACATGACAGCACGCCACTCGAGACTAGCACTCGCTTGGCCCTGCAGCATGAAACTGGCACTGACTGAAGAGACTGCTGCATGCCTGTTTAGGATTAGCAGTAATGAATTTTATGCTCAAGTGTCTTTTTATAAATAACAATAACAAGCTGTGTGTTTCACAGTTGGATCTGAGTGATGTTGAGCCCGATCTTATGACGAAGAGAACAGACTAAGGATATGCATTTTTTTTTGTTTGTTTTTGAAGTGAAAGGACAGATTTTAATTATGTGGACTGCATTACAAGACCCCACATATACTCAAAGTCTTTGTCAAGTTGCATTTCTTGAACGTGTTTTTCCTAACTGCTAGACAGTCCTTGCCATTCATTTTGTTATCATACAAAAGCAACTGACAAAGAGAATTTGAAGCTGCCACAGCTCCAGTATTTTGACTGTTTGGCTGTCTTTACAGACACACATTATCATATATGGCTCAGCTACCAGCATGTACTCTCTGGTTTACTCTTCCCTGTCCACTCTCTAAAAATAGCAACCATATCCTGTAGGCTGTCAACTTGAAAGCCGCCCAAGGAGCAGGTGTGAAGATGAAATGACATAGCTGAATGTGCTCTCTCAAAGCCAGACCCATTAGTCTCCCAAATTTTATCCCTAACCATTTTACTGAGGTCTCCAGCTGGGTAAGCAGTATATATCTCGACAGAGTCAATTCTTTATGCTTGGTCAATGTCAAACATTTTGCTGTTTTGTTAGCAGTCTTAGCTGTGCTGACTACAGTTATTAACTTTTTATGGACTATTTTGGCTCCTCAAATCAGATATGTCTGTGTTTGACCTGTTGCATACAGTCATAATGTAGTTGTAAATATATGATTTTCAACATCTTGGAAGCTGTGCTGGCCTCACTGTCACGAGACTCGACAAGTTTGCAATTATGTATTTTTGGCTATGTTCAGAGCCACACTTCAGTTAACCTCTGGAAAATGCTGTGGCTCATGAACTTGGTGAGTCACATCACTTATAGGCCCCTAGCTTGGATAGCTCTGGTCTGCTTCCTGTCTGCTGGTTGCCCCCAGAGGTCAGGACCCTCCACTGCTCCCCAGAGAACTACCATCTCCAGGCCATCAACACGGCTTTTAATACCCACACCAGTGTTGAGGTGACAGCCTAGCTGTCTCCTTGGCAGATACCTCGGGGTTAGTGTATAAACAGGTTCATGTGGTTTGACGGACTGAGATTGGTTTACACACAAGTGCTTTGCAGACCTTCATGGCTAGTGGCGGCAGTGCTGCTGTGGGTTAAATCAGAGACGGGCAGCAGGAATGTTTCCAGGCAAAAGTGATGATTAAAGACATGTTGGCAAACGTGCAGTGGGAAACTACTTAATTGATTAGGCAAGTAACAAGAGAATATGCAAACTTTGCAGCAATTAAACATGAAAACATGTAAATGTCCCCGCTGTGGGATTAATAAAGTCTAAGTCTAAGTCATGACTAAGAATTTGTCAAAACAATCTCATGTCAAGGTTCATTTAGTAGCTGTTCTGGGGCTTTCAATCGACTCACATTATCCTCATTAGCAGATTGAGTTTGCCCAGTTGAAATGTAGATATTCAGATGTCCTTTTTTTCTGAGCATTTGAAGGACTTCTCGTTCACGTTGGCTTACAAATTGAGTTTTCAAGATTTCAATTGCTGTTTCCAAGTTTAAGAATTAACTTTTAAAACTCACAAATAAAAACTGTTTAGGTCAGTGATGTGGCTAAGGGCTCATATTGTTTGTTACCATGCAGGCCATTTAGTTTTATCACATTATGCAAACTAGACAGTGGATCAACTCTCATGAGTATTGTCAATGTGTAGTAAGATTATTCTTAAACTCAATATCAACATAATATTCCCTCAATTTGCAGAATGTCAAAGGTGGAGCCTCAGACAAAACATAATGGAGGACACAGAAAGCAAAAAATGACAAAGAGAAGCTGTAGTAGTGCTCTCTATCTTTTTCTTGATCATTTGACAGTGCTGATGTATAACAGTGAAGCTGATACAGTACAGCTTATGGTTGCCTTGGAATCATTACAGACCCTGAGGTTATGTTGTTGCTTCGGGAATGCAGATCTTGCTGATAGCAAGGAGCCCGGTGTCTGTTTGCCTTGTCCTTAAGTTTCACCCTCACCTCCCTTATGTTTACACCATATCGCTTTTTCCACTCGCCCTCTTCTACTGCGTGTCTTTGCCATCTCCCTCAGTCTCATCTGTCTGTTTTCCTCTCTTAATTTTTCTCCATCTTGCTTCTTGTTTTCCAGGTTTCATTTGGCTGCAACGCGAGGACACTTGGACTGTCTCAATCACATCCTGGGACACAATGTTGATGTCACTGCGACCGATGCCGCTGGTGAGTTCGGATTGGATGAAAGCAGCACCCTGAAGCTGAATTCGTATACTGTTATATTCGTAAAATACTCTGCACCTTTGCTTCTGGGATCTGGTGCTCTACAGTTATATGCTTTAACAAAGCCTTTGTTCCGACCATTAAATCAGTGAGGGTAGACTTAATACTAAAACACAAACACAAAGACAACACAAGCTCTCCTACTTTCCTCGAACTTGCGGTCATTATTTACTTGTATACTTTGCTGTTATTGTAATTATGAGTCTAATGAGAGACGAGAACAAAAATCTGACTTAGCCGTATAATAAAAAGGATTTTCCTTTTTATTATACGGCTACAAAATGTGCAATAATCACATTGAATAAATTACAGCTATACCCCATAAAAAGAATATGTAGGCCTATAAACAAATGAATAAATAAAGACTTTAGACAACATGTAAAATAAAGACCTGCTTTGTTGAGAGCAGTAACTCACAAAATATATCATGTGTCATCTGTATACAAAGTGAAATTGGTCGCACATGAAAAAAGGAAAAAATAAATTGTGCCCTTGTCAGTGTAGACCTATTAATAGAATCTTAATCCAATAATACAATTACATCCTGACAAAAGCAAAATAAATACACATGAAAAACATCAAAAATAAAAGCAGATGCCTCCTCCCACAAACTAAATACGTTATAGCCTTAGCTGTGTGGGGGGGTTGCTATTTATAATTTACAGCTCCCGTGGTCTGTTCAAGCCTTCACACAAACTAGCCTACCTGGAGCTTTGACCTGGGCCTCCTGCTGCTCAACACGTGTCCACCTTCTTTGGCTGCAGGGAATTTCTAGTTTTGCTGACAATAAAACCAGCTTAGAAAGAGGTTGATGAGGCAGGGGTGCAACGCAAGCGCTTTGTTACAGTTGCCGGCCACGGATAACGGTCCGCGTTTCATCTCCACCACTCAAGGGAGGACCGGGATCATGTTTCGACCTGTCTTCTAAAAAGTCCTCCAGTTCCTTCCTTGCTGTTACAGTCACTCGTCTAAGGACAGGAGGAGCTCCATTTCTCGCTCTTTATCAGTTTATGCCTCTTTTCGAATGCTGTTGATAATCATGGCAACGGTAGAAGCTTCCTGGTTCCCCAGTTTTTACCATGATTAAAAATAAACCACACTGTGAACCTCGGTCTCACATCAGTAGGTGTGATGTCCACATTATCACATTATCAAATTAAAGCAGGTTAAGGTACTTAGTGCCAGAACACGATGAGGATGTGTTAGGCAGAAAATTGGTCTCATTAGCGGTCTGTTACTTTCTACCATACAGAGAACTGCTCAGCAACATATGTGTTCATTTGGGATATGAAATTAGGCTGAATAATGAGCAAGAGACATCCCTACTTTCAGAGGCGATATAAACAAAAGGATCAGGCAGCGAGGCAAAGGTGGAAGCAAATTATAATTACCCTTGTTGCAATAATGGTCTAATTTGACTAAAAAAGGAATTGTATTTTCACACAAAAAAAAGCATTTTACAAACACTGTAGGTTTTCCATAAGGATTGCATGACTAACTAAAAAAATTAAATATGTCAATAGAAATTAAGCTATTTGATATCAACAGTCAGCCAGCCGGGAAAACATTAAGAAGTAGCTTAAGAATTTTTATACCTGCAAGTATACTTTCAACAAATTAAAAGAATCAATAGCGAAGTAGAATATTTTGATACTTTTTCCACCCTTTCACATAATATATTGAAAATGCACTGAATTATTTGTTTGTTCCAGCATGGTATGGTGCTCCAGCAATCTAAATTAGATATGTTTCCAAATGGGAATCTCATGAGGCTACGCTAGACTAACAAATCCTACTGGTTGGTCAGGGCACTACTGAGAAATATCATTGTCATACTGCAGTAAAAATAGACTGTGAGGGTAATTTGTAATTGCGACAATAAATGCCCAGACACATGAATAAATAACCATAAATCACTTACTGTGCAGGCTCTCTATTCAGACAACGCATCATAATGTCAAGCTAATTGACTCCTGATTAGTCTCTGGTTTGTCAAACCTCTGCTCTGAGACAAACTCTAAGCACTGATTGATCTCATGCTGCCTGTTTTGTCTGTGTCCTGCAATGGCGCACTCTTTTATTTTACTATTTTATTCACGATCAACAGGGTGACTTATTCTGGCTGCTTGTCATGATGATTGCACATTGTGGCATTTGGCTCTAAAAAATGCAAACCCTTGATTGTACTTCATTTTCTGATTGCTGCATTTATCACTTTCAGGTAAAAACGCTCTTCATCTGTCTTCGAGGAATGGACATTCTCTGTGTGTGCAGAAACTCTTGCAGGTAAAGTGGATTTGTACTCCTATGGGGAAAATTGCCACATTACAAGATAGCGTCTCATATCTTGTTGTTTTTTTGTTGTTGCTCGTGCTGGTCTACTGTACATACTGTATGTTCCACAGAGCAGCTTCCCAGTCACTGGTCAGTCCGAGCAGTTTCCCTTTCAGCTTCTTTAAATAATTATTGCCAAACAGCTCTGGCAGCTGAGCCCACTCCGTATCGGTCAACAGTAGGCCCTGTTGAGTCACCATGACCCACTGGAGGATTTATGTGTTTACAATGAGGGGGCTATCTCTGCAATATTGTGCTCTCATAGCGTTGTAGCCCTTCCCCCTGCCCCCGTCTCTCGCTTGGCAGTGATCTAACAGAGGTCGCGGCTGTTGGCAGGGGGTTGTCAGCGGTGTTGACAAGCCTACCCTCCTGCAAACCGTCCATTCTTGGTGCCGTCATCACACCAGACATAGCAGCTGGACGCCAACACCCACCACCTCCACTATCTCCCTCCGTCAGCCTCAAGGTATAGGATATCCCCCCTCCATGCTTCACCGTCAGCTCCCATTGCCGCTCTACCCCCACCCCCCCCCTCGCTTTGTCATTTGAGCGTGCTGCTAATTTTTGGCCGTTGTTGCTAGAGAGAGTTGGGTTTTTATAGTGGGGGAGCTCACTGGCAAGCTTACCCAGCAACATCAGGCCCCCTGTTAGCATTGAGTCCTCAAGGCTTTCATAGCAGGCCCTCATCACCACAGTGGTGCAGTCACTGGTGTCCAACCAGCTGACTGACTGTGTAGAGATGTCACAAGCATATCAGCACAGCGCCACTTAGCCTAATATGACCTGCTTGCTGTTGCCTCTCAGGTTCCACTGCCAGCCAGTGGAAATAAATGATTTTGAGACATTGAGACAGCTTTGAATAACTGAAAATCCAGGCTCAGGTCACATACTCAAGAATTAAATCAAGCTAACTTCATTATCCACACAGAAAATGGGTCGTATTTGACCTATTGAGTTGGCTACATAGGCTGTAATGCAGAGAGCCGAACCACCAGTGGGTATTAGTAGTGACTCATCAGCTTCATATCCAGGAGTTTCATTATATACTTGGATTGCAAAAATTATGATTTAAGCCTTGTAGTCCTTTAAAGAATGGCAGTATGCCATCATACTCTACAGCAAACTTTCTTAAGTGTGGCTCTTAGATATATACAATAAGAAATAAGCGTTGTACTTAATTATTTTACACTACAGGGATATTTCAGCACTAGTAAAATAATTTGCTTCACTTGATCCTGTTGTTTCAAACTGTGTTTATGTTGTTTTACAGCACAACTGTCCTGTTGGAAATGTGGACCTACAAGGAAGAACAGCTCTCCATGATGCTGGTAAGACTCGACTCAGTAGTGACTCTACTCTACTTTACTCCACTGGAGTACTGACTCTACTCTACTCCACTTGAGTACTGAATGTACCCTACTCCAGTACTGACTGTACTCTATACTAGTACTGACTCTATTGGGATCTGTTTTAGTCCTAACTCTACTCTCTTCTGTTTGAAATAAATGAAAACCCTGACAAGCCAAAGCTCTTTTATTATATTTAATGTCTACTACATTACACATTTTAAATAAAAACTCCCATTGTAATAGTGAAAAAGTGATTGATTTTAAAGAGCACTTGTTTTTCATCATATATTTTTCAATCTATAACCCCAGGTCCATGCTACTGCTTGAGCTCGGCTGTTGTATACATGTTTTTCAGTAGTAAATGAGATGAAATGATTGCAGTCGCTTCTACTCTTTCTCTCCACAGTCATGGCAGGCTGCTCCTCCAGCGTGAAGCTTCTCTGTGACAGCGGGACGTCTGTGAATGCCAGTGATTTTGTGAGAATTGATATTTCACACAGTGTGTTGTAATGGTCTTTCATTGTCCGTTTGTTTAGTTACCATTGTATAAAAGCGTATTGATCTTCTCGCTCCTTAAAGACCTTGCTAATGGCAGTTATTAACTTCATGTACGGTCAGTTAGAATAACACAAAAGGGTATTCACTCCTTAAACTTAGACCCTTGACCCTTGAGCGCTCTCTTTTGTTCTGGATTACTCTGGGCTTTTTTTTGCTTGTAGGTGAGAGACAAATTGATTCTTTAGATTGAACTGTATCGGACTGTATTGTGTTGTAAATGTGATTTTTTTTTTATGGATAGATGTGCCTGTGTGTATTTAGCTGTATGTTTTTGGTTTTTCTCCAGGATGGCAGGACACCTCTGGTTCTGGCAACCCAGATGTGTCATCCACGCATCTGTCAGCTGCTGCTGGAGCGAGGGGCTGATATCACCATCCGAGACAAACAAAACAAGTAAGAGACATCAAATACTGTAAATTCTGTACTAGCTATGAACATTTACCAGAAATGTATTTAAGAAAAAGAAGTATATCTGAAAGACCATTTACCTCACTTTCCTTGGGGAAGGGGACTATACAAATATATAGTAGAAAATGAAAGAAAACTGGATCATTGTGAAAAGGGAGACATGAAAGATTACAGCAGTTTGTACAGTAAATTTGTATATTTTTGTATACATTTGTATAGCCTGGCTAGCAAGGCATGCTGAAGAAAATATTTTTTCTGTTTGTAAAGGGTATTACAATTCACAAAAGTCATGGCTTAATTCTATACATTGCAGTAATGTCCTGATTTCACACATTTTTAACTGCAAAACTGCACTATTTCAGTTTAATATAACTTTTAATGTCATAACAGTCATTATATAGTCATATTACAAGTTTTGCCTGACTTATTTATTGTGGTTTCTCAGCAGCATTTGTAATGCAAAGCAAAAGCAGTCCAGCTCAGTTATCACAGCATTTAATTATTCAGCAGTAGCTGAACGAAATGCTTGGTGAATTGTTGTTTTTGCCAAATGTTTTGATTTGAGAGCCTCATATTCAATGAGCTCATAGGCCGTCTGTGTTGACCCCCTCAGGACAGCGCTGATTCTGGGCTGTGAGTACGGCTGTAAGGATGCAGTGGAGGTGCTGCTGAAGAGCGGCGTTGACGTGAAGGCAGTCGACGGCTTGGGTCACGATGCATTTCACTACGCTCGCCTCAGCAAGAACCCGGAGCTTGTTGCGATGGTCAAAAGTTACCTCGACAAAGCCACCAGAGGTTAGATGGCAAAACACCAGCAGAGTCTGCACATAAAATAATCCTGTAGCCACTTGTTTGGAATAAATACAAGAAGAGCATAATAAGCATGATCATTGATAGCAACCATGACTGATCAGACCAATAAAGAAGGAAGGAAAGCTTCTGGATTTAAACTTCGGTCTGACGTGACGGTAGTAGGTAGTGCTGTTGGTGTAGAAATACTGTGGAAAAAAACATCTCACAGTTTTTACATCACTTAAAGCTGAGAGTCTTGAACATCATTCACTGTTTGTTTCAAAAAAGATCATCTACATACACATTTTCAAGGTGAAAGTTGATTTAGATGAGGAGTATCAGGTGTTTAGACTTGCTCTGTTTAAGCTACATGACTGAAATGAATGTTGGTATTTTCATAGGCAACAGCAAAGTGTGGCACATGTTGACTACACTTTGGAAAATGTCAAACCAGAATACATGCAGGCAAAAATAGCTAACACCCTGATGCTGTTTTGCTTTTAAATTCCATTGGTTTGTTAACATTTTTACACTGTAAAAATATAGAATTATTATCATTGCAGCTACATAAATATTGTGGCCTCAGTCCATATGGATTTATATTTTCTTATCAGTTTTCAACACTTCTCATTTTTAATATCTCACAGTATTTATAGCCATAGTCTTGACTTTCATGATTATTTCCCGATTCCATATTTCTCTGATATGTTTGTGTTTCCTTTTGTCCTTTTGCGCACCCCCTTCCTCAAACATGTTTTCAAGGAACACTGTTGTGTAAACTTACCTGTTTTTTGTCAAATCTTGATAACATATGGGAGGAGAAATGAAATCTGAACTTTGCTGTTTTCTTGCTTTGTTACAGATAAAGAGGCTGCAAAGATAGAACAGTGGAAGCGACAGGTAATCCTTCAGCATTCAGTTTAATGGCTAACATCATCCATTAGACCTCACCTATAGTGAGGAGTAGTAGTTGTTCTGCACACTGCGTTACATATTTTAGAAGACCCTCGTGTGTTCATACAGCATGATGAGAATAGCAATGAACTGACAGTTTTGTAGCTGTTTTGTTTCCACGGTCCCTTTGTTAAAAGAGGGCCAAGGTTGCTGGCATCCCAAATGCATCGTTTTGTTAAGTCAGAATCCTTCCTGTCCAGCATTCAAATGCTAAGACTCTCAAGATTCTGCATTTTCTTCCAGTTGTTCCCCATTTCAAATCATTTTCTTTTTGCTTGGTGTTGTTTAATACAGCCTTTTCATATTTCTGAACCTGTAAGGTACTCGCCACTGCTCACATGTACATGACTGCCATCTAGTGGTTATAAGTGAGAGTTGTTACATATGGTTTCGTAGCCTTTGGTCATGTTATATACTCAAAACAGTGGTTGTAAAAAAGATCCTGTCTCATCTGCAGCATTCAGTGGAGAGATCAGAGGCAGCGGAGGTTAACAGAAGGGATCAGATCATACATGTAAGTGCTGTATAACTTCAGCCTCCCTGTTCCACTCAAACACACATTCACTTGGCTTCACTCATAAGCAACTTATTTGCTTGAATTCACTGCATTCAAAAACCAAATCAATCATCAAGACATCTATAGCCATAAAGTACTGATGAATTATTAGTTTTTAGCATTCAGTAATTTTGATTGGTTTATGTTTGTAAGCTTCGTGATTTTATGTGTGGATGTGTTTTAGGACTTGGAGAGGCAGAACGAGACCCTGCAGGAAAGTCTCAGGAAGTACCACCAGGAGCAGAAAGCCCTGCTGGATAAAGTTAACATGCTACAGCAACAGCTCACACAGGTAAGCAATGCAACAACACAGCAAGAGCTACTGAGCTTGATAAAACTTGCTTATCCTTCATTCTTGGCTTGTGTTTTTCAGTGCACATGGTTATCTGTGGGTGGGTAGATCTGAGGGTCCTACTAGAGGTTTGGCTAGCGAATATAAGCAAATATAATAATAAAAGCTGAGCTGAGTCACGCTCTCTTGGCCTTGTATAATAGTCCCAGGTTCTGCTAATAATAATAAATGTGATTTAGGAAATGTTTAATAATTTAATTTCTAACCACAGGCGTTTCTTTCAGAGGAGGCAGAACAGGCTTTTAATACTGATTGCTTATATAAAAAATTAAAAAAATGACTTCTTTGAAATGCTACATTCTGTGAGCATATTAGAGTCTTCAATGTTAGCTGGCAGAATAATGTCCATTCACAAAAGCACAAGGAAATTCAATTAATTTTAGTGGCATTTTGTCAATTATACATCCCTCAGTTGACTGTATATCTGATCTTTTTTTTTCATCTGCAGGAAAAGATAACTGTGGAAGACACTCAGAAAGAGGTATGAAACTAAAATGATTTCTTGGACATTGTGGGCCTCATTTACAAATTTCTTATTTGTTTTCTTAAGTTTGTTTGCAAGAATCTTCCACTGGACGCACATTATATTCAACATACCTTTTAATATACAGCAGTAGCTGTACAGCAGACAATAAGAGCAAATGAAAGCCTGGGAAAGACTTGGGAGGATGTTGCTGGTGCTGTATCAACACACAACTGTAGTGACGGGAAAAGGAAGGCAGCACAGTGTGAAATGCCACTCAATTGTGACTTGATGGATAACATCCAACCAGGTCCACACACTCAGGATTTGAGGTCAAGTGCTGTAGCAATTCAAAATGTTGTAATTTCCTGAAACAAATATTTAAAAAAAAATGTCCTAGTCTCGTTATGAAAGTAGGGAAAGAAAGACCAACTAAAATGAAAAATCTGTGAATCCCACAAATTTCTTTGTGCACAAGTTAAGAAGTGTGCTTTAGTGTACTACAAAGAACTCTTCAGTTTATCAAAAACTAATACAAATAATTAGCTATTGCTAACAGCACTGAATGAAGCTGCGTTTCTATTTCTTTTGATATGAATAAGCAGTTCTTGAGGTGAACTCAGACCCAGGCTGTATTTGCCGTCATTCAATTCGTCAGTCGCCATTTATTCATCTGAAAGTCTCTGGTTACTCTCGCTTGACTCTCTCATGCCTTTTGCTTTTCTTTCTCTTGAATCAGAAGGAGCAGTTGAAGGTGATACTCAGTGCCAAAGAAAGAGAGGAAGGGGCTCGAGGCCTGGAGACTGTCAAGGTCCAGCTGCGAAGCACTTTGGTCAGTGACTTTATACATATCTGATTTCTACTTGAATCCTCAGGGAAATCAAATCGGTTTTTAAGATTTTTTTATTTGTATTCAGACTTGATATGTATATTTAGTAAGTACTTGCTTTACATTGTGATTTACATTTTGTTGTCCTGAGAATTCAGTATTCATATCTGAAGGCTGAAAGTCTTAAATTGTTGTTTATAAGTTCTTTGTTGGTATACGTCCAGTTGCCAGTTTATTAGGTACAGCTAGCTAAACCTAATGCTCTAATACAACAGCCATGGAATAAATCCTCCCTTCATGGAGGTCATAATGTTCCAGTGTTAAAAATATCATTACTTTAAGTCTAAAAAGTCTCAGTTCAACTTTGTAATGAGTATGTGTATCTATATGTATTCACAGGGGGACTATTCCGGGCAGTCTGTTATCAAAGGTGAGCTTCCTTCCATTTCTTGAATCATAAAGAAAAATTTGATACCATTATTTCAAACTTCACCAGCAGACAATGAGTATGTTTGAATGTTTTGTTTGTTTTGCAGGTAAAGAAAACACTTTGGTCAAACAAGCTCACAGCCTGGATTCTGATCAGGTACGTTTTTCATCTGTGGAACAGTTTCGTATGACTTGCAAATGTCTAAATATACAGTGTTAGTTTGCATCTAAATCAAAGGAGGAAAAAAGCTGAGGTGACCTTGTGGAACAGCATCTATTGTTTACTCTCAAATGAAGTGTTTGGCTTTCCATAAAAATGACTAATAATAATAATTTTTGTCACAGCATTGCTTACAGTAATAATTCAATTTTTGTTACATTTGGTGTGTTTGTACCAATATGTTTTTGCTCTGCAGATGCTCCAGAATCCGGCCATGTCGCGTTCACTGTCCAAACTTCCAGAGAAGAGTCAGCCCACTGTAGGCTGGGACCTCTCCGGTGAACTGGATGCACTCCGACGAGAACTTGAGGCGGTCAAGACAAGACAGCAGGCAGCGGAGGAAGAGACGGCACGGCTTCAATCTGCCCTGAACCGTAAAAACCGAGAGTGCCAAGAGCTGGTTCAGAGCCGAGACACCATCCAGAAACAGGCTGACCAGCAGGTTCAAGAACTCGAGGACGCCTTAGGGGACGTCCAGAAGAGGATGCTGGATTCTGAGTGTAAGGTCAAACAGCTGCAAGCCCATGTTGTCGCTGTTAAAGAACACTTAGGAGGCCAGGCGACAGAAGAACTGCGCGCCCAGCTCCAGGATATCAAGGTCAAGTATGAAGGGGCTTCAGCCGAAGTGGGGCGCGTTCGTAACCGCCTCAAACAGAGCGAGAAGGCTTTGGAGGAGTACAAGAGCAGCGAGAGCCAGCTAGCAGCTGAGGCAGAAAGGCTGAACCAAGACCTGGGAGCTCTGACTGCAGAAAGAGATGAGCTAGCAGAAACCCTTTTAGAAATGGAAAGCCAGTTGAAGGAGACACAGACTAAACATGGTAACACAGTGCCAGCTGAGAAGTTTGACAACATGAAAAACCTGCTGACGAATGCGGTTGACGAGAAGGAACGTCAGATTGCTGAGCTGAGGGAAGACTATGATCGTGTGCTGGAGGAGGTGGCAGAGCTCCATCGAAAGCTGGACGGTCCGTCATCCCAGGGAGGATCGGGGGCGATGTCCGCTGAGGAGCAGCAGAGGATACGGGCAGCTCTCGAAGAGCAGAATGCTTCATTGAAAAGGAAACTAGTCGATGTGACTGCCAAAAGCCAGGCTCTAATTCACGAGGTCGAGGAGAGTGAGGAGGAAAGAGATATACTACGAGAGCAGCTGGATGAGCTCAACAGTAGGATTGAGATCGACTTTATACCCATGAAGCATCACGAGGACGCTCGGAGGAACATGGTAACGGCTTTGGAGGAGCTGGAGGACAAACTGGTGGAAGCCAGCGAACGTTACGGAAAAGCAGAGGCACAAGTCCAGCAGCTTCAGACCGAGAGGGCCACCCTGCAGGAGAACATCAGCAGTCTCCAAAGTGCCAGTGAGAGACACCAGAGTGAAATGGACGCTTTGAGGTCTCAGAATGCCGACCTGATGAAGAAACTTGAACTTTTGCAGAGGAGATGTGAAGACAGAGATAAAGAGTGTGTACAGCTGACCACACAGAGCCAGACTCTGAGACAGAGCTTGGATGGAGAGTATGTTCCCAGACAGCAGCACGAGAAAGTGAAGATGGAGTTAAGTTCCACCTTAGAGAGTGTTAAAGCTGAGATGTTGAAGTTTGAGACCAAGGAAAAAGAAAGTGGGGAAGAACTGAAGAAAGTGAAAGAAGGAAATGATAAGTTGAAAGAAGAGTTGGAAAAAGTCCTGTTGGAGATGAAAAAAGACTGTATTAGTGTAAAAGACCACAAAGCTATCACAGATAAGTTGAATGCTACTGTGGTTCAGGCAGAGAATAGAGCAAACGAGGTGTCAGGGATGTATGTGTTGGCCCAGGAGGAAACTGTAAAGCTTACCCAAGAACTGGAGGCTCAGAAGAAAGAACTTGATACCATACAGGAGGCTATTCAGTCCAAGTTTATCCCACTGACAGCAGCTGAGGAAAAAGAGCACTCTTACAGTGCCCAGGTGAAGGAGTTGACGGTTAAGCTGTTGGAATTGGAAGAGAAGTATAACAAAGAAAGGTCAGCCGGAGAGAGCAACAAACAGGAGAAAGACACACTAAAGGTTGAGATTGAATCTGTTCAACAGAGACTAGACACTGCTCTAGTTACCAGTGAAAAGCACAAGGATGTGGAGGAAGAGTTCAAGAGTAAATTTGAGGAATTGACTCAGAAGTTGGTCAACTTGGAGCAGCAGCACAAGGAGGTAACAGTTCAGAAAGCTGATGTTCAAGACCAGAATGCCCTCTGCAACACTCAGATCCAGAATCTACAGGAGCGTCTGAAATCAGAGTTGACTCGGATAGCAACATATGACACAGAGCTTAGAGCCCTTCACGATGCCATGCGGCAAGCCCAGGCCGACTGCAAGAAAGCAAGAGAGGCACAGCAGGAGGAGGCCCAGAGGGTTTGTGCCTTACAGAAAGAACTTCAGGAGCGCCGCGGGGATCAGGCATCTCTGCTACAACAACAGACCAAGGCCAAGGAAGCCCTGGAGGCTGAAGTCGCTAAGCTTCGAATGGATCTCCGCGAAGAGGAGGAGAACAACGCCCAGAGAGCTGAAGACATATCTGCCCTGCAATCTGAGCTGCTTCAAGCCACACAGGCGCTCGAGGAAATTCGCTATAAGGAAGACCAAATGAACCAGCTGAAGAAGGAGAAGCAGCAGCTGCAGGAGGAGGCTGCCAACCTGAGCAACAAGCTATTGAGCTTAGCAGAAGAGTGCGAGAAGGCTCATCTGGGGTCAACGCAAGCCAGGGAGGGTGAGAGCAGGGCCAGGACAGAGATGGAGGCTGTCCAGGAGAAGGGACGCACCATTGAGAGAGAAATTAGGGAGCTGAAAGAGCGATATGATGAGTCGCTCAGCACCATCTGTGATCTTCAGAGGAGGATTCAGACGTCAGCTCAGCAGACTGAAGCCAAAGACAAGAAGGTAGTAAAAAAAAAAAAAAAATGACATTAAGATTTAACTATTAATAGATTTTACAGTGCTCAGTCATGGTTTTATTATTTAAACTACTTTTGGTACAGGTAGTATGTGTGTTTAACTATAGCTTAATGTATCTACTATAAATTAGTATACTATAATATCGTAATCCAGCTTGTTTGTCTGTTTTGACTCTAAGCAAAGAGTCTGCATTTGTTTCTATTTCTACAGATTCATTTCTTCTTTCAGGTTTGTTACGTGTTTGATACAGTAATGAAAAAATGTATGAACATTAACGTTAATATTTGTGTGTGTGTGTGTGCGTCAGATCACAGAGTTGCTGACAGATGTTGAGCGATTGAAGCAGGCACTGAATGGTCTGTCCCAGCTGGCTTACACAAGCAACGCACCTAATAAGAGACAAACAATGCACATGGACACTCTTCAAGCCCAGATCAAGAGCCTACAGCAGCAGCTGGCTGTGAGTGGACAATTATGTAAACATATGCATGTTCTGCTTTATATTTAATTAGATTTAGTGCACAGTAACTGTCTATTTGTTTGTGACTGACTGAAAAACAACTGCAGGACCTTCATTTTCATTTGATATTGAGGGACATTTACAAAATGAATGCAGCAATCTCCTCACATTAGTCATTTTGGTTTATTGGCTCATCAGGTAGCTAATAGAATAAAATATACAAATACTACATTAAGTGACTGATTTATCATAGTAATCGCATTGTGTATACCTCCTTGGTGAATAGGGGTGAAAATAAGAACCTCCGTTGCTGTAGTTGAATCTTGCCAGCAAACATCATGCCTGAAAACTACACTAAAAAACTCCACTCCTTTTATATAACATACAACCAACCTAACTGTAACTGGAAGATTTGTAATGTGAGTGCACCGCATCAGTATTTACTGGCCAGCTGTTGAAGACATGGCAGCATTAACCAGTGTGTCGTCTTTCTCCTTCTGCTCCATTAGGATGCTGAGAGGCAACACAGGGAGGTGGTTTCAATTTATCGAACTCATCTTCTCAGTGCAGCACAGGTACGTTCCTCTCATTAATCTCTGTTGAAAGTGAGAGTTGTCTGATTTTCTTCCTCTGCACATTGTCTATTCAGAGTCTGTCTCATTCCCATCAATGGTCTTAATTAAAATAATTTAGGTTCTGTTATTCAGACGGCTTCGTGACCTTTTGATGAGTATTTTAAGAACAACAATAAGGAGGTTGAACTCGCAGAGATTCAGTGATCTGAAAGTGGAGTTCATGAAAGAATAATTAAACTGATTATTAAAATTTTAAAGTGCTCTTAAATGTAACTTGTTTTGGAAAAGAGATGAATGATTTCATTAAAACACATTAAGACCCATTATTTGATGAAAGCTGACTTGAGTCAGAAAATACATTTTGGAGAACCCAGATGTGTTCGGTCTTTATCATTTAGCATTTAACATGCTCCGTGTCAATCCTGGGCCATTCCCCGCAACTTTTTCACAAATGTTGTTGGCTAGTCATAGCTAGGCTAGTCTCGCCATCCATATGGCAACAGAAAGTAATAGTGAGAAATGCTGTCTGACTTGGTGTAGAGGTGCAAACAGGAGCTCAAAACTGCTCCAACGCACGGTGGGTCTGTCACAGCTGCAGCAGTTAGCTCTAGTTAGCTTTCAGTCAGCAGACCTCTGAAGGGTTGTATGACACACGGGCAATGCACATTAACACAATAGATTATCACACCATTGCAAACATTGAATGGTATGTATATGGAAAAGATGTTTATGAAATCACACCTGTTTTATCAAATCATGGTTGTGCTTTTGTCAAATCAACATCAACCAAGTTTTGAAAACAACTTTCAGCACTTTGTCAACACCCGAATGCCAGAGGTGATTCATATGTTTACGCTAAAATGTGTTGTGAAATGTTGTGTGACAGCCATTGCAGATGGATTGGGAAAATATAATGGTATTTGTAATGGTTGGAAAGCCTGTGGGAGCAGGCTGCAAATTCACTCATCAAAACAGGAAACCTCGAAAAGGCCAAAATGGTACAACAAAATATGGACTCAGCCCAGTTATTTAAAATGTAGGTGTAGGTGCACAGTCGCTGTCAGGAGCTGAAGCGCAGAATGATCTGCTGTGTGAGTAATTGACAACAGAGCTTCCAGTGAGAAATGTGGTACAAATGGATTAACTGAAGCCCGTTCTGACTTTGTTTCTCTCTAAGGGCCACATGGATGAGGACGTCCAGGCCGCCTTACTGCAGATCATCCGCATGAGACAGGAGTTTGTGTGTTAAAGCTTCCTCCAACAAAACAAAATGCCGCCTGCTGACTCAAATTCACCATTCTCACATCTCCCACTGCAGAGTCGTCCTGCTGTGGCCCCTGTGGGTGCCCGGTGTGTGTTTGTGTTTGTCATTTCACAAAATTTCTGCTCTGAAGTCCTTTTCGTTGTAGTACGTAATCTCTGTGTTGTGGGTGAAAGTGAATAACTGTAGATTTTAGACACAAACGTGTTCTAACTTCAGTAGAAACGCAGCAAATGAAAATTTACTTAAATGCTATTTTATCAATTCCTGTATCAAACTGACCAGTGAACTTAATGATATTCATATACACAGGAACATTTTTAACATTTCTTTTACAGTACGGTATGTGAAAAAGCATTTCCATACAGTTCTGTCAGATATATTATACATGTTTTTTTTATCCAGCTTTAACCCCTCATATCAAGTGATATGGGAGTTATTGGAAATGTAGGTCCCTTTCATAGATCCCTCGCTCTTGAAATGCTCATCTGAAATGTAAAACAGACATGAACACAAAGACCACTTTTCACATTCCCACCTGACAGTCAGCTCTCATACAGTATGTTTGTGTTTAACAGCAATGTTTGCTAGAATTTGAAGGATAGGTTCGCATTTTTTTCAAGTTGACCTCAAAGAATAGCTTCACAATTTCTCAAGTCTGTCTTTGAACTTTAGTCAGGTGCCCATGTGAACACGGAAATAGGTTTAGCTTGCTGTAATCATTTCTCCTGTTCATACAGGCCACTTAAAGATCCCTTCATAATGTACTTTCAGTGTAAGTGATGGGAGGTAAAATTCAAAAGGTTATCTGAAGTCCTTGTTGAGCTGCAGTGACAGATAGCGACAAAAAGAGTGAATTTTGCACTAAACCGAAGATATCCACTTGATTTGATGCCTCAGATTAACTTCAGATAAACTTTGGAGCATATTTGTCCACAGAATGACGACTGTTTTGTCCCCCATCACTTACATTGAAAACACATTAGGATCTTTTAATGTCCAGTATGAACAGGCGTAATGATTACAGCAAGCAAACCCTATTTCAATGTACATCTGTGAGTAGTGTTTTTAGATGGACTAAATTGTCAACCTATCCTTTTAATACAACCCTCATTGAAGGAGTTCTTGGTCTCTGTAATCTGACTGATGGTGAAGAGATCCTTTCTTAACATGATTCCAGTGGAAGAGATGGGGATTCTGCGCAAAAATGAATTTCAAGTTTAACCATAGCTGATGTGAGGCTTCAGCAATATGAATTGGTCTCATAAAGTGGGTTTCTTTCAAGGTTACTGTCTTTTTTTAGTATGAAATTCCCCAAACAGTGTTTTCTTGCTGAGCCGCAGGGACATCACTAACAAAAAAACTACTTTTTGCACTAAAATCTCGATGACTTTGGACGTTACCTTTGTGATTAGACTAACTCTGGCGGATTTTGTCGCCCATCTCTTACATTGGAACAGTATTATTAGGAGGCTCCTTCACGTCCGCTATGGACAGAAGGATTGATTACAGCACCCAATACCTCTCTCCATGAACATATGGGCATCTGAGTATTATTTTAAGACAGACTCTAAAGAATGAGAACCTATCTTTTACCCTTGTTCATGTCAGTTGTAACACTTCAGCTACTTTCTTGAGACTGAACTCATTTTGTGGCACAGTTATCATTTTCTTCTGGAGGTCCAAACTAGCTCATTAGTTTTCAGAATAAATCTGAATGCCAAAGACCCTGAGGAGGGTAAAATCATCCAAATCTAAAACTACTCGCCATTTTGGTATGTGGTAGATAGTCTTGTTAGACAGATTTGGGAGAGCTCTCAGTTGTGTCGCTCAACACAGTCTGGACGTAGTTTGTGCTGGATTTGAGTCATAGGGCTGTGGAGTGGAGATCTCTTGCTGTGTCCTACAGTTTGCGGTGGCACGTCGTCCTTTTTGTTGAAACCAGAGTGTCCTCTAGTGGTGAGACTTGGCAGGCCAAGTTGATAGAAATTGTAATAATAAGTGTGGCTCAGGGGTGGGCAGTTGTTGTTTTTGGGAGCTGTAACAGCTGCATGTTTGTACTCAACATGGGTATTATACATCTTACAGATAGTTGAGAGACTATATAAAATGTGAATGTAAACCTAAATATGAGCTTCATCAGCTCATGTCTGTTGCTTTGTATTACATTTAAACCTTTTTAAAGACAGTAAATGTCCCAGCTGAAGCTTGACTTAATATACAACCTGATTTATGCAGCAGTGAACTTGCAGCTCTCTTACAGCAAGGGTTGCGTACCCCTGAGCCAGCTCTTTGTGACTCTTGATGGTGTAGTGTAGTGGTGTTGTGATTGTTGAGCGAGTCTCTCTTATGCCTTTACACTGATATATTTTTCATAGCTTTGTACTACTTTAATTACTGTACTACAGTGTGACAATTCTGATATTCAGCAGGTCTGGAAGTAGAACGGCACAAAACACTTTCAGGGTAACATTTACCGTAGGATGCCATTTGATAACCATAGAACAGATTCCTTTATTTATGTGGATAGACAATAGTTATAGTTATTTGAAGCACTCCTGTCTTTACCTGTCAGCTAACACACCTTACCAAGTAAACTTTCTTGCTCTGTTTTTTTATTTTTGGCCAAAAACTGTTTACACCAACAGATAGTACAGTAGCTTTCTAAAGCAGATGTTAGGGATTAACACAAATTTTTATGGATATTCGTTTCTGTCGTCCCTCAAACTGTCAACATACACAATAAATTGAATCCAGTTAAATAAATATACTGTATACCAATCTGTTTTCTTTGGCAATAATATTTGTGTTTGTGAATCAGTAATACAAAATCAATAAAAGTGCCTAACATAGAAAACTACATCTTGGTTCATTGTATTTTGTCATTACTACAGTAAGGAATCTCAAAAACTATTAGGTGGATTGCCATGAAAGTTTGTACAGATATTCATGGTCCCCAGAGGATTAATCCTACTGACTTTGGTGACCTTGTGACTTTTCCTTTAGCGCCACCAGCTGGTCCTGGTCCTGAGAAGATGTATTTTAATGACTTTAGAGATCCACTTTTGATAGACTTTCACCATCTAGTCAAACATTACTTTTATTGGTATACTTATATTACAATACTTTATTGGTTTATGCAAAACTAATGATGTTCCCATTAGCCTCAGTTGTATTATGTCTTTTGTGCTAATTAGCAAATGTTAGCATGTTAACACACTAAACTAAGATGGTGAATATTATACCAAACACATCAGCATGTTAGCATTGTCATTGTTAGCATTTTGACGTTAGCATTTAGCTGAAAGTAAAGCCTCGCAGAACTGCTAGCATGGCTGTAGACTGTTACTCTTGTTGTATTAAAGGCTCCTGAAAATCTCTCAATCAGCTTCTTACTATGGCAGATTCTGTGTTTTTGTAGAAGCCCACTGCTCAAAGTCAGAATAGTTTTGGTTATTTTACATGAGAAATTTCTATATTTGTGTTTTTGTTCTTACTTTTTTTTTTTCGATAGCTTGAAGTGGGCGGGGCTCCGTTGGAACAATGTGATAACACAAACTTCTGTGCACCAATCAGGATTAAACAACATTTTAATCAACTTTGGTTGTTTTCTCATGTTGCCAGACCGCCTGTCAATCATATCTAATCATATCTAACTACACCCACACAATCTCATGAAGCAGATTAGTTTGTTGTCCTGAATTTTTCAATGTCGATTTTTGCTCATTTAGTCATGAATTTTTAATGTTACCAAGAAACACCAGGTTTTCAGCGTGTTTTAAGCCATACAGTATGTGTGTGCTTTTGGCTCCACACACTCTGACTTCCCTTGTGGGAACAGCTCAGTTCATGTGGTTTCACTTTAAGTACAATCAACCCAGGAATGAGAGCGAGTAGCTCTTTGGCACACAGCGCTCACTTTTATCTTTGAGCCCGTGCCCCCATTGATTTGTCTGTTGGTCTTTTCCTCTTCGCAAGATTTATTTTTCATTAAAGCTCTTTTCACCGGGATGCCGAGAACAGAGGTCATGGCTATTTCAGTTATCTCATTTCAGACAAATTCATGGCATGCACAGTCACTGAGCGCAGGGGAATTTTCTATTTAAAAAGTTCAATGTGGTTAAATTGGCCTTTTCTCTTAAAAATAATCAAGATTACTTATATTACACAAAAAAAAAATCATTAATACAAGCTTAAAGCAGAACTTGAAGTTTATGAGTAAGAGCTAATCCATCCTTTATTCCTTCCTCTGTTCGCACACACAAACACACAACATGCACACACCCTCTAATTGATACAAGACTTGTCCTGGGTTTGATTTCTTTGAGAAAAGCTTGCTGGTTTCAAGTGGCAGCCATCCCTCCTCTCTACTCCTCCTCCTTCCTTGGTTTTATGATTCTCTTTCTTGCGGTCTGCACTGAATAAGCTGTTCTCAGCAATTATGGCAAATACAATTCAATCTGTTGGTAGATCTCTCTTTAATCTCATTTCCAGGGTCCTAATCAGTACCATACATCCACTTGCGGCCATTTGGTTTACCATTGTAACCCCTTTCCCGGCCGCAAAGAATCTCATCTTTATAAAATTCGTCATCCCAAGAAGGATCAGAGACTTTATTTATGTTGGAGTAAGCCCCGGCCGTCCACCGCATGCATCATGAGTGGTAAACTGGCTGAGGAAGCAGGCGGGTGGTTATATACACATCAGATACACGCCCACATGTTTGCTTCCAGTCCTCTGAGCTGTCACGAACGTTTGTTATCTCACACAGCAGTGTGCCACCTCTGCGGCACTCGTTCCCCGGAGGACTTACTTTGCATAGTTAGCTGTACAGAAACTCAGAGGCCTCTTCTTGTCTTGCCTGTGTTTTTCTGGCCTCACCTGGGTGGTTATATTGACCCTTCCTATTTTACTGTATATGCTCAGATTAACCTGTTTGATTAAACTGTTGTCTGTCTCCAGAGTTCCACCAATTTGACACTGCACTGCCTGTAACACAAGGATCAAAATCGATGCAACGGAAACAGAGATATTGTTTGGTTTTTTTTATTCCACACATTCTCCTTTCTTGGCAAAACCTGGCCTTCATTACCCACAATGCAATTCAACCACCAACAGTTCTGTCAGAGATTGTGGTGTGTTATGCTAGTTGCGGCTAATGTAGCCTCAAGCCGCAAGCCTCAAGCAGAGAAGAGGAGCAGGCTACTGGTAAACTCACTTCCTTCAAACTCCACTCCCACAGATTTTTTTAATTATCAGACTTGTAGTCTTCAGCCCGACCGATGTTTCCACAAGTGACATCACTTGAAACTATTTATCAGACTTCACGCAGCTCCCTCTGGAGCCACAAAAGACTTCATGCCACTTTTTTTTCACAAATGCAGTAGTGCTGTAAGACTTGATGCGCAGAATCAGTGGAGTTCCCCTTTAAGTACAGTGCACACAGCACACTAATCTACAGTGTGCTGTGTGCACTGTACCGTGGCAGTGTCATTATATTTTGCATACAGAAACCAACCAGTGCTCTTATATACTGGAATACTACCAGGCACAGTTTCTTTGTCAGTTTATATAAACTTTATTTAGGAAAATGCACCATGTGAGCACAATATGAAGTGAAAGAACCCTGTTGAAACCCTAAAATATAACTAGTGAGTAAAGTCATCAAATTACCAGAAAGGACTCTGGACTCATGACTCAGGCCTTGCTGTCCTGTCATCTATTTTCTTTTCCTGCTTCCTTCCTTCCCGCTGTTTTACCTTTTGTCTGTCATCCTTCCTTCCTGGTTAATTCCACAGGTCAGGTCGGTCAAGAGGTCTGTGCCATATTTGTCTCCCTGGTGTAATTGCTCACTATTTCTCTGTCTCTAATAGGCCATTACTCAGGCAGTGCCGGCCAGCCAGCCTGTGAGGCTGCACTGGGGGCAGTGAACACGAGGCCAGGGGCCCCTCTTTTTTCATTAGTCCCCTGAGGAATCGGACCACTCTTGGCTCCAGGCCGAGACAGGCGGGGCCCCTTTAATGTTTTTGCAGAGCTCCAAAGCACTTTGTTGCCTCAATAAAGTTCATTTATGGGATAATAAGGCTCTGGAGGACACATGGTGCTGATTTGAGTTGAATGGTTTCAGCATGGCTCACATTCCCGAAACCAAGCTCTGTCTCTCCCATCTCTTTCTTTTATCTCATCTTGTTTCTTTTTCTTTCCCCCCTTCTCACCTTTTCTTGCTCCTCACCTCACATCTCCCTGTGCTCTTTATCTGCCGTCATTTATTATTCTTTCTAACACTTTGGCAGTGTAACTGTCTGATCCTGGGTTGACCTGGGATTTGCACACCTGGGAATGAGTAGCAGCGAGGGGGCAGGAGGCCCTCTCATTTCCCAGGATTTATTCCAGAGCTTTGAGGGGGAAGCTAGTGGGGGTATTATATGAAGGAAGAGAGGCGATCAGACGAATGAAAACCCTCAAGCCCCAAACCCTGGCAGGAGGATCAAGCTTTACATGCCAAGGCTACACCAGAGGCGAGTGCCCCGGACATTTGCTGTATCAAAGGTGTGGAAATACATATATGGGATACATACGTTAAAACAGACTCCTATACTCTGAGGATGGGTTAAAACACACGCACAGATAGATTAGAAACAGGCCCAACCTCCACTTCTTTTTATCCCTTTGGTTATTACACATGAGGCTTACGTGAGTGTTGGCCATCTTTCCCTGAAACCCAGTAAGGACATAGTACACCACTGTATGCTAAACGGTTTCATCTGAGTTCAATGTTTTTCTTTTTCCCTCATTAGTAGTTGGTTAACCACTAATGCTTAGTGTATCTGCTCAGCTTTTCTTCCTCCCTTCATTGACTTAGCAAGAAACAGATGGGCCCCAAACCGCCACATCTCCCTCTCCCTTCTGACTGTCATCCTTCCCACCGCTTCTTTTACAATAATCTCTCGCTCTCAAACGGAAAATCGCCCCAGTTTTGCATGTCTGCTCGTGGCGCAACACATGAGACGGTGTATGTGGTCTAATAGGATAAGGCTTTTGGGGTTGCTTGGTGCTTGGAAACATGGCTGAGGCCACCTTTGGCTGCTTCAATCATCTTAAAGACATTGGGTTAGGCCAGAGGGTGTTAGCTCGAGCTTGTTAGTGTGGTTGGAAAAGGCTGCGTTTGATTCCATGATGAGGACTGGATGAAAAGCTGTGAGTCTGGAGGACTGACTTCGATTTGATGTAGGCGTTTGGGAGCCGCTCCATTTTCAATTGTGGTATCTTGGGATGGCATGCTGGTCGGGTTGCCAGTTCAGCCGAAACAGACCGCTGACACGAAGGGTGCCTCAGTGAAGAGTTATTACATGTAAATGGGATAACTGTTACATATTACTCAGGTTTAAGATACAGACAGAGAATTGAGTGGTGTGGAAATTTAGCTTTGACCTTCTGCAGCCGTACTCTATTTAGAAAAAGTATTTTGATCACTTCAACAGCCTTTTGGCACTGTAATCAGTAGGAAGACCAGGACCCATTTGCTGCGGCTGAATATTTGGAAATGTGTGGAAATGTAACTGACTGTAAAACCACATTTGTGTATCAGCCGAACAAACAAGAGGTTAGTTGGTGAGTTTTAGGGGTGCTAGTAGGTGTATTTTTTTGAATGTCGGAGTGAGCCAGGCTAGCTGTTTCCCCCTGCTTCCAGTCTGTATACTAAGCTAAGCTAATCACTTCCTTGACTCCAGCTCTCTACTAAACTCACCAACATGAAAAGAGTAGTTTCAATCTTCTCATCTAATTCTTGGGAGGAAAGCAAAAAAGCATGTTTCCCAAAGTGTCGAACTATAACTTGATTATTACGAGCACAGTGGGTGTAATGAGTGACATGTCACACAGAGCGAGGCACTTAAAGGAACACTTGGATGAGAAGATAAATATGATAAATATGACGCTATCACCAGCAGCCAGTTTGCTTAGCTTAGCATCAAGACTCTAAACATGAGGAAACAGCTAGCCTGGCTCTGTCCAAAGGTAACAAAAAATCCACCGACCAGCACCTCTAAACCTCACTAATTAACACGACATATCTTGTTGGTTTAATCCAAAGACAAACGTCAAGTTGAGGTTTTATGGGAATTACGACAGCTGGAAGCAGTGATGCTAAGCTAAACTAATCATCTCCCGGCTCCAGCTCTGTACTAAACGCACAGACATGAGAGTGGTATAAATTTTCTCATCTAACGCTCGGTAAGAAAGCAAATCAGCATATTTCCCAAAGCGTCAAACTATTACTTTATTATTAGCAAAACAGGTGTAATGAGCGGCATATCACATGTCACAGAGAGCTAGGTGTTTTAAATAGTTTGCCCTTTTTTGTCAAATGCTCATGGGAAGTCATGTATCACTGGATAATTAGAAAGACAATTTATGTTTGAAGAACAATGTAGAGGTCCAGTTTTCTTAAACTGATCAACAGTCACTGATTGTTCCGTTTAGTAGAGACCAGACTGAGACTTAAACTTAAAGCGTCCAACTCTTAGCCTAATTTGCTGCCTCTTGCCCGACATGAATTAGCTTTTAGTTTTGCTTTGTAGTGGGTTGATGATGATGTAGTGGTTCAGGGGGTTCATTTCCTCAACAGCGCTGGGATTTCAGTAGCGAGGAGGTCAAAAGGTCAAACACTCAAAGTCTCTCTTCTGTCTCAGACGTGGTTTCAGTTGCTGAGTTATTGTCATGTTGGATCGTAGATATTAACTCAGTCTGACTTCAAATCAACTTTATAGGACGGGGCTGGCGGTTAGGAGCTGACCAAGTTATACAAGGCTATATTGTCACACCATCTAATTAGATACATAAAAGGAAACTCTTTTCTTTGGGCGGGAGTTCACGAGATGTAAACAGGCTGCAAAACGGAGACATCTGTATTCATTTTTTCCTTTCTTCCACATTTGGTAATCTTTAGTCAACACGGCTCAGAATCAAGAACTTTTCAATTAAGTTCTTTGCCAAACAAATGTTTAGATTAGAAGTTATTTTTAGCCAAGTTTTGATTGGAGACAGTAACCATGTATGTCAAAAATAATAAGTCTGGAATTTGTGCTGATTTCATCTACTTCAGTACATGTTCTGTGTCTTACTTTAGTACATAACTAAATACATTGACTTCTGTACAATTTTAAGGTACTTGTCCTTATAATATTTCCTTGATCGGTTACTTCATACTTCTACTACATTTATTTGCCAGTTTCCTTTGCGGATTAAGTTTTTACATACCAACCGGATAATGATGATGATGATAAAACACGATGCAATGTCCTAGAATAAACTGTCCCTCAGTATTTAAAGTCATTCAAATAAACTCCAGTACAACCAGCTACAAGTGTACTTCCTACATGCTTTATAACTGATGTCTTTATAAATATTCATTAAAGGAAATTATTAATTCATGATTAGTGACCATATTGGGGTTGTCAGGTTGTAAATCAATACTTTTATGTTTGATGCTTTAAGTACATTTTGCATACCATACTAAAATACTTTTACTTATGTAAACTTTTACTTTTGGAAGTGTCTTCTTCTTTAAAATCCTGCTGAAAACAAGGGTCACAATTGTTATTAGTGATCAGCTTTGATCACAGCAGGCCAGACACCGATACAATGTTGGTACAATGATCAAAATGGCTGGATCAGGCTGAAACATGTTAGATTAAGAGTCAAATCTATTTTTATAATGTGCATACATCCATCATTGTCATTGTAAGTGAAAAATTGGAGGTTATGTACCTGATTTCCACCAATCAACAACAGCAGCTTTTCTACCTTTCTGTAAAGACTACCTCGGGGAAAAAAAGCTACAAAAATAAATAAATGATGAAATCCTAATTGGTTGTTGTGACGTTCCCACACAACAAATGGCATCCTCTTTTAATCACTGACTCTAACCTTTTGATATTCAGGCAGAAAAAGACGTGCTTCGTCACTTCACCCTCACAACGTCCACCCCCGCTGTGCAGTAACCTGATTTAATTGCTGCCCTTTTTTTCCCCCCTCATTAAACATAACTTGAGGGTTTAAATACAGAGTGTTGTCTTCTAATTGTCTGCGTGTCAAAGTGTTTGCCTCTCTGTGATCTCAGCCTCGTTGGACGATGACTGCCTCTTTATGCCTTTGATGCAAATTCACAATGATTGGAGGTTTCCGGCATTCCATCTTGTAATCTCGTGGGAAGTGCTCCTGTTCACTTGATCGGGGTTATTTGGCTTTGACGAGCTGCAGAGGAGTGTGTGTTAGAGAGAGAGTTTTACAGTAGATTGTGTGTGTGTGTGTGTGTGTGTGTGTGTGTGTGTGTGTGTGTGTGTGTGTGTGTGTGTGTGTGTGTGTGTGTGTGTGTGTGTGTGTGTGTGTGTGTGTGAATACATTTTGTTTGTGTGTAAGTATACAGGCATCTCACAGACCTGACTTTCATGGCCTCACTTCAGAGAGAGCTTTCGCTTTGGACAAGATATGTTGCCCTTAGTGAGACCAGAAGGGAAATATTTATAAATCATCCACACAACAAATATTGAACTCAACCTGAGAGGTCAAAGCCATTCGATGGACATCCTCGGCAGAATTGTGCAAATACACCTCCAAGTCCGCCTGCTGACCCATCAGAGCGTCCAGGAACCACATCTCTGACCCACTTAGCTGACTTGTATATCACACACACCGTTCTGACCTATTAATACCAACATGCTCCCTCTGGGATTGTGCTTACTGCTGCTTGCTGGGAGATCAAATGCAAACATCTGGTACTTCAGCAATAAAACAACTTCCAGCATCAAATCTCCACTGTCTTTCTTCACCGTGCTGCATCTGCTTTCTGTTGCTGTCTGACCCATTTGTTTTGATTGTCACGATGTGCTTAATGTGAGTTCTACTTCAGATGGGCATTAAATAACTTTAAAATGCCAGTAATTACTTTATATTCACCTACAGCTGTTGAGTTATGGCAGCCCAACAATGTTTTCTTTCTTTTTTTTATGAATATATAGGAATTGAGAAAGTCTTTTTGTCAAGGTGAGGGAGAGAGTTACAGAAGTTGCTCATTCTGTATTTCTAAAATGCCACTTTTGTCGAGTCCACTGAATTATATTTGTACTCAAAGAGCAGGATTGTTTTTGAGGACAAGTGAAAATGTAGTTAAGGGATGAATGTGTTGAGGTGAACTGCAGATTGGCTTTGAAATGAGTCAGGGTTATCCGTACATTTAAAGGAAGAGATGTGAGTACACATCATGAGGTTGAAAGAACACAGAATTTGTAGAGATTCAACCTTTTTAATCATTGGTGGGTCAAGATTGTATTTCCTATAATATAATATTCTAAAAAAGAGATGGCTGTAATATTATATGTTTTGCATTATCTTTTACATTTCTGTATCCACTGGCAGTGAATATGGTCTGCAGGTCAGAAGACCATCAATAAACTTTATATAAAGAAACTGGAAACAGCCTCAGACATCAGCTGAAATCACTTGGTGAGGTGAATAAAGCATGGTGTACTGGAGAAGTTGTGCAGCATGCTTTGATTTTAATAGTCCCAATATAATTACACACTGTCTTGTATTGTCACCATATTATTCCCCTTTGTGCAAGACAATCATAAGTGCTTGACATACAGTATGCTGTTGATTTATAGGAACATGTAAACTAATGTCTCACAAACATGGTGTGTTGGCAGCTTGACACGGCCGTTGGACATATGGGGGAGGAATTGTTACGTACTTGTGGGTGTATGGCTGTCTAAGTGGACTTTGACCTGTAATTTTATGGATTTGGTGCAACAATTTCAAAATAGAGGAGTAAATCCTTTCGGAGTGCACTCATGAATACAATACGTGGGCCAACAGAGAGTGTATAGTTCAACCCTATAACCAGCACAAGTTCATAGAATAGGATGATCAGCCCACATGTTATGAAATATGGTGAACTGCAGTCTTTGCAGTGTGTCTTCTTAACACGTTCTCATAACTAGCTTGAGGGCTATTGTCAGTTAAAACCAACTGGTGCCACATAAAACTCAGAACTCATAAGTGTGTCATAGAGTCCTAGTAAGGTGATTAAAAATAAAAAATGTGTAAAAAATTACATGGTCTGATTCAACTTAATATGTCAGATTGAATTTTTTTTTTTTTATTGTTACAGTGCAGCAATAAAAAACTGTATAAAGTACCACATGAAGTATGGACCTGGCAGATACAAGCTACTTGTGACATTGTCAAAACTTGTGGAAAACATTGTTTTTTTTCTAACTTTGAAACTGTTTAAATGAACATTTAAGGGGAAAAAACAACTTTCAAGAGGTTAAGTGAAACATGACATTTTTTTTACCTGAGGTTTGGTGAGTTAGCACATTTAAGTAGTTTTACTCGACATTAGCTATTGTTCTATAACTGCAGCATCAGTCTTGACCACCAGAGGACAGCATATCCCCATCTGTTCAGTGCTTGATTTCGGCGAGATCCTTTTTAAAAGCAACAAAACCAAAAACAGTGACACTCCCCTCAGAGAAGATTGTGTTTTTATGCGAGTGAGTTGAGATCAACATCTATCAGTACTGCTGTTGGCACTAACCCCTTTCACATATTTATTACATTTTTCATAGATTTCATCATTTTTGTGCAACACATCCGGCTTCTTGCATGGATGCTGTTTCAAAATCTGTGACTGTTTGGTTAATTTCAAAATTCCTTCAAATAAGGATTGTTTTTTGTTTTTTTACCTTTACTGGCTTCAGACAAAGATCAGACAGCGTCAAGATGATACTGACATACATGGAGGATGTTTATAACAAGGCCACCTGTGAGACAAACTCACTGAAAAATATAATATCTGGATACAGGAAGGAAAGGAGAGGGGTTGCAGGTAGAAGAAAAAAGGTAGTAGCTGAGCAGATAAAATGAAAAGAGAGGTCTTGTTTCCAGCGCTCTTGTTATTGCAGCCTGTTCTGGCTGTCAGAGTGCCTGAGTGAACCCTGACCTCTCTGCCAGCAGCATGAGGAAGTGGTTAGACAGACTCATAACAAGACGTGGTGCTGCCGAGTACTGAGAAACTGAAGCTGAGGGAAGAGAAGTGCATGTTCCCTTTGAGTTTGTCTTTGTTTCTGGTACGGCACCTCAGGCCACCACCACGTGTTCCTGCGCCTCACAAACTCTCTCAGATTGTCTATCAACGATCAGGCCACATGCTTGTGTGTCGAGCTAAACCACATCTCCTCTTTCTCAAAGAGCGAGTGGCCTCATTCTCTGTCTGAAAACCCTACTCTCATGAGAAAAACGGCCCCCAATCCCATTAATTCAACCACTCTCCACTGACCATGTGGGTGAAGTGCAGATGGATAAACCAGGCTGCTGCTCCATTGCACTCGGGCAGTTTCACGCTCATAAACGCAGTTAGGGCTCAGTGAAAGCACACTCATCGTTGAACTCCCGCCCTTTCAATCCCTTCATGTTGTTGTACCAAATTCTGTCTCTTGCTCTGTGTGTGTGTGTGTGTGTGTGTGTGTGTGTGTGTATGAAACACAGACACACACACACACACTCAGCAGTCTGGAGGGGGCATGCCAGATGTCAGTGCTCCGTCTTGGAGCAATTAAACCGGTTGTTATGATGAAAGAATTTATTTGCCATTTGTTTCTCCTGCTCAAGTCTAATTGAGTGATTGAGATCTTAATTAGATTGGCTCTCGTTTTTCACCTCTATTGTTTCTCAGCCTCTTTAATCCCTCATTTGTATTTTAACTGTTGAAGTTATACCTCCATGTTTAAAGACTTCTGTGCTGAGATGGAAAGCAGCTAATTACTGCAAAACCACAGCAGTGACTGGACTAACTTTCACAGCAGTGATGCTTTCTCTTGTGTATTTTTAAATGTCTGGATTTTACTGTGGTTTCTTCTTATTAAAGCAGCTATAATAAATGTTTTTGTATTAACAATAGATCACATGACTGTATGTGAAAGAGGTCACTCATAGTGACACAAACCCACAGAGAATTATCACCAGACTTCCCCTCAGTGTTTTTCACCTAATTTTTTTGGTTTCCTGGCCTGCAACTTTACTGTTCAGTTTTGTGGTTCAGTTTCACTACTCTAAACGCTTTTCCAGCTGTGAAAAAAACTCTGATAAACAACTTACTATATGTATGGCACCTGCCCAGCACCAGACAGGCAGACAAAGTTAGCCATTAGCTGGTGAACATAGTGGAGTGTTTAGATGTTTCCCTCAGGAGTCGGTGGAGACCAAAACTGAACTAAAAGGAGAGTGAATATTGGACTTGTATTAATCAGAGGGACAGAAACAGGACTTGAATGAATGCTAATGGTGCGTATCTGATGGATGTGAAAACAGGCAACTGTTTGGTAAGAAGTTCACCGTATCAAAGGTGATATATCAGTGTTTGCAGCTTGTTTCAGCTGCCCTCCAGTGACAGAAAAACACATAATTGCAGGTTTAAATACAGTAAGAACTAAGGAAGTTGCTTATAGTTTTATAGTAATTGATGTCAGCTACCTTTCCCTAAGTTGACTATCATTAAAAGTTAACTCATGCAAGTAGAGTTGAGTAGGGAAGTTTATTCTTGACCTGAAAGAGTCGTTTGACCATCTGTGAAAAGGCAGGGATCCTGGACAAGAGACTGAATTAACACTGGAAACATCAAAACAGGTCACAGGGCAGGGAAGGGGTCAAAGGTCATAGACCAGGAGTCATTGGAAGACCAGAGACACATACAACCACCTGTTCTATCAGGAGTGAGGTTTTTGGTGTTGTTTCTAGAAAAATAAATCAGCAATCTTTCTACAACTGCTTATGGTGAAATTCCTCTCACTTACTAGCAGGTACACCTTATCTCCACATGGTTTTTTAGAATTTTGTGTCATATACTAAGCATTGTTCTGGGTTTTCAGGGACTGGTGATTCACCAGCACAGCATTGCATCAGTCTTGGCAAATGAGGGTGTTGTGTTCATAAAATCAGTCCACAATGTCTCAGCTTCCTGTCTCACAACATCTGCTCAAATGATTGTGACAAAGACTCAGCACAGTGCCTTGTGGATTAGAGCATCCATATGTCGACCAAGATGGAAGTAAACACTGTTTGTGAGATGATGCTGCCCTTTGTCATTCCTGGGATGGCCATCAGGAAGTCTTTCCAGCACAAGATTTAAAAGAAATATGTTAATGATGCACAGTCTTTCCCCCACTGTGGCAGATGATTAGATGCTTAAAATTGTCTCTGTGCTCTTACAAATTCATTTTCTCTTGTAGTCTGTAAACAACTCTCTGTTCCAAAGCCTTGCAGAGCCAAGTTGTTTTGCATTCTTGTTCTTGGTGAGGCAGCAGTTGGGTAAAAGCTATAAATTATTTATCCAATGGTTGTTAGCAGAGATACGCTGGTTGCTAATAAACTCCTGTAGTGTTTGATCTTCTTGGTACCATCGAGCTGCAAATAGTTGATTGTGACTGAACTGGAAAGGAGATCCTTCATTTTTTGTCTATTTATTGATGTGTAGGCAACTGGTCCGTGTTTTGTTTGTTGGAAAGTTAATAAAGATATAAGCTATGTGATATTATAGCTATATGGGTATGACAGCATGTATGTGTTCGTGAATACTGATTTTTAGTAGTTACCAGACAGAAGACAGAAGGCGGGACGCAATGTTATCTATGGAAATCTGTTCTGAACTACATGTTGTATGATCCCACCATTTTAGTCTCGCATAATGTTGCAAATACGTGTGTGGAAATGGGGTATAAAACTGACTTTAGTAGTGTCACGGAACCATTTTCCTAATGCTGCATAAATATTTGTGTATTACATTATTGAAAATGCCTTCAGGATGAGAGCAGAGGAACCAGAATGAAAAACAAGTTCATCAATACTAAAAAGTAAGATAGACAAATACAAAAGCGCATGATTGTTTAATCCCTACCCCTCTTCTTTTTTTTGTATCTGCTCTTCCCTTTGCTCAATCCAGGTGCATGCTGTTTGCTACTATGATCCTCTGTGCATGTTAATGTTTTAACTTTGAATTATTAGAAATTAAATAAATCATCATCAAACTCCATCGCTCTCCCTCTCCATCTTGGTGTGACCACGAGTGAATTCAGCTGCTGTGAAGCCAGGCTTCCCCTATGAAGCTATTTTTGTCATTTTAATAACAAACATTTTTATTTGCACCATAACAGTTTCTTAATTTACATTATTGTCACAGCCATCTTTTTCCCATTTCCGTTGAGGTCTTTTTAAATAGGTGAAACAGCGCCCCCTGGATTGTAACGGTCGCTCCTTATCACTTTGTGTGGTGAAAGGGAGAATTGCACAAGTAACGGTAGAAGTTCAATATTTCGGTTAAGTCAACTGAAGGGAAGGCAGGCAAGTTTTCATCCTTTTATTTAAGAAAAACGGTATTTATCAACCTGCCAGAACTGTCCACTTAATGCCACAGCGAAACAGTTGATGTTCAGGACTCTATAAGAAAACTGTGAAGGGAGGACAGCCGAGAGGCCTCAAAGCAGCGCCATTTAAACGAAGCAACCGGGAAAGTTAGCTAGCTAGCCCACTGTTAGCTAGCAGTGATACAAGGTGGAGATTGACTTTTGGTGAAAGACAGCTTCACAAAATGACGTTGACTGTATATATATATATATATATGATCTGATGGGACGTAGCTACCCAGAAACCGGACCTCTTGACAGTTTGGAAAAATGAGGGAGCCTTAATGAACTCAAGTGGCTCGCCAAGACATTAAAGAAATCCTGATCTGTGGAAGACATGAAGTCCAGCGGGAAATTAACGCTATATGACGTGGTTACTGAACACTTTGCTGCCACGAAGGACAACAGTCTTCAATCTTCAAACACTGGTAGGTGTTACACCTCTGTTCTTTCTCTCTGCTTCTTCTGTGGTTTTTCAGGTGACACTTGACATTTCCCCAATGGTGCATATTTGTTGATAGTAGTCTGAAATTGGGCTTGTATGTGATTTGTGATTGGTGATTGATTTGTGGTCGTTTTTACGTCTTTGCCTTGCTTTTAAGCTGCTCTGTATAATGAGTAATTAGTTTAGTAAGGTGATGTGGAATACAGAACAACTCACAAGCTACCCAGCAGTATATAAAGTAATTAAAATTAGCCCCACCTTTACCAGCTACAACAATGAAGTGATGTACACATGACTGCATCAATAATTATGATCCAGTTATATAATATATACTATTCTGAATTGGGCCATTCTGCATAATGTGTACTTTTACTTTTGGTACTTTAAGCATATTTTGAATGCTAATACTTTTGTACTTTTATCAGAATCAGAATCAGAAAGGCTGTATTGATCCCTGGGGGGAAATTAGATTATTATTAATATTTAATTTGAATTTAGTATCCAAACATGCAATACACTTTACAATACTGTTTATATACAGTTGCCAGATTATTCGGTACACCCAGCTAACACCAGTGCAGTCTAATACAACAACCCAGCAATAGATAAATCCTACCTCCAAGACAGGTATGATGTTTAGTTTTTGTTGGAACTGTTTTAGACGTGTGTTGATTCAACTTTATGGTCATTTTGAAGGCTGCAGTTTGTGGTGCCATTGATTTGTGTTGTGTTACACTGAGAGGTGTTTCTGATGTTTTGTTTACCCCATTTAAATTGTGAGGGTAGACTAGACATTAGAAGCACCACTGTGGTTGTTATTTGGTTTGCATTGTGATGCTTTCATGCTGTTGATTTATATTGTGGTGAAATATGACTACTTGTTTGAGTTTGAGTATAGGGTCTGAATTAGTTTTGCAGCATGTTTCATGCTGTTTCTGTAGAATATTTTGGCTTAAGAAATATAAAACATGACTGTAGTCTTGCACAAAGACCATTGACACATTTTTCAAATTCAAATTTTCAACACATACCGCATATTTAGGTAAGCATGAGGTTGTGTGCTCCATAACATTGAGTTTGAGGTTTTCAAAATGTGTAAGTAAATGAATATTAGAGCTGCAACAATTAGTCGATTAATCAATTAAATACCAAACTTTATATGGTTCCAGGTTAGTTGTTATGGGGGAAATTATACAGTAATTGTCACTCCCTAATCTCTGCTGTGCTGAGCGTTTGCTTGCTCGCCCAACATCAACCCTACATAATCATAATCTTTTCCAACTTTATACCACTCCCTCTTGAAATGATTTCCTTCTGTGCTTGTCCCACGGAACATAGCGAACACTCATTCAAACCTTTCACATTTTGATGTTAGTGTTACACGGTTAATGTCACTGTGGGCCACAACTCAGAAATAGCAGGTTGCTGAAGGCTCTGGATGGATTCATCAGTGGAAACCACATGCTTAGTGAAGCAGGCCTTTATAATTGCACACTGACACACTGCCTGTTGATGAACTCTTTGCGCTTGCCACAAGATTTTAAATGGGAACTGGGGGGAAAAAATGGAAATTAATACAGTTTAGCTCAGTCACTCAATCACGTATTAGAAAAAAACAGCATTATATTGGGAGGGAATGCTGAGAGTCATCAGCATCTGGTTGATTGTTATTGTAATCATGTCAACACATTAACACCCCCCTACACACACATGCACTCCTGCCACCTGCAACCTCCACCCTCCTCTCATAATCTAACAAACATTCACTTCCAGCCTAGTCAGATTGGCTTAATACATCCACCAACTCTGGGGGGAAATTACTTGCAAGTTATTTTTCTTCAGCTGGGTATTGGCAGACCTCCATGAATAGTGTTTTGCCCTTAAAGACATATTACTTATGAATCAGAGGGAAAATAGGGGGGAATTACTGCTATTAGAGAGAGCGAAAGTTATTAGAAAAAGTAAAAGTGAAACATTACCTCTGTGAAGGAGTGCGAAGAGACTTATAAAAACTATTCAGCTTTTGCACCAAGGTCAAAGGTGTTTAACAGCAGAACTTGGACAGTAGCAGAGGCAGTACCACCTCCTCTATACTACATGTTAACACCTCTGCAGACATATGACAGAACACAATGAATGAGTTCTGTGTAGGATCTGTCTTGTGTCAGAGTTTCATGAGGTGTGGCAACATTTCTGCTTCCTGTGCTGAAAATTATCCAAAGGCACTGAAGGCCTCTGAGGCCCCAGAGAACATTATTACAAGTAGTGGGTGTCAAAGTGGTATGAAGAAGTAGTCTTGAAACATACATGAACAAGGGTATAAGGAAATTCTCCTGTCGTATTTTTTCTTCCCTTTATAAACCATGTTATGTAAATTAAAATATTAATTGTCATATAAACAATATTTACAGACTATACACAAAAGAAGGCAAAACACAATGTGTCAAAATTGAGATGAATAACAAATTATTTAATCTATATAACAAATGCAAGATGCAAGGCGTTTCACCAAGTATATATACATATGTTGTCATATACCACTCCAGCTTTTCTCTCTGAGGGAGTCAAATCTTTAGGGTGTAAGTGGTAAATGGTCTCACTTATATAGCGCTTTTCAACCTTCGCGGTTCCCAAAGTTAAGTATCATTCACACATTCACTCACACATTCACACACCAATGGCGACCGAGCTGCCATGCAAGGTGCTGGTCTCCATCGGGAGCAACTTAGGGTTCAGTTTCTTGCTCAAGGACACTTTGACATGACAGGACATGACCCGCTCTAACCAGCTTTACCTCCCGTGCAACAGTGCTAACCACTGCGCCACCATGCCGGTGTACCAGCAGAGATCTTAAGGTGCTGAATAGTTTGTGGTAAGTACTGACTCCTGACTTGAAAAGTTGAAATGAAGATGTTCTGACAGTCCAGCTACGTAAGGGAGTTGATTTTGAGATGCTTCTGGTGGTCCTGGCTGAGTTGGCAGGATCTGTCTTGGGTTGGGATTTTCATCACCCACTCGTTGTACCTGTTGGCCTTAAGATAGATTTCATCCATATCTCTAATGCCTACAGTTACACCATATTGCCTTTGTGTGGACTCTTAAGCCCAACAGTGTAGCAAGAGAGAAGATCAGTATAAAGATGCCTTAAAAACAGTATTCTACATAACATCCTCTCTTGCTTGTCTGCAACTGCCTGTATGACATGTAGTATTTACTGTAATACTTAATCTCTCTCTCTGTCTCTGTTTGTGTCTGTTGTGAATTTGCATGCCAAGTAAAACCTTCTGGCAAAAATAACTGGAAAGAACTGGATAAAATGTGAGACACAGAAAAGTTGGTTTCTCTCAGGACATCCTCTCAATTATGAGGGAAAGTACTGTAGTAATAATAAAAGCAATTTATTGCCAATAAACATATTATGGAAGGTATAACAATGCTCAATAACTAAGCATTTTCTAATCAGCTCTATGCAAACTTGTGTCCGTAGAGGATAATATTGTATAGGCCTATTTAGGGTTGGGTATCAAGAACCGGATCCGAGTTAGAACCGATTCCAAATTTTCAAGAACCATGGATTCGATAAAACGCAATCATTTTAGATGCTGCTTATTGGTTTGGCTTATTTCAGTCATGCTCCCGAGTGAACGGCAGTGAGCTTTTATAGTCTATACAAGACGTACTTATCTGCCAGGACCTGCTATGCGGACCTAACGTCACGTGACTTGTTACGCAGTACGTCAAGGGGTTACATCCCTTTGCTATGGTTGAGTCTCCTCTGTTTAGGTATGCAAAATGCATTATTGATATCTGGTTACTCACAGCAATATCCATCGACTTTAGCCGTCTTTGATATTTTTCTGTGTCATAGCACATCAGAAACAGCTGACAAATATTGGAATCGGAACCAAGATTTGATAAGAACTGGATTCGATAAGCAGAATTGGAATTGGAATCGGAATCGATAAAATTGAAACGATACCCAACCCTAGGCCTATTGGCAGTAGGGATGTAAACACACTGACAATTTACGTAATCATTTACCTGTAAATTTGGCAATATCCAGATGTGACCAAAGTAAATAGATTTTTTTTATGCATACTCCTTCCTTGCATGACATTTTAAGTCAGAAGTCAGGAATTCCCAATTTGCAAAATGTTTCGTTTCTAGACATCGACAACAATTCTTTCATCATGGCTAATGTTGCAGCAACAATTACAAAGTTAGCATTAAGTATTGGCAACAGTATGTGCAATTTTACATTTCACAACTCAACCCTGTCTCGTGTGTTTAGGTCATGCCCTGTCCCAGAGGCTCAAACTGAACACTATTTACAAGATTAAAAGCATATTAATGGTTATGCTGAGCAGTGTTTACATTTAAAACTGTTATGTCAACGTAGACAGATACTGGCACCTTTTCCTTCTTAGTAATTTGACTTAAATGGCTGTTTTGGCACTGGACCATGTAGGAAGTTGGACTACTGAATAAGATCTGATGATGATGAGACAGCCTGAGGTGATATTTACTACCTGTCAACTCTTTGTTTGATATTTAAAGTCTTAAGCTTGATTAAAGTCAGGAAGCCTGAGCAACATGAGCCATGGGAGTCTGAGCCGCAGGCAGCTGGAGAGGTTGGTTTATGCTTGTGTTATAGATTTGTATAAACTCTGATATGTTACTCCTCTTTTACCGCAGGGGGCCATTTTGTTTATGACCCAAACCAAGCAGACCACCACGTCTGTATTCGCAAGCTTTTTTCACCATGAGAGCTGTAACAGGCCAGAGAAGTTTCTGTCGTGTGTTGAGCCCCAGACAGAAAACGGCACTCTGGGGACCCACAGGCATCCATAAATATTCAAGCCCAGAGAAGTTTATAGAGTTTGTCGTTAAGGATTTATGGTGGGCTGCAGAAGTGGTCATGGAGAGAGGGGGGGGGCTTATGAACCTTATTTCAGACCCTACTAGAGGGAGGGGTCGCGCTCCAGACTCCTCAGAGGGCCAGTGCTGGTGTTGAAGAACGGAAATAAGTGTTAAGATCCACAGATGCAAACACCCCCTCCAGCGTGAAAGTAATTAAGTTTGGTGTCGTTTGGAGGGTTTAACATTCCTGTCGAGTTGTTGCGTCATGGTGTTGGCCAATTTCACTGTGCTACATTGCTTTCTCTCCTGTGAGGAAAACAATTTTGTGGATTGCCATCTGTTTAGTGGTTTAAAGGGTTTGGAGGAAAACCCCAGGACAATGAGTTGTCAAGTCTATCCAGTCAACATTATATTGATACATTTGGGCCTCATGATTTAACATGTGCTCACTTTAAACAATGCAACTCCAAAAACATTACATTGACTCCAAAATTTCAGAGTTAATCCTTTTTAGCTGAGTTAAATGTAAGAGGTATACACATACTTCAACAGGAGAAAAGCAAATGCAGTCACCGGCTGCAGCACATGCACATCGTTTTGTATGGAAGAGGAACATGACATGTCTGAGTTAGCAGCTCTTGCATGTTTTTTTTGTGTGAACATGAAACCGCTCCTAACTTTTGCGGAACATCATGGGTTTGGGTCAGCATATTTGTCTTTCACAACCTGCTTTCCATTCGGCTGGACGGATGCCCGTCTGTGCTCACCACAACCACATGATGCTTAAACCAATACCCAACACAATGACTACTTCATGTTGCATTTCACACCTACTTTTTTGTCATCTTTTTACTTCCTCTTTGTCTTGTCTCTTTTTGTCTCCTTCAACTTTTGCCTCTCATCAGCCTCCTCTAGTTCATCTCTCTCCACCACTCTCTCTTTTCTTACTCCATCATTTCTTTTTCTCATGCTGAACAGTTATTTCCAGAGGTCTCTGTGCAACCTCAGCTTCCCTCTTTTTCTTTTTTTTTTTAAACTCGCCTGCTGCTGTGTCATTCCAGTACAACCCTAGGTCACGTAACCAAGCTTTGTTGCGACAGCACCATTTCCCTACATGAACCTTGTATCATTGGTGTCCCCACACCACACCAAGATAATAGAAATTTCAAAGGAAAGGGCAAGGTGACGTTGTACTCTCCAAAAACATTTTTCCTTTTCTCATAGTTCAGAAGGCTTTCAGGAAACCCTTTTGCAGCGGCTGAATGCTGAGAGCTACCTGGCAATTCTGGTGTTACAATGTGCAATGTGAGTGGTGTTACCATTTCACTGTAGAAATTAACTCTCCTCTCTCAAGACACTGAAGGTAGCTTTTAATGACCTGGCCTGTCAGCCTGCCTCCAGGCAGTCAGATCTGAGCCACTTCCCTGAGGCTGTACTGTTACTGCAAGTATGTTACATATTCAGTTTGTGCATTAATGTTCACTAATTGTATGTCTACATGTGTACAATCGGTTGATCCACTAATGGTTTTGTCAAAGAATAATGAAAAATGTCCATCATAGCTTACCAGAACCCAAGGTGGCCTCTTTAAATCGCTTGTTTCGTCCGACCAACAGTTCAAAACCCAGATATTCAGTTTTACCATCACATTAGAGAAAGTAAATTAGCAAATCTACACATTTGAGGAACTAGAAGAAGGAAATGCTTGGCAGTTTTGCTTTGAAAATTACTTAAATGTTTAACTGATTGTCTAAAAGCAGCTGGTTTCTTAGATTACTGCCTATAGACTAATCCATTAAGCGACTATTCATTTTATACTCATTGTATACTCCATATATACACAAAAGCTATAGGTCATGTGTGTTTATGTCTGTGTGTGCACTGGGGCATCATTACTTGGCAAGTGGAAGCATTTTGGATTTGACACCATCGATGGAAAAATCTTAGATTAAGGCAAGCCTGTTTGATGACGTTAACATGTTGCTCAGTTGAGGCAGAGGAGGCATTGCGAATGAACAAAACCGTGTTCATTTTAGGATAGGCTACGCAGGTTGCGTTCAAATTAATTTGAACTAATTACATGTTAGTTCAGCCCGAGCGTGCACATACAGTAAACATGTATGTCTGAGAGAGAGCTGTCTGAAGAAAGCACCAGGGTTTACTTCTTGACCTCACAAGCCACACATCTCTGGCAGTGTCATGTGATCCTGCCAGCATCCCAATAAAAAGCAGGAAGCTTCATTTCCTATCCTGCCAACAAATTGCTCATCCGTCCTCCCCTGCCTTCACAAGCACTCAGATTTAGATAAAAGAAGACGCTGAAACAAGGCCGATGTTACAAGAGAGTAAACAAGGCTGCCATGTGAAGAATCCAGCTGCATTTTTGCAATATATAATAGGGGGAATTGCTGATGTCTATCTCTCTGTGACAGATAGGGTTACAATAAAAGCAAGGCCAAAGTAGATGGGGTGGTTTGATATCAGCAAAGATATAAGTAAACTATTTGAGAATGTGACAGGCATGAGCTGCTCCAGACATTGCTTGTTGAGAGAGACTTTTTAGCATCTCAAGTGTGGATGCCTCAACTTATATTTTGGTGGGGACCTCTCTAGATGGAGATGGTGCCTCCGTGATTGATAGACCGTTAACATAATATCCTCCACCAATTATCAAGACATCCTTTGCTGCTGGAGCTTTTAAGAGGAGTCATGTTTGTCTCATGCTTTGGCTAGTAGTGTTGGTCTGGCACTCATTAGTTCCAGTCTTGATATTATGCAGGGGAAGTGTTTTTTTATGTCTGTGTACACATGTGTGGGAGCATGTTTGTCAGTGTTTGTGCCCGTGCATGCATGCATTCATGCGTGGAATCAATTAATCCACTTGAATGTGTGGTTTGATTTGTTTGCTAACTGCCAATTTGGTAAAAGGGAGCATCACTTTTGAATAATCCAGTATTTATTACACAAGAGGAGGAACCAGTGCTGATTAAGGGGAACTGTAGACCTTAATGGGTTAGCATTATGCATTGCAAAATTGCCCTTAGCACCCTGAGCTAAAGGGATTTTAGACTGCTGTGTGAAAGGTCTCAAAGTTCGTTATTAGTAAAGCTAATGGGACTAACTAGAGGGCTGTTTTCTCATCTGTGTCATTAGTTCCTCTTACACGAGCCCTTGGAGTCTGTACACAGGAGTACTGAAAGTAGGCCCTTTCTGCTTTTCATTAGTTTTTTATTTTTTTCTGTCTGGCAGCCCACGAGTGAAAATAAGATATTTGATGTTGCTTTGCTGTCTGTCTTTCCTGCACCCACTCCTCCATCACTTTTTCACACTCTGCGGTATCTCAATCATGCCGTATACAAATGTGCACCCACACACTCTTTCTTTCTCAAACACACACACAACCATAGAGGGGAAAATCAGGCAAACCGCCCTCATGAATTCTTATTAAAGTGAGATTATTGCAATGGCAGTCCTTGCTTTTCGATGTCAATCATCGCACATTATGCCCGTGGCGATAAAAGCATTTATTTTCCATCTGGCTCGAGGTCCAATTACTCCCGCAGTTTACAGCAGTGAAATTCAGGTTTCTCTGACCAATCTGGTTTACAACATGTTGGGCTGTCTATCAGGATTTAATATGGGATGTCAATTAGGACTCATGCAGGTTTAACAGGTATCTCGGACTGATAAGGCAACTACTTTCAGAGACCCTCTGCTCCTGTCTGTATTTGTCCACCTTGCACCCCCTAGTTAACACCTAGGAACTCCAGAAAATGTAGAATACTTTTGTTTTTTGGTTTCTAAAAAGTAAAGCTGGTTATTTTGTTGATATTATGAAGTTTATTTACATTACAATTGTTAAAAAGTGAGAAGCAGCACTGGAAATGTGTCTGAAAGTGAACAGACTGCTAATGTAGACCTACACTGATGTCACAGCTCCTGGCATGGATACCCGCGCCACAGTTCTGCAAACTTGGACTATGGACTACTATGGAATCACTCTGTATTTGAAGAGCCTCATAAATGTCGAAGTTGAATACACATAAGTGAGCCCATATCTTTATTCTTAAAACAGCCATTAAATTTAAACCATTTTTTAAAAATATGTTTGCAGATTTGCTAGTCAACCACTATTCACACAGTATTAACTACGAATCTTGTGGAACGGCTCTACGGTGTAAGAAAAGCACACAAGATCAGTGACCATTAAATCTTGCTGTAATCACTGTCTGTAAACTTTACAAACCAAGCTGAGTCAGTACTAGGGATGTCAGTTTCGGTAAATTTTGCTTTCGATAGCCCGCCACCCATTAACCGGTAACTAACCAGATCATTTTTAAGAAAAAACACAAAATGACGTGAAATACAAGAAGCGTGTTGTTTTTAGTCCGGCTTTCAGTGCCACGGTCGTGGGGGGGGCTGTGGCCGAAGTGCTTCACCAGCAGCAACGATCACAATCACACATAAACGTTGACGCCGTCGTTGATGGTTGAGTATGTGTGCATAACATGACACAGAGCACCAGGGGATGCGAGCAGGGGAGTTAGCTGCCACAATGGTTTTTTTTTTCCACGTTAACGTGGACGCATGTAACTTAACTAAAAGTCAAGCTAGCCGGGGCAGTCATTGTGCCAGTACTACTACTAAACTGAAGAGTGGCAGTCCCACACCAAGCTTTGTTTAGTGCACTTATTTTTTAACTTCTGCTGCTAGCTAGCAAAGCCGTTAGTGGAGTGTGAATGCAAATTAACCTATATACCGACATGCATAACCGGTCAAACATATTCGCGGTAAAACGTGAGACTAAACGTGTAGACTGATAAAGTTTAGTGTGGCTGACACAAACTAAACTAAATATTTTTGATTTTGTGCCATTACTCCTGACAAGCATACATTAAAAACTGGCATTTAAAACTACAGGTTGATTTCATGTATACCTACAAGAATATTTTAAATTAGGAAAAGCAGAAAAAGAAAAGGCCCGTGTACACCTTCTGTCTGTGTAATACCTCTCAGTCTGTCGACCTCTATCTGTCTGCATGTCCATCAATAAGTCAACATTACATCTGTGTGTTAGTCGGTCTCTCTGCTGATATATTTATAGGGGTTTCCTGAGGCTTTCATTCTGCATGTTGGATGCTTCCTTACGATGGCGAGTGCTGTCAGGTGCTGCTTAAGTGTTACTGTGTGACATCTGGCTGAGCCTAATGTTATATCTGAGTTATCTGTTGTGACTGTGGACTGTCTGATGACATTTGTCAGTAGATAATGTGGGTGAACAAAGACTTCTCTTCTCTTCCCGACTGTGAGTCAGTGTTGACAAGGTTGCAGAAAGTTCATCTTCTGTTTGTTTGGAGCATGACCAGGGCCCAGCCAGACATGTATAGACTGTGGCAGGTTGTCTGTGTTTAGGCTGGGCTGATACAGACATTTCCCTGTGGATGTCAAAGGACAACTTCCCAGACATGTTCAGGTGATGTTGAATTTTAATGTCTTTCTCATTTCCTCCTCTATCATACCCCTGCTTTCTTTTTCTGCTTTTGTACAATATCTTAACAGCTTAGTGGTTTTCACTTGAGGAAGTTAAGATAAGAATCGGAGAACTCAGCTCAGGAGATCTTAAGTTGAGCTTAATATGTGAAGTTTCTGTAATACGGCTCAGATGCATCAGAGGTCATAACACAGCTTGTTGCGTCAACATATATAAACAAAGAGCCTAACTTAAGAAATGACAGACCCCTTTCAGGACATTTCTGTCGTGGCCCTCTCCTCTCCTAGAGTATGCTGAGGGTACGTATTACTTAAAATAGGTTTGATGGATTTAAACCTGCAGTAATTGATTTGTTCCACCACATGCAGGCTGTAAACACAACACTGAGATATTAACTTTTAAAGTTTAAAGTTGTTGTGGCGAACATGTTAGCAAACAGTTGCTTATCTACACATCCAACAGACATGAAGAAACATTAGCATTCACGTGGAGTCGTGTTTCTGGTCATGTGGTGAATGTACAGTGCATCCAGAAAGTATTCACGGCGCTTCACTTTTTCCACATTTTGTTATGTTACACCCTTATTCCAAAATGGATTAAATACATTTTTTTCCTCAAAATTCTACACACAACACCCCATAATGACAATGTGAAAAAAGTTTTTTTGAAATTTTTGCAAATTTATTAAAAATAAAAAACTAAGAAATCACACGTACATAAGTATTCACAGCTTTTGCCATGAAGCTCAAAATTGAGCTCAGGTGCATCCTGTTTCCACTGATCATCCTTGAGATGTTTCTGCAGCTTAATTGGAGTCCACCTGTGGTAAATTCAGTTGATTGGACATGATTTGGAAAGGCACACTCCTGTCTATATAAGGTCCCACAGTTGACAGTGCATGTCAGAGCACAAACCAAGCATGAAGTCAAAGGAATTGTCTGTAGACCTCCGAGACAGGATTGTCTCGAGGCACAAATCTGGGGAAGGTTACAGAAAAATTTCTGCTGCTTTGAAGGTCCCAATGAGCACAGTGGCCTCCATCATCCGTAAGTGGAAGAAGTTCGGAACCACCAGGACTCTTCCTAGAGCTGGCCGGCCATCTAAACTGAGTAATCGGGGGAGAAGGGCCTTAGTCAGGGAGGTGACCAAGAACCCGATGGTCACTCTGTCAGAGCTCCAGAGTTCCTCTGTGGAGAGAGGAGAACCTTCCAGAAGGACAACCATCTCTGCAGCAATCCACCAATCAGGCCTGTATGGTAGAGTGGCCAGACGGAAGCCACTCCTTAGTAAAGGGCACATAGCAGCCCGCCTGGAGTTTGCCAAAAGGCACCTGAAGGACTCTCAGACCATGAGAAACAAAATTCTCTGGTCTGATGAGACAAAGATTGAACTCTTTGGTGTGAATGCCAGGCGTCACGTTTGGAGGAAACCAGGCACCGCTCATCACCAGGCCAATACCATCCCTACAGTGAAGCATGGTGGTGGCAGCATCATGCTGTGGGGATGTTTTTCAGCGGCAGGAACTGGGAGACTAGTCAGGATAGAGGGAAAGATGAATGCAGCAAAGTACAGAGACATCCTGGATGAAAACCTGCTCCAGAGCGCTCTTGACCTCAGACTGGGGCGACGGTTTATCTTTCAGCAGGACAACGACCCTAAGCACACAGCCAAGATATCAAAGGAGTGGCTTCAGGACAACTCTGTGAATGTCCTTGAGTGGCCCAGCCAGAGCCCAGACTTGAAGCCGATTGAACATCTCTGGAGAGATCTGAAAATGGCTGTGCACCGACGCTTCCCATCCAACCTGATGGAGCTTGAGAGGTGCTGCAAAGAGGAATGGGTGAAACTGCCCAAAGATAGGTGTGCCAAGCTTGTGGCATCATATTCAAAAAGACTTGAGGCTGTAATTGCTGCCAAAGGTGCATCAACAAAGTATTGAGCAAAGGCTGTGAATACTTATGTACATGTGATTTCTCAGGTTTTTTATTTTTAATAAATTTGCAAAAATCTCAAAACTTTTTTCACGTTGTCATTATGGGGTGTTGTGTGTAGAATTTTGAGGAAAAAAATGAATTTAATCCATTTTGGTATAAGGCTGCAACATAACAAAATGTGGAAAAAGTGAAGCGCTGTGAATACTTTCCGGATGCACTGTAAGTCCTGTAAGTGAAACTCCTTTTAGATCTGCTCTGCATAATCTCTTGAGGGAAATAGCACACCTGCTAGCTAGTGCTCCTCCGTTCCTATAATTAGAATAATCTATAAACTTAATTTGAGGGAATTTGAGGCAATCTTGTGCTAAAGAATATAGTGATTTCAGATCGGTTGCTTTGATCCCTGAGTTGATGAAATGTATGGAAAGCATTATGGTGAGCAAGCTGACCCATTATATCGTAAAATTTTCTGACAACACTGCCATCCTGGGACTTATGCTAACTAACTCTTATGTCAAGGTGTATAAGTCTACCATCCAGAACTTTGCACAGTGGAGTGACAAACATCATCATCCTCAACACAAAAACAAACAAAGAGTCTCTTGGGACCATACCATAGCGCAGGTGGACTCCTACAGGTACCTGGGCATCCACATGGATAACAAACTGCTGTGGAAGGTCCGTGTGGAGGATGTCTGCTCCAGGGTGCAGCGAAAGCCTCCTGCACACCGTTTCAAACTGTCCTTTGTCCCCCTGTCCATTAAAGCCACCACCTAGGCTGAAATATGTGAATGCCGTAGCTGTCCTTCTTGTCGTCGATCACTGTCATATATTGTATTATATGCATGCACACAAATGTTAAAAAAATGTTAAAGTTAATACCTGATGGGCTCCGTAGTATACAGTAATTGGTAGTTTTTAGAATGTGTTGAAATAACACAAAATCACAGCTTCGGATATCCTTTGTGTCACAACATTGGATCACAGTCCCTGGTCTGTCAGCAATCTGTGAACCTGCATCCTGTCACATTTTCATGCATGCATGTCATGCAGCCGTCTGGCAATAAAAGCAGAAAGATGTATCACTGCAAATAGTTGTGTGATGTTATAGGTTTTAATAAAAGTCAACATCAGTGATAAAAGACTGAGATGTGAAAGAAAGTGCAGGATTCTTAACTATATCAGCAATAATAATTTCTTGCTGGAAATTAACTCGGTTTCTGGCGGTCCACTTGTTGGCAGAGGTCACTTGCCACCTCTCCCTGACCGCACCAGGTTCCCTGCAAAGTCTCATTATCCTTTTATCTCAACATTTATCTGACAAGAGAGCAAGGAGGGAGCATCCAGGCCATCTTTAAAGATTAATAAAAGGCAGTAAAAAAGAGGAAAAAAAAGCCCTAAAAAAGAAGGGAGCCTTAAACTAGCAATTCTGTTTAATGTCTGCATGTGATAGGGTTGACAGAATTATTAATAAGGAACTAAAGAAAATTCAGACCTTTGCTCTCAGCTGCCTCACTTAGAGTCTTTAGTTACCACCATTACACAGCAACTGAAGGTCGGGAGGTCTGCCACTAATTGGTTCTACAGGGTTTTGAATAACAATGAGCAGGGCCCAATTATAAAATCACTATGAGACACCACAGAGGAGTAAGAGAGAGAGAGAGAGAGAGAAAGATAAAGAGAAACAGAGGAAGGGAGGGAGCATAAAAGAGTGAGAGAGAGTGACAAGGGACCTGCTGGACCAGCAATGGGAAAGAGGGACCATGGAGAAGAAAGACAGAAGTGAAGCTGTTTCATCACTTCTGCTTCCCTTTCCTCGGCAGTGAGCTATTAATAAAATTTATAAATCAGCGGTGGCATAAATTTTAATAGAGGGCTGTGGAAAAACAGTCAAGGTCTCTGAAGATAGCTCCACCTCATTTGAAATTCCATTTGCATAAAAGATTCACGTTACACGGGCAGATTTGAAGGGAATCTTTTCTTTTTTATCGTATGTTCATTTATTAGTAATAGAGCCCTTTTTTTTACGTGGCGGGATCTGACACGAGCACTTTGGAATATAAATCAGTGTCTTTTTAGAACAAGTGTCTCCTTTTTGCTTTTTTCACTCCATGTGTGGGGTGCATGTGTGTGTTTTTGTCCGTGCATGCATGTACAACAACGAATCTGTGATGGCGAAAGCATTAAGTGCATTGGTAGGTGTGTGTGTGTGTGTGTGTGTAGATGCTCTAATGCATCCATGCTGTGAGCAGAAAGGTTCAGCGGCCACCTGGTGGCTCTGTTCCTCTGAGAAACAAAGGAAGAACCGCTCCCCAAATTAGCGTTTTGTCAGGTGGGTGGAGAAGCTGTGTCAGGTAGAACAACATCCCCTCCCTTCGACTGGCTTTCACACACACCACTGGGTATGAACTGACATGCTACCAGTTTGTCAGGCAGGAATCTCTCTTACTAATCTGCTTTGGTTTATACAGTGTGAGATTTAAGAAAACGTGTCATCATTTCAATGCCTGCTTTGAACAGAGGGAGACTTTAACAGCTTGTGGCTGATCAACAGTTTGGAAATTACTTCCACTGAAAAACATGGGAGCTTCCTGTTTTCTAGGAGCTCTGGGACTGCTCTCTTTGATCGTTATTTGATTGATCACTGTGGAGCAGAGTGGGCACCTGATAAAAGTAGTGATGATTCTCTCGTGTTTGTCCACCGAGACTCTCAGTCTGTCTGGGATTATAGTCAGCCTTTAATCAACCTGGAACAGCGGCCACGTCCTGCTGCCTCACCTCATACCTCTACCCCTGATTGTATCGGCAGTATTGACCCAGATTATCAAACAAGAGGTCCATGCAAACACCCAGGTCATCACATTATTTGATCTTTGCCGGACCTGTAAGCAAGAGGTGAGATTTAATCAATGGGTTCAGTTTCTTTAATTTGACAAGAATAATCAATAAATTCAATCGTCCACTGTTTTTTAACATTTCATAGACCACATGATTATTCGATATATTGATTGTCGGATTAATTGATAATGAGAATAATCAGTAGTTGCTCCCTTATGTCATATGTCAGGAGTCAGAAATTGATAGTGTCATACACATCATGAGGTGAAAAGAGAGCAGAAAAATAAGTCTCATCCTGAGCTTCTGCTGCTTCACCTTTATTGGATTCGATGGTTGAGAGCATAGACAGCATATAAAGATGGACGACGCGTCTCCGCTTCCTCCCACTGTACAAAAATGAAGCCAAAATATCCCGGATACGGGGGCTGCCATCTTGCCCTGGTGATGTCATTTGAAGCCAGAGTCTGTGCAGTGGTGATCGGCGAGTGGAGCCGCGGTGCGAGGTCCTACCCATACACCCGCCCAACCCAATCTCAATCTCATCTGTAAATCATGACGTTTCACCCCGTTCAACCCCCCCCATCAAATCAGTCTATGGTTGAGAGGGACAGTGGACATCTTGGATTCTTTCATGTGTCTTGTTAAAACCCTCTGAAACCTGAAGGGTGGTAGCGCAGCCCTAAGATCGTGCTCTGTCAGCACGCCTCATTTAGCACATGAATGTGTCTGATTTGTAGGTGAATTGGACTTTTTCTGTTCTGACATGCTGCTGGAAGTGTGTACTTGTACATGCATGCAAGTGGAAATGATGGACATCAGGAATCTCCTTTCCTCTCTCTGTGGCCCTTCCTCTGTCACCATTACCATTATAAGATGATTTATTTATTTTGATCTCTGTTAGTGTTTGTCATCATTAATTATAAATCCCTACTCCAGAAACCTTGCACTAGCTGCATTCAAAGTTAATGTCTCAGCTCATTATCTTGTCTGAGATGTTATATTTCATGCAGTCCATTGATTAGTCATATGACATAAATCACCATAGATACTAAATATACAAACCAACATTAGCATCATCTTTTAAAATAGTTTTTGCTAAATACAATATTTATATTTAATGGAATAAAGAAATGTGCAAGACAAATATAAATGACTGTGAATACAAAATATACAACATTCGAGCCAACTTTTCAAGATACTCTTTACACAATACAATATTTTATCTCAACCTAGCAATGGGTAATAAAAATTCTATACTCTTTCAAACTAATTTTTAGGCATGCTAGCAGCGTGGCTCTAAGGATGGCAATGTCACTCTGTTGGTCGGTTCGTCCTTTTCCTCTAGGGCCACCATGAGATTCACTTTTTTGGTTGAGAGTGAAATGTCTCAGTAAGTATTGGATGGATTGCCACCAAGGGGAAAAGAAGATATACAATAACTTTGTTGATCCATTTACTTTTCATCCTGCATCAGGTCAAAATTCTGATTTGTTGAATATTTTGGTTTATGACAAAATACTTGAAAAACATTCACATCAACCACAGCTGTACTTTAGTGTTTAGTGATAATTAGCCTTTGTTAGCATGCTAACACGCTGAACTAAGATGATGATCAGCATGTTAGCAATACCATTGTGAGCATTTAGTTCAAAGCACTTATGTAGTACAGCCTCACAGACCTGCTAGTGTGTAATATACACGATATATCCAAGTCTCTTCCATCTCTAAATAACCAATCCCAACTAATTTTGAAGTCAGTCTGAAGTTAACCTTAACACAACCCCTCATTCAACTGAAGCTCACATTTTTCTCAAAAAAAAACTGTTAATCTCTAACAAATGCACAGGTGCATCTGCATATTTACATGATATCTTATACAGTGCCCTGTGGCAGCTCGTCAGGTTCTCTTCCTCGCACTTGTTCCTAGCTATTCTTTGATAAAGTTTATAGGGATAAGATGGCGTTTGATCTGTGGGAAATGTGTGTACTTTGTGCTGAAGAGAGTGTGAGAAAGACATTGGGGCGTGCTATAGGGGCGAATTGGGCGTACAACAGTCTGTCACCTTGAAGAGAGGCAGAATGTGCAGTTCAAATCTGCAGGGAACAGATCTGTCATGAGAGAAGCCTGGGCATTTCTCCCCTGAGAGGTGGAGGGGGAGACGAGGGAGGCTGTGGGTGAAAGACAGGTGAGGATGGCACTGAGAGAGAGAGGAGCAGTGAAAAGGGAGTGCTGATAAAAGAATAATGAGAAAGTGTGCGTATTTGCCTGTGCCAAAATCCAGAGAACTGCCTCTGACAACTTATTAGCACATTAAAGTGAAAAAGGGGGTAACAAAACAAAAACACACTGAAGCTGCTGCCGCTTTTAAGGACATTTTGGCCCTTTTTCTGCAGCGATGCACATCCTAAGCTATGCAAATCACGCTCAGTATTTGTCTAGCTTGAAAAAGCAACTCTATTATTATTAACAGCAAAAGAAAAAAGTCTGGCTGGGGGTTATTTTACCTCTCCCAGCGGGAAGTCTGCAAATTAACAAAAAGAAAATGGAATGCAACATTCGCCACTTCTATTGTTTCTGTATTTTCCATCTCTTTCCCCACATGAGAATGCTACATCCTCTAAATTAATTAGCTCTGAATATGTCTTCATGATATTTATACTTTTTAGTGTAATTGTCTAATTGTGCTTTTCTAAAGAAACATATACAGTAGGTTTTAGAAGACAAGTTGTTTGCAAGGGAGAGAATTTCTCAGCTTATTAAGGATTTTTTTTATGTTCAGCACATCATTAAGTCTGCTCCCTTTGTGATTGTGCCTAACCAGCCTCCTCTCTCCCTCTCGTTGCTGTCTCTCTCTGGGGATAGATTCTGCACCAGACTGTTGGTCAATTAGTCAGTGTGTGTAATTCAAAGGCTGAGAAACGACCGGAGGGAAATGGAGAGTATGTGTTTTCTGCTCTATGTGTTTGTTAGAGTGAGGGTGGTTGTGGTGGTGAAGGGGCAGCAAAAACAAAACAAAAAAAAAGCTTGAGCTTAATGGATGCTTGGCCTTGAGGTAATACATCTGGCCTCTTGAAAAATGCGAAATATCTGACTGTCATATATCAACATGTTAGATGTAAATGTCAGAATGATTGACATGACCAGAAGAAAATATATAAACAAAAAAAGAATATTAAATAAACAATCCCACTGCATATGCAACTACCAATGAAGAGGTAATTTCCTTTGCTTTCTTGACCTATGACCGACATAGCCTACCATCTCCTTTTTGAAGCCAACTTTTAAGCGATGAAGAATTATAAGATTTAAAAATCCTCGTTGGTGGCCATTTTTAGCATCACACTGACTCTGGGTAGTAGTAGTAGTTTGAAACTGTTTGCTATGTAAGCAAACTGAATGTATTGGGGCTTGGGCTTGGTGTAACAGTGCTCTTTGATACGGTAGATGTATTATCTATAGCACATAGACATATAGTTTCATCCCTTAGTCAGTGAACTGCTGTCAGCTGTAGAAAACATAAATCTACATTTGGAAATACACCTGGATAGAGAGCGGACCTCACATGGCCTTACCTGACCTTCACTTGTTATATAATTTCCCCTGCGCTTCCTGCGTCTTCTCGTGGATGTGAGGAAGATTCATGAATGTGAGGACCTGTGTATATGATTATACGTATGCAGTTATATCACACAGTACAGCCTGTAATGTACGCAATTCACTCATGCTCCTACACTCAGAGAAGATACAAACAGATGGATGGGATGGAACACACATGTATATACTGTACACACACACACACACACGCTGACAAAATAAGCTTGACATCAACTGCTTGCCGTTGCTCTGGGCTCATGGCAGCTGCTTGATGTAGCAGAGAGGAAATGGGCTGGACAAATCAGATGTGGCTCTGAGCAATTCTGTCACTCAGCATGTTTATATAAACACTATAGATTATTGTAAATATGTGTGATTAAAGTGTTGGTTTGTTTGTAAGAACCAGACTTCCCCAGTAACTAGAATTTATATGTTTGATAAGTGGCTTAACATCTAGAGGGATGTGTGGTTTCAGGAAAACATCTTATAAGTGCCACAAAATGAAGGTCGCCAGGAACCACCAACACCTCATCCACTTGGCTGCCTGTGGGTGGATCCATCAAGCTGTCAATCCTGCCGCAGCTGAAGAAAAAACGCTCTGTCTGATCACATTTATTGATGCAAAAACAAATCGTCTGACCTGCAAAGCAGCGGTGAGATTTTCCTCACACATACACACCTGACTGTGACTGATGAGCCGTTTGCCTTGAATTTTCCCAACTTTTTAAAAGTCACACTGTGAAATTATGGCATGCTACTGTCGGCAAAGTGAATGTACAATGCGTTCCATAAATCATTGTCACCTGAGCTGAATTTGTGACTCATCTCGACTCATTATCAATATAATTACTAGATGATGGTTTAATAAATCACCCGCTCATTAGATATGTGGCATTCTGCTGATATCTTCTGAGGCTTCATATTATATTTCACAAAAATATAATCGTTTCTTCTGATGTTAGCAGAGTCGCTCTTTACTTTAGTGTTTCTGCCCTAAGAGAGGGGAAATACAAAGACTTTGTTGGTTGAATTTAGAGAGCGGCTTAATGCAAGTGCTGTTTTATTTTGTCTCCCAAAGAAATTTAGGTTGTTGAATTGTGCCATGCTTGAAATTATATCAATATTAAACTGACCAATCCAGTCAAGTTATTTTGAAATGGTAATATTTATTTAATGTGGTTATAATTGAATTGTTAGCAGGCATGTAAACACACTGAGTAACTTCAAATGATGCTAGGCTCTGTCTCTGGTCTGCTCTTTAGGGGTTCTGGTGAAGCAGGCAGATGCAAGTCGAGAAAAGTTTGGTCTTGGTTGAAAAATGGCAGCTCTTTCAATAACGTGCCCTGCATTCACTCTCAACTAAAGGAAATCCTGCCTTCACTTGCAGTGCTCACCTTCCTTTTATCTCTGCACCATATATTAATATTGCAAAGCCTATAGCTGCTGCCCTCATACTCTCTCGTCTTTCTCTTGTTATCTCTGCATCCCATCACTCCCAAACACATTCACTTCTTCACCTCCCCCCACAGCCTTCCCTTTCTCCTCCTCTCAGGTTGTGGATATTGGTTTTTTTTTTTCACTCTTGTTTTCTCCACTGCTCCATCTCAATCAAGAATGCAGCAAGTTTTATGAATTCATCAAAATGATCATGGACAGTCCAGGGAGGCATGCAGGGAGGCAACAAGGCGAGACGATGGCTGTTGGAACAGACGGAGGGAAGAGAAGAAGAGAGAGGGAGGGGGAAGAAGAGCAAAGCGAGGAGGGTGTTGCTGTACTGCTGAATTTTAATGAGTACCAGGGGGAATTTCTTCTTCACATTTTTTTTTTCCTTGCTCCCTTTCCATTTTTTTCCTGGGATGCACCCATCTACTACATGGCTCTAAATCACTGTCACACAAATGAGCTTTAACACAGTCTGTCTTTGGCCTCGACAGCAGCGTGTCACAAAATGGAGCCATCGGCTACGCACCAAGAAAACAGCGTCCCAAAAGTCCTAATTGAACTGCCAATTTGTCATGTTTATCTTTACTGTCTTCCACCAGCCACCAAGCCACACATGCGGCACCCGCCACATCCTCTTCCCGAAAACCAGTGCAGATGTAAGCAGTGTTTCTTTCCATGACAGATCTGCTGCTCATTAGTGAATTATTCATTCTTTTCATTAGAGTCTTCCAGATAGCATCACAAGCATCCACACTCTCTGTTTCTGTTCTTTATGTTATTCTCTTGCTGTCTTTCTTTCTCATCAACTTTCTCCCCTATCTTCTCCCAGTAAGCCCTTATGGCCTATGGCTTTTCTACACTATCTATGCCTTCTCTCTCCCTCTCTCTCTCTCTCTCTCTCTCTCTCTCTGTCTCTTTCTCTCCTGGGAAGACTTTATTATGCTTTGCTCCGACAGCAAAGTACACAGATAAAAGATAATTGCCTGGCTTGACTCCTGCATTGATATGAAAATAGGATTTAAATTATTCACAGTAGTTTAAAGGTTAGTTGAAGGTTATTACTGGCAGAAAGAAGTAGAAAGGCACAGGGTAAGAAGAAAAAAAAAAAGACCTTGTGTTGCAAGCTGTGGCCGGAAGGTGAGGTGCCTTTCTGAAAGGCTAATTTGCAGTGCAGGCAGCAGAGACATCTTGCGAACAAACCACAAAAGCCTCTCGGGGGGATTTGAACATGGTTGTGGAAGTCAGTTATTAAGCAGCAAATTAAGGCTGCTTTCTCCACAGAAAAACATTGTCAGTTGTAAATAAGGCTGTATCCGATCCTTGCCCACGCTCTAATCCTTTTCCCTCGTCTCCTGTCTAGCCTTGCATAGCATTTCCTGCTTCACGCAGAGCCATCAGTGCACGTTAGGTAATAAACAGTGCCTTTCTTCAGAGGATAGAGAAGGTTGAAGTGTTGGGTTTATATCAGGGTCAATTCTGTTGGGACACTGGGCTTGTTTTGCACTGTGGACATGATGGACTCAGGAGGGGGTGAAGGAGAATTACCTGCTCTGTTGTTGCTGGCATCCCTGAGGACACGTTCACTGATCACAGCAGGGGGTTGTGGGGAGAGTTTATGAGGAGTCCTTTTTCTGTTCCCGTCGTATTACCTCGGCACTGGCTTGTGTGTCTGAAGGGCTTTGTTATGCCTGCAGACAGGATTCAGACATTTCTTACATGGGAGGTTGCAGTAGGTGGTCTGTAAACAAAACAATCCTGCCATCATCCACAGGTTTTGCTGCCACAACTGCCTACTCCCATCTCACAGCTATTAGACTGTCTGCATATTGGATTTTTAGGTTGATGAATAGCTGTGGGAAAAGTATCAAATAATGGTTTTGAGCTGTCTAATTTTGAAGAGCATAACCACTATAATTAGCTTGTTTTGGTGACACTACAGAGCCTGCCAGAGATGTCAGTCAGATACACAAAGTAAAAGACAACCTGACTTAACTTTCAGACTTTTTCTTACAATACAAATCTTATAACAGTGTAGTTATTTTTTTTGTCCACTTTGGGGCAGTGGTGAAAACACAACAGTGACGTTTTATCTCCTTACAAAGTTGATATAGCAAACAGTTGCCTCTTTACACAACCAGGAGATATGGAGCAACATTATCACTCATTTAGAGTCGTGTTTCTGGCCACCTGACAAATGTAACTCCATAATTTACTGTTTATATGCTGCTAAATACTTCACTACGTTCACCAGCTAGTCGCTAACTTTGTCTGGCGTTTGGTACAGATTGGATAAAACATCATCTTTACTGTCCCCAAAGAGGAAAGTCTTGTTGCAGCAAGGCAGCATAGAACATAAATAAGCCTAATTAAAAGACGATAAGACAATGGAAGACATTAAAAGTGCTGTTACTATACACGCAATACAGAATACAATAAAAGGTTCATTTGATAAAAGCAAGAAAATCAGCAACAATAAGAATAGGGATGAAGTGACATTAATGAATACTTAAACCTGTTGCACCTAATTTTTGGAAACTTGTATTTCTGAGTGGAGAGGTTGTTAAATTCTGTATTTGCTGTGATGGATTTTGCTTTCTGTTCTTGTTTGCTGCAGTTAAGTGTTAAATCACTCCTTCTGTGTGTTATGTAGGAGCTGTTAACCAAATTAGTGTTTATAAGCAAGATAATAATTTGAATTTGCAAAATAAAATTTAAATACAGATTACAGATTTTGCCGTGAGGATAGATCTACATATCCTTAAAGGTCGATCCTGCATGACTGTAGCAATAAAGAAGAATTACCATTTATAGGAACACGTAGCTCTAATCACCTCCTATTATTATAGATTTTCCAAAAAACTCAGATCAGATCTTCACTACATGAAGCAAATTTATTTGTATTCAAAATTCAAAAGTGCCCTCCCGCAGCCTCTCCCACCCAAGGAGCCTATTGATTACCTGAAGCCAATCGCTTGACAGCACCATATCCTTAGAGAGCAGCCAAGCACCATTTTCCCTCTTATTCTTTAATTAGCGATGCAACCCGTGGGCACTAATCTATGTGTTCCCTCTCTGATATTCCTCAGATGTGCTCCGCTTTGATTTCTCTGACCCAACAAGGAGTATTGGGATTGGTGTGCGCTGCAGGAATGCTAATATGTTCCTGGAAGGGGAGATGCTGTCAGCCTTTTGGCAGACAAGAGGAGATCAAGCAAGAGTTTCTTCTCTCCATATTCACACCTGTACACATCATCCCCTTCAAATAAATTCAGGTTTATTGCCATCCCTGAAAAGTGCTGAATGTAATACCCAAATTTGGCAGGTGAAGAGGCTGCAAAGAGGCAGTCATACAGAAGCAGATCCAAATTCATGTCCTTGAAAGTCTTCCTGAAATATCTTAACAGGATGAGGGGAAGAAAGTGAGAAATGCCCCACAAGCTGCCTGAAATTGAACAATGTGGTGCATTTATTTCATGCTGCATTATATCCTGTGGTTTGCTGGAGTGTATGCCAACAAAATAAAATAACGGACTGGCTGATCATTTCATTTCTGCTTCATATTGGTGCCGTAGATACCTCAGTATAACCTGTTTTCTGTCAATACTCGCTGTTTGTAGCTCCACCGTAGTGATCAGAGGTTTTGTGCCTTGCTGAAAGATTTGTTGGTAGTTGTTGTTCAGGGTGTTTCTCATTCACTTCCCTCCCACAGATTTCTTCAGCTGTGATTTTGGACCAGCAGTCCTCTGCCACAATCTTGCTGCCTCATCGAGAAACATCAGTAATCAACTGTAGAGTAGCTCCTGAATGAATCAATCACTGATGTACGACTAAAGCGAAGGTTAGGCTGCCTGGGCATCCCTTTGATGAGGCCAGATTTGTGTATCAGTCCTAAGCCAGTGCTACTACCTAGCACACTTCAAACAGGCTTAGTGTTAAGCCAATTAGCATGACTTTGCATGGTGTCGATCTGCCTGTGACATGGAGCAGACTGGGCTTAATTGCGTATTGCTGCACTGGCTAATGCTAATTTAGTAGCCTCCAGGAAAGCTGAGCCCTGAGGTAAACAAAGCAACAGGGCTAATATGCTGTTAGTGCCGTCTCCATGCACCAGCAGAGCTACTGCTAATCTGCTTAGAGTGAGCAGCACGTAGTCACGCACCTTCAGGCTATGCACTGATTTTTCTCAGAAAATGTATGTACATCTGTCACTGTTACTGTACAGCTACAGTATCTGTTTAAATATTAATTACTCTGTGATGATTGAAGTGGATGCTATGATGAAAAGTGGAAAATGACTCAGGTGACATTCAAGAATGTTGTCTTACTTAACAGGGATGAATTTAGTAAGTTAACACCTCTGCAAGCACCTCCTGTAAGGAAATCCTTCGTTTAAAAAGGGAAAAGGGTACAACCAGTATTGTCTTACAGATTACTTTGTAAGACAAGTTTCTACTGATGGGAATTCATGTTGTTCTAATGCGTTTTTTTGTGTATTTGTTTGTTGTTAGTCTAATCTCTGGTCTCACTATTAGTCTTTGCCCAAACACACACAGAGCATCTTAAAAGATACAGTTATAGTTTATATAGTTATAATATAATAATAATTATTGTCATCCACAATGTGGATGGTGATGACGTTAAGTTAATTTATGTACCATACCAAGGCTCTATAATTTTGAATGATTTCTAAACAGTTACCAACCTGAATAAACGGGAATGTGAAGTATATTGATGCATTACTGAAGAAAGAACAGGTTATGGCCACTGTTGTCATGCCTTCCATGGAAATACTGTAGCTCAGTGGTGAAACAATCATCTTTCTATATGTGGAATTATAGCCTTGTGGTTGCTATAACACTGCAGCCATTAAAATCATTAACATGTGGGTTGCTTCATTGTAGCAAATGACAGAGTTAGTAACTAGAACATTAACAATTGTGTGAAGATGCACAGTTGCACACTGGCAATGATTTGATTCACAGAAACTCTTAAATGTTAGTAATGAATCATCCAGGGAGTCGTGTATTGGTAAACGAAGACACACATGATGCACACTAATGACCTTTTTCCTGATCTGCTCTGACAGGTCAACAACGGAAATAAGGGATTGAAGGTGTGTTTGCACTGATTTATACAGTGTGTGTGTGTGTGTGTGTGTGTGTGTGTATGTGTGTGTATGGTGGGTGCAGCGAGGGCAGCCTAGTCTCAGATCTGAGGAGGCCTGCAGGAATGTACCCTGCCTTTGAAGAGTCTGCTGTCTGTGCTCAACAAATATCAGGTCCAGAATGAAGGGAATGTGGCTTCACAAGGCCCCATCCAGCTCTGTTTTATTGAGGGATCCTGTTCGCTCTCTCATCCTGCTGCCTCTGAAGAGGGCACATACATACTGATGAGGTGAGCTGGACTCAAGGCTGGAGCTCAAAGAGACATTCTCAACCAGGCTGTGTGAGCCCTGGACGAGGGAATCACAATGAAACCTGTTTGTGGCTGGAATGCTAGTTTTTTACCATTGAAATCTATTTATCAACATGTCCATTATATCTAAAAGGGAGATATAGTCTGATCTGATATAAACTTACCTGAAGAATATTGGAATAAAATATTGTTAGACTAAGACTAAGACTAAGGTCCTGGCTAGAATTCTGCTGGAGCAACGAGACAATCCTCATCAGGATTCATCATTATGGTTGTGCTAGTAATAATTGTCCTCTTTCAGTCGCGAATGAGGAGGTAGCGTATGTTATATATATGTATATATATATAACATACGCTACTTCCCATATATATATATATATATATATATATATATAGAGAGAGAGAGAGAGAGAAAAACCTCTTTATAGGTAGGTTTCACCTATTTTTCAATTTACATATAAAGAAAATAAGAAATATGGTAAAAAAAAAAGTTTTCAGTCAGCAGTCAGTGTTGGTTTCTCTTAACCATGACCACAGTGTTAATCTAACCATAGCTAAGTGGTTTTAGTAGCTTGAACATAAAGCTGCTCCAATCAATATTTTTATAATAACGAAGAGTCAAATGACTGTGTAATATGAAAGGGGTCGTACATAGTGACAATCTCACAGAGAATTTAGTTCAGCTCATTGTTTCGGTTCAACGGTCTCACCGCTCCCCATCAACCTTGTTTCTGCTGCTGTTTTAAGCGAAAAAGACCAAGTGCACACTACCTGCCCAGCAGACAGAAGTTAGCGAAGTGAGAGTGACATATTTCCCTCAGAAAAATACATGCAGGTTTTAGCTTTCTTAAAGCATAGGGATGGCAGATAAGAAAATTCTCATATAAGTTGTTTTCTGTCATATAGGTTGTTGTGAAAGACTTGTTTGAAACTATTTAGATTCTTTGTGACTCCAAAACTGATATTCATACAGAAAGGCTCTTATAGACTAAACCAGTGGCAGGGACAGATGGGATAAAATTTAATCATATTTTCTGGGCTTTCTTGGATTTCCGTAGAGATGAGTAGAGGCTAATTGCTCCTGTCTCACATTGTACTTCAAAATCCCAGACCAAGATAAAAGATAGGCACAAGATAAATACCAAAAAAAAAAACATCACACGGGAGTGACTGCACTCCCGCCTGTCAAGAAAGAAAGACTGGATTGCAGCTGTTAACAGAATCAACTGTATGGAGTGTCTGTGACATGAACAGTATATAAGACATTAGGAACAATGCCTGCATGTGTTACATGTAATGCTCTATTCCTGTCATTGGGAGTCCCTGTGATGCTGCAGTATTTCATGTCAACCTGTCCATCTAAACTGAAAATATACAAACAAAACATGAACTCTCTTCGATAGAGAATAGATGGGTGGGGTGGATGAAATCTGTAATGTCTGTAACCTGAAAAGTTTACTGACCTTCAGGATGGATGGAGCTTGCTCGCAGTGTTTCTCCCCCTTCGTCCCTCCTCTCTTCCCTCCATCTCTCCCTCTAGCACTGCATTACTTACTCCTGACTCCTGACTCAGCGTCTCACCAGCCCAGACACCAATATTGAGTGCTTTTTATCGTAGCCGCACTTTTTCCTCGTTTGAAACAATATAGCCTGACTGTTGCTATTGATTTTAGTGGATTGTGCTCTGGTAAGCACTCCTTCAAGCCCCTGCTGCTATATTAAGCAATCGTTTCCCACAATAGATGACACTCTTTCCCTGCCTCCCGCAGCAATTTGGTTGGCTCTAATGGGCCTGGCATTACTCAAACTCCACATTGATTGCATGGTAGAGGATTTTAAAAGGAGAGGTCGAAGTTTCCGTCAATGTGGCTGTCACGAATGAGCCTGTTTTTAGATATGCAGGGATTTTTTTCTGCGGACTGGTTCAGCCTGACAGTTCAAGGTACTTGTGCCATTAATGATGTTCAAACACGCTGTGATGTAGGCGTGAGGGCTGTGCAAAATGAAACTCAATAGCCCACTATGAAGTATCTTGGACTCGAAATGAAACCTTGAAACAGTGATGTGCCTGGTTTGATTCCACTGGCCCAGCATTTATTTGCATGTCTTTGGTTCTAATGTGATGTGACTACATTTTCCTGCCAGGCACCGAAGCCCTCTGAAGTATGTCTCTTTAAATCACTGGGGCCTTGGGAGTGGAACTGCAAATGATTTCAGACGCTGGGCTGCTTTTCACATCAGTTGTGGTGCATTGGATTCCCGCTACGCTATCTGCTATCTCCTCCCCATGTCACTGAGCGTCAATAAATCAGTACGCTCTACAGGCAGACCAGAGAACATGTGGGGAGAATAACATGCCCTGTAGTCACGCATATTTAAATATACAAGGGCTCCGTGTTGCTGCTGATTGGGCCACACATCACTGCCCGGCGCACCCAAGACAGTGGAAAAAAAATGGCTGCCGTTTGGGAACACTTAAGTGGTGAAGCCTTTTAGCATGTGACTCACCGACATAATCTAATTGGCTGCACACCACAGACAGGATAGCGGTTTGTGTGAGAGTGTGTGTGTGTGTGTGTGTGTGTGTGTGTGTGTGTGTGTTTTTTCTTTCACAGAGCAGTGTGTGTGTAATTTAGGAATGAAAGAATTTCACACTGTGTGCATACAGTATCTGTATGTGTGTGTGTAGAGTCTGATACAGCCATTGGATTGTATGGTCTTTGTCTATGTAGGGCTGCAACAAAAGTTACTTTCATTATCTGTTATCTAATTTTCTTGATTAATCGTTTGGTTCATAAAATGTCAGAAAATGGTAAAAAAAAGTCCCATCATAATTTCCCAGAGTCCAAGTGGATTATGGCTGCAACTAATTTATGAATCATTTTGTCTATAAAAGGACAGAAAATTGTAAAAAAAAAAATTCATCTCACAACTTCCCAGAGCCCCTTCTCTGACACTTCGCTATCGTGATTATCCAATCAGCACAACTTCACTCGCTAGTGTACTCCTCCATTTTTATTTATTAGCTTAGTTTAGTGAAAGGTCATTGGGGCATGCGATAGGTCAAGCTGATAGCAAATTATAAGAAAGGCCTCTGCTGGACCATAAGGCAAACTACGTCAAATGGTCTGTTAGACTACAGTTCTAATATTCATTTTTTCTCACATTTGAAAAAAAGTTCAAATTTCGAATAAAAATTGACAGCCCAGTATTTATCCTGTGTTATAAGGTTGTATGGGATTCTGGGATTTTGTAAGTATAATGTAAGAGACAAGCAATTAACCTCTACTCAGTAAGAGTTTTGAGCTCACACACAACACTGGAAACTAAAACATATTTGAAAGTTTTTGCTCATCAGTTTGTCTTTTGTTCTTAGATGCACAGTCAACAGTCTCCTGATGTATTCATGTTAAACAGAAAGACTGCTGAGACCGGGGTCGAGGGGTGGGGTTGTGAATATTACAGTCATGGCTACGTGGCGTGCATCCATGCAAAAGGCTGTGTCGGCCCACCCAGCTGTCTGTCAACATCTCTAAGGGGACAACTGTCAGATTAAGAGCCCTAGCTTAATGTCAATAGATCACAATCTGCCTCCTGGCCTCAATTATATTGCCTCTCGTCCTCCAGCCTCCCCCCGGTGTGGAGAGGAGTATTAGCTGTGAGCCTCATCATGTATTCAGAGCTGTAATGGCTTCTCCGCGTCTGCACTGCATAGATTAGCACCAAGGGCCGAAGGGAAGCTACATGTTGGCACAGGCTTTATGAACATTGCCATGATGGATGTCGGGCCCGAGTGTCATTAGTGCTGTTGTGCTGTGAATTCAGCACTAGATTGCCAGAAAATCCTCTCAGCATGGCTTGATATCCTGTTAGTGTAGCCATGGCATGGGACATGTGCACATGTGCAGTGAAGACTAATATGCTAATGGCAAATAGGGTGTATTTGTGTGAGTTACCATGGTTTGTTTTGTTTTTTTTTGCTGTTTTTGTCATTTTCCCAATAACTATCTTGTGTGTAATATATGCTGGTGTTGTGAGTATGTGGAGTGGACCCCTTCAGTGCGTATGAGGACTAGAAACACACACACACACACTTCTTTTTATTTTTTTTCTTCCATATATTGCTTTTACTCTCCCACTCTTTCACACATGGCCAGTCCCTCTGGGCCCACCTCTGCTAGCCAAGGTTTATTATCTATTTGACAGAAGGGCTGGCGGAAGGCATTTGAACACCCCATAAATTGTCATGCAGGCTGCAGTGTGATGCCTACTAGTTTCATTCCCCCGGCAGCCTGGCATATAACCTCCGTGCCAGCCCATCACATTGCCATTTGCCAATCCAAGTTGAAACAGTGTAGTGCAATTAACGGCATAGATCATTTACATAGTGGCGGAGCTCATTTTCATAATGTTTCCTTTATTATCTGAGGAAGAAATTAACCCAGGAATATATTTACATACCAGCCGCCAATGGTAACAGCTTGCTAATTGCCTGTTAGATGATTAATAAGCTTACAGCAGATGCTAATGAATCGAGCACTCATTGTTTCAAAGGTGCTCATGTGGCAGGGCTTGTGTTTTTTTGCAGCTTAATTACAGCCATAATTATGTACTTGTTGCATCTGCTTTGAAGCAAATACAATCAAATAATGGAAACGATATATATCTGAGTGAATGGATGGCTAATTGTGGTGGAGTGTTGTCACTTGTCGAAGTAATAAACCAAAGAGACAATCCCTGACATCACTTTAATTGAGGACGCTTTCTGAAGACCTGGAATATTAATGCAGATTGACACAGTATTGTTTTCTGTATACAACAGTGCAAGAACTCAGCCTAATTTTTTAATGAGTAAAAAAGTGTCCACGAATTTGTGGTTTTATTTATTTATTGACTTTATATTAAGCGCTTGTGTATCACCCTGTCACTAAAATAATCTTTGTAACCATGATAACGACAGACATTCATTGTAACCATATAATGTATCCTACCGACTTTGATTGTCCCCTTACTTTTCCTCCAGTGCCACCATGAGGTTGTCTTTGGTGGTTTTGAGTGTGTCTCAACAACTATTGGTTGGATTACCATGGAATTTGGTGATCCCAGATGTTTCATCTAGCACCATCAAAAGGTCAGAAATCTCAGTTAGTCCAATACTTTTGGTTTATGCAAAACTATTGACAGTCCCATCAACCTCAGCTGTTCTTTGTTTTTAGTGCTAATTAGCAAATGTTAGCATGTTAACACGCTAAACTAAGATAGTTAACATGGTAAACATTATACCTGCTTCACATTAGCATGTTAGCATCCTCATTGAAAGCATGTAAGCATGCTGACGTTAGCATTCAGCGCAAAGCACTGGCAACCCTTACACCCTGGTATTCCATCACATTACAGGACACGGTCGATTGCCAAATGAGTGGGTTAGAAGCTAATGGCTGGTGATCTCTTTCATTAATCCATTTTCTCTGCTGTCTAATGATATTTGGGAGCACTGTACACATTATGCTCCATTCAAAACAGGTCATCTAGCCTCAATCATATCGCAAATGACAAGATGTGTTCCATTTTTATCATGCTAACTCTTAGTTTACCACAAGCAGTATATATGTATGTCTGCAGAGAAACATGCAAAGATGACACACCCACATAAATGTGTGTGTGTGTGTGTGTGTGTGAATTCACCCCCTCTCTCCAATCCTGTCTATTCTTTGGTACAGTATTATCATACCCATCCTAACAGACAGATAAGCTTTGGTTTATGGAATAAAGGCTGACTCACCAGTTGTGATGCAGAACCAAATAAATCCCTTTTCAAATCCGCTGTTTTGCATCAGTTATTATTTCAAATATCCCTTGTGCTGTTTTAAAGTCTTGAGCTTGAGAAGTGCCTCCATCACACACACACACACACACACACACACACACACACACAAATACACATCTACACAATCTCTTTGCCATTTTACAGTGATGCATGCTCAGTGCCCATGTTACACATTTAGAAAGAAAATATTTCCCTAATCCCCATCTCTTTTTTTCCCAGGCTTTAGTTTACAGTTTAATAAATGGCTGTGATTTAATTGTACCACAGCACACTGCTCTCAGTGCAGCGAGTGATTAGCACGACAATGTCTCCTAAAACCCTGTGCTGCTGTTTATTTAATTGTCCCTATGATGCCGTGGCTATGCTCTATTTATTTTGCTGCTTAACTAAAACAAAAGGCAGGGTTCAACTTTAGTGGAGGCTCATGCAATATTGAGCAGAGTGGAAGACTGCACCGCACTCTAGAGATGTGTCTCCCGAACACGGTGCACAAAGCCAAGCAAGTGTGTACTATATGCGTGTACTATATATGTGTGTGTGTGTTCAGTCGTGTTCGTTCGGTGTTTGTGCGAAGCCTGTGAATAACACAACTTTCAGTCTATGAATAATTTCCTGTGTTTATGCTTTCTTTGCCCCCTGAGTTGCTATTTTTTCCCTCCTGGCTTTCTTCCATTTCTAATGCAGATTTCTTTCCTCCATCTCCCATGTTTGTCTCCCTTTTACCTCCATGATCACTCGTAGTCATTAATGAAACATTTGAATAGAGTTTTCTAAAATATGTTTTGTTATTTGCCATAACAGCATTCTTGAGTTTGTCATATAATATAAAAATGGAGAAACTTTTGTAAGTGTTAGTGAAAAAAGCAAAAGTTGAGGAACATTTGACCCCATGTAGCTGGTTATCTGATCTGTATCAGGAACTACACATGCCAGTGATAGGTGTAAATCCATGCAATTCACACTGCAATCAGAAATTGATCAGATCTGCCATATGAACTCTAGTCTGACACTAATAATGTCAGCCATATCTAACTGCAGTTCATACACTGTTTACATTTTTGAGATGTTGCCTCCCACTAGAGAGTTGACCCCTTGTGCTGTAAAGGAAAAGTACATGTTGTACAGTAACCTCTGAACTTTGTCACCTAGTAATGTCACCTACAAGCTGATCTTGTTGATAAAAGAGATATCTGCAACTTATCTACTCTTCCTGTGAACCACAAGGCCCCATCCTGATGTGGGAAAACTGCAGACTACATGAATACATGTAAATATCAGGCGTAACTGCAGGGGCATGATTGAATTATCTATTTTCTTGATGTGAAATTACATTTAATCAGTTATGATAACATTGTAGGCACCAAAGTAATTGCTGACAACTCCGATTGTGGCGACATAAAAATGGGTTCAAAGGGGCAACAAACAAGTGGTCATTCGATAAGACAAACCAGCAGAAAAAAAAGCCAACAGTTAAGCATTCACTTTATTATGATGTAAAACCAAAAGTGAGTGTCAGTGAGTGTAATGTCCCTGATGATGAGCACAACTATGGCAAGTACAGTAAGTCAATGTTTAACCAGCAAATCAGGCTGTAAACTGTGATCGATGTTTACAACAGACAATTTGGGTTGTAATTTTACCGTTAGCCTTCGGTTTCTCCGTCAAATAAGTTTGACTAACTTGAGAGTTTGTCTTTAACCCTGACCGGCTGACCTTGTTGCCCCATTTTAGAGTTTCCAAGATCTCATTAATTGCTTTGGAAAGTACACTGTTATCATAACCTGATAGTGGAACAATCTCTAGCAAAGCTACAAAAATACACCCCAGGTTGTAATAAACCATAGTTTTCCCATGATACCAAATGAAAATGAGCTGTAATTGTAGCGGCCCAGAGAGCGTCTGGCACCTGTGACAGTTGACCTTGAAAAATGAAGAGTGAGTGAGGTTAAGAGCAGTTTTAGAGAACCCAAAACATCCTATACACACATTTTAACATACAAAACTCTGTCACCATTCAGTACTTTACATATTGCTGTAAAACGGCTGGCTAAATTCTGCTCTCTCCAAAATCACATTAGATTTGTTTGGGTTTCATATCAGTGTTGTCCTTAAGGTTTTTTTTTAATGCTGGTTGCTTAACTTGGTCTGTATAAAATGGACAAATCAAATCTGTGTTGGAGAAAAATAAATCCCTAAGATTGTTCCACTGAATGTAATCTAACCTAAAATGGTGTTTTTTTATTTTTATCACCAGTCATATGTCCTCTCTGGATGACGCATGTTTCATTGGTTGTCGTGGTTGAGGTTGTCAGGAAATTGATAATTGCCTCATGATGTTGGTAATTTTAGAAGCAACTCTGAATGGCTTTATTGTTACCAGAGGTGGCGTGGGTTGAGCTTACCACATGTCTGATGACTGCTTCATGCGCTGACAGGCACACCTTCACCTTTTGATTCTCACAGATTATTGATCAAAGAAACCTGTTATTGGCCATGCAGATGGTGAATAACCTGGAACAATGGCTTGCCTCATATTGTGTGTCTGCAGAAAAACTTTAAAGGAAAAAATAATAACGCTATTGATCACTGTAAAGTGGTGAAAACTGCTAGAATGGTGCCCTGGATTGAGGTTATTTAAATCACCATGGCGCCTGAATATAATAGTAATAATAGAAGACACTTGTCTGTTTTGGCTGGGTTTTATATTAAGGTTGGGGAAAATCTTGGCATGTTCACTTTGGACAGAATCATCCTTCCAAAGTCATATTAATCTTTTAGTGGATACACAGAGAAAGAATCTACCTCTGTGAACAATACTAATACAAGACAAGATCTTTCTCTCAACTGGTTTCAACGTTTCTCTGTAAAGATCAAACAGGTTTCTAGTCTCTTGTCTCCACACAGCTGCTTATTTCCCCACTTCAAGCCGGTGAAGCTGGTCTTTTCCACTACAGGAGTTTTGAGAGAGGACAGGCTGTGCATACATAATATTAATCCCCTATTTCTGTCACCAGGGGAGCATGAACTTGCCTTTCATTGATCTGTAAAAACTATCTGAGTTTAAATCTTTCCTTCCTGTGCAAAGTGCAGTTAAAAGTACATCTGAGGGAGTTTATTCAAGGACTGCTTGGAAATAGACACACAAAGGTAATGCTCATCCACCCAAACTATACACACACACACACACACACACACACACAATGTACAGGTCATACTAGTGATACATACTGCAGTACATTAGCTGCGAATGCTGGCAGGAGATCTTGGGGAACCTCATCTCAGCTCATTTATTTCCAAAAGTTGGCCAGAGTTTGCAAAATCTCGCTCATAAAATATTAATATCAACAAATCTTCAAGGGAACTGTAAGGAAATATCGTAGAGGGACCAATTAGGCAGAGTGCCTGAAGATTTTTGCAGTTTATTCCGAGGTTTACATTTTCTTACATGTTTAACACTTACAGAGGAAATTGTGGTTTGTGGATCAACACATTTTACTGAAGATGTGCTCTCTATCTGAAATGTAAATGCCATATTAAAATTTATATCAATAGCTGTGCATTTAATATTAACTCATATGCACACATACACACTCAGTGAGCTGACGTGTATTCTCGCCTGTATGAGCACATACTGTATTTGTCTCTGTGTGCTTTTTAACTGGTGCATTATTCATTTATTTATTCAAGCAACTACTTATTCATCTGTGCTCCTTTCTCCATTAAAGGGAAGTGTGCTGTTGTGTGTGGAAAAAAACTCAAGTATGCCTACTGTGTCACTGAGCATATCCAAATGTAATTTAAGTTAGTAATTATTTTCTTTAGAGGATGTTTCAAAGGAAGCGGTGCTTGATTACAGTAAGTGTTGTGCATATCATGGGTTTGTGTCCAGCATTATGAATAGCTCATGCTTGTGATATATTTGCTCCTGTTTGATCTTATCGTTTGATCTGATCATATTTATTTTCAAGGGAGGAGATTCAAGTGCAGCTGTGTGTGAATAGAGTTTGAAATAAGGTGAATCTATGGGTCCACCTATTACTTTAGTTTAAGTAATCCTACTAGAATTGTCACCTAATGAATGATCTTCTATTGATGTTACTTTCATTTAAACATCCCATATTTCTGTTAATATAGGTTAAACGGAAAATACACGAAATAGAATAGGTCATTGCATTGCATTGTTTTGACCATCATGTTTATTATTTGTTTCACCCAGAGGAGGTGACTTGCACCGATTAGTCTTCTTGGTCTTCATGTGTATCCAGTCCTGATGAGGTCAAGTAAACAGCAGGAAGGAAGACCACCAGAGACGGCCTCAGTCAGGCAGCTAAATCTCTTTTCCAGATACATCCCAAACAAACATCCAACACGGTATATTTGTTGCAAAAAAATAAACAGATCTATCTGCTTGCAGAGAAAGATGCATAGTATTTGCATTTGTGCTGTTTGTTATCCACCATGATGAGAGTGCAGCACTTTTGATAACACAGGTCATTCTTTCATTATTTGTAGTGCTGTTGCTGCTTTAATCACTTTTTCAGGCAAAAACAATCCGAAAATCTGACAAAAGTCTGCCTTTGTACATTACATTCCTTTATCTTAGAGAAAATAAACAAGCATCAATTCCTTTGACACAACTTTCTGTAAAAATCTAAATTAGGTAATGCAGATCTGTAACTAAATACCAAAACATAATGTAACATTTTAAGTATTTCATTGTTTTCACATTGAGAAAAGGAAACTAATCTTAAATAACTCATTTAAAGTTTAGGTACTTTTTAGACAAAAAAGGCATCTGTTTTCTACACCTGATTTCCTGGCTCATGACGGCTAATGTTTGCATACTACATACATACATGTAGTTCCACATACATTTCCCTACTAATCACATACATCTGCCGTTGGAGTATGCTAAATGATACTAAACGGCCAAATCTGTAAAACAAACAAAAGTGGCTGACAAAACTATTCTGTCAGCACCATAAAATGCCCTGGGCTTGAAAGCTGTAACATCATCAGCTGGGCATCTGGCCCCGTCTTCAGTCAAACCTCTGACACAGTGATTTGTCTGCCTCAATCTTAATTGCTTGCCAGAAGGAGCCAAACTCAGGGTTTATTCTCCACTGGCACCTTGTCGTAATTATAGATATTGCTTTGGCAACAATTCATTCAGCAGTTTTCTTTCTCTTATTGGATGAGCGCTTGGTCCATAGGAAGCTAATGGGAGAGTTGTGTGTGCTTTCAGGTATTAAGCCAATTGCTGTGTTCTTGTCACTTCAAAAATAGTGCGTAAGAAGTAGAACAGAATGACATCTCTGCAAAAACTCTTAGTATGATTGATTTTTTCAGTTATTTCAAAAATGAGGGGTAGAAGAACTGCTACATTAGATTATGTTCAGAGGTACAAAGGGTGTACGTAAATGTATTGTGGTTTGTGTGTTTTGTACTATATAACTGTAGTGCAATCACAGTTATTTTTATTTTAGCCGTGCTTGCATTGTGGCTCTAGGGATGGCAATGTCAGTCAGTCTCTCGGCCGGGCAGTCCACCACTTTGGTCGAGACTGAAATATCTCAACAACCACTGGTTGGATTGCCATGAAGTTTTGTACAGATATCTATGGTGCCCAGAATCATAATGACTTTGGTGATCCCCTGACTTTTCCTCTAGCGCCATCAGCAAGTTTTCACTTTTAAAAGACAAATTGGCACAAGATTTTGTACAGACAGTCATGGCTCCTGGGCAATATAGCCTACTGACTCTGGTGAAGTTGGCATTTGTGGTGAAATGTCTCGACATTTGGCACAGACATTCATGTCCCCCTCAGGATGAAATGTTATAACTTCGATGATCCCTTAACTTTTCATCTAACATCACCATCAGGACAAAGTTTTAATTTGTCCAATACTTTGGTTTATGACCAAATACCTACTATGTGCTTAGTGTTAATTAGTAAATGTTAGCATGCTAACACACTAATGTAAGATTGTGAATGTTAGATGTAATTGTGAGCATGTTAGCTCAAAGCATCCCTATGCTAGTAGTTAAGGTGTACGTGTAACTACCACAACAATGTTTCTAAAGTTCAACTCCAAACATCAACATTGAGCTGTAGGAAATTTGAGGATTTGGGGTTTTTAATTGGTTGATTGCCAGGATTACGAAATGCTTCATTGTCCTGACGTTTGCCCTTCCATGGTGCGATCAATTACTGTTATTCTTGGGACTGTTGATAAGTTAAAGTGTAGGTTTTGTTCACTGGGGATGAACTGACATCACCAAGGTTAGACTGACAAGTGGAAAACAAACCGTCTCTCCAGACTCTCGTTTTGACCCTGGCTTTCCTGACCTCCACATCCGTGACAGCCAAGAAAATGTGTGTGTGGAACGTAGTTGTCTAGCGGTTCAAGTGAGCAGCTCAGGTCATACAGAGTTGAACCCATGTTTTTATTAACTTTGTGCCACTGGCAGCCATTATGGAGACACTTGATGAGATCCCTCCTGCTGTCACATTTCACTTGGAACATTTTGGTTTAAACAAACACACGTCATCCTTTTCTGTTCCTCCATGTTTCCCATTTTGAATGTTGTTAAATATTGGCCAGTCGTGTTATTTCACATTCAACATCTCTGTAATTGATTATACCAATTTATAAAGTCCACAACTCTCTACAGTGTGGACTGCCTTGCTGATCTCTGCCTAACTTGTAACCCTCTTTCAGACATTCAAGCCCTTTGCCTTGCCTCATAAATTCAGACATCTCATAGATGTTACTGGACACAGTGCAATCATCTGTAAAACACTGTTAAATTGACTACAAATTTGGAAACTTCCAACACTCTTGAGGCCTATGGAGTCGTAAACACTGTCATGTCACTTAGGGAATTGGTGCACTTATGCGGATGTCAGATGTGCACGCTGTCTCCATTAAGCAGCGGAGGGGGGGACAATTATGTCAGCTATCCAGCAGAGGACGCAGGCTGCAGCTGTACACCCATTACTTTGATTTGTTCATGTCTCTGGGGAGAGGGTATGAGTAGGAGGGGAGAGGTAAAGGAGCAGAGGGAGGTTACATTAGATGCCTATCAGAGAGTCAAAATGGCAGGTGCCAACTTCTGGCTCTACTGCAAATGTGAGTGTGTGTGTTGCAGTTGGCACATCTCCAGGCCCCTCTGCCCTTGGCTGATGACAAACCAGGGAGGTGGGTAGGTAATAGCTTTCCAGCACCTGCTTATTCATCCAAAATCCTTCACTTAAAGGACGAAGGAGATTAAGTCCCGCTCAGGTGTCCCACTTCCCCCAAACCTGCTGACCTTTGCTGATTGACTCGTCAATACTGAGCCAACTTGCTGCTTTTGGAGTCAAACTACCCCGCGCAGCGGAACAGAGTGGCTCACCTTTGACAAATGAAGACAAATGTCTTTTGGAAGGCAGCCACTTTTTAGGAAATGTTTTTTTCCCTTCCCCTCCTGTTAATCACTCTGAACAACAAGGATTTCACTGTCTCTATGTGAATGTTGAGTGCTAAGTGGGAGCAAATGTGCTGTGACAACAGCTTTTTGGAAAGGGAAAGGGGATAGAATATCTCTGATGTGGGGGGTTCTGTTAAATGTGTGAAAGTCGCTTTTTGGCTCATTGGGGATTCTGGTTGTTGGCTTGCCTGAAGTTTATTGCCACAGCTCATTGGTGCTGACATTTTGGGATGATAGACTGACTGCGTGTCCAGCAGGATGCCTGTGTCGTGGTGGGGTAAACAAATGCACAGCAAAAGACAAAGTACAGAGATGCAAAGTAAATTTTGTCACCAAATGAAACAAAAATTGCACTCGTTTTTGGAAACCACATGACTGTTTTCCTTTGTTTGAATTCATTTTTTCATATTTTGTATGTCAACTCTTTGCTGCTTCAATAAAAAGAAATATTTTACATATTTTCATCCAAAAAGCATGATAGGAAACACAAAGTTGCTGTTGCTTGCATGCACACACGCACACAAACACACATCTGTCTGGGTGTGATAATATCATCTTGTCCTTGGGAGCCCCTGACTACAGCGAACAATGTTAGACCCACGCTCTCCACAATCCTCTGCAGTCCCTTGACAGCAGCTGAACCAAACAAGCCGTCTGTGAGGCAGTGAAAGAAAGAAACATCCTCATTGCAAAGTCTGGGCACAAGCAAACAAGGAAATAGCTTGGCTGTGGTCGGACCTGAAAATAATGGAAAAAGCGCACTTTCAATTTAGCCATTCCTGAGGTTTTTTCCCCTTTTTGGGGGAGTTGGGGAGGGAGCGGTATATATGGCCCGAGGCAAAGCAAGGTAGATAGCTTGGAAGTCGACTGACAAAATACCACTGAAAATGGAAGCAAGCTATAAATAAACAAGCAGCAATATCCTGTGTTATGAATATATAATTTCTGTCTTTAATAACTATTGAGGCCTGAGGGATAGTCTACAAACGGCTCAGCGAGCACTGATATTGTGATTGCGAATAGAACTCCTATTGAATTATTAAGGCACCTGCAGACTGGAATCTCTCGAGTCAGGTGATCGGCACTGCTGTCTACTGACACCTGTTTTGGAGCCTGAGGTTAGATTTAAATCCCGTAATGTTTTTTTTTTCTTTTTCACCCCAGGGAAATGAAAAACAACAAGATTCAACTATGAACTATTTATTTACAAAAGAAAAAAAAACACTGACTTGTGAGTGAATTTTGAGTAGTGGACATGGGGATGAAAAAAAGCAATGTTAATTATCTATTTTTTGTTTAAGACATTCCTCAAGCAAAAGTCAAGCTCCTCAAATGTGAAGATTTTCTCATTTGAAATATATAGATTATTAAATTATTTGTGTGGACTATTGATCAAACTAATTAAGTAATTTGAAACTCTGGGAAATTTAGATTTAGTTAGTATTTTCTGACATTTAAATGACTAAACAATTAATCTAAGAACAATAGACTAATTAATTGTTAATGATAATAATCATTAGTTGAGGCCCTGATGGCCAAAGGGTTAAGGTGCAAACCATGAACTGCAACAGCAGCGGTTTGTGTCCAACTGGGGACCTTTGTTGCATGTCCTTCTCCATCTCTCTGTCCCCTCATTTCCTGTAATTTCTCTACTTTCGGCTGTCCAATAGATACATACAGTGCCCCCAAACCAGTTTTTTTCATGTTTGGCCAGCCCTAAATGCAGTGTGATGTGATGATTTATACCGTGAAACAATAGAAATTTTGATGTTTGTCATCATTGGTCATGTTAGGCCATTGCAAATCAGTGAGCGGGACTGCTTAAATGTTAGCCTAGTGGACAGGTGGTCATGGTATGTGCAGGCAGTGTACGTCTGAAGGGCTTGAACACAATGGACACATGAAACAGCATATAAAGGTAGCGACTAGCAGATATTTTTCTGAGGAGTTGGTGGAGACCAAAGCAGAGCTAAAGGGGAGAGTAAATATTAGACTTTGATTTGTCAGGGTGCCAGAAACAAGACCCTAGTGGGGTGACAATGTTGCTCTGTGGCTGCTGGATGTGTACAGTAAGTCTGCAATTGTTTGCTAACAAATTAAACGTCAACCTCATAAAGTGATAATGTGTCAAGGCTGTGTGCTTGTGTTTGAGTTAGTTAGTTGGCCATAAATGTGATCAGTGCAGCTTTAGAACAGCAATAAGTCAAATTAAGGTTAGGTCATATTTCATGCAATGTTGCAACTCTAGCATATTAATCATCAGGAATGATCATCATCGAATATGAGCACATTATGTAAATTCTTACTGGGTAACATTTTGTTTTTGAAAGACAGAAGTCTTTTCCTGTGGTGCTTCCTGTGCTTCCCACAAAAAAACAGCGTCTGTTTTGGCTCTCTTTATTAAAAATCTGTGAATTTCAGTAGTTTGCAGCTAGCAATGTCAAATTAACATCCTCCCAATGATCTGCTCAAAATTACCAGCTTGTTAATGCAATTACCAATGTTTTTGTGATTTGTCACACCACTCTGAGCAACCTCAGAAAGAAACCGTATGAGCTGAATGAAAAGATGTACAGCCTTCTTTTTGCATGCACTATGAAGGTGATTGTTCTCAGATAGATGCTTGAGTGCCTGCTCATCTTTTCACAGGAAATGCTGCCATGCTGCTTATCAATGGAAATCATTGCTGACTGCTTGTCTTATGGTAACACTGCAGTCACCTCCCGTGCTTGCCTTGACTTTTTTCCACTTCCTGCCATTGCGTAGTGTTTTCTAAAATTAAAAGTATTTTGCCACTGTGATATGCAAATCACTAAGTTAGTTTTTTGTTTTCAAAGTAAAGCCTATAGTAGTAAGCAAATTGTCAGTCACACATTATTGAGTCTGCAAAAAGGTCGGCAATAACAAATGGTATTTAGGGGAGTAAATTATCACAGCTAAACTTTAATTTGACGATATCAAAATGGAAACACTCAAATACAAATGGTGTACTTGTTTCAACATTTCTAGAGCCACACACCATGACATTATCCTATTATACAGACCAGTGGCAGGCTAGTGGAAAAAAACATTAAATCAAACTGCCTATTCAGATCATTTCCCTTTGTAACTCTGTTCCCTCTTTATCCGGCAGCAGCAGCGAGTTCCAGTTTAGCGACAGTGCTCAATGTCTTCCTGCCTGCTGATTTACATTTCATCAGGAATAACCTTTTCTTCACTTGATGTATAAAACAGTGTAATGAAACAGAACCACGTTCATGGCTGGTGCTCTCAAATTCATTAGCAACCCAACATTAACATATCACTTTCTGTGACAGCACAGGAATGCATGTTTTATGATGAGAGTTAATGGTAGACTAACAAAGCTATAAAGGAGCCTGATGGGAGGCCGCAGCCATAGAGATCCACCGTGGAGCATTGATTCTCCCTGGTGCTCTATTGATCCGGTGTGTTTTCCTTCCACTGCAGCCTGCTAATCGCTAGCTTATTAGGGAGATGGGTTCAAGCACTACTGTAAATCTCTGGGCACTGCCAAGATATGAGTTAGTGCTTAGGCTGTGATGATTGCTCTTTACCTATTTCTGAATATTTTATTGGTTACTCCTAACTCTTCTTCCTTTGTTGAAGGAAGGGCCCCTGACATGCTAGCTTTCTCATGTTGAATGCTGCAGCAGAAAACTGAACCAATTACAGGTGGAAAATCAGTCACACTGGCTGTAGTAGTGTTCACTTCTAGGCTGCTGCTGTAACAGTTATTTGTACTGTAACGTCATTTAGAGAGCCAAAGTAGTAGTCAGAGATTGCACTGAGTTACAGACGCTAGTGGGACTAGAGTTCGCTTCTGTAACTCAATGCAATCTCTCATTTCTTTTGTTTGTCTTTCTGAAAAAGGAAAACGATGTTCCTGGAGTTTTACTATATATATTCCACATACAAAAACCTACAACACATAGAAAAAAACTACAGACCCCATTAAAGGTTTATACAGTTTCCTGTTTCAGCCCTCTGTGTCCTGATGACAACAGTTATGACAGTCATGTGAGAACCAGCCGAGGCCACTTAACTCACTGATGGAGTAACTTTTCTGTTGAGCTGGTGATGTTAAACCTGCCATGGTGTAGGACTTATGGGAAATTGTGTTCATTAAAGGGCAACATAAACAGAAATATTACACAAGCTGCTATTTTTCATCCTTTTTTGAAAGAATCACTGGATAAACTAGACAAATTGAGATCTTTTTATTGTTGCATTTTTTCTCTATGTACTGTCACTCTTTTATGATAATGACAGTGTAGTTACAGACAGGAAAACATGGGGAGGGAGAGGTTGTTGCACATATATGGTATGTGTTTTATCCACTAGGCCACTAGGCCACCAGGACACCACGTCAATGTGATTTTCAACGTTGAAAGTTTTCTTACCTCTGGAACAAAACTTGGACTCTCTGTTGTACTATACATGACCATCAACAGGACAGAAAATGGTGGACGGAGCTACAGTATAAAGTCAATTTCTCAGCTAACTATTTATTGCACAGTTGAAAATATAACAGTGTTAATTTTACTTTTAAAGCTAATCTCCTGGTTGCCATATTTGAGAACATATCACCGTCAGAAAATTGTATTCTCAGTGAACAAAATGTTGAAATTAGCATAAATTTCACAGGGAAATGCATCAATTTACAAGAGAGCACTTCACCAGAGGACCATTAACATACTGCTGTATTCCAGGCCTTGCTTCAGTTCACAGTTGGTCATTTCTTATAATGAATTGCCAAATTATCAGGAGTGTTTTCTTGTCAAATAGGAAACGGTAATGATGATGACAAAAGAACAACAACAGCATAAAACAAGTTGTGTCTTGCCCTGCAGCCAACAGCAGTGCAGTTTCTTCCTCTCACATACACACAGACACACTTCTCAAGCTGATAATCAGGCATTTATTCCATAAACAATGCTGGAACTGACTTGGGATTTGCCTAACAATGTCTCATTACTAGTGTATGAGCTTCTTTTTTTTCCTTGAGATAATGCAATTCGTCAAGGAGAGCAGATGAGGGAGGGAGTGAGAGCGCGAGAGAACGAGGGGCGGGGGAGGAACGAGGGGAGGAGGACAAAAACACTTATTAATTTGCACGAAATGGAATTAGCAGCGGGGAGTTAGAAGCGGCGGAGTTTCTAATTTTACCCTTGCCCCCGTGCGCTGATGGTAAATGGAGATTTGTCACACTCCACTTGGCTGGCTCCCCAGCTTGATGAGTTGTCTCTCTTGCAGGAGCCCTGCTCAAGCTCTAGCATTAGCCACAATGCCAGCGCTCACATCACTGCCACAGCCTCACAGAGTTGTCAGGGAGTGGGTGGAAGTGTCATCAGATGCCACATTTCACTGGTGACACTGAATAAAAAGGAGGATGCAAGAGGCAAGGGATACAACTTGTGAACTCTTCGTCTTCTCATCTTTTCTACGACTAGAGGACGGATAGATGGGTGCACAGATTGATAAATAGAAAGATAGACAGAAGTGCTGGGTGATCTAGACGATGTAAACTCTGATCCCTATAGATACATTAACTCTGACATACTGTTAATACATTACATCAATTACAGCGATCACATCACAGAAACAAAGCTATTACTTAGTAATCATAAGGCAGTGCTTTAGGAATGGAAAGCCCAAGATGGGCACAGCAGGGTTGGTTGAGCTGAACACACTACATACTTGCTATCAAAAAGTGAGAGATGATCGCTCACTCTAAAGAAACCTGTTCGAGAGCTCAACAGTCACAACAAACCTTAAATGAGTTTCTGTGGATAAACGAGGTAACAAGAAACAAGACACTGTCAGAGTTTAAACAATGAGTCAATGAATCCATTAAGGTGTCACCAGAAAAAATAATGGGCAACTATTTTGATAATTGATTAATTGTTGAATAAAAATTGTTGCATAAGCCTCTCACTTGTAAGAATTTGCTACTTTTATTTCCCTTATTTGATAGTGAACAGAATATTGGGCATGAGGAAATTAGGATTAGGATTTTTTTTTTTGACTATTTTCTTTTTGTAGAATAAATGATTGATTCATTAAGAAAATATTTGACAGATTAATCTACAATGAAAATAACCAGATCCCCTGGCTTCTTAAAGCCACACACACAATGGATGGGACAGTCTCAAACTGGGCTAGGTGACTTAAAGTCAGACAAAAAACAGGTTAGTTAGTGATGTAAACTGTTAACTCGGCCACAAAACTGTGCCAAAACTATTACAAACTAACCACTCCCCTGAAGAATCACCATTCAATACAGTCTCAAACACCAGTGATTAGACCCATCCCCTGGATCAAGCAGCGAAGCACACAGAGAAACCCCTCAGAAACAAACTGTCACCTGACTATCTGGTTTTCCCCCTGTTAATAGACACATAACGGCAAAAGATGTGGTGTGGATACTTACGGTCAAAAAACTTTAACATAACTGACCCAAGAAATGAGCTCCCTGGCTGTAAACATTTAACGCTGCAAGATTTACAAGGATTTATACTGGCAAGATTTTTTGTTCATTTTAATATAATTTAATTTATTTAAATACATTTTGCTTATACAATTCTTCTTTAGGTTCTGGAAAAAAATGTGCCCTAATGGATGGTTGGATGGATAGACAGACGTTAGATAGATATTCAGAGGCACATGGGCAAATTCCAATAATGCAGTCCGCTGGCGCCCACAGAGCAGCAAGCATGATAAACAACATGCTGTTAAATAGGAGTACCGATCAATAACAGACACACACACACACACACACACACACAGTCCCCTGGTGAGAGCATCCAGGAGAAAATAACCTGCTAACCCCTCGCCCACCCTGCAGTTCTTCCTTGTGGGACTATTTTTCACAGAGTTCAAAGGGCACAGGCAGTGATGCGGCTGATGAACATAACTACAGCATCCGTGGTTGTCCTGCCTGTTCGGCTTCTTCCACCAGATAACAGGAGCTGAATGATCCCAGCCCTGCTTAGATGAAGTGCTACCTCCCCTCCTGCCCCCAGTTCTTTTGATACATCAATCAATATATCTCTGATGATGTGATCAACTGTTGGCAATCCGAGGTGCAGTTCTGGAGCTGTTATTGCCTTCCAAATCCCTCCTTCCATCTCAAGCAAATCTGCTTGTAAAATGTGTTTATTGATCATGGTGTGCTTGCAGATATTCGGCTCTTTGTTGACACACTCCTTCGCATCTGCACCCACCCTCACTAAGAAGAGAAAGAGAGGAGGAGGAGGACGAGGACAAGGAGGAGGGTGGGGGGGATAACATTGTCATACAGCGCTTTAATTGGAAGCATCAAAAAGCACAAAGAGGGAGGGAGAGTGTTTATCTTCTGGATGTGTTCCTCATTTTGCATGGAGATGGTTTGTTTATCCATTTTCCAAAGTTCCTCAAAGCCCGGGTTAGGTCAGTCTGGCTGCAAGGCCACAGACATCCCTCACTGATTAAAAGGAAGCAACTGAGACACATACACACACACACACACACACACACAGTGCCTGAAGCTCTTGCCTGGCGATAAGGATCCCAATGTGTCTGACAGCGAGGATGACTGCAGAGTGTGAGGGAATTAGAGGGATTAGGGGGTTATAGAGTAGCGTGATAGCCTCTGGGATGACGGAGGGATTAGCCCGATTATCTCACTCTCTCTCTCCCAGCCAGGCAGGCCTAGTCTGGAGCTGAAAGCTGCCAGATGTGGCACCTACAGATAGAAAGAGGAGGAAACAACCTGAGGGAAGGAGGAAGGGGGGGGGGGGTACAGGGAGGGGAAGGAAGGAAGGAGAGAGGGAAACAGTGAGTGAGTAGGGAAAGGTTATAAAGATAGCCAGTAAAAAGGAGGGAAAAGGGGAGAGAAATAGGAGGAAATTGCGTGGGGAGTGACAGACAAGGTAATGATAGTGGAGAAAAAGAGGGCAGGGGGACGAGATAGGAGGCAGAACTCCCTGTTGGCTTGGCTTCACTCTCATTCCCTCCAGTGCACATTGACTCCCTGCTCGGCTTAATATGGGATTTCATCAAGGTGGTGCTTAGACCAGCTTTACATTTTAATTTGCGGATTTTGCTGGCAGTTTTTAGTCCATACCGGGGGCTGTATATACAGTATGGCATCTACTGTTTGTGCATTTCTAATCAGTAGGAATGTGATTCTGGGCCACACTTTGTACTACTGTCAACTTATTGTCTACTGTTCTGCAAATAGTAATTGTTTGGCGACATTCATGTGGAAAGCAACTTAATCTCCCATGACTGCATGTTGTGCCAGAATATCCAGAAGATGTTGTGTACCAAAAGCATCATGAGACACAGATTTTGTGTCCACATTCATTAAATTCTCACTTCATATTAGATGTAGTTATGTCCCGACTCAAGGACAAAAAGTATTTATAGTAAACCTTGATTTACAGCATGAAACCCTAATTTTAATCAGATCTTTTAATGTCCACCCGCTGGGGAGGAGGTTTCTCTGAAACGACCACTGAAGACTGTGAAGATTTGTTTTCATCTTCGGACTGAGTTGTCGTATGTGCCCTATAGTGGTGTGTGTCTGTCTTGTGCTGTGTTCTGCGGTGCAATTTTCGGAGTTGGCCAATTAGGAGTGGGCTGAGTGTGAAAGCATTGCATTGTTAAAGATATGTGGTGCACCAGTCACAAGAGCTGCGCTGAACTTAGCAGAACTAATGACTGACGGCTCTAGTTTGGTACCAGTCAGAGGGACAGCAGTTATGTTCATGTGAAACCACATCTATCTATTTATCTATCTATTATTAGCCTTTTTCCACTGTAGGAATTTAATCAAATGTAACATGTAGGCATTGTCACAGGTTCACTGCTTTTGTTTCCACTGTTGTTCACCTGCTGTGGGTGGAAGTTCCTGGAACTGAGTTTCATCTCTGACACTAAATGCAAGTTTTATGTACTTTCAAGGTTAGATCATGATTGATAAAGCAGATGTATCATCACATCACTGCATGGACGACTGCAAACACAACAACAGTTTATTACTGCGTCTGTATTGACTTTCTTCATTCATTCTGTATATTTTTCATTAACAAAATATCCCAGTTTGTAAAACAAAGTTGAAACTCTAGAAAGAACCTTGTAGAAAAAAGGGTTCTTAAATGTTCAGGTTATGGGAAGCTCCAGGAAAGTAGGTTAAACTGTTGGTTGCTGCCGGGGATAAGGGCCATACAGTCTGTCTGCTGCCTACAATGAGCTCATTGGCAAGTCTACTCAAAGTACAGGCTATCGTTCTATCCTGCTGTCCAATTGTTTTGTTCAAAAGCTGAAACCAGGTCACAGACTGATGTCAGGTCAGTTAGTGAATGTATTCGATCTTTTAAGTGAACTCCTAACCCACTGAGCAACCAAACCCTCACATTTGTGTCACAACAGTGGTGACACTGCCTGCATGTGTGAACACTTTGTTCACACTGAAACAATGTCTGACACAGCAACAGGACAGAGTTGTTGATTTATACACTTGCAACTCAACTGGTGCTAACTCACTGAAAGAACTGTACAATATTGTGAATGCACAGTAAAGTAAAAGGCTGTCGCGTATAAACTGTAATGACTGACTAAAGACAAAGAAACTGTCAGTTAGTCATGAGCCCAGGTTAACCTGTTAGCTTGTCCCTCAGGTGAGGCAGTGGAATGAACTGAACAGTGTAGTTTAGGAATCAGTGGGTTGCGTTGCGATGTACGTGTTGGCTCTCATTCATCTCATCTGGATTGTCTTTTTTAAAGTGACAGCACTGTGGCACAGTCTCTGTGTATGACTTGGTTTATGTTTATAAAAAGCTCAAGAGATAGTATTCAGAATATAATTAAAAACTTTTTTGTTTTGTTTTTTGTAATGATGGGTTTTTCTATTGCAACTAGAGATGATTGAGCCAATCCTAACGATTGGGAATACTTTAATGGATCCACTGAAGCCAACCAAAATCCAATCCTTTCTTTATTTAACTCTACTGTTCAGTCCACCTCGGCCTGCTTGAGTTGCAGCATGATTCTCCTTAATGACAACCAGGCTCCACAGTGCGAGCATTTTGCTCCAAATGAGAATGAGAGTGAAAATGAGTGTGAATGTGAAAATGATTTGGTCGCACCGTTGACTCACTCTGTTCTGACACCCCGGTTGGCAAAATACACGGATCCACTAAACTCTGATGGTAACAAAGCTGTTATCTCTCCTCTCTAATGTGCGGTGTACAAAACATTCAGCTAGCAGCTTCTCATTTTGCTAATTGACCTTACTTCCATGAGTAACTTGATGGCAGGCTTAAGAGTATAAAGGTACAATAAGTTAAAAAACAAAAAGTGTTGAGATAGGGTTAGGGTTAGGGTTAGCCATTAGTTTGAAGACACTCAACAAAACCCAATTCTAAACTTTATTGGCAGCCAGAGTAAAGATGTTGTAATATCTGTAAAATAAGTTCAACAGAGGTTTAAACTCATTTGAGTTGAGGTAACTAACAGAATACTAAATAATAAAACTGAATATCCTGATTTATCTTTACATACTACATAGATACTACACGTCATACTCAGTCTTTCCTGTTCAGTACACTTGCACTGATCAGCTAAAATCTTATCAAATCGTATCGTATTCGTGCAAATGCAATGAAATGCAAAGCTAGACAATGTCGTGACTATTTTTAAGGCCTATTTTTTTTTGTTCTCAACACGTCTGTTGTCTCACAACCCCAGTGGTGGCTTACATGGCCTAAATATGCTGACAGGGAAACTGAACCGTTATATCTTATACAAAAGCCCGCAAACCCAAAAGCCACAAGTAGCAGCCTCTCTAAACCCAGAGCTCTCCTCCTCCTGCTGCACTAAAACCATTTACGCTTCAAACACAGACCTACTGGAATAATTTTAAGACGCAGTCTGCACTTTGCACCCTCTTCTCAACAGCTTATAGCAGATGTTAAATGAAGAGTTTTATCTTTCTTTTAGTTTCTCATTGTGTTTAAGAGCTTGTTTCAATCCGGATATCTGACGTAGAAACTGTAACACCACATGCAGTTGTGGGTTACTGTATTCTATGGTGGCTCACATCTACACAGGATGTGCCGACAGAGCTGCTTGAAGGTTGTTTTTTTTTTTTTTTGTAGTGAAGTGGATAGATTGTTTCCGTGCAGTTTGTTTGTGCATGTGTGTGTATGAGCGAGTCTCTGCGCTGTAAACAAGATTTGCGTCTGCCCTCAAACCATGGCCGACAGAGTGCTCCTGTGTGTGTGACGGCTACACACAAATTTTTTTCCATGGGTTATTGGGTATGGTGGGTTGTCATGGCAACTGGTGAGAAGTTGTTCACTATGATTCTTTTCCTCTTTCTTCTCAGTTAAGACAGAAACCCCCCTCCACCACCTCTAGCCTAACTAAATCAGATGAACGTAACTGGAACTAGTTGCAAATGGTGGGGAAAAAGTAGATTCTTGTTTATCCTTCCAAACAGACGTCTCCCACACAAACATAATGAGCAAAACCTGCAAAGAAACAGCAGCTATTTTTCTGTTAATTTGTGTGCTGTTATTATATTGGAATTTCTTGACAACCAAGTACAGAAACATTCTGAACAACCGCAAATTACTCCACAGTGAGCCAATACGTTTCCATTTATATTTGGATATATCTCATGAATATTTCATTTTCCAAAACAAACTTGATTTCTTCAGATTGTATGAATTCATCAATAATAACCAGACACAGCAGAAAGGGCACCACATTTCTCTCTTGTTCTTTTCTACGTGAACACATGTCCCTCAAACATGTGCCATCTGCATGTTTTCCCTCCTTTGACCTAAGTTGAACTGAATCCTTTATCTGTGCATGTGCAACACTGTCAGAGTAGTTAAAGGTAATCTCGCTGATAAGTCAGAATGGAAGCAGATGAGTTATGTCTTATCTTCCCACTTCTAAGTGCTGCAGGTTGTTTCCGTGTAAAGTGTCACAGCGCTTTCACACATACACATGCTAAGAGAAACATACAGATTGGTTCACACACTACTTACATCTTTCATATCTGATATGTCTTCATGTGTGTGTGTGTGTGTGTGTGTGTGTGTTTGTGGAGGCATGTCTCCATGTGGTCACTGATGTGTGCAGACAGCAGACGTGATCTTCTTGTCTGGCTGACGTGGTTGGAAGCCACTTTCGACCACACGGCAGAGCTGCAAGTAAAAGCTACAAAAACAACATGCAGAATTAACAAAAACAATCAATATAATCATGTATCACAATATAATGCACAATCAGCAGTTGTATTTTACGGTGATGTGGTTATTTGTCAGAAGATGACCAGTTCATCTTCTGACATTTACAGAGTCTGAAATGTTTGTACTAACAAGTCAAAAGATCCACCAAAACAATGTTGCTATGGACCCTCTTGTGAGTCTGAAATAAAATAAAGTTTGGGTGCAGGAAACCATATCTTTACAGTTAATTAAAAAACACAGGAGAGTCAGTTAGGGCAGAAACTGCAAATTATTTTCATTATCAACTATTTTCTCAATTCATCGTTAATTATAAGAAAATAGTAAAAAAAAAGAATCACAAAAGCCCTTTGTCTGACCATTAGACCAAACCCCAAAGACATTTTCTTTGATGTAAGAAAACTAGTAAATTGTCACATTGAGAACCAGGAAACAATACATTTTGTCATTTTTGCTTTAATAAGTGACCAAATGATTCATCACTTGTCAAATAGTTATAAATATATAATAAATGTAAATGACAATCTGCTAATTGTTGCTGATCTAAAGTAAATGATCTGAGCCTTTTTTTTGCAAAAACATTTTAACAGAGAGAGAGAGAGAGAGAGAGAGAGAGAAGGTAGAGAGGAAGACAGAAAAGTGAGAGAGAGGTTGGAGAAAATAGGCTACCCCTACACAATTGCATAACTGTGACCTATAATACGCCGCAACTAAGATGAAGAACAAAAGTGGGATGGAAACTGTGTGTGACTGTGTGTGACTGTGCACACATACACCTCTGTGGGTGTGTAAATGTGCATCGATGTGCAAGATGACACACTGTATTTCAAATGTGTAAAATAGAGCAGTGGAGGTGTGTGTGAATGTGTGTGTGTGCACAGAAAGTACACACCTGCAAGATTTAGATGTATTGGTTTCCGTCTTTTTGCAAACGGTGCTTCATAGAATGCATTGATAGCACATTGTTTTTTGCTGCGCTGCTCGCCCACAAACCCGCAATGACAATCTCATGGCTAAGTTGTCAACATCAATACATTAGAGGGATTGTTCATCATATTGTTTTCTGATCAAGATGGATTTCTCTTCATCAGCAGCTCGCAATGGTTTAGGTTTGGAGATATGAAATCATGTCGATGCATCTGATGGAATAGTGAGGCTGAGAGATTTTAGATTGAGATCTCCGTGCCTTATTGAATTTCTCAGGGGTGGATCAAATTACTTTTTTTGTCAATGCACTGAAAGAGCCGCAGGCTCTTGCCTTCTCATTTCTCTGTTTGTGTTATTTGTCTTGTAAGAACAGGATAGCATTCTCACAGCTTTTAGGCAACATTTATATCTATACAGGGGCCTAAAGCACAAATGCACAGTCTGCTCAGCTGTTTTATATTCCTGAAAAACCTCTTTACATTTGGACTTCCCCTCCCTGTCTGTGGATTCCTTTCACTTGTCCTTTACTTCTGAGCACATTTAGTTGCTGCAGCATGTAGAGAGGAGAGCAAATTGAGCCTTAAATCTAAACATGTGACATCAGAAGACAAAATGGCTGTGCTGACAGGCCCTGGACCACCCACAAGCATTGTGGCTTCCCTCTAACTGAATGTGGACTGAATTAGATGCTGCCTCAAACCGTTACCCCAGAGCTTTTATTAACCACACTAGAACCAAATGCATCTGCGGCCTGTTTTGACTTCTCCTTTTGACTCTATCAAGCGTGTGTTTCCAATATTGAGGAAGTTGTGTGTTTCAAACTTAAGGTTTTTAGAGAGGTCTTAAAAATGGAGGGTGAATAACACATTGTGTGCATTTAGAGGCAGAGAGTGTAAGTCTGAGTGTGTATGTGAGACATGAGGTTGACGTTTTTGTCTGTTTAGGGTGGAGTTGTGTGACACATACATTGTTACCACATGGAGGCAGTTCTGCATTTACACAGAACTGAAGTGTGTGTGCATGTGTGATGCCAGTGTTAGAGTCTTAGCTGTGTGTGTGTGTGTGTGTGTGTGTGTGTGTGTGTGTGTGTGTGTGTGTTAAAAAACAAGATTGCTAACAGATACACAACCATTTTGAAGGTGAGGGGGGTAAACCGTCTGTGCTTCCATCAAGCATTCACACACAACTAAGACAGAGGTAAAACAACTGGAGCCCATCTGGACTACACACACACACACACACACACACACACACACACACACACACACACACACACACACACTCATTCAAATCCGCTTTATTTTTGTGATCACATTTGCATGTAATTATGTGCAGTACAAATGTTTATTTACAAACATGCACAACACATGTGGACAAATATTAATAAGATAAATATATACTCATGGATATGTGCTCTTATATGCAGCAGTGTGCAAGCACACACACAAACACACATCCTACGCAAACACCGACTTTCTAGCCGTAGTGGAAAATTACCGGGCTCCCATGCACGCCTGTATGGTTATGGGAGCCATGGAGAGAGGGAATGGGCTATTTGTGGTGTCCTGCTGACTGGACCAAAGGAGAGCAGTCCAAAGCTGCGGTGAGGCTTGAAAGAGGGATGGAGTGGGGTGTCATTAGGCTCAAAGCCAGAGACCTCCATTTAGTCTGTGTTCTGTCTCTCTGGTCTGCTGTAGAGCCACACAGCAGGTAGTATCTGTGCAGGACACACTCAGCTCAGGAGCTGCTCTTCACCTCAGATCACAGAGGTGAAAGGCTGAAGTGGTAAAAAGAGGAGGGAGGAGCCGCTGGTTTCCTGAACTATAGGGTTATGTTATAGTAGTCAGTTATAAATATTCTCCAACTGAAATCACATGTAGTCTTCCCATTTTGCAGGCAAAAATAATGGCAACATGTTTTTTTAAATGTATTGTTAATATTTTTTTATCATTAAAAGGAAGAAAAAAGGCCTTTGGGCACTTCGTCTCCGCCGGTTGCAGGGGAACTAGAAGAAAAGTAAACAACTTGTGCTGTAGCTTACAAGTCATGGGCAGACTGTGTTCTTTTCAGTCGTATTTAGGAGTAAGGACCACACCAGCATCTAAACAGACCAAAGCAACATTTGCTGGTAAGTTTATATGTTGTTTAATGTGCTGCAGCTGAGCAGCTAATTAGCTATCTAGCCTACAAACTGATGTTAGCAGTGCTTGTTCTAAGTCTTGTGTTGTGGAACAGGCTGCTGTGTAGCTGTTAGTGTAACTGTGTGCCATATGGACTTGGCATCTCTGTAGAAAAAGCATGTGTTTTGATTATTTAAGAGACATTTGTGAAGTTCCAAATATACATAATTCATAACCAACCTTTACTCCCTCTGTATACAACAGATAACATATTGTCACAATTTGATTTGCTGCTCTTCGTCCTAAAGGCTTCCCTCTCCTCAAACAACAAAGGAGCAGCAACAACAGCGAGCTGCGACAGCAGTATTGATTTTAATAGCTGTGGTCGCTGCAACTGTTGTGCTGCTTGGCCTGCTTTTATGAGCAGCCATAAAATAACAGTGAGGAGATGGCCTGGATGCTTTCCATGTATTACAATCAGAATTTATAAATTGCCCCATTACCCACCTTTCCACTGGTTACTCTTGGAACATTAGCAATTATTTCCACATGGGTCACACTCATAAAACCAATAATCTGGTGATATAAAGCATTGGTGGAGGAACTGGGCCGCAGGCTTTCTGAGGTAAGAGGCCTTTGCCTTTAAGACATCGATTTCAGGCTGCTATTAGACGGGCTTTACAGGGACAAATTGCTTCTGGGTTTGTCTAAGGAGAGAGATTGAGGGAGATAGAGAGAGTGACACAGAAAAAGAGGAGAAGGAGATCATCCCAGTACAAGTGTGGGTTTCTGGTTAGGTGAAGTAGGTTTGTGTTTTTAGCGTATAAAAATAATTTCTTAAGTGTGTCTCCTCACTGTGTACTGTCCTTCTTACTACCTTGTGTTGACTGTATTAGGTGTGCACTTTTGTATGTGCATTCAGTGTAAGCGTGTGCATGTAGGTCTGAAACACTGAGGCGGGCTGGGGCTTCCCAGTCAGCGTGTGCTCATGGAGATGGATGGCTGCTGGAGGTGGTGGGAGGTGAGAGAGGCCTGTGCTGCATGGCAAAAACTCCTGATGACCGCCCACCCACCCATCATCCCATTACAACCCCCCAGGGAGAGAAAGAGAGACAGAGTGAGGGAAGGCATTGGGGTGAGAGAAATAATAGATAAAGTGATTCAGGTCTGAGGATGAAAGTGATGGAGAGGGCTCAGTGTAGAGATGGAGTGTGGGAAATGGGCAAAGAGACAGAGGAAGTGAGGAGAGGGCAAGGGGAAAAAAATATAGAAGACAGGAGAAAAAGGCACGAATACCACAGAGAGGGAGATATTAAAGAGAGGAGGGAATGGAAGTGCATGCAGATGGAGCATGAGTAAAAAAAATGGAGAGAGGCAGTGATGGAAGAAGTATTCAGATCCTTTACTACATTAAAAGTAGCAATAAATGTATATTACAAGCCCTGTGTTCAAGATAGGTAAGTATTATCAGCAAAAATATAAGTCCTCATTTTGCAGGCAAAATGTGCTCTGTCAATGCACTACTGGATTCTTATCACTAATGCATTACCATGTAAGCTGCATTTTAATGTTGCAGCTGGCTGCGGGAGAGCTAATTCTGCCTATTCTATATACTGTTGGGTGGTTTAATTTACTTCATAGCAATGCATCCATATTTCAAATGGTCATTATAACTTTGTAAATTCTTAATCTGCAAAGTAACCAGTAATTATGTATGTAGATGTCTAAATGTAGTGCAGTAGTAAGCACAATATTTCCCTCTAAAACGTAGAAGGATAGAAATATAAAGTAGCATAAAATGTGCATACTCAAGTAAAGTATAAGTGCCTTGAAATTACAGTATTTGAGTAAATGTATTTACTTGCTTTCCACCTCTGGACCTCTGGAGGGAAGGAAGAAATACAAAAAGAAAAAGATATTGTGTGTGTGTGTGTGTGTGTGTGTGTGTGTGTGTGTGTGTGTGTATGTGGAGGCTTGGACAGGCTTCTGTGACTTCTCTGACCCACCAGAGCCCCTCAGCGAACTCATTTACACTGAGTGACAGCACTGTGTGACATCCAGGGTACTTGGGAGGCTGTACACATGTGCACACACACACACACACACACGCACACACACACACACACACACACACACACACACACATACAGACATGCACACTCACCCACATTTGGAGGTCATTCTTGACAAGTTACTTGCCATGGCCTGCTATTTGCATGCATTTCACATGTATGTATGTACATGTATTTTACATGTGAATAATAACATTTCATCGTTATATTCATACAGACTTTCAGTTACATCAGGTCTTGACTTGGTGTCATCTAAGTCAACGTCTGGCCCAAGGGGCCTGGTGGTTGAGCTCTGAAGTCTTGTGTGTGTGTTTTTATATGGAGAGGGAAGCAGTCGGGTGATGCATCATGAACATTCCTTGAACTACAGCATAACCCAAAACTGCCACTCACTCAAGCCTGAAGAGAGTAGAGTCTTTTTCTGGTCCATGAAAGACACGGGACGATCTCCTGCTGGTGGTTATTTAAAGATAATTCTTCTATTTTTGAAACTTGGGGTCTGTCTGAACAAGGTTGAAGTCTCTTAGTTGTGGGGACTCAACAATCTTGGGACTTTTTCTTTTTTTTAAATTTGCCTTTAAGTGTGGGGAGTGTGTGGAGACTTAAATGCGCACAAACCATACATAGAGACACACATGTTCACATTAAACACGTAATGTGAAGGCACAGATGCATGTGCATGAAAGAGAAATTAAGACAACACACCAGTAAACACATAACTCACATAAGCAAACACTTGCATGTACACAAAAACGGCCACAGACACACACATGAACACACACATTCACATGCACACAGTGTGGTCCAGCCCTTGGCTTCCAAGTCTGTAATGAAGCCTTAGTGAAGGTCTACCAAGGAGGCTGGAGGAGTCAGCCAAGTCGGCCTGCGGTCTCATTCAGACAACCACCTCGCCTTCGCCAGCTACCCAGGCCTCAGTGTTCAGTCACTGGGTGGGATGGCCAGGAGATCTAATCCGGCAGAGCGGAGGGTGGAGGTTTGAGGAGGACTCCTCTAGATGTGGTTAGTGTGGGACACCAAGAAGGACCGTCACTTATTTGGTGCCACAAAAGGGCAAAGGCGGCCTTTCCTGTTCTTTTCCCTGGTCTCCTGGCTTGCTGATGAGTGGGGCTCACCACAGACAAGACACTGTGAAAACCAAAGTCCATGAATGAAACCTTACAATGTTTATCCATCACTTCCAGAACAACAAACACTCAGGAGAATGTTTCAAAGTGGACCTCAGACTATTAACAGATGTGGATTCCTCTCACTTTCCACTGGCACGCCACACATCTTTACAAATATACAAACGCACATACAGAGACTTGCTGTACCACTATGGCTTCCTCCAAACACACAATACACCCACCACAATGACCTGGCGAGGCCTACGCCATGCTAGAGCATGTATTTACTCCACAGCAATTTACCCTTGGGCTTTGACAGCTCATCGTTTATGCCACTGTGGCGTTGCAGGGGCACCACTCCCTGTCTGTCTGTCCATCTGTCGTTCCTCCCTGTCACAAAATGGCATGAATGGCAAACCAGTGACTGAGTGATGATCCTGGAAGCCTGAAACAGAGTCAAAGGTGTTTTGAGGTCACAGTAATAGTTGACGTTTTATATGATTTTGTTTGGTAGGGTTCATCCTTGGTGTGTAGCGGTACATAACTGTTATGCTTTTTAGCCACACTTGTGGCATGGCTGTAGGGATGGCAATGTTGCTTTTGTCGGCCTACTACTTTGGCCCAGACTGAATCATCTCAACAACTATTCGACATATTGCCATGAACCTTTGTACAGATGTTCATGGTCCCCAGAGGATAAAACCCAGTGACTTTGGTTTTTCCCTTACTTTTTCTCTGGGGCCACCATGAGGTTACATTTATGTTTTTTAGTGAAATACCTCCATTCATGTTCCCCTCAGGATTAATTTATTGTGACTTTTCATCTAGCACCATCATCAGGTAAACATTTTAATTTGCCTTTTACTTCGGTTTATGACCACACACCTGCAAAACTAATGACATTCTCATTATCCTCAGCTGTACTTTGTGTTAGCATGCTAATATGCTAAGCTAAAATGTTAAACATGGTAAACATTATACCCGCTAAACATGAGCATGTTAGCATTGACACTGTGAGCATGTGTTAGCATGCTGATGTTGGTATTCAGCTCAAAGTACCGCTGTACTTAATTCAGCCTCACAGGGCCGCTAGCATGGCTGTAGACTCTTAGTCTTGTTTGTCATTTACTTTATATTTCCTGATATGCAGGTTGCAGTCTTTTGGAATAAAGATGGAGCCTTTCCTTTTTGACTTTCTGTTTTTAGTTCTTACTAACCATATGCCAACATTTCAGTGGCTTCAAAATAAATGACAAATGCTCTGCTTTGCTGGATGCATATCAAATTGTGGAGTTTTTGTACAATTACATGCTTAGCTCATCCATAAGGCTCCGATTTGGTTCAAAAGCTGGAGTGACTTGATGTTAGTGGTATTTAGCTGTCATCAAGTTATGTCTGAGAAACATTTACTAGCTTGTCTTTTCCCTGATTTTTCTGTGAATCGCAGTTTTAAATTCATCATCCGCACTGGTGGATTGTAGGTTGATGTAACAACAGCATTGAACATGTCTGGGTGTCTTATTGAAGTAATTAGCCTGTCTTAACCTTTAATCTCACTAAATTCCTTTGCCTCACCAAAAGAGACTCCCCTGGCCTGGCTCAAAATTGTCAATTATGCCTGTCACATGGAAAATGGTAACCAAGCCAATTTCCTCTCTCCTTCTCTTGAATCACTTTGTCTCTCTTCTGCCCTGCGACTATAATTGCACATTTCATAATGACACTAAGCAGACATAGACACAGATAAAGAAAGAGGGATAAGAAGGAGAGTTGGAGAAGGGGAGAGATTGAGTCCCCAGAGTACCCCCTTTTCCAGCTTAATTGATGACAACCACAAGTGAAGTTTGGAACCTCGGAGCTCTATCCTGTCAACATTTCAAGGAAGCGAGACAGCATGGGCTCACTTGTATTGGGATGATGTTAAAGTATAAGCTATGTTTTGTCCAAATCCGTGCAGCAGTGGTGCAGGACTGTTTTATGCACATAGCAATCTGCAGGAGGCTAATTTAAAGAGGCCTGTTTCACATTGTAAACAAAGCATTTACAGCTTGTGTGGTAGCAATCAACAGGTTTGCAGTGTAGTTGATCTCAGTGCCAGTGATAATGCATAAGATTTAAAGGGAGTGCATGGAGACCTTATAATCGAGGAACAGGTATTTTATATGGTCGGGAGACGAGGGTAAAGTCAACTGCAACAGCAAATGTTCCCAGCTATGAATTAAAAAGGGAGGGGAAAAAAATGTGTCTCGTTTGACTGCATGTTGCTTAATTCTCTCTCTGGGCTCTGGCAAGGCAAGCCCGATGTTAAGTGGCTTCTTGAGTTTATCCAGCGAGGTCAGAGGGAAAATAAAAACATCACGCGAGAGCTACAATTACAGCCCTCGAACATGACAAGCGTCTGTTTTTGTGCTTTTGACTGAGGGCCCACTTTTAATGGTCGGTTCTGGCTGCAAGATAAACAAACAGTCATAGGGTTAGCATAACCCCCCTCTACAAGTGCTAGCCAGCACCAGCCAGCGAGACAGCCAGAGAAGCTAAACTCTGCCGCAACGCTAGGCAGCAACAGCAGAAGCAGCGGTGGTTTTGACGGCAGGGTAAATTACAGCATGGAGCAAAGCTGTGGTTTGTATACAGCATACTCACACACTCACTCGCTTTTCCTTTCACTCTTTCTCTCTCACACACGCTCTGGCTCACTCTGCTCTGTACTCCTGTCTGAGTATTTGACAAAAGTGTTCAGGTTAAATGAATGTACGTACATACACACACATGCAGCCACTTGGGTGAACCCCTTCCCTTTCCCACAGGTGTCTCCAAAGCAAGGCCAGCAATCAACATGGATCGCCTCTGGCAAGACTTCTAACCTACAAACCTACTGACCTCATCAGGAGACCAGTAATCTCTTAAATTATTGGTTCCAAATCACGTGGGAGAATCTAAGCTAATGGGATCTCATTATACGGAGCATAAAAAGAATCCCATCAGGTGACATTTACGTGTTGCATCATTCTGTATTCCCGTCCAGTCGGGCCCGAGGGGCTAATCAGAGATCAGTTCAGCTAGATTTCCTCTCAGACTGACTCCCTGTTTGGAACAATGAGATAAACGCTGATGAATGCTGATTGTAGGGCTACAGTATTTGTGTCGTAATAGCACACGGTCTGTGTGATATTGTGAGTAATAGACTGATGCACCCAGTGGTTATGGCCTGCTGCACTTTCTAATGTGGATAATGTGCACATTATGCTAACACTAATCGTGATAACATACATTGGCATGCTGTGTGTTTTACAATAATGATTTGATTTTTCTTTTTTTCTACTGAATGTTCCCTCGTTATATACTCCACAGTGTTTGAACCAGGATTGGGAGGGGGTCAAATGGGCCCAGTAGTAGTTTTCTAGGGGATCACTGCTCCATCTAAGAGGGACATGAACCTTACGGTAAAAATTGTACACCTGTTGAGTGCTATGAAACTATATTAAAAGTATATGAGAATTGATTGTAGACATATTATATTAGACATAACTAATTTAGCTTTTGATTACACTAAATAAATGAAAACTTTTGAATTACAATGAAAAATAGCGTATTCAAGAGTGTACAACTCTTTGTTTCACCAGGGCTTGACTGTGCCACTGACAAATATTTTATCAACATCTTAATTGGAAGTCAAAGTCCATCTGTATTTATTACAACTTTAACTTTATTTGATAATAGCTACATCAATGAGATACTTAGAGCTATTTAATCTCTATCCCTATTATTCTCAAAAATAATCTCAACACGGTGGCGCAGTGATTAGCACTGTCGCACAGGAGGTAGAGCTGGGTAGAGTGGGTTACCTTTTACTTTTCTAGTTTACCTGTGTGAAGGTGGTGAAAGCAGCTAAGCCAGGATGTACTGAGAAAACACTGCAGTTTGAACTTTTCCTCCTCTGCGCCTCATTGACTTTGAATGCGTAAACAAACTCGTCTTTGAACATGTTTTCTCGGTCTTTGTACTGTGTTCACACCTACTGCTGAGTTCCTGTAACAGATGCATCCATACTTTAGGGTCACCATGCGCACTCCTGCCCCGCGTTGTTAGCATACAGCTACACATTCACATTCACACTGTACAGACACACAGCTCACAATTAACAATGTATTCACACATGATTATTATGTACATGTACACAAAGGGAAAAACACAGACATACACAAATACACACTCGTAGAAACACACCCATTCGCCCACACACCTGCTGCTCGTCCTCCTCCACAGCCCCTTGTGTTAATGGATGGGAGTCTAATTACTACTCTCACACTGGGACTACTTTCTCAACACTTGTCTCCCAGGACATGTGTGCATGTTGGTGTGTGTGTGTGCATGTGTGAGTGTGTCTGGGAGTGGTGGGGTTAGCTACTGTCAGCATAGAGCTCACACACACTGCTCATTAGCAGGCTTTCTCTCTTCCTCTCCTTTCGCTTACTGCTCGACACGTTCGCACCGAAACACACTCGGCTTCATACAAAACACTGTTAAACAGCGCAGTGTTCTGCTGAACATCAAGGGTAGTAGCAGCTTAGCTCTGCGTATACATTTTATTTTAAGATATAGTTTATTTCCTCTCTCTCTCTCTCTCTCTCTTTCTGTCTGCCTTTCTCTCACGGAGATAACTGGAGAAAGAGACGGAGAGAGATGATTGGTGTGCCTAAAGCAAGACACAAAACCAGACAGACACACTTCCCCATTCAACCACAACAGTTCTGGTTAAAAATAACGACAAGGAACTGTGAGCTACTGACTCCCTCTCTCACGGTACTAATGCACACATCTGCATGCACAATCATACTGATACACACACACAAATTCACAAACACAGCACTGGTGGTGGCTGAGGTATTCTGAGTCTGTGTTTTGACACGGCCTCGTCTGTGACGCAGTCTGTGTTGTACCATAAACTGCTTCTGCACTAGGGTGACCTCCCCCACCACTTCCTCTGTGTCTGTGTGTGTTTCATCTCCCCTGTGGTTGTCAGACTCAAGGTCTAAGTGGAGCACAGAGGAGCAGACAGGTCTTCAGAGGAAAGATTGCTGTTGAGAACGTCTGCAGCTCACAAACAAAGGCCACCTGGCTCCTAGCAGCGGGACGGAAATGTGCTCTCCTCTGTGCTACAGTGACAAGTGCGTGTTAATAACAGGGTCCACACACTCTTGAGGCCTAATTAGCCCTTCAGCTAATGTGGTGCTAATCATTCACAAATGCTGAAAAAACTTTGATGTTTATATTTTTGGTAAATGAGCCTGTTCTCGTTTGTCTGACCCATGTTTTCGATCTGGTGTACAGCATGGTAAAGAATGGAGTGGACATTTGCGTACATTAATGCAACTGTTGTGTGTGCCCTGTGTAATGCTTTATTAATGTATAATGTCGTGCTAATAGCAAGCTTGACTCTAAATGACCCAGTTGAATATTTTTGTTTGTGACCTTGATATGCAGGGAAAAAGCCACAGCACGTATTGCTTATTATCAGAATGAGAAGTTCATTTTCACAATCTTCCCTTTTGCAGCTCACTGATTGCCCACTTCAAAGGACGATCAGCGTCTGATTTCAGTGATCTGATCGTTTTCAGTTAATTTACTGGCTCTAACATCTTTTGAACTTTACTTCAAACGGACAATTTATTTCATCCTCCTCCATCATTAACTTTTCAGACTGTAACTTTTTTCTTTTCTGTTAAAAGTCCAATCAGTAATATTTCTGACTCTAAAAGTAAGAGTTATATTGTACATAATTGAAGAGTATGCATTAAATAAGGAAAGTTAACATTTTGTGTGCTTGTCAAGTGATTCAGTTTCAAAACATAATTCTGCATTTGAAAAAACATTACTAATGTAGATAAAACTTGAGCAGCATCAGGAACATTAAAAACTTAGATTTAGTGGTTGTCTGGTGTAAAGCTATAGGTATGTACTGCGTAGGTTTGGTACTGTTTCGCATTTGCCGTGTTCAGTCCTTATATTCACTGCAATGGAGAGTGGCAATTGCGGTGAGCAGAAAACACAAACAGCCCAAGCTGACCAATCACAGTTTTTGGATTCACCATTTGTATCTTTATAGCTGCTGTAGCCCCGACGTGTTGTACATTTATTTTAGGGGGATGCACGTCAGTTAAAGCGTAGCTTCAGCAGCTATGTGCGTAGGATCCTTAGCTATGCAGAAACCTCTTGCTATGCTGAAACGCACAGCTATAATTCCAGCACCTAACAATTAATTTAATGATGATAGCAGGTTACACTTCTGTGGAGGGGAGACACTTTTGTTTAGATTTGGATGGCAGACTGTGTTAAATGCTTCACATTCATGACTTCTTTGTATTACACTTTGCTTTCTATTCACTTGCAGTGTGGGTAGAGCTGCAGCTGTACACAACTGTACACAACAGTGTCCTCAAAAAGCACCACATCATCTCTTAAGTATCCATCATGTGAACATCGGCTGCCAAAGTCACAACCTCTGGATGAGATTGTTGTACAAAGCAGCAGTGTTTGGTCCACAGATGAAGAATGAAAAACAGGAATTGAGTCTTACAGGCGGCTGTGCCAACAGAGTACGGATTCATCTCTGTCTGGCTGACCTCATCGGCCACTCGCTGTTGACCGGCGATGCAGAAGGAGGGGCAGACGGAGGGTGGGCAGAGACCAGCACCCGAGTGGACCCCCCGGGCCGCTCGATTGCTCAGCCAAGTCGAAAATGTGTTCTCAGATCTTTGCCTGACATGCTGTCCTGTGGGGTTAGGCCTCTGCGTGTGTTTGGTTGTGTGTGTGTACGTCAGGGAGGAGAGGAAGCACTGTTTGGCAGAAATTCACACTGATCATCCTTGACTGGTGTGTGTGTGTGTATGTGTGTGTGGTTTAAAGGGCATGGAGGTGTGTTTGTATGAAGGAAGGCAATCTGATGTGTGACAGTTTTACACAGGCCTGCTACAAATATGAAATATCAGATCACACGGCCATGTGTGAGCTTCATATTTCATCTATTTGGAAGTGATGTGTGTGTTCATATTGTAGGACCATTAGTGGTTTGAAGCACTTAACGTGTGCTTGAGCTCATGTTTGCATTTGAACATTTGACCACACCAAGTGCACTTCAGACGGTGATGGCAGGAACAGGAGGCGAATAGAGGTGTGTGTCTGGATTTATGCGTTTCAATGGTAGAGAGGAACATTTTTCAGGTGTGTGTGTTTCATAATATAGTGGAGGCAGTGAAGCCATGATGCCTCCCTGGGACTGTTTCCAACTGGAACACTTTGTCAGATTGAGCGACCTTCGGCTGACAGGCCCAGGAGTTCACTGGACCGTGTGTGTGTGCATGCAGCCCAGTCTGTGATTGTATGGTCATGCATGTGTGCAATTGTGTGTATGAATATGGGTGAACGCACGCATGTGTGACTGTGCCTGTACGTTTGTGTTCACACATTCACTGTGTGTGTGTGTGTGTGTGTGTGTGTGTGTGTGTGTGTGTGTGTATCTCCCAGGGTAGCAATCCATCTTGACAGTCTGTGTAGCCCCATCACATCACTGTCACGCCACTCTCTCACTCGGACGAGTGATGGAAGGAGTCCAGAGGGAGAGAGAGAGAGAGAGAGAGAGAGAGAGAGAGAGAGAGAGAGAATGACAGAGAGAATGACAGATCACATTGGACTCATCAGGAAAAAGTGCTGTGACACACACTCTTCTGCACGGAGAGAGGAGGGCTGAGCGTGCCAGTCAAGGCAAAACAAAACAAACCGAGTCAACTTCCCTCTGATCCATGGATATCGGCTTAATTGGAAGTCTCCGCTCATTTGATTTCCTGGGAGGTAAACAGCTTGCAGCTTCCATTTCCACACTTTTTTTCAATGCTGACACAAGATGAACTTGTGCACCGAAGTGATGAGAGCCTCCCTTTTTCTGCAGACACAAAACAAGTATTGGAGACCACAGCCATCATGTCCTCCAAGGATACAGTACCTATGTCCCAGGGTTATAGCTCCTTTATGTTACATATGTCATTTGACATAGCGAGAAACTGTATACAACATTGCAGTTAGTTAGTTCTGCTGACTGCAGAGTTAGCTTCGGGCTAACGGTATATAATTCTGAAATATTATGGATTTGTCTGTATTGATTTGTCTGTATTGTTCTCAAACACGTACATACATTTTTATAGAAGGATGCTGTTCTGTCCATGTTTTGAAATTACATTTCAGTTTTGCTGAAAATATACACTCTAAGATAAGAACATGTGTATAGTGCCATGTTGAATCACAGTGATAACAGCTGTCCACATCATGGCAGTGCACCCGTTAATGTTGTGAAAACATACATGAAAAGGGACGGCCCACTTGTCCTCCAGGGGAAGACTTCCTGTTTTTTTCTGGTGACTGAGTGCATTCTTGCACTGAACAAACATCTCGAATATTAAACGTCACAACAATAATTTTATGTAGAGCATCTGGAACCAGGACAATTACAGATACTGTAAGGAAGATTTACCAAGGTCTTAGTTATGTGGCCTGTTTGTAACCATTGGTACTGAGGAGAAAGATCCCCTGTGGCTGCCAGCATTAACAGCAGTGATACAGGCTCCTGACATGATGAAGATGTATTGATGCTGAAAATCAAATATGTTCTACCAAACGTAATTCAATAACTCTTCAATAACTTTTCCTATGATGCAGTATATTAACTTGTTTCATACTTAATGTATTAACACTTTACCTGTGTATTTGCATTTAAATAAAGATTAAAAGGTGAAAGCTGGGGACGGTAAAATGACGGACCATGAGGGATCTTATTAAAGTAAATATCAACAGCTGACCTTGAGCTTCAACAATAAACATATCCCAGTATGCCAGAGGAATATGAAATTAGTTTTTTCTTAAAGAACTCATTCATGTGAAACACACACACAGAGCAGACTGACATTGAGCTGAATACTCAATTTGTGGCAAACTTATGATTCTCCAATTGAGGCCCTTTGCTGTCATATCCTGCTACTTTAGCCATTTACAGGGAGTGAATAGCTCGTCCTTTGAAATGACATGAAACTGGTCTCAGATCATCATTCTTGAGGACTAATCAAGAGTAATGGATCATTTACTTTTTGAGAGAGATGAATAAATACAGAACTCCAATGTCCCAGTGTAGAATAATAGTCTGTAGTGATAGTGACTCAAAAACATCTCATCTTTTTATTTGTAAAGACTGTGGTTTTTATGGTATTTCTGCTTTATTGGATGGTTCACCTTGTCAAGATTAAAGATAAGCAACTGTGAGCAGTAGGTAGTTTGTATTTGTCACATCTTTCTATATTCATGTAGTCCCGCTTTTTAGCCACTCTAGCAGCAGGGCTCTGGGGAGGGCAATGTTCGTCAGTCAGCTGGTCCACCATTTTGGTTGAAACTGAAATACCTCAACAACTATTCGATGGATTGCCAAAAAATTATCTGCAAACATTTGTGATCCCCAGAGGATGAAACCTACTGACTTGGGCAATCCCCTGAATATTAGTCTTGCACCACCAAGAGTTTGACTTTTTTTTCTTGAAATGTCTCAACAACTATTGGATGGATTGCCGTGAAATATAGACATTTACATTCTCCTCAGGATGAATTTTCATATTCCGCCACCATGAGGTCAAAATGTTCTATGTGTTTACTGCTAATTAGCAAATATTAGCATGCTACACTAAACATGGCGAACATGGTAAGCACTATACCTGCTAAACATCAGCCTGTTAGCATGCTGACATTAGCATTTAAGTCTGTGCCTTGATACGGCCTCACAGAGCTGCTAGCATGGCTGCAGACTCACAGTCATGTTGATGCTTAAATCACAACAGACAGAGTGTATCTCTGTCATGGCGACATAATGAGAATATAAAGAATGTGAAACAGAGTACAAAGTGGAGGCATTCCCTGAGCCTTTTGTTATTTCTTGAATTCAAGCAGGATTCAGTCTATTGTTTGGTGAAATATTTGTGCTGATATTATTTTCCGCTTCTGTGCATTGTCTTTTTATGTAGGAGCCTCCAGACGGCTGTGAAACTATGGTGACACCTGTGCAGATCTCATTAAGGTGTCCAGTGGGGAAGCTGCTCACTCAGCCTTGGCAACAGGGCTAAGTACTATAGCTCTCAAAGGAAACCAAATTATAGTATTGGTGAGGACATCTGAGGGGAAGTTAGCAACCTGCACTGCTTCGGCTCTCAGGAGCCTAAAGCCGAAGCATTTCTGCCATGCTGAGATTGTTTTCTCATCATTGCTTGAGACTTTCTGTCTCATAAATTGTCAATAAACTGCACAATCATTTGACGAAATCCAGCCGCATTCGCTAATATGAATTCCTTGTATTGTAGATTTAAGTTTATGTTTCCCAAATGTGATGTTTGGCCTGGCCCACTCAGCGCCGTGCCAGCAAATGTGATCTTAGTCCCGTTTCAGAGTAATGATTTACGAAATTGCACAGGGTAAACTTTCATGACTTCATTTCCTCTCCTGGTGCGTTGTCACTCAGCTGTAAATGTAATCAGTTGCTTGTCCAATTATGTTCAAACCCAGCCTGTCAATGCTGTTTTGAATAGCAGGACTGCGGTTAACTGAGACAAGGAGGAGACTCTTGGCTTGTTCGCATTGTCAGCTGCTGCTTTTAATCGATCTATCTTCTGAATAATATCCAGATTGTGCCTGCGCTTCTTCATCCAATCCTTTTATGTGTTGGCTGCTTGAGGCGCACAAGGAAAAATCTCCTTGATACTCTTGGCTTTTTCAACCTTTGCTCAAAATGTGGAGCACAGATGGTCAGTGCTGGCTGAGAACCAGGTTTGAAAGGTTCTTGTAGTTCATTCTAACGCTGAGGATGGTTCCAGAAGTTTAATTGAAATGCAAGAAGTTGGATGAATAAAAGAAGAACGTGTGGGAACACAACATGATGTCTGTCGAGTGAATCTTCGTAAACAGCAAATTAATCTCATTAGCCAGAGGACTAAATCTAAGTTTTGTTTCAAGCTTTCTTTTCATCATAATTGCTTTTGTTTGTTTGGTGTGTGGCAGCGTCGTAGTGGGGTTGTTTTACAGAAATCTCATGGCACAAGCACATAATTAAAGCATTGTAGGGAAAAGTGTATTTGAGATCTTCATCAGCATAGACAAGCAGGAAAATTGCCATCACACGCAGTGATTTATTAGTTTCATTAATTTATGTTGATTTGCTTAATCACTCTCAGAGTGTGTCAGGCCCAGATCACATCAAGATGTTTACCGCCCTGGCACTCAGCAAAGTGAGGTGTTATAATACTGAAGTCAGATAATTAAACTGAAGGGCTGGATATGTAATGGAGTTAAAACTGGAAACAGAAAGCACTGCAATATTGTCAATATTTTATCAATCAGGCATCTTGTATCGATCCATACAGAGCCCTAATGCACAGCATGCTATCATTGTCTTTTGACTGTCCTTAGGTTATGTGGGTGTGAGTGACGACTTGAGGAAAGTGGTGTCTTCTTCCTCTTCCTCACCAGGTTGAGACATAGAATCCCATTTACTATCGATTAGATTTCTTTCTCCTTTGAGTGTTATTGTATTTACTCATTCTCTCCTCCCTTCAGTTTGCTCTCTCCACTCATATTTGTCAATGTAGCGGCTGGAACGAGATGCCGTTCTTACACTACACGCGGGTAAAGAAGCAAGGGTATTTTTAACTAGGCCCCCTGTGTCTGTTGCCAAGCATTGAAGGGCTTGTGTGAAGTCTTGTGCCTGGAGGGGCTTTTGGTTGTATATCTGTGTGGCAAAACAAGTAGAGGAACAGTGGAGAAGCCAAAGGGGGATGATTTTTTTTTTTCAGCAAGGTTGTAGAACTGACACTTCCAAATGTATCACAGGAGTGCCTCCAGAGACAGATAGCCTTTTGTTTTTTGCACTATAGGCAGATGTGGGATGGATCAGCATAGACATACTGCTGCTGCTGTACCTTCACTCACAGGGGGGCCACTGGGAGTTTTGGGCCCCTTGACAACAGCTCAACAACAGCTCTTACATAATGAATATCTGTGGTCCCTAGTATGTTCCAGCTCTCTTCTCCAGCTCTAGATTTCCTTAAACTTTTAAGGTTTCATCTGGCCAACAGCACGCCTGAGTTTATACTGAGAGTTTATATATGAGACAATTATATAGCAAAGCATCTATAGAAAGTTACAGCTGCAACCAACTTATTTTCATTATCAATTCATTTTCCAAATACTTTGTTGATCAATTGATTAATTAATGTCAGAAAATAGTGGAAAAAACCCATCACAATTTCCCAGAGCTCGGGGGAATGACTTCAAATTGATTGTTTCGTCTCCACAACCGTCCAAAACCGAAAGAGATTCAGTTTACTACCATGTAACTCAAAGAAAAGCAGGAAGTCTTCACATTTTAAAGTCTAAACCCTTCATGTAATTTAATTTAAAAATGACTGTAAGGATTAGTTCATTACCAAAATTGTTCAAAAGTAAATGGTAGAAACTCTTCAATGAGTTTGTCAACAAGACGATGAAGTATGTCATTTGTAATTGGTGTAATTGGTTTTCTGATTTGACGCCACTATGGTTAAGGTTTGGTTATGTTTAGGTACAAAAATGGACATGGTTAGGGTTAAACTAACTACATGGTTGGAGGGATTTGTTGTTTTGGGGCATTTACTGAAATGACTGATGCTGTTGCTCTCGGGAGGACAGTCTCATGTTGTTGTCTGTGTTAAAACCGTATTATTGTCTTGAGTGGGGACCACATGCTCCTGGTGAAGGTACCCTGATGAAAATGGGTTTTCTATGTCATCAAATGTAGCAGCTGTTTCCATGAACAACATTAGGTTTTTAAAAATATAAATCTAAACCGTACTGGATTCCATTTTGAAGAAAGCATAGTAATCCTCCTCATATTTATCCACACAACCTGATATAATAGATCTCCCAAATAAATGCCCTTGACAAATTTTTCATTATATTGTATGACTAATTGTGACATCTGCGTTTTCACCCTGATTTTCTCATTTGACAATAATAGAGCACTTAAATTCGTAGGGATCACTGATATAAAAGCATCCCCCTACACTGCTGATTCCCTGAGCCAGTACAGCATGTCTCCAGCTCTATCCGCCTACTTCAGCTGGCTACTCACAGCTTGATCACAGTTCTTTAATCTCATTAGCTGCTATCTTTGGGAGCACATCTAAATGACTTAAAGGCAGATGATGTGGTTTAGTACAGATTTAATTGTTGTTACCTCTCTGACCCAGGCTATTGTAACTGCTATCTTACTGCTTAAAACAGCTTGGCAGTAAAGTTGAATCTGCCCTCTCCAACTGTCACCTCTTTATTATTTTAGTGACTTGTCTTGACTATTGGATGTATTGTATTTGGTATAGAGATTGACTAACTCTTCATCTAGTGCCCTCATCAGGTCAAATTTAAATTTCTTTAGTGCATTATTTATTTATGACCAAACACATGCAAAGCTGATGACATTCCCATCAGCCTCAGCTGTACTTGCTACACTAAACACGCTAAACTAAGACGGTGAACATGGTAAACGTTATACCTGCTAAAAATCAGCATGCTAACATTGTCATTGCGATCATGTTGCCATGCTACCGTTGGCATTTGGCTCAAAGCACCGCTGTGCCTATATACAGCCTCACAGCATGGCTGTAGACTCTTTGTCTTGTTATTCAGTATTTATAAAGACACTATATACTCCTATAGTACTCATCTGTAAATCTTAGAATAGCTTGCCTTCTGCACATTATACAGACATCAGCTGCCAAAGCCACTTAAAAACAGCCTGACCCTGGATGAGGTGGTGTTCTGCGTGTGTGGCTCTTTGAGTGAGAGAACTGTCTGTTTGAGAGGCACTTCAGTCCGTTTCTAAAACATATTTGTGAGTGATGCTACAAAGAGCATGAACTTAAGTACACACTCCTGTAGCTGCTAAAGCTCCACATCGTGACCCCTGAGAGGCTGTTGATCACGTTTCGTAACAATCTCATCTTCTCAGGCCTGGAAGATTGAACGGCTCAAGGAGTTGCTCTGTCATTCACTAACAACCACTTGAACCTCGCTACCAAGGAGACCCAGGTACTCCCCAAATCCCAATTAATGAGAGAAAGGCTTTAAGAGGGTGTTCTTGACTCTGGCTGTGACAGCTTAATTGTAATTTTGGCGAGGCCCCTCTGGCAACAATCTTCTCTACTTGACAGCTCTGTGCTCCTGATTGAACTGAAAACCCTCTTTTGCATATTCATGTACTTACAAGTGAATAAAGTATAGTGGTGGAACATATGTCCACTGAGAGGATGTGTGCAGTCTATGTAGTTGTATATTATGTATCTTCATAACATGCTTCCACGGTGGATAATTGGAATAAATGTGTTGATGACAGTGACATAAATGTGATTCTGCATTTCAGTCAAATCTGATTAGTCCTCAGGAATATATCTTTATAACCTACTTGACTGTTTATATCCCAATAACAAGCCAGTGTACGTATCTTTTATTCGTCAGATAACCCGCCAATAGGGGCACACTAAGACATAATCCGCTTTAAAAAAGAGGAGAGTTCCCTGTTAATGGAAGAAGGACATTTTGTATGTGTCCATGTATATAAGAGCTTTGAGGAAAGGTTTTGTTTATAATTTAATTACTGAAGCCCCAATTTTGATTTATTTTCTTATAATTCTTTCCAACTAATATTTAATTGTCACTACTTACAATTAAAAATAATTCTAACACAATTCTTAAAAGTGATAAACTTTAACGTGAACCAAGTACAATTCAACCAGTCAAAATAGATTTACAAATATATTTATTTAAGTAAAGCAAGTACTTTGTTTCTGCCAGAGAAGACACAGATTGCTTAGTTAGCACACACTGACCACAGTGTTTCTCTCCTGATATTATTTTATAAAAAACTGTCATGTCAGTCATGTGATGCCCGATACATGAGCCACTTAATAAGGTCAGTATCGGCCGCTTATTCTAATCTAGCATCGGATCGGTGCTTTGTCTATCTTAGAGTTAAAACACATTGTCACAAGTAAAAAATGTCAATTGAATGATTTGAAATTATAAATTAACTGGTAGAAATCCCAGATATGTATTTTAGAAACAGCCTCACGGTGGATATATGCATGTCAAGATCTGCTGGCAGCTCAAGTGTTGGCCTTTAACTGTGTGGTTGACTGTTTCATCTTCTGCCCTTTCTGACTACATGTGGAAGTGTCCTTCAAGACACTGAACTCCAAATTGCTCCTGATCTACGTAGGGAAGAAATTGCAAGTGGCTTGGGACAAAATGAAGGAAACAAAATGGTTGTTTGATTAGACTTCAGGTAAAATGTAGATTTCCATGAACAAATGGGCCTTGAGTGTTATATACTTCTTAGGCAGATTAGCTGATGTTGGCTGGGGACTTGCTCCAATGGAAGGGGGCCTTGTCGTAGAAGGCTGTGCCCCCAGCTTTTTGCTTCTGAACATGGGAAATGAATGAGTAATAATACTGAAGAGAAGAGGGTTTAAGAAGGTTTATATGGAGTACATAAATCAGTGATTGTAGGGAGGTCATGTAATGCTTCATGTGAATGACTTCAGTGAATTCATACCTTCACATATCAATATATGTGAATATATTTTGTGGTTCACCTGCATATTTAACTGTAAACTTGGATGCTTCTCAATGGATATGTGGAGCTGGGTAAATGCAGTGCTGCTGTTTATTGAATGTGCATAAAGGTGGCAGAGTATGAGCATCTTATTTACCATAGTGGCAGACTGGCTTTCCTTCGTATCGTATATTTTTCTTGTTTATCACAAGTGTAAACAATCAGGAATCTGTGACAACTACAGCGCTGACCGTCATGTCATAAGTTCATCTAGTACGCATTTTACATGTGCACATCAAAATCTGTGAAGCTAGTTGGTGTCTCTACAAGCTGGTGGAGCATTTTAAAGATTTTTAGCTTGTGTCAGTTTTTGTATCCTTCCTTTGGGTTATTTATCTGTGGTGCACAAACTCTTTGCTGCTGTGGTGGAGTTTCACCCAGTAGACACACTGAACTTTGCAGCTGGGACTATTTCTTTGGTAGAAAGTAGTTCCAATGAAAACTGTTGCCACTAATGTATGTGGATAAAACATCCTGAGGAGCTGGGACACTGTCCCAGAAATGACATGTTGCTGCTGAGTTTTGAGCAGCACAAAAAAGTCTCGAAACATTAGCACATAAGGCCAAAGCTACCCTAAGACATTAACAGTATGTTGGCTCTTTACAGTCATGTAAGTAATACATCACATACAAAACTAAAGGTGTCTGCAAAATTACTGTATTTTTGCATTATCGTCTTTATTATGGGAAATCTAGTTTTTGTGCATGAAAGACCTACATTAGCATAGTATGGGTGCCTTGGTGCAGCATCCCTGACTTCAGACCATTACCATCAAGCCGATGCATACAGGAGTGAAAAGGCAGCAAGATGCATTAACAGAAGTCTTTTTAATGTTTGTGGGGGCATATTCTTCCTTTTATGAAGTGCACTATATCTCGCACGATTCCTTCTCCTTATTAACATAATATTAGCTTTGAAAAGACTGGAGCTAAATGCATTTTTCTGCATGAATAATGTAAGTAGGAGACATGTCGTCTTCCACGTTTCTTCTCCACGCATCGTGCAGCTCTTCCTCTCTGAAGTAGATGTCCCTAAAAGCCTTTCCTGGGAGAGTGCAGTGAGGTGGACAGCAAAGCAGAACAAAAGGTTATTTTGTTGAAAGAGGCAGAGTGGTGACAAATTATGAACAACTCATTACACTGAGGTGGCACTTTGTAGAGCAGCGAAACACAATCAAACATGGAGGATGGATCTCTGGGGGAGTGTTGGAAGGTGCTAATAGCTCCCTGTCACTGACTAAATGAATTACATTAAATTTCCCCAAAGACAAAAACCTCATTAATACTTCAGTGCGTTTCACGTTTTAGGATTATTTTTGGTGGTATTTCTGGTCTGTTAGATACAGTACTTCACAACTTTAGAAAAACCCACATATACTATACAGAAAGTGATAGAGGAAACAGAGGGTGTGAGTTTTTTGTAGTAACCTTGACTCCTAAAATGTACTTTTAATTTACTACCAAATAGTTTTAGCCTAACACTTAATTACTGCCTGCGTTATGTTTACTGGTTTTTCCAGTCCAGAAAGTATTACGTTCTCGTACGTAGTTTGGGGGAAACAGCTAGTAACTAAATCCACCTTCCAGCACCTCTAAAGTTCACTAATTAACACGTTATATATCTTGTTTGTTTAATCTGTACAAAAGACTAGGTGTAAAAAACGACAAGTGGTGTTTTGGAGAGTTATGTTCTGAAAGTATTTCTTGGCCGGACGCAGTGACTTTATGGAGATTTGTCGTCATGGTGACGTTCCTAGGCAACCAGCATAGACTCCTTTTATGGGGAACCATGGGATTGGAAATGAGGCTTGTGCACATGCTCCCAGCTCCACGATGATTGAGATTTACAAAACAGAACCAGGTGTACGTGCGGCTTTATAAATCTAACTTTATGCATACACAGAGTTTTATGCATTTGGCCCCAGGAGTCTCTGTTGTTGCCCCTGTTTCCAGTTTTTATGCCAAGGTAAGCTAGCTTCATATTTACCATACAGAGGTGAGAGGGGTATCGATCTTCTCAGCCAACTCTTGTCAAGAAAGCAAATCAGCATATTTGCCAAAATGTCAAACTATTCCTTTAAAATTTAAAATCCTATGGTACAACATCTCCAGTATGCAGTCTGGCGAGGCTAAATAGGTGTTTGAAAATACATTTTGTTTAGTTATTTGGGTCTAAAACTCCAGAGTTGGTGTGAGTTAATAAAGGGTTGAACTGCTGTATTATGAATAGTGATTCATGTCTTATCTCAGTTTCCTTCAGTTCTAATAGGGTCAGGGTCAAGTGTGGCAGTTCGCTGAGAGATTGGACGTGCAGCGACAGAGAAGATGAAAACAAATGAATACATGTGGTTTTAAGTGTTTCCTGACTTTAACACTGAGGAATTTGATTGGTAAGATATGATTAGGTATAATTAAGCAGCAGTTACAGCAGCAACATCAGATTTGCCATAGAAGAGTGTCTCAAGTCCACTCTCTACAGTATTGTCATGGGTCTAAGTTTCCTCTTACAGGGCTGTGGGGTGAAGCAGTGTAACCCTCCTCTAGTCTCTTGGATAGAGTTATCAGCTGTTTGGATGCTATGGTGTTAAAGAGAGCCACTGTGTGGGCCAGCACATGTTTCCCTGGTGGCATCATCAAATCCCCACGGCTGGACTCCCCACTTTGCTTAATATCCCTTGTCAACAACTGCTTTGGGTTCAGTTCTCGCCACTGGTATTCTAATCAGTCGCTATTATGGGCTAAACAGCTACACCGGCCCTGAGGCCAGCTGCTGGGCATGTTTGCATGTGTTGTGTGTTTGGATGTGTTGGATATGCGCCTGCATTGCAATGGCCTGCCAGCATGGGGGCAGCACAGTTTGTTATACCTTTGATGACACACATATACACACATGGACATGACTGTGGGTGAAAACAAACACACACTTCTTTGTAACAAGAGGAAATCTGGAATGAATTAAAAATGTATTAATTTTATGTTCAGGCATGACGAGTGATGACACCTTGGAGTGGCTGCCTTTACTAAGGCCTCCCTAACACACACAACTAATGCATGTACGCACTCCTTTCTTATGGTAGGACCTGGCTATACAAATGATACAAACTTTGATATACTGCTTATACGTTACATTGCTTAACAATGTCTTAACAACCAACCACTTCACAGCAATGAAGCTATTTCTGACCCAACAAACAGCCGTCCTTTAGGAACAGACAGCCCCCCTCCCAAAATAGGAGTTAGCTAACTACCTGCTATGGTTTTGGTGCTGAAAGTCAGATAGACGGGAGAGATGAGCACTCACTCTAAAGAAGCGTATTGCCACAAAATAGGACAGCTCAACAGTCACAAAAATCCTAAACGTTAAGAGCTGTTAATTAGACATCGGTGGTTTGGCCACGCCGAGAAATGAGATAGTCCCAAACAAGCTAGGCTACTTGAAGTCTGACACTGAACCAACTGCTGATGTACAACTGTTAACTAAGTCTAAAACCTGTGTCAGCAAAGATGGGAAATATCACAGAGTTGATTTATTTAAACCCCAGCAATTAGACCCATCCCCTGCAACAAGGAGCAAGGCTTTCAGAGAAACACCCCACAACATACTCTGCTGTTACTGTCTGCTTTGCCCAGTGTTAATAGACACATCACACATGCTGTCGCTTTTTTAATGTCAAAAACATGATGCTGATAGGTTGAACATGATTTTATATATAAACGATAAAGAATAATATATATCGTGATAGATATCAACATCAACTAATATGAAAACATTATCACTTTTTTGTGCCTTAACATTTTGACACATTAGAACACAACATTAAAGTTACCAGCAGATGAGCGACAGCTGTTTCCTTCATCTGAGTGAGAGAGAGAGACTGAATGACAGAAAGTGATGGGCCGTGGGCAGCGTGCCAGCCTGAGTGATAAGTGGACCACTGCAGAGCTATGAGTGTGGAGAAACCTGATAGCAGGACGGCTGCACTCAGCATGTTAGAGGTGAGGGACAGAGGGAGGGAGGGCATAACACCGACAACAGCATTACTTTTAAGTGGTCGGCTTCAAGATATTAACACTAGATGCTGTTGGATTGTGCGTGTGTGTGCTGAGTTAATGACACGCCGTGCAGAAGTGTGGTGCTGAGAGGAAATCAAACTAGACCAGTGAGTGAAGGTGAAACTCCATCGCAAAGTCTCGTACTTCTTTTGACGCTTTGTGAGCATATTTGTTTCAAATCCGGTGAATCAGAAAGCACAAACCACGTTTGCAACTGACAGCATTTTTTTGTGAGCGGTGTATTTATCTCACAAGTACTTTCTGTTCGAACTTGTAACCCACACAACATCTTAAAAACCTCGCTTTTGCTTTGATTGGTAAGACTTTAGAAAATACCCTGTGGTGCTTCCTTAATAGGTGTGTTTAGCTGCTGGTTTCCATTCTCACGTTAACAAACATACACTGCAGTGTCAGAATCTCAGCCCTGTTCCAGACCTCAGATCACCTCACACATTTCACATTTTGACGAGTGATTTGAAGGTCTGGTATTCCTCTAAAAATGGCTGTTAGAAGCAACCGAGCCAATCAGAGCCTTTGTGAGCAGGACTTAAGTTGGCTGGTCTTATTTTACTTTGTGGTCATCTTCTACTCTGCCTTATCTATTATTTTCCTGTATCAAGACACTTTGTTGTTTGTTATAACCTGGTAAATAACTCTATCTGGTTAAATAAACAATGTGTGTATTTTCTGTATCAACTGCCATTTTCTGCAACCTTAGGTTTGCAGAAATGTTACGTTATGCTAATATTATGCTAGCTGATGCAGTGTTGAACAGCAGTTTGGATGAAGTTATAGAGAAATTTCCATTCAGTCTAAATGTGAAACTGAAAGAATCTATACTTTAAAAATTCAGTCAACACTCTAACTTTAGTGCGATGACATCAGCGATACTGTACTTCCTCATTCCAGTTCCTTGAAGACAATATGATAGGTTCTGAATTTATTGCCGTGGGTGGGGCAGGGTAATTAGAGCTATTGATCTGGCTAAATGATAGTCTTCGCCTAGCGCTGAAGGGCATGTGCTCAGCAAGTCCCGGTATTATCTGATGACCCACGAAATCGATGGCCTGGCTGCAATCTCCCAGGTGATTTACCTCATTCCATTTATCTCACAAGGCTGAGTGGCTCCACATGCATGAAAACAGCATACAAGGCCATGTACCTTATTGCATACTCTCAATAAGCATGCATAAATGCTACACAATTTCCTCTGAAGTATACATGAGTGCAAACACATCTTGCTTACAGTCCTAAGGCGCTGCGTGTAAGGGCTTGTTCCCTTGGAAACCATATTTTGCTCTGGTCCATAATGAACTCAGTTCTCTGGTAGCCTGCAGAGTGACTGATGAAAAAAAGATCATTACAATGAGAAGACATTTGAAATGTCACCAAGATGTCAGGCTGCTCTCACATACTTGAAGATGTTTTTTTCCCCGTCCTTTCTAATAGAAATGGTACGTTGGAACAAGAAGCCACGCCAGGTGAGCGCAAATCTCTGACAATAATGAACAATTTAATAACAATTTACCAGGCTGCAGCCTCTTCAACCGTATGTATGTTTATCGGATGTTGAATGCTGAAATATCACCAGCACAATTGACACTTGAGATATGAGATATAACACATGAACAGAAAACCAGACAGGTGAATTACAGAGATAATAACAAACATATTAATGAGAAATTAATTGAAAACAATAAGAAAAATGCATGAAAATCTGAAACTTCACGTTCTTTTTCTTTAAAAAACAACAAACAGTAATATAAAGCATTACAGCAAGACCAATAAACTGTCTATTACCTTATTGCAGATGTATCAGTATCGTTGTCTGTACAGAAATGCCAAAGATATGTTTGAGGCAGTTTTGAAACAGTGCACATTACCAGCCAGTAAGAACACAGATTCTTTAATTGTAATAGATTCTAGTAAAAGATATTTACATGAGAACCACAATATTCAATATAGAAAGGTCACAATATGATCATGTGGAGAGACGATCCATGCCATAAAACATAAGTTCAAAACATAGAAATTACATTCATCGACAACTAATTTGCAACTATGTCTTTTGAAGGAAAGGTAACGCAGGCTGAATTACCTTTTCTTTTAAGATAATGAGGTATTTCATTGGTTTTCTGCCAAAATATCCGCTCTTGCAATAACAATATCCATCTATAGTGACTACCGTATTATTAAACTTAAAACTACAGACATTTTAATAATGCTTTATTAAACTTTCCATAGTTTAATAATAATGCTTTCTCAAATAAAGTTTAATAAAGATTGTGGTCGGTTAAATACAGAAAATGTCTGCAGCGTCTTGAATCACGAGACACGTCGTGATTGTTAACATTCAACTGAAGCCACAATCTTTCCCTAACCCGAACCAAAGTGCTTTTGTTGCCTGAACCTAACCACAGACGGGACTCTGAATACGAACCCCCGGCCTCTGGAGTCACAGTTCTGCACTTTGTATGACCACCTCCCTGTGACTCCGTAGCACTTCATTCATTGTCAAAAAAAAAAAAAAAAAAAAAGGTTTCCTGTCAACATATCAACATAATCCAGGCAGCGATTACGTCTGTCAGCAGAACATAATTGGAAAAACAATTCAATAACATGTAAACCTAACTAGACAGGGTTGACCAGGCGGTATCCTGTTTTTCACTGGTGTCGGTGTCAGTGGTAGAAGGGGTACTTGGCACCTCCCTGGGTGTGTTATCATTCACTCGGTAAAGGCAAAGTGGGCCTCACCATCATCACTAGGTTCCGTTTTTGCTCTCCAGCTGAAGGACATGATGAGGTCACTATGTCGACCTGCTTCTTACAGCAGCCACTTGGACGGTAATCACGAAAAATAACACCAACCCACTAAAGAGCCTAACACCGGGCTGGCCTGTAGACCTGGTCACATAGAGTGCTGACTAAATGAGGTTATTAATCACAGAGCACCAGAGGCAGAGCCATTCTGAATTCATGAATGCTCAACAGAGCCGGCTGAAAAAAAATACTCAATAGCAACAATTGTGAACTCATTTCAAACTGACACTGCATCTACAACAAACACTGAAACTGTATGAGCACTCAGAATTGTATTCTAGTGTGCATATGTGTATAAATGTGACTAAGAATAAATCTGAACATCTTTCACATATAGTGTGAAAGCAGGAATAAGGCAGTCAGAGTGTTAATATCTCCAAGCTTCTTAAAAGACGGGAACAAAAGGAAAATTTGTCAAGGCACTTTGAGGAGCCTCCTGCCTTTTCTCACTTCTTCACTCTTGTTTACCTTTAGTACCTCGACGAAACGCCCTGATAGACAGCTGTGTTTTTAAAGAGCTTACTTGTCACAGGTTTTCTTTGCAGAGGATGGGGCCCTCTTTCAAGGGGGGATTACAGCAAATCACCAGATACCATTTTAAAACAAGAAATTCCTCGAGATTCCTCTCTGTGTTTGTAATTCAGTTCTGTGTAACTCAGCTCACTCTGTTAATGAATAAAATACAATTTTGAGACTATTCTTACCCTTTGATGTGTGTGTACAGCTCCACTATTTCCTCTCCAAACATGCATGTGTGTAGGCCTATATATGCACACACACACACACACACACACACACACACACACACATACAGTATATACAAACAAATGCATGGACATATTTTTTGCTGAGACACCGCTCACGTCTGTGTTTGTCTCTTTTGATAAGGCCCTTTCATCTTGTTTGCATTGATTACAGGCTGACGAGTCACAGTGATACACTTAGGGGCCCTATTCATGTCTGCAGCCCCCGCGACACACACTGGGTCCATTGTGGTGAGGAATGTCTCCTTTCATGGCCTGAACTCGCCTGTGAAAGCATGTCAATAATCCCCAGCCAGTGGGTGCTTCACAATGCTGCTGCGACCATCCAGACCAACTAGACCACTAGGCCCCATGTTGCACTCCTCCAAGGAAAAGGGACTGGGATGGTTGAAAGAGCGGTTACAGTTGAATGGACGAAGTAATTAATCTGATGGATGCTGATAATCAAACAACTTCACAAAAGGTGAGAGTACTTACACAAGAAGAAAAGCACTAATCAATGTTTGAAGCAGTACACAATCCCTCTTCATTTATAACCACCTCACATACCGCGCCAAATATCTGGAGAACAGCTTGATTGCTTTGCACAGCCCCTCCTTGATTTCACGCTGCAGGCCTCCAAAAGGCGACCTGAACGTGGTTTCTCATCTCAGGAAGTATCGAGATCCTTGTGTACAGCAGAAGCAGGAACCAGCATCAGTTCGCTATAGAAGCTGTGGTTTTGGTTCTGAGGATTTGTTTGAGCAGAGAATGTGATACCATAAGCAGAATAAATGGGATTTGAGTCTTCAGTGGCCACTAAAGCCATTGAAAATATACATCAGTTATATTTATTTTGGGGCTGGTGTGAGTTGGTGTGGGAGGGGAGGGGGGGCAAAGGAAGGCTGAAGGAATCCATTGGCCAAGCTCTTGCAGCAATGGGAGTGAAAAGAGCCAATCATTGCTCTGTAAAGAATTAAAACCACCTCTGCAAATAGCCCCAATATTTGTGTAGTGCCTCAGAGTGGGAGTTTCACAGCATCTGGGTTTCCAGTGCAAATAAACAGTGCAGAGGTCTACAAGGGTGGACTGCCCCCCCCCCTTATCCCAGAGGTGAAGCCATCTCCTTTGTTGTTGCCTAATCTAGGCCTCTCTCTATTGAGTGGGATGAAAAGTGGATCTGTGTGTGTGTGTGTGTGTGTGTGTGTGTGTGTGTGTGTGTGTGTGTGTGTGTGACATATCCATGGCCCTCAATGTGTGAGATGAAGCTGTATGATAATGTCTGTTTGTATGTGGTTCTTGAATCAGAGTCTCAGGCCTGTGGAGACCGTGCGCTGTGTTTGCCAGTTCCCAGATAACCCACATCCTTACACTGGACCTACACATACCAATCCCAGGATCCTCAGCGCAGAGCAAACTGACAAATATCAGCACGACTGACCAACGACTCTGCAACAACAGCACCTGCCCACTGGAGATATGAGGAATAGAAGATGATGTTGATGTGCTAGCAGTTGATTTTGGACAGCATAAAGAGCCATACTTGACAACCTAACAGCTCTGGCTGTCACTGCAGAGTAGAGGTCATCACAGGTCCACTCAGTTCTTCCCCACAGAGACCTGACTCAGGACTTAAGACTTGACCTGAATTGGCAGGGGTCTAAATTATATTAAGTCTGATTGGGTCAGGGTAGCGTCCCATTGTATTGCAACAGGTCTTGCATTTGTGTGTCAATATGCTGAAGTGTATCAGAGCAAACTATCTGGTCATGTGGTCTGTCATAATCATCACAGGAGAAACATATGGTTTTTGATGCGAGATGGTGAGAAAATTTGGAGGAAACTGACGTGTTGTTATTGTTTTGGACCGCGGCTGCTTGTTAATTGGTGATGCATCACACTGCTGCCTGTGTTGGTGTTCTTTCTCTATTATTCAATTAAAAAAATTCAGACCCATTAAGACCTTATGTGAATGATTGGAGCGTGTGCAGCATGGTGGTTCCTCTGATGACATTAGAGAATTTGCTAATATACTTTTCTTTAACTCCTTTACATTACAATGACAAGATAGATGTGTGTGTTTTCAGTGTTTCTATGCAAAACATAATGCATAATTTGGCTTGAAGGAAACTCTAGATGAAAGGTAGGAGTCTGAACCACCTGAATGAAACATGCAGTGTAAGTATACAACAGGAAGAGCTACTCAGATAAGTACATCATTTCTAAACATGAAACAAACCTCCCAAAAACATCTCAATGTCATTTTCAAACATGGTGACACGAAAATGAGTAGGTTGAAATAGTGCCTTGGCAAGTGAGTTTCAAGTGATCATAAAATACTTGGTAATTTGCTCCCTCTTTATACTTGGCAACATCCCACATTTGAGGTAGAGGAAGAGGTTTTTAGCAATGCCACTCTTCTTGGGAACTTCTACCAGGCAGACTTTACAAACACACTGTGGTTTATTCTGTTTTTATCACCCTAAAACATTCATCACACATGAGAACAGAGACATTCAATCATTTCAAAGGTGGCAGTAATTTATACCAGAATACAGTGTGTAGATGATCAGATAGAGACACCGTAACATCCATACCTATGGGTAATGTAGTCTCAGCATAGCAAGCAGTGGAAATACACACAAACAAACTTTGCACAGAAAGAGCCTGTGAGGTGAAGTGAACCACTGAGCCACTCGTGGTCCCGTTTCCTGATAACGATCTTAGAAGTTATGAGTGTTTTCTACGAATGCTCTTCACGCTGTTACTAGCTTCTTAATGTGGGCTGTTCGATGCTGAAGGTGGTACTGAATACACTCTAATATACGTCTGCATATTTAACTGTTTGTAAGTCATGCCATTTATTAAAAATACATCCATCACAAATTGAATTGAAGAAATGTTTGAAGCTTAATGTGCAGTCAACGGCTTTCAGCTTACTGCGCTTTTATAATTCATGTCACTGGGTGGAAGTCAGTTTAAGAAAGTAAACTTTGATTTAGCTGCTGCTCGAGACAGACGTTATGCTTCAACTCATATTAAACCTGAAATAAGACAGCAAGGGTTCCTATAGGTGTCATGAATAAGCGCATCATCTATTGTTGTGTCATCCTGTCATCATTTCTGTGTGAGACAAACACACGCTTATATAAATAGAGAATATACCCTCAATAGATCAGTCGAGAAGAGAGAGAGGAAGACAATGATGGCATAAACTGGCAGATCAATTGCACAAATGAATGAAATTGTTACATGGACACAACAATTAATAATTGGTTGTTAATTATTATGATTTATCATAATTGTTGAATTGCTTTGTGTGTGTTAGTTTAGCTTTATTTTCTTATTTTCCAACACCTCATGAGCTTAAGAAGGTTGGTAAGATGGATTTTACCATCACTTTTAACCTTAAGATGCTTTTAGGCAACGAGGCTGCACAAAGTTAGAGACTAAATTGCTCCTGGAACCTGAATTCATGTATCTGTTCTTGTCTTAGTCCGTTTTTCTTATACTTGCAGTCGAGACTCATGCAGTCTGCAAGTATGTGTTCAAGGTCAAAGGTCAAACCACGGAGAGGCAGAGAGGAAATTATTTCAGTGGATGAGTTGAAAATTTGAATTTTTCCCATAACTCAATAATTAAATTTCCATACTTTTTTATTAAAATATAACACACAAGATTGAATATATCTCCATATCATAGCTCGCATTACGTTTATTAACTTTTGTGCAACACTTCTTGTATAATTCCACTTTTTTTCCCCCTCAAGGCTGCGTCATACTGAAGCCTCATTTGTAAAGATTCTATACATTGTCACTTTACAAAGTTGCTCATGCATTTTGGGATTTCACTTCAAGGTGGATTGGATATCTGACACTTCCCTCAGGAAGCTTGGATTTTGAGAAGTGCAAAAAGTTTATACAGTATGTTGCTCATACTGTCTACAGCCTGTTCTGTACTATGATTACAACCAGGACTGCTAAGATCATTTATCATTAGAGAGGTTTTGTGTGAAAACCTTCTTTAAAGTCTCCCAGTGAGTGTGTAGCTTACTGACATGCCCTCAGTGCATGAGTTATTATCCCAACTCATGTCAGAGCATCTGCAGGAGGGATACATTTGTTGCTAAGCAACAGCTAAAGATCGCAGCATGCTAGCTACAGTTATGCTCAAAATTTGTTATTCTTCTTGACTTTTGGGCCCTTTGTTATGCTACAAACAATATAAAATTGAGTTTATGTGAGCCTGATTAGTTCTATCTGCATTTTAGAAATACTTTGCCTTTACATAGCGTAGCTTAAGCACTAAGAAGAAATATTCATAAATAATTAACATTTTCTAATATCTGATTTATATACGAATATTTATATTTCATATTCTTCACAGACTTAAGTTGAAGTTTCCTCTTAATGTCCCTCTTGACGCCTGTAAATGCACCATACGTGTACTTCACTTTTAAAATCATCTTGAGGTAGAGATAGATTTATTTTAAACTTACAAAAATACTAGTAAAATTATAATGAAAGTCTATTATTTTAATGTGACCAAACAACTGTCCCCATAACATGTAACAACATCCTAATCAAGTCAATAAAATGATAAATATCATAAAGGCTCGCCAAACCTAGTCTACTTGTTTCAGGGAGTACAGAAACCCCATCCTTAAATTTAAATATGAAGGGGACGAAATGGACACCCAAAAATACAATTTTAGGAGAAAATGAGGGCAGAAACAAATGAGTGAAACGAGCCAATGTTTGAGCGAGGTAAAAGCTTTGTTTTGTAGCAAATGTTTTCATGGAGGAGGGGTTGAAGAGAGAGAGAGGGAGGGGGGGGGGGGGGGGGAATCAAACAGATATTTAGCCCCTACTGGCTTTTTTTTTCTCCTGCTTTTGTTTTATGCAGGGCTCTTTTTACCACATGGTAGTGACAGATTGTTTGAGCTGAAAGGAAAAGCCATTCGAAGCTAATTAAGCAGCCATTCCAGGCACTATTCGCAGGCAGGAGGGAGAGTAGCACAGGCATTTGTCAGCGCTGAACCCAACGTGGGTTTAATTGACAACCGTGGCTCCTGACTGACAGCTTTTCCAGCGCTGAGCCAATTGTAAGCCGCGCAGGAAGACAGCTGCGACACTATTGGATAAAAGGCAGTGAATGTGGGGTGGGGGGGGTGGAAGAGGACCCACGTGGGGCCGGGCATAGCGAGCAACACTTGATAGGCTGATATCCTCACGCGCAGACGTGTTGTAGCCTACCTAGTGCTGCTGATAGGAAAGCTTGTAGATGCTTGAGGTCTCGTTAGAAATAGGTCGATCAATTCAAGTCACTCAAAGGACACTCTGCTGTAGATTAAGCGGTATTCACATTTTCTGCGTACTTCGGGTCGTGAATGAATTTGAATGAGCTCCTGTTTTCCTTGGCATAGTACTAGGACGTATTTCTTTTTATCGGTGCCTCTATCCTCTCCTTGAATTGAGAGCAGGAAAGTGTGGTGTCCCTGTTTCAAAAGTGAAACTGTTGTTCGGGTTCAGACTAGCTTCACTTATACGTGTTCACATACTAAACATATGTTACCACATTTACAGCCTAATGCTTTCATTAAAATGATCAATTCTGTCTTTAGCTATTTTCCTGTTTACACCTGTATATTGTGTTTAAATCGGCATAATTTTTTAATGATGAAACTCGCAGGTGTATACTCATAATCTGACACGCTAAACCACCGGCTACAATGCGCGTACATATAAATTATTGCCTTTGTTTTGAACAAGCTGTTGAACGCACTGAATGTCACTGCAAATCCAAAATGGCGAACATGTGAGGTCACATTTCGCAGCCCAATCAGAACGCTGGTGTACTGAACATCCCCACGTGGGGATGCCGCACTATGATTGGTCACCGGTGCTAAACTCCTTCGGAGAACCCAATTGGTTAGCGCAGGGCCCTCTCTCGGCAGTCGGGTCCTCGTGTCAGTGCACAGTCTGTGTGTGGTACAGCGAGCGGCGGAGGAACTGGGTATACTCAACAGCAAGCTAGTGGTATATTTCACAACGGCCGACATTTTAACAAAAAACTCAACCCGGTTATTCGCCAAAAAATAATCTTTGGACTTACTTGAAGATTCGCGTACTACTACTGGATGTAATATAGGCTTCATTTGAAGTTGTCTGCCGTCAACAACTCGTCCCAATCGAGGGGTTTCCAACGTCCGACCGGACGGAGAGACGCTCTCCGCCTCGGGATCACCGGGGTTTTAAAGGACTCTCAAGGGGCAAAGAAGAAGAAGTGTATGAAAAATAGAGACGGCGACGGACATTTTCCGCCCATATCATTCCGTGGTGACGGTTACAAGTCAAGGATATTAAGCTTTGTGTCTGGATACTATTTTTTTTACCTGTGCAGAAGAGAGGGGAGGAATCAGTCCAGACAAAGGTAAAAAGGGCGACATGAAGAGAGCCGCTAACAAGACGGGTGGTGGTGGTGGTGGTGGTGGTGTGGCTTTATGGCAGCCGACTTTGAACGCAGCAGCTCCTTGTTTTCTCATCTTCCCGGACCACCAAAACAACCCGTTGTGTGTGTGTGTTAGCCTATTTCCCCCCTTTGTGGAAGACAACTCGTTAGATTTATGGGAAAAACAAAGCATCACGTCGTTGAGGGTGTCATGATCAAAAGTACCAACTTTGGGATTTATTTGATACATCGGATCAAACACGTTTTTGCTGGCAGTCTTGTTTCTCCCTCTGTAATGAAAATCCAGGCGACATATTTAGATTTTTTGACAGAAAATGGGAATTATTTAAGAAAAAAAAGATAAAAACATCGTAATGGCACAATGAAGATAAAAACATTTTTATTGTAAAATTGTCAGGGAGCGGATAGTAGAGCGGTCCGGTTAAGTTCATGAAGCTTTTAATTTCATTTACAACCAAGGTGCTACGGCCGCTTGCTGCAGAAAGTGATTCAGCTCCTCAGCTGTGCCCCGTTTTCTGTTTGCTTAGGTACAAAGGAAAGGCCGACGGGGTGATACATCCAGTGGTCGGGGTCTGAGTGCGCGCCTCGCAGCCGAGAACAGGGCTTTGTCCGCCGCCATCCTGCGTATACAGGGGAGGGGGTGGCGGTGATTTACCGCACCTTCACTGGGATTACGGAAAGAGAGAAAACACACCGAATTCCCTTGTGTAAAGGACGCGACATGTATCCACAAGGCCGGCATCCGGTAAGTAGCTGTCTTTGTTACTATTTGTAAATTGATGCAGATGCACCGCCCTTTAAAGTAGCCTAATTAGCTCGTCGGAGCAGAGCTGCTGATCCACACCTTACTATTTATGGTCTGCATCGGTGCTGCTGAGGCGCTTCACTCTGGCAGGAGAGAAACTGTGAGATCGTGTTTATTGGCAACAAGATCAGAGCTTTTTGTTGAACTCAGGAAAGTAGATCATCACCGCCTTCTCCTGTAAGCGGACTTTAATTTCTCTGTGCAGTTTGTTATAGTTGTAATTTTTTTTACAGTGCTAAAAGGTTAATTGTGCCCTTTGAGCAAATCCCACAACTTTGTGTAAGTTTTTTTTATCCCTCCCTCATCATCCTCTGCCTACCATGTAACATTACCTTGAGGACGGATAAAGCGACCCACCTCTGTCACTGCACATGTTGAGTGAAAGCGGCTCTTTCCTCCGCCAGCCGGGGCTCAGGGGAAATGCGACGACAAACCATCAAGAGAGCAGAAAACACACAGTTTACCAAGAAAGAGATGAGACTATCTGGACTGTGATGGCGTTATTTACACCTGCGGTATCTCCAACCTTGCACTTTTCAGGCACCTCACCAACCAGGGCAGCCTGGCTTCAAGTTCACTGTGGCAGAGTCCTGCGACAGGATCAAAGACGAGTTTCAGTTCCTACAGGCCCAGTACCACAGGTAATGACTAGCCTGCTGTAAACAGCACTGGCTTCCTGGAAAGAATTGGAAGAGGAAGCTGCCTGTTTTGTTCCATTTACACTACACTGGTGTTACACTCCTAAATATATCTGTTGGCTTAATATACCCAAATCAAAAATGTGCTTTAACTTCTGTATGTAGCAGATGTCAAACTTACCATGAAGCATCATTTTCTTTCTCTCTTTTCTTCCTAAAGTCTTAAAGTGGAGTACGATAAACTGGCGAATGAAAAGACAGAGATGCAGCGTCATTACGTCATGGTAAGAGCAATCATTGTAAAGCTGTGAATGTGATTTAATGCTGTATCCTCTGTTTAGCCTCAGGTGAACAGTCACAGGTGGTGCAGCTCTGGTGTTTTGCAAATGCCATGTCGCCATTTGTCGCTGCTTGGTATTGTTGACTCTCGCCTGTGTTTTCATTGGATAAGAAGGTGCAGCGGGCGGGGTGTGTGTGGAGGGGTGGTTGAAACTCTAGCAGGGGTCAAATGTCCAACTATTGATTGTGGGGTGTGACGACCCCCTCTATGGCTCTGGGGTCCTCTTTATGACCCTCCATCACCCCTCCCTGACACACCCAACACGACCCACTGGGGGTTAATGTCTGGTCTGCTGGCTTTATGGCTGAGCTAGAAGGTTTCCTGTATTTCATTCAGACCCTTTTGACTCACCCAGGGGTTGATATGGGGAGACTTGGTGTGGTTTTCTCCAAAGATCACATAAAGATAATGGACTACTTGTTGGGGCCAGACGTTGTCATTGAAATCAATATCACAATATCAATGAGAATATTTTTCCACTATCAATATCACAATGTGGGAAATATATGCAAAATCTCATCTAAAATAATCAAATTGACGTTCAGTGCAATGAACTTTTTTCACTGTTTTGCATTGCATCAGACAAAACTGGACACGTGTAACACAAAAACTTGCTTTGAATCACTAATGTGGACGATGTGATGTCATATCATGTAGTTTAATTGATTAGTCATTCAAAAGAAAATGAATCGGCAACTATTTTAAGACCTTTAAGTCTGTTTAGGTAATTTTTTAATCAGAAAAGCTAACCATTTGCTGGCTCCAGCTTCTCAAATATTAGGAATTTGCTGCTTTTCTTTGTCCCTTATGACCGTAAACTGAATATCTTTGGGTTTGGACATTTGAAGAAGTTATGTTGGGCTGTGATGGGCATTTATTCACTATCACATTATAGACCAAATGAGTCATCTGTTAAACAAGAAAGTAATCAGTAAGTGAATCAATGATTAATGTAATAGTTTCAGCCATAATATAATTACAATACAAGTCTGTATTAAAAGTCTGTAACCAACAATGTTAAACCATTGTGCAGCCCTACTACACATTTAAGCTAAGATAGGTGCTTGGTTTGTATCACAGAGCTGGGAAGGGGTGAAATGTAAAACTGCTCCAATACTGAAATTAAAACATGTCACATTCAGTTCAGAGCTCCCTGATGATCAAATAGAGACAAAAAAAAACAGTGCGGCTGCAAAGACAACCCAACACAAAGGTTCTGTCTAATACAGGAAAAGCTGCATTGTGCGAATGGAACGGGAACAATCTTTATCTGACGAGTGATGTAACTTAGACCTCACTCTTAGTTTGTGTATGTGCGTGCTTATCTTGTTTGTACATGAAAGGAATGACTTTAACCAAACGCAGCAGTACGTTTGTTAAATATTATTTTCCCTGTGAGGAACCAGAAGGTGGTGGGAGTAGCTATAATAAGTGGAAGCTGTTTGCTGTGTGTTTGATAAACAAGACAGACAAAGTACTAGGCTTTAGTTTGTAGCTGTTGGTGGGCTCACAAGCTCTTGGCAATCAACAGCAGATAATGTTGTTTTCAATAATAGTATTGGCTTTGTCTTGGGTTTTTGAAGCCGTAGACAGCGTTTTTAGCTCAAAGACTGGCAGCTCTCAGTAGAAGTAAATGAGAACAGTAGATAATTGTCTGTCGACTGTGGTTGCACAAAGAACATGAAGTTGTCAAACTCTTTGGTTAATGTCAGTGTGTGTTTTTGTGGCTCACCCTTGTGCTGCAACACGTATTCAACCTGTCTCTTTTTATTGTTTGGATGCTTTAGAGGACTGATAAAAATGTAATTTTTAACTGCCTTGTTGCACTAATGTTCTCCGTAGTGAAAAAGTAACTTGGGTTTCCTATTTTGTTGCACACAAGTAAGAAAGGGCTCATGAAGGATACAAATCTGGGATCATGCCTGACCATGCCTTACTTCTTTGATTCAATGTACCAATGAAAATGCATCATTGAAAAGTCTTTGTTTTAGGCTAACTTTATTATGTATTAATGTTTTCTCTTCTCTTCTGTCTTACAGTACTATGAAATGTCCTATGGGCTCAACATTGAGATGCACAAACAGGTATGTAGCCATATCAGGGATGATCTGTGTACAGCCAAAACACTGTTGTTTTTTCCCCCCCTAGTGATGAGGAATATAAACACACCTACACACACATACCTGACCTTAGTTTCTACCCTCATCCTTAAATGGCTTTAGGAGGCATACACATACTGGCTTCCTGTAGTGAAAATGCTGACAGGCTAAACAACACGAAGGGCACGCTGCCTGATGGGGATGGTTTGATAAGATTAAAGTGAAGTATTTGGCAGACAGTCTGAGAGGATGTGTTTTTGTGCGGTTTGTCCTTCTGAATGTGTGTGTGTGCATGCACATATGCCTGCACTATTCTGTGTCTGCTTCCCCAGTGCCAGCCGGGCTAAAAGCTCATTAGTTCATCTGCCACCCAGCACTGGGCATCAAGCTGCAGTTGAAAGATTTCTGCAGATGAATAGGGTGAAAATATCTGCAGCTCCCTCTACACCACCCAAGGAGCCGTTTCAGTAGACTGGAGGCATGAAGGAAAGGAGGGGGCAGATACGTTAAAATCATCTCAGCCTTGAAAATAATGTTTCACACCAGGCGTCTTTGTTGGTTTGGTTCCAGTTGTTCTTTGGCCTGTCATGTCCAGAGTTTTGGAGGCAGGTTGTTCTAGTGTTTGTGGAAACCAACCCTCAACCCAAATACTGTTTAGTTAGCTTAAACCCTCCACGCCACCCAGAGTGCACCCTGCTGTGTCACATCCTAACGTCTTACAACACAGTGTTGGAAATAAGTGTTGTCGTTTGATCAGCTTCTTAAACATGAAGATTTGCTACTTTTCTGTGTTTTATGTTATTGTAAATTAAGTATCTTATTCTTTTGGACTGTTGGTCGGACAAAACAAGCTCTCTCAGGATGCCATTTTTGGCATTTTATGGGCTAAACCATCAATCAAATAAATCAATTGAGAGATGAATCTAATAATGAAAATAGTTGTTAGTTCCAGCCCTTCTTTCATACCTGTAAGATGTCTGGAAGTGGACATTTTGAGCATTTCATCTTTAGTGTTTAGGCGTGTCCGCAGGATAAGGAGTGTGCACGCCGTCTGGTTGGCTGTAATTGGCTGGTTAAACGTTTGGTGTGGTTAGCGTAAGACATCTGCTGATCCCATGTCTGCTGTAGACACCATAGTCCTAAATTCAAGACATCGCCCCTCTATAAAAGTCAGATTAGCCCTGTAAAGAACACTGCAAAACCACTGTGTTTTGCTAAAGAACTGACCTGAGGCCTTTTGAAACCCAGATTTTCTTTTGTATTAACAGACATCAGCATAATCTTTTATTCAGTTCACTTGAAAAAAAAAAAAGCTTAACGTGATCTGACGATGCCCCTCTTTTATCTGTCTACACATACATTTCCATTTTCTCTGATTCTGTCTTTCCGCCTGTTCCCCTCAGTCACCTTTGCCTCCTCAATTCTCCTTTTCTACCTCCTCCTCGTGCCCTTATGTCTTTTCATTGCCCCCCCCCCCCCCCTCCGGCTGCCCCGCCACCCCAACGATTTGATGTGAATGATGGACCTTGTGTCATTAGCTGTGTGATATGATGTATGAGAGTGGGAGTTTGTCAGAGAGGGAGAAAGAGAGGTGGGGTGGAGGCTTCATGGCCCCTCAGATCCAGAAGGTTAATGGCATCAGTGGGAGGGTAGCCCAGTTGGAACAGCAGCGCACTGCACAATTCATCAGCTGTAGACACTTTTTGTAGCCACGTGGTGTGTGTGTGTGTGTGTGTGTGCGCGCTAACTAGGTATTTTCTGTTTATCAAGGAGCTCGCTGCCTCTCACTCCCCACCCCTACCCTCCCCCCATTCTTGAGCGTTTTCTGTCAGGCACTTATCACCAACAAGGAGGTTGGAGCGATGCAGGGTGGGGGAGGAGCTGCTTGTTGTGGGTGGATGCTGGTGGCAGTGGACAAAGGGGGTGGGGGGGTGGGATGGAGACAGGAAGGGAGTGAGAGGCTTCAGGGTAAATGGGTTAATCGACTGGTCCTCTCCTGTGCATCTCCTTTGTTTATCAATAAGCCCGGTGGAGTCGACGAAGCACTCTGAATAATGCATGATTCCTGCCACCTCCCTTCCTCTCTCTCTTTCTCTCCCCCTTCTCCCATCCCTGGTGAACGAGTGTTTGTGATGACATCAGCGAGAGGTAAACAGACAGCCCTTAGCTGCCCCTGTTATTGGTAAGAAGGGAGGGAGGAGGGGATTGGGGGGGGGCCTGGATTATTGGATGCAGACAGGCACATTACTTCGCTTGTATCAAAGATTTATTGCAGTGGGAAAAAAGACGTGATAAACTCACTTGTGTGTTGTTATCACTACAAAGCTGGATTGAAAAGCAGGGGATTGGGCATGAACACACACACACATATGCGCATACAAATAAATACTCATATCCCTTACATGGAAACACCAGTTGTGTCTTTACAAACACACACACACTGTAAATCAACTTCGACAGACACACAACTTCCCCTGCGCTGCTGCTGAGCTGAATGGTTGCTAGCGAAGGGATCCATGTGGCTGCCGGGGGGTAATTTGTTTTGACAGTGTCTCTTATGATGGCAAAGAGTGCAGGGTGGAGGTAATCACCCTCGCTTGCTGTCAATAAGTGATTTTAATTAGCGCAGCTCATTAGGCTGCCGCAGCAACATGCCCTGCTGACTTTGTGGTGTGGGTGTGGTGGGGGTTGCTTTGTTTTTCACTACCTCTGTTCTCTGTTGTGGTCCCTGTTTATCTCTTTTACGCTCGCCTACGTTCTGATTTCAGTTCTCTTTGGTAAATTGAAAGCAAAAGGAACACAAGTAGAAGAAAGAATTAACCATCAACGGATCCTATACCGTGCTATTATATTTGGCTGCTTACTTTTGTTGCACCATCTGGGTAGCCATTTTGTTTATCTGTGTGTATCCATTTCCTCACTTGTTGAGTGAATGAGGGAAACCGAGAAAGTGGTTTATCAAGGAGAGTCGTGTCCGTTTCCTGGATGGAGGAAGAGGGTGAAAGTAGGAGCAGAGGGAGGGAGAAAGAGAGCTTGTGCAAATGAATAATTTATACAGGATTCCTGGAATTGTTTGCCAAGGTGATGATGGCCGACCTGTCTCTAAGCCAAAACAAACTGACTACGAGAACACACACACTCTCTCTCAAGGGAGCTTGACGAGGTTATTGGAGGCTGTGAGACATGCTTTATTTTGATAGCCAGGCTAGAAGGGCTGGTAGAACAGTGTTACACAATTAGTGTCTGGGTGTGTGTGTGCACCCAAGCATCTGATGGTGGTTTTGTGTGTGTATGTCTGCACATATAAACTGCATAATTAATTCAAAAGTAAATCTATAAAAAATATTGTCTACATGATTATTTGAATTCTAATAAAATCAGGTGTAATCTGTTGGAAAACAGCCTGTTTGCATGTGCTCCCCTGCAGACACAGATGTCACTTCAGTTTTGTGTGTATGAGCTCAAAATAGAATGACATGCACATGCAAAATATCCTTCATGCATTTGTAATGAACAAGATACCTCTAAGTGGCTCTTTCTTCCTCTGCTCTGGCTGAAAAGATAATTCCCAAACAGCCATCTCTGCCCCCCCCCCCCATCTGTGCCACTTGGTTTCTGCGCCAATTGAATCCTCGTCAGAGACTCTGCTCTCCACTTGGGGGCTAATGCCTGGAGCGACAAACAGCCAAATGGCTTTCAACGCACCATTGACAGAGGGATGCAATGGAGAGAGAGCCTCTCCAAGCTCTGGTGCTACTAGACAACCCTGAGTACCTGTAATTGTGGAGCTGCAGTGAAAAGCTTCTGCCGGCTCAAAGGCTTCTGTTTTCAGTGGCTTTAAGTGACAATAAACTCTTTCCAGTGCCTGTCTCTGCCACTAAAAGCACTGTGGAAAATAGTGCCTCCAGAGTAAAGTGGGAGTCATTTAAGAGTGCTGCGAGTCACTGGATGTGATGTGTTATCAGTATTTTTCCCCTTCAAAACGGTTGTGAAAAAGTCATGTAAATAAGCCATGTGCCCATTTGCCCTCTCCAACACATGTGAGCTCTGTCTGAACAGAGCGGAGTGACTAAATTTGAAAAGGAAGGACAAGATGTAGCTGATAAAGGCAGCGATTCAGTTGAGGGGTTTTACAGTACGTTTCTGAGGTTGATGTGTGAGTCATGTTGGCCCTCACATTCTCCTAAATTGTCGCTGAGATATGACGGCGAAATGTGCGGCATCGCAATAATTAGGCCACAAAGAAAAATGGATGCAAAGGAAATCTGTTTCATTGTTTTATTTCCTGGCTCCAAAGTAATAATTTAACACTGGGGTAAATTTCAGAGGAAGCCATGGGTTCAAGAACATTTAACCTTAAAAACAAAAAACCCCGAACACAACTCGACATGATCTCAGCTCTCAAAACACCTGGTGCTCCAGTTCACCTCTCAGAAAGAGCTGCTGAGAGAAACCTGAGTTTTTAGCAAATGCACTAAACAATCCAACACAAAAGGCAGAGTGCACCTGAATTCCATGAATGTTTTTGGCTTCCAATGGTGGCTCTGGAGTGGAGATTTGCTATGAACAAATGGATGCCTTTCTTTGTGAATCGGTTTGTGGTGAGGGTTTGTTATGTTGTTGCTCTAATAGCCGAGTGTATCAGCATACCGCTGTTTCCTACAAGCCCCATGTTGCTCCCCTTGCAGCCATTTCCAGAGAAGTGGTGTGATACTGAAACACTCTAATCCTACTGTGTGTCATTGTATCCAGCCCCCGCTAATGATGATGGTTTATGAGTCTCCATAGAGCTCCCTCCCTCTCTTTCTTTCTCTCTCTCTCCATGTCAGCCCCCTCCCCACCTCCCCACTCCCAGTTATCCCTCATTAATTTCCCGTGCCGATCAGATCGACAGGCCGAAAATTCAATTTAATGACCTGCCTCTTTGCTGCGCCTAATATGATTTTACAGGCTGTTCTGGTCAGGGCCCCAGCCCAATTTACATAACGATCAGCCGTGCCAGATAGCGTTGCCCCAGCAACAGAAGAGGGGGAAGATGAGAGAGGAAGAGGAGGAAGGAGGGAGGGCACAGAGGAGAGTAGTGGATATTAGCAGGGAGGGGTGTGAAGAAGCATTTGGAGGAGAGAGGGGGGAGGCTGGATGGAGAGAGAAAGCACAGTGCGTCTAAGGTCAGACTGGGGGTTGTGAGATAATTCCTGACAGGCCAGCAAAGGTCTGTCCCCCTCCTCTTCTCTTCCTGTCTCCCCTCCTCCTAAATGAAAAGAGTGAGAGGGTTGTGCAAAAGGCTACTGGCACCTCCTGTCCCCCTTTCCCACTTTCTTTCTCCTCCCTCCCCCTTTCACAGTCAAACAAGGTTAAGAGAGAAAATGAGTGGAATGCAGCAGCGTATAAAACGGCGGGAAGGACCTCGTCACCCCCCCTCACACCTGCTGGGCCTCCACCCCTAATCTCTCAGAATCAATTAGTTCACCTCCCCCGGTTCAGTCAAACTACATTACCTTAGTGTCAAATCAGAGCGTTTCACTTCACCATTCATCAACCCCACACACACCCCAACCCCTTCTCCTTTATTCTGCTCTCTACTTTTGTGTTCCTTCTCCTCTTCCTCCTCTTTATGTGGAAACAGATTTTTTTTTTTAAAAGAAATGGGTTTTGGCAAAATGTCTTGGGACATTCAAGTGCGGTAGGCAGCGCAGAATATCTATTTATCCAAATGCAGCGTTGTAAAGTGCTCTATGTTCATCGAGCCCTGCAGTATCATCTTACTGTCCCAGCTAATATTGCTTGGTCAATACCAAAGATGCCTCTGATTGATCGGGCCGGAGAGTTAACCTGTCTGCTTCAGCGTGCACCCCCCCTCTCTGGGCTGTAATTATGAAGTATGGACCTCATTATGGTCTCTCCAGCCAGATGGTATTAGCATATTTCAGCCTCCTAATGAAATAAGGCTTGAGTCTAATGGAGGCAGGAGAGAGGGGAAAGTAAATTTGTTCTGAGGGCGGTCCCAATTTAGTTAAGAAATACATGATCTATCCAGATGGACGCTGCAAACATTTGTGTGTGTGTGTGCGTGCTCAGATACACACCCTTTTTGTTTTATAGGTAGGTTTAACTACTTGATTATATTGTTGCCCGTGGCTTGTAGTACACGGAAAGACCTTCTAATGCTTTCTCTCTCCTCTCCTACAGACTGAGATTGCCAAACGTCTCAATGCAATTCTGGCTCAGATCATGCCGTTCTTGTCACAAGAGGTGAGTGTCACCCCAGTTTGCAGCATTTTAAGAATGAGAATAATTTAATTCACTCTGCGCAATAGCCACCCTCATAATTTCCTGTTATTGAAGTTATTGAACAGAGGCCCTGTCAGGAATGACAAGGCATCGTCATAGTACAAGACATGCATCCATTGCATAATAGGAATACAGATTTGAAGCAATTATCTCAATCATGAAAAGGTTATTGAAGTGACAATTTTAGCAACACAAGCCCTGTGAATAATGCATTTTAATCATAAAACTAAACTAAATTATTTTAATGGCTCGCCATCACTAAGAAGTGCTGCTCCTGTTCCTTCTCCACCTGTCGTTATTCAACAATAGCCAAACCTAATACAAAAAAAATTTAAATCAAGTTTTGCAGAACCTACAGGCTTTTCTGGAAAACAAAGTAGATGAAACTTAACATGCAAAGAGCTTAAAAACATTATTTTCTGTCATGAATCTAATCTTTGTCTTTATGTGTCCTGCAGCATCAACAGCAGGTGGCTCAGGCTGTTGAACGAGCCAAGCAGGTGACGATGACTGAGCTGAATGCTATCATCGGGGTACGTGGACTTCCCAATCTGCCTCTCACTGTGTGTATACCCCCTTTTTCTTCCTTCATTTGACCTGAGGCCAGGGGCAAAACTGCATGCATAGAGGAGGACCGGCACTGCAATACAGACATTTAGGCTATTTAAGCACGCTACTTTACAGGTTTATTTCAGCTTTAGTGTTGCTTGTCAGAGATAACCTGGGAAAGGGCCTAAATTCAGGAGGAAAATGGAGTTGAAACTGGAATAAGAGTAGCTTAGTGTGTTTTCTTCCTCCTGTCTGTAGCATGTAAATGTTCAGACTGAATACAAACTAGCAATGTAGTGTCCTCTTCACATGTGCAGACTTGCCCCTGTCTCCAGTGGTTTATTATGTTTTTATATGAGTTCACAATGTTTGCAATGTGCTGTCAATATGGGTGTTCACTGCTGTAATTTCTCTGATTGTTGGTTAACCATGGCCTGTCAGCACGCAGGGTGCAGCTCCTAACAGCCGCTCTGCACTGATTTTCTCCTCTCAGACGGAGTCAAAGAACATCTGATATATAGTAGCACGGTCCAGACTGAGATCAGATCATTGGTGTTTCTCAGATTTCACTTTGGCTGCACTTTAATTAGATAAAAGGTTCCAGCCAACAGGCTTACTCCGACCTCTGACCCAATAGCAGGAGGAATTAGAGTGGTCAGGTTGGGACAAGCGTTGTGATTGCAGCAGAGATTACAGCAGTATGGACGTAGCAGGTCCTGAGCATTAGTAAGGGGTAGTGGGTAGAAGATTTAGGCTGCTGCTAGCCTTGTAGTCACACCATATAAATGGCCTAAATTAGCTACTTTTGTTGTTGTCTGTTAGAAAATAACCAAAAATGCCCATCACAATCTTCTAAAGCCCAGGGTGTCGTCTTCATATTGCTTATTTTGTCTGTTTTAATATCACATAAGACAAATATATGCTGCAAATCCTCACATCTGAGTGATGTGACGATCTCTGTGAAACCAAAAAAACAGTGGCTTTGCTACCAGTTTGTTGACAAGTTTATAATGTATACTATATATAATATAGACTTGGAATTGCAACTCTGAGAGACAGTTGTTAACGTTATTTTCCCACTTGGCTGATTATAATGACGTGTACGCAGCATTATGTCTCCAGTGTTGATGTATTTCCCAGTAGGGTTTTACAGTCTAGGACAACTCTTGGCTTTTAACTTGCTGGGTTTTTTTTTTACCCTGATTATATTAAAAGTACATTTTCTCATGTTTGATTCGGTTGAGAGCATCTGCAGCAATCAGAAACTTTAATAGAGGAAAGGACTGCATTCAAAAATCAGTAATTGACCTTTTAATTGTGGCTACAACCCTAAACACACAAAATCCACTCTGGCCAAACATACTTTTCAGTGATTTGGTCTTTCATCTGGTTTTATTTAACTACTATAGGCCTAGCTGCTTTTTAATAGCCGGCTTGGACCCAGATGGATACCTGACCCTTTTGATTAGCCCTCTGTAGCAGAGGTTAGTCAGTGGTTAGCTAGCCCCACTGGTAGGGGGTCAAGTCTAATGAGAGGCAGATATCGAAATTCGATTAAGGTAAATGAGCCAGGAGCACAACCCCCAGTTTTCAAGATAATTACATCCTATTTCCTTTTCTTTCTTTTTTTCCCCCTCCAACCAGCTCAGTGAGACTGTCCACAACAGGAGTGACCCTGCCTTCATTAAGGGGGCAGGGCCAGGCAGAACACACACACACATTAACACACACACAGGAAAACAGACTTTAATTATTGGGTCGAAGACGTGGCAGGTGATCAATCTCCATGTCCCCACAGTGTGAGCGAGGCGGTGTCTCAGAGATATTCAGAGAGCATCAGGCAGCTACCCACAGCAGTTAGATCAGAAAACAGATTCAAGTTCAGACACATTAACACACACATGAAAGATGTTTGCCCTGCAGATGTTTTCACCTGGAGCGCTGGCTGTCGTTATGTGAAGCAACACAGTATATATTAAAGTCCCCCAAACATCCAGCAACCTCACCCTCTCATCATCATCTTCTGGGACAAAATATTGCTCTTTTATATGAAGCTGAAATGATAAGTCGATTCACTGATGAGTCAATAATCGTGCGAGTCATTAATGAAGCAAAAAGGCTAAAAAATGTACCAGATCCAGCTGCTCAAAGGGAAGAATTACTTTTCTCTGTTTTATGTCGTTGTAAATTAAATAGCTTTGAGTTTTAGCTGATGGTTGAATAAATCAAACAATATGAAGACATCACCTTGGACTGTGGGGAAATTGAGTTGGGCATTCTTCAAGATTTTGTGATAATTACAAAAAATAAAGTCTACTAAATGATTAGTGAAAATTGAATATCACAATTTCTATAAAAATCCATCTGGCGTTCCCACCAAGTACAAAACTAAGTGAAACCGACACCAGGAAATATGAAAACCTTTAAATAGGGTCCTACGCTATGTTTTGCATATGTTTTTGGCCCGTGGCGACACATGATTGAGTTTGATTTGACAAGTGTCAGCAGTGTAGTCTCATTTCCATGCTCCTACCCTCATTTCCGTGATTTCAACACAGGGCGAGATTGTACTTGGATAATGTTTAACGACTCGGTTACAGGTGGTGTGCTGCTTATCGTCAACCCTTATGTAAATACTAATCTGTGGAACACAGCGTAAACTTTTACACTGCCTGCTTTTGTTTTTGATGTCACTCTGGTTCATTTGCTAACGGTGAAGAGAAAAATGTGCATGTTTTTATTTGGGTGTGCATTTTTTCGCACTTTTGTAGAAGGTTATATTTCCATCTGGTTTGAGTGTGAAGGCCTTTTTATAAAGTAACAGTGACTTATCTACACGTTTGCTGCTTGTTTTTTTTTCCAGTGTTTCAGGATGATTGTACCTTTTTTATGATTTGTATATTAGTTAGCTTTATTTTAATCAAGGTTAGTGTTAGAGTTGAAACTTTGTTTTGATAATCAAAGTTTTTTTAAAGAAAAAATGCCCCGACAATCCCTCCTTCCCGCCTCTTACATGTGAATATTTGGTGGTTTTCTTTATTAGTTAACTGAATGTTGGACTGTCAAAAGAAACAATTTGAAGACATCACTCTAGTCTATAAAAAGTCTAAAAATGAATCTGCTGATAAATTGATGATGAAAATAATTGTTAGTTGCAGCTCCTAGTTTTTATTGTCCTCTCCAGTTTTCTTGCTTGTTGCTTGTATCATTTCTGGCTGAATCTCTCCTCTTCCTCTCTCCTTTGACCCAGCAGCAGCCGTCTCATAGTGTCTACCCAGCCTTCATGGTCAGTGTTCAGGAAGTTACCAAACACAGAGAAATCTGTTTTTTTTGTGTGTGTGTTTAGTGTTTTGAACTGCTTCATGGCACTCTAACATGTTGTTTTGTGAAAGGGAGGTGTTGCCTTTTGCAGACAAAGCTTGACTCTGGTATGTTTGGATATATTTACCTGCTTTACTCAGGTGTCAGAGATTTGACAGCACTTTATTTCTAACCTCAATCCTGTTCCAGTACTGAAACCAACCAGGTTTGTTCTTGGCGTAGGGTGTAGTGGTCTAATCTTTGTCGCAACAACTGCAGAAAATATGATGAGCCACAGAAGCTGTTGTAAAGCACAGGATAAGTAGGTAATGTGGCGATCATTGCCAGACTTATTAAGACAGTCTGCCAGCTGGTTTGTGCTGGTGCTGTTGATGCTTGTTCCACCTGACAGTACTGTTCTGCAGGGAGCCAGCTTCGCCTAGTTAACTTTAATTGCCTGTTTCCTGTGGAAGTTGCCTGAGCTGCGGCGGCATTTACACATAATGAAAAAAGATAAGTGTGAAAGGAAGCCAGCTCTTTATCCATGAATATTGAATTGGAAGCAATTTATTTTCTGATTCCCCCCCCCCCTCCTCCCCTCCTCCCCTCTTTTTCTCCCTCTCCCCTCCTCGGCTCTCCTCGCTCCTCTCCTCAGCCATAGCTCGTTAATGAGGCTTCTTGATAATGATCCCTGCACGCTTTTCCTCATTAGGCACACTCAATGGGGACATCCCTGCCTCAATCCCTCGCTCTTTCATTCTCTTGTTATTTTCTGATTCTGCCTTTCCCTCTTCTTCTTGTTCTGCCCCCCCCCCCCCCCCCCCCCCCCTTTTGGTTTTGCTTGCTTTTCCTTTTTTCACAGCAAACAGGCTGCTCGGCACAACAGCACAATATCGATTAACAATGCCGCCCCTCAGACGCTTATATCCATTGTACGATTTCAGGTCCAGCTTGACACAATGAGCTGACTGAAATATGGCCAGCTGCTAAATAAACCTTTTAAATGTGGTAAGCCACTATATATACCCTCGTCTAGTTCATGTAATGAATGTATGGATGAGGTTATTCGAAGTTCTATCTAGCAAGCAGAATAGCAATCATGTTTTTTTTGTTTTTGGAGAGGCAGTTGATGGATGTGCTAAGTGTTATTTAACCTTGTTTTAAAGCACTTGCTTCCCTCTTGGCTGAGTGGCTATTTAACTCCTGTCTATCTACTCACTCCTCTCTGGCTGCCTCTCTCACACAGACGTCCGTGGCCTCTTGGGAGGTGTGTGTGTGTGTGTGTTATCCTCTGTGTCTGTGCTTAACAGCATTTTGCTGGAGGAGTGGGCATGCTTGCTTGGTTTTCCGGAGTGTTGAAAGGTTTTGAGGTTTTCAAGTGTAGACCTATTGATTTTTAACTGTCCCAGCTATGATTGAAGCACGGTGGTTTGGGAGGGAGCAAAACGCTCAGTATCATTTCTGACGATCTGATATGAAGAGTACCAGATCTGCAGTGTAAACCTGGAGGCAGGCTTTTCAGAGGCACAATGTTGTAGCTCATTCATGTGCAAACCTTGGAGCCCAGAGCTGCTTCAGCCAGCGTTGTGCTCAAACTATTAGTTAATCGACAGCAACTTTGATAATCCTTCAGTTAAACGTCAAATATTCTCTGGTTTCAGCTTCTCAAATGTGAGGATTTGCTGCTCTTCTGTAAATTAAATATATTTCTGTTTTAGACTGTTGGTCAAACAAAACCAGCAAGAAGACATCAGTTTGACTTCTGGAGAGAAATTATGTAGTAAAAAAAAAAAAATACTTGACGGATGAAAATAGTCCTACTTTGCACTGCTGTTTTAGCACCCTCAAAAAAAAAGATTATTTTATTGATGTGTAATTTAATGTGATAAATCAGCTATAATGTCTAAGTCTAAGTTGTTAAAATGTGACTTACAAAGTTTATTTTGGGGTGATAATACACAACCAAAAGCCAGAAGACCTTGAGAGTGGGAGATAAAGTAACAATAACACAGAAATGTTTTGGAAATGAATGTGTTGTACTTTCAACCAAATGATAACCATACCGTACATCTACAGCTATGAACCCAAACTGTTTCCCCCCCCTTCAGTGAATGAGCTGGATCAGCATGTTGGCAGTCACTGTCAGGCTGCTATTATGCATAAACGGTTTGGCCTTGAACTAGATGTTGTCAAAGCCAGCCTCTAATGCATAAGTAGAGTGTGGTCATTCATGGATTCACTTCCCAGCCGACCCACTTGTCCTCTGTCTTGTCTCCTGTCTCTCTGCGTTTGTCTATAGCAGCAGCAGCTTCAGGCTCAGCACCTCTCTCACGCGGCCCACGGCCCCCCAGTCCAGCTGCCCCCGCACCCCTCAGGCTTGCAGCCTCCCGGTATCCCCCCTGTGACGGGCGCTGGCTCCGGCCTGCTGGCTCTGGGTGCTCTTGGCAGCCAGGCTCACCTGCCTGTAAAGGATGAGAAGAACCACCACGACCTGGAGCACAGAGGTGAGGAGCACAGCCTGCCGCGCACACACACACACACACACACACACACACACACTTTAGTACTGATGGGTGATTGTACCTGCCAGCATCTGGTTTAACCAGCCCGATACATTTATCACAGAAACATGTCGCTGTATGTGTTTCAGTGTAAGCGTTTCTGTACAGATTCAGTGAGAGGAAATATTTATTCAGGTTATTCTACTTTTACTTACTAATTTACTCACCAACATATGATCATAAAAGTACAGTTTATACTAACATTAGGAAACAGGAAAGAAAGAGTTTGTAGAATTTGAACACCAACACAATTGCACACACTGTCGAGGATAAAAAATAAGTTTGTGACAAATTAGTCATGTATCACAAATACAGCTGTTAATGTTGATCTAATAAAAAAATGACATCCTTCTGTACCTTTTTTATGTTCTTATAAATCACCCTATATAAAGCGTCTGTAAGTTGTAACTTAGGGCCTCACAATAGGTTAATAAATAATTTACTAATACTTTATAGATCAGTTGTAAGTTATATGATCAAGTTTTGGGTTGACAGGCTGTGAAAAGTATCTCTTGCTGGTCAGTCGTTAATAGTCAATTATTCAAAGTCATTAATAAAGGCTTATGGCTTTCTCACTTTTTAATATGCCATTAAGTCTGCAGTTATATAGATTAATAATTAATGAATTCATTAATATAGGTTTTTTTTCTGTTAATGAATAATTAATAAATGGATTAGGTCCAGATGCCCCACAGGTCAGAGGTCAAACAGTCCATTAGAGACCTGATGAACTAAAGATCTGAAAAAGACAAAGCAAGAGTTCTGCTGGAGGAGGATAAACACCAGACACCTAATGGCTTATAACTGATTTATTAAGCATTAATAAAGTTATTAGTTACAACTTCCTGTACCTTCTGTAAAAGGTGCATTATTAGAAAGTGGTACCCAACTTGCAGATCAGAGTAATCTTTCAGCTGAATAATAATTGTATTGCTGTTATCTGATTGGAGAGCTGAGTCGTGGTGGTACTAATTTGTGTTTTGCTTTTCTCTCCTGGCCCCTCATCTTTTCACTCGCCTCTGGCCATTCCTCTGAAAGAGCGCGAGTCGAGCACGGTATGTTGACTCTCGCCGTCCCCGTCTCCTGTGTGTGTCTTGACTTTGCCGGTCTCTGGCTCACTGTGTTTGGTGATTAGGTGTACTTTACATAGACTTAAGCCCACTGTTCAATAGAAATTCATGCTCTCGGTCTAAGAACGCCCACATTTTTGTGCTCAGGAGGGTTGACTGAAATCAAATAATGAAGTCTGGCCAAATAAGCCAGTGCCATCTAATCCAGGTGGAAAATGACTCCAATCACTGTGCGAGGATTAGCAGTCAGCTACCTCCTTTAATTTCAGCACAATTAAAAGCGGCTTTGACTCTCCGTCTCTTCTTCCCTCACCACTTTAGAGGATTCACTGTTGCATGTGTCCAATACCGACTCCTTTTCATCTAATTTTTCTTTTGCATATACCTTTTATTTTCTGTTCTTTCTTCTTCTTGTCTCACACATTTACTCCTTTCCACCACTTTTTTTTCTCCCTCACTGTCTCAAGCTTCCTCTCTCTCTCTGTCTTCCTTCTCATGTTAAAGTCCTTGTTTATTGGACTGGCTTAAAGCTCTCAGTTAGCTGGAGCGTAACGCTCTGTTGGATCTGCTCGGCCAGATTGAGTTCCCATTGACTGGCCATCCTGAATGAGCCCACTCATGTCTGAAGGGAACCCAAACTCGTCGCACATCTCGTATGGTGACGAGCGGCTGCCAGTACTACCTTACCTGATCTCCTCGCCATCCTCCTCTCCCTCTCCTCCAGTGCGCACACACACACACACACACACACACACACACACACACAGTCTTCCTGTCCTGTTCTGTTGTCTCAGGTCATCTGATACCAGAGTTGGAGGCAAGTGCAGGGTTATTGAGTCTAAGCAATCCGTTAAAGGTCACAGGCGCACAGATACAGACAGGCTGTAATGCTGTAGGAGAGTTTTGTCTGTCAGACAGCATCTTCACACCAAGCCAGACTGAAACTCTCTGTGCAGCTTTCTTTTCCACAACAGCAGCTGTTTCCACATTCTGACCTGAGAAGGAGGAATGTCGAAGTGGCAGAAAGCTGCTGGGTTGGCTGAGGGTAGTTTAAGTGTTTGTGTGCCATTAACTGCCCAACCACAGTGTTTTTCTTTTTTTAATTGTCACTCTCCACTTTCCTCGGCTCAGGAGGTCTTTTTTTTTATGTGAACCTCTCACTCAGTTTTCAAGCTGTTACGGTTGTCTGCTGCTCTTCTTTCTGCTCCCGTCTTTAGCAGCCAAGAAGTCAGACATCTTCCTTCTCCCTCTTTCATCATATCTTTCTGTGTCTGATGAAGGCAGGGATTTGTTGAGCTGCCTGACAGTGTGGGCTGGCCTCACGGTTTGCTCGCCTTCACCCCCCCCCCCCTCGCCTCCCTGCCTCCCTGCCTGCCTGTCGGCCTGTTTGGCAGTGCCACCCCACCCCACCACACCAGTGCCCAGACTACAAAAACCCCGTTTGCAGCTTCTGAGAGAGTGCCAGCCTGTCCGGGCATTCCCAGTAGTGGGGAGAACTCATTGCCACACTGCTACGCTCTCATTGCTTGCCAAGTTCCTTTCCTGTTTTGCTCTCTTGTCTTTCTTCCTCTTTTTTTTTCTCATTTTCTCACTCTACCTCTTTCATGGCTCTTTTCTCTGCTGGCAACACCCTCTTTGTGTCTCCACATTGCACTCTTGTCCAGGTTCCCTCAATAGACTCTTTCTTTCCTTCCTCTTTTTTATCCTGGTTGATTTTCATGAACTTTGCTGTCATTTTCTGCTATTTTGTCACTGACCTGGACAGCGCACACAGACAGACACAGATACACACACAGACACAGAGACACACACACACACACAGACTTAATGACCTGCAGTCATTAACGTGGGTTTTACAGTTACACAGTGAGAGATCCTGGTCACTTTTGTTTTTATTTGCATGTACTTGCATGTCACAGACAGAAAAAGTGCAGTCAGGAATGTAAGCTGTGTTTGGTTTGAATTGTTAATGTTGCTTCAAGCGTGTCTCTGACCAGGTCACTGTGAGGGACTACAAGAGGATTAGATGTCAGGTTGTGTGTGTGTGTGTGTGTGTGTGTGTGTGTGTGTGTGTACTAAATATCCCATGCTGCACTCTGCTCACACCTCACCTTTTCTCTCCACCTTGACTTCAACTTGCAAGCTGGGTGATGCGTAGGGCAGATGATGCTTTTGTCTTCCAGAGGCGTTTTGTGTGTTTGCTCAGCTGCCTCATCTGTTTCCTCCTTGCACCAGTGCCTTGGCGGCGGCAGCAGCAGGGCTAAGCTGTCCCAGAATCCTCTTCTGCACCTTCTATCCCAAATCAGTCCAGTTCAGTCCAGGAGCATTGTACGTTTAGCTTTACAGTCAATATTGTCACTGCTCCGACAAAGGAAAAGGCTCCAGAGAAATGCCTGGACTTAAACACACCATTTAGTAGTTTCTGGCTTTTCTGGTTTCTGAGGGTTTGTCACTTGTCCCAAAACATTTACTTGACTGAAGGGCATGTGATTATTTTTTTAAGTCACTTACATCTTGCACCCTAAGCCAACAGAGAAGTTTATTTATTTGCAAGAGTCACACAGTTTGTTACTCCATATCATGTCCAGATGGGTGAAGATGGAGCAAGATGACATTTACAATGTTGGCTGAGCTCACTTCCTCACATAAAATGTTCTAAGCTGCAATTCAACATGATGCAACACACAGAAATGTTCATAGGAGTTGAAGCATATATGCCTCAGTATATTATATGGTTATTGACAGTTTTTTGGGATAAGAATCAATGACATAGCATACTCTGGGGCAACTCTGATGTCATCTGGCTACATGTTATTGTTGTTGGCAGAATAACTCCGTGTCGCCATCAGACAGCCTGCGGGCAGCGAGTGAGAAGCACCGCGGATCTTCAGATTACGGTCTCGACTCCAAGAAACGCAAAGTGGACGACAAAGACAGCATGAGCAGATATGTGAGTGTTTGTGTTTTTATTAGTTTCTTTGTTTGCAGTGTTGCATGAATGAGTTTAGTAGCTCTCCTACTGTAGCTGTAGGTGGGCTCCTGAGCTTGTTTCTGCTCGTATTTGAACTTTGATTAACACTGTATTAAGCCACTCTTGAAAAATATTAACCTTTAGAACAGAAATTAAGTATAAGCAAACCAAAATATAGCAGGAACACTAATTAACAGACAGTTTATTATTATTATTTATTATTTCATTATAAAATCACCGGGTTTGGTAATGCTTCATTAGGGGTCTATGAATTCCTAATAATTTCAGAGAAAGTGACCTGGAAAGGAGTATATGTAACCTGTAGTTTACTTATAATTAGAAAAAGACAAATTACAGCGTCCAATTAATTAATTCCAATCAAATATTAAGGCAGTGTATCCTTGAGTCTCAGTTAGTGTCTGAACATGCAAACATTTGCAGTTTGTCCACAGGTGAGTATACAATTCAACATATATGAAGGATAAAGTTTCCTATAAGGAATGAAAATTAATTTACTTTCTCTGGATATCAACAACTGACTAAAATAACAGTCTCAGAACTGTGTCTCCATTTTCTCTATACTTACTACCAAGTTACACACATCTTTCCAGGAAACTGCAATTGTTAGGAAATAGTGGACCTGTAAAATAAAGCATTACCCCGTTTCATTTTCTATCTATTATATATTATAGTATTTTAACCAAATAATAAACAAATGCTACTGGTGACTCAATTTTAAAGTAAAAACAGGTTACAGAGTCCATAAATCTGGTGTGGTCTTTCATTTTGATCTAGTAGTCAATAATTGGACTGTACTGGTTTATGCTTGCTGTCATTTTACACTGTTAGTGGTCTCCCAGTAAGATGAGCCTGTCGCTCCTTCATTTCAGGACAGTGACGGAGACAAAAGTGACGACTTGGTGGTGGATGTTTCCAATGAGGTAAGACTACGTTTGAACTGAGCTGCTCAGCCACATTCCTCCGTGTGAACACCTCGTAGAAACTAAACACAGCTCTCTTTTGTCATTTGTCTACTGAAGCCTCAACACCTTTCAAAAGCATTGCCAAAAAGTCTGTCATAATATTTGTTGTGTGTGTGTGAGTGTGCTTACTTGCTGCATTTCTTTTGCCATTCATGCATAAAGTAAGACAAAGAAAACAAAGAGAAAAGGGAGTGACAGGTGAATGAAAAGTGTGTGTATGTGTGTGAGGGAGAGTACGAGCATGCACAAGTATATTTATCTGTGTTTGCACATGAGGCCCCGGTTTGTTTGACCTACATGTACATGCCAGTGGCTTTCCTCCGGTCTGTTTGCTCAGTCTGGCTTTCTGTCTGTCTCGTTTAACTCTGTAGGATCCGGCTACCCCTCGAGTCAGCCCCGCTCACTCTCCTCCAGAAAACGGCCTGGATAAATCACGAGTCCTGAAGAAGGATGCCGCCCCCAACAGCCCCGCCTCCGTCGCCTCGTCGGGCAGCACGCCGTCCTCCAAAGCAAAGGACCACGCCCATGTGAGTGTGAGGGACACACTGAAAGACTAGAGAGAAGATGAAATAAGGAGGTTACAGTGGAGGGGGTGAAGGGTGAGCTGACAGACTAAAGGGCATTTGTCAAGTGAAGTGGGTGTCTGTGTGAAGGACTAATACGTAGGAGGCTTAGCAGTTAGCTGCTATGAGGGGCTTGAAGGGGCAGAGGGTAGATGCACTCTCAGGAAATCAAACCCTGTGGCTCACTCCTCTCAATCTCCTTTATGGCTTACCCAATAAATGGTCATTTCTTCCTCGGCCCGAGGCTGTAAATAACCTGGAGACGCGGCAGCGAGGGAACTGCTGTCTCCCTCTTTTCTTGCTTCGTCTCATCTTGTCCCTCTCCATCTCTTAATACTGAAGCGCTCACTAACCAGGCTAAAACAATCCTCACGCCTCGGTTTTACATAAACCATTTCACTAAGGATTAGGACAGATTTGTAGCCCACATCACTACCCTCCACCTCCCATGAAACCCAGCTTCTCCCCGTCCCTCATTAGTGTGTGTCACCAGGCTAAACCCCCGCTCCTCTTACTCGATCTGCAGAGGAAGAGAGATGGATTAATTGTGAGAGAAGTGTTTGGGCCACCATCTTGCTTGACTTCTAAGCAAAGGTTTATACCCCAACCACACACACACACACACACACACACACACACACACACACCCCATGGCTGTAGTAATGAAGTGTCAGTGTTAGATTGGATTACCTTGAGCCGTCCACTCAGATTGTCACTCTGGATTTCCCTGCCAGTGGGGGTATTTTTGACTCACTGGGGGATTTTTTTTTTTTTTTTTTTTACTCTGGCATGGATGCTGTTTCATTTATGTGTGTGTGTGGCTAAGAGTGAGAGTAAGTGGACTTACAACTTTCAGTAAGAGGGTACAAAACAAGGTTGCATGCAGAGGTTAAAGAGTATCTCTGTTTTAGAATGACAAGTCATCCACACCGAGCCTGAAGTCCACCACACCTACACCAAGAAATGAGGCCCCCACACCAGGAACCAGCACCACTCCAGGACTGCGGCCTCTTACAATGGGCAAACCTCCCGGCATGGAGGCTTTAGGTACATAAACACCTTCACTGTCACACTCAAGCGATTCATTGATTGACAAAAAATAAGCAATTTTTTGCTATTTGGTATTTTTGCTGGAATTATTTTTCTCTGAAGATGAACGGAGACGTCTCCGCAAACCTGATGATTAAGCTTTGCTGTTGTGAGAATTTGCTTTAGATTTTGAAGTATTGATCGGGCAAAATAAGCATTTTAATGGCATCAATTTGGGCTTTAAGAAATAGTAATGGACATTTTTCACCATCTTGTGACATTTAATGGACCAGATGATTAAAATTTAAGAAAGAAATCTGCAGATTAATTGATGATAAAATCTTGAAAGTTCATTCGTGACCTTGGAAACAGTAATTGACCAAACAATCTCACCATGAGGTCCATTATTAGCTGTTCTGGAGCTTTCGAGTATATCACAGAGTTGTCCAGTCGTCATGGATTTAATAAAAAAAAAAATCAAATTCACACGTCTTCTCTCGTCTCTAGCCGCCCCGGCCCTACGTACACCTCTGTCCATTGCGGGCTCCTATGCCAGCCCGTTTGCTATGATGGGTCATCATGAGATGAACGGATCCCTGACCAGCCCAGGTGTCTACCCGGGTCTCATTTCACCACAGATGAGTGCTGCAGCTGCTGCCGCCTATGGACGCTCACCAATTGTAACTATTCCAGCTTCTATATAGAATTTATGAATCAAATGTGTTTATAACTGAATGAATGAAGCTCTCCACATATATTCATTTATATATTCCTCCTCCATCGGTTTGACACAACAAGCGCTCGCCAGCCTCTGTATGAATTATCCTCCATGGTTGTAGGTTGTTAGCCTGTTTGCAAAATGACTTTGAGAAACTTTACATTCATCCTGTATTTCCATAGCTCATTGTGAATGTTTCTGCTTGGCTGGCTGCAGCTTGTGGTGTGCACATAATGAGAAAGTACAAAGACGCCGTAGTTCTTTTACTTTGATGTTAGTTAGTTAGCATTTTAAAGGCTTTATAAAAAAAAAAAAGGCTCGCCCCCAAAATGCATCTCCGTGTTTGAAAATCTCCCAGGCTTTCATTAGCATTAGCAAGTGGGATGTTGTAGCCTTGTGTAAAGCTTCTCTGTATGCAGTGAATCTGAATCTGCGCCTTTCAAGGGATTTGCCTGGAAACAATGGTTCAGGAGTTCCTCTAGGCGTTAGCAGATAAAGTGAAGCATACATTTTAAAATTGAATATTAGTTTAGTGTAATTTACTTTTGCCGGCTATCGGTTGTTTGTTAACTCTTGGCTCTTCTTGCTCATGCAGGCAGCGTTTGACCCTCATCCTCACATGAGAGCTCCAGGCCTGCCAGCCAGCCTCCCATCCATTGCTGGAGGAAAACCGTGAGTTTTAGATTTTTGCTGTTTTCTCATTAACAGATAGCAAACACTTCAAAGCTCAAAACTGACCATCTTTCCCTTCCTCTGTCCTCTGCAGAGCTTATTCTTTTCACGTGAGTGCAGATGGTCAGATGCAGCCCGTGCCCTTCCCTCCAGATGCACTGATAGGACCGGGCATCCCGCGCCACGCTCGCCAGATCAACACACTGAGCCACGGGGAAGTGGTGTGCGCTGTCACCATCAGCAACCCCACACGTCACGTCTACACCGGCGGCAAGGGTTGTGTCAAGATCTGGGACATCAGCCAACCAGGCAGCAAGAGCCCCGTGTCCCAACTCGACTGCCTGGTAACTACTCGTTATTGTTTTTTTAACAAGTCATGGCAGAGGAAAATGTTTGTTCAAGAGTTTCAGATCTGTTATTCCTGTGGATGTTTCAAAGTGCTAACAAGGCATCCAGAACATGTACTCATGTTTCATGAGGTTTCTGCTGTTGGTGTCCTTCATTAAGATTTTCTTGAGCATCAAATGTAGCCTGACTCCACATCCCAGCGTAGTTTCCCCCCAACAGACAGAGATGTGAACAATCCAGCAAAGTGTTTCACTGCTGTGCTGCAATAATCCTTGGTGAGGAAAAAAAAAAGCCTGCTGAGTAATGATGTTCTGATTGGCCAACCTTGTCTGCCATTACCCAGCTCATTACTTCCTCCCAGCTGCCTCCCATTTCTCATTTTGATACTGCGGCTTCATGCCGTTCAACTCATATGGCCTCCAACACCCTTAAGGTGCGTCTAGAGTGCAATTGGGTCTTATAAAGCCATCAGGGTGCTGTTTTAATTCGACCAAGAGCTTCCACAGTCCTATTGATCTCTGTCTTCCTGCTCTCTTGGAGCCTGGCCAACAGCTGCTGCCCCAGTCTCTCCCTGCATCTCTTGTTAAAGCTGACATCCACATCTTCACTGAAACACGAAAGCAGCAAAACCAGCAGCAGTCTAAAGGCTTCACTTGTCAAAGAAAAGCTCCTCTTGAGTTTAAGTAGAGAGGGTTTTGATGTGGACACTGACGTACGCTGCTAATCTCTCTTTTCTCAACAGAATTGTAAAAGTTTGCTCTTACCCTCAAATCGTCTGATTCATGTAGATATTTCACCCGTTACATCCAGTCATCAAGATCGTGACAATACTTGTTTTCTGTTCCAGAACAGGGACAATTACATCCGCTCCTGCAAGCTGTTGCCTGACGGCCGCACCCTAATAGTGGGTGGCGAGGCCAGCACGCTGACCATCTGGGACCTGGCCTCACAGACGCCCCGCATAAAGGCCGAGCTCACTTCCTCTGCTCCAGCCTGCTACGCGCTGGCCATAAGCCCCGACGCCAAGGTCTGCTTCTCCTGCTGCTCGGATGGAAACATCGCCGTGTGGGACCTCCATAACCAGACCCTCGTTAGGTCAGTGCTCTGCCATATTAGTAAAAATACATCCCCTGAGCCAAACATTAAGCACATAATTTAAGACTCACTCACTTTGGATGTGCGTTACAGGCATCCTTTAATACACAGCTCATTGTTTCTGAAGAATAAAATAGTTGGCCACCAACATAAGACACCCTTATTGTTGGAGCTGGAAAGGCTTTCTCCTCCTGATGTCATGTTTGGTGTCTTGTGTTGTTTCAGGCAGTTCCAGGGCCACACAGATGGAGCAAGCTGCATCGACATCTCCCACGACGGGACCAAACTGTGGACCGGAGGGCTCGACAACACTGTCCGCTCCTGGGATTTGAGGGAGGGACGGCAGCTCCAGCAACACGACTTTACCTCACAGGTAGAGTTTAAAACAAATGTTCCTTTCATGCAATACAAAGTTGTCCAACATCGCTGACACATCTTTCACATTCAGTGTGTCTGATCTTTGGTTGAAATACTGTTGACACTTGTTGGTGATTATGTCTAATTCAACTATGTTGTTGCAGATCTTCTCGCTGGGCTACTGTCCCACTGGAGAATGGCTGGCTGTGGGCATGGAGAGCAGCAACGTGGAGGTGCTTCACCACACCAAGCCTGACAAGTACCAGCTGCACCTGCACGAGAGCTGCGTCCTCTCACTCAAGTTTGCCTACTGTGGTAAGTGACCAAAGGCAAAGAGGCTCCTTGATGTGTACACACAGACACATGGGTAATATAAAACATCGTCAGGGATTTAAAGATGCTAGTGAGTATTTAAGGCTAATTGTGCTATTTTTTAGACTAAATATCAAAAATAACATAAAGGGAATTTAGTATTCTCCACCAGAATTACAAATCAGCATAGAAAAGTCTTTGTAACAACATTTAGACCATAATGCAGAGAGTCAACTTAATAAATAAATGTGGAATTTTTAGAGTTGGTTGGTTGCTAGTCTGTAATTTCTTAGCTAAATAAATCCTACTGCCCTGCTGTTGAATGTTGTGAACGTGGATTTCTCCAGTTCTTTTACTGCCGTCCTGCCAGGCACTCTGCTAGAAACCACATCCTTGAACTCTGTGTGACGGCGTGAGTTTTCACTCTAGATTAGCACTAGCTGTAGCTTCAGTGTTCAGTCGGACATATAGCTACTACAGTTGGTTACTGGTGGCTGTGCTGCCTTCCATTTAGCTTTTTTCTGTAGATGTCGAAGTGACTGTTATTTAGTCACTTGCAGGGTGATTAAAATGCTGTTAATTGTGAGAATTTGTTTTGAGTGCTGAATTGTGTTGAAATGTCAGATGGACGTTTGCTCACGTCACTGTACAATTTAAACTAAAGACTCGTAGCTGAATTAACAAGGAAGCTGTTATTTTACAAAAAGGCTCATTAGAGAAATTCATCACTGCTTTTGCAGTTTGGATCATTCTGCCTGTTGGGCAGACCAGCTGGTTTCAAGTTTGAGGCTCAGATAAATGAGATTTCACTATCGCCTCACTTCTTTTTTTTTTTTTCTACTTTTTTTGCCAGAACTGTCAGTATTAATTTCCCCTCACAAGACCCCCCACAGCACAGCCTCGTATCTCTGCCACCACAGAACGGGTTAATTCAAATGAAGCTCACTGCTTCAGAGCTCTTGCTGTCACTAATTAAATCATTAGCCAACTAGTCAGTCGGGTAATTAATCAGAGGGTGATTTAAATAATTATCAGAGTGGAAATGGTGTGAGTCTCCTTCATCATGTGCATTTTATGATTGTTAATGTAATAGTGTTTATGGCAATTGATAAGGTTACTACAGTCACATGTTAGCTGTTGTTGTGGATTGACGGTTTACTGTAAATCTCTATTCTAAGCCTAGAAAAGACAAACAAAGGCGTAGGTTTCGTTTCAATTGGGGGAGATACATATTAAGCTGGAGGTCCTTCCCCAAGAAATTTTGTGTGTCAAACACTTAATTTCCTGCATTCTGGTGAATTTTTATGCTCCAATTTGTGCATTTTCTACATCAGTTTAGGGTAGAAATGTTGTCTGTCTCTGTTTATGTAGAGGAAAACAAAATGCAGGGGACAATTCAAAACATAATGGACTATACTGCAGTAAAGCCCTCGGGCATTTTGTATTAGTTAGCAAACTAGCAAACCACACTTAAATTAAACATTAGCTGCCATCACAACTCCCAAGGTTTTGGCCCAATATCAGACCTCCTTCTAGGTTATACTGCGGTCAAACCAGCCGTCATTCGTATCTCTGTGGTCGTGTATTAGCACACATACTTTCAGATTATATCCTCAAGGCGTCTGTTCTGTGTTTGCAGGTAAATGGTTTGTCAGCACAGGGAAGGACAATCTGCTGAATGCATGGAGGACTCCTTATGGTGCCAGCATATTCCAGGTAACTAAGATAAACACAGACTCACACAATTAAAGTGGAAGTATAAAGGAACATTACAGCTTGCATCATTTGTCTTTAACCCTTGTTTAGTGAGATAAAGCTCTGAAATACTGTTGCTATTTTAAAATGTAAGATTACCTGTATTTTGTAACACAAACTGTTCCCAAGAGTGAACCTCCACGCTTAGTAATCATGCAGATAGTTCAGACATGTGTAAAGCTAAAAGTACTTCATGTTCATTGGCTGTTTATGAGTAAGTATTTGCATATTCTCAAATTACTAAAACTAAGAAACTAAATACTTAACAGTTATTTTCCATTAATTGTTTCAATTACTTGTCAAGCAAAGATATCGAATAGTTTCTCGGTTTTATATGATTGTAAACTGAATATCTTTGGGTTTTGGACTGTTGGTCAGACAAAGCAAGACATTTGAGGACGTCCATTTAATACATTTAATAGACTAATGATTGACTGCAGTTACTACTACCATTATGGCCAGCAGCGCAGTGTAAGATTTTTGACAGAAGTAGTTTTTTCTTAACATTATATTCTATATATATAATATATATTATACTCAGTCAAGACTCACTCTGTTTTCAGTGTTGTTACTTACCGGAAAACCATAATTCTTTCATCAGAGGGACATCAGAGGCTCCTCCAGCTCGCTATATGAGTTAATCTGACTAGCATGGTCTAGTTAACAGCCAACAGCTGTATCACTGCTGATGAGTGGAAGTCTCTTTAGTATTTATTTTCTGAGACATGGACCTAATTATATAGTATTCAAGCAATTCAACAGTAATTATAACGCTTGCTTCTTAAGAAAAACTACTATGTAACATATGAGGAAGATTTAATGGTGACTTCTGTGATTTTTACTTCACAGTCGAAAGAGTCGTCCTCTGTCCTGAGCTGCGACATCTCGGCAGACGACAAATACATTGTGACAGGATCTGGTGACAAGAAGGCCACCGTCTACGAGGTGATCTACTAGAGAGAGGAGGCTCCTGCTCTGCTTCAGCACTTCTAATGAGATGACTTTTACTTTTCCTCCCGATCATCCGTCTGTGGACGCCGCCGCGCTGAGACGAACTAGAGATTTGGCAAACTCAACAGGATCTGTTGGCCTAAGGATGCTTGTGCTGACTGTTTTTGTCCTTTTTGTTTTGGAGGGTTTATTTTTTGGGCTACACATTTTTTTGTGACTTCTGAATTTTTCCCTTGAGAATATTTGGGTGTGACCCAATGAAGCGGCGCTTCATTTCTGAGAACCTTGTTCCCCAGACGTCTTGTGAAAAGTGTACATATCGGATTAAATAAAAGACATTTTATATATATTATAAGAATATATATATTTTCATGTCCTGGGTGTACTTGTGATGATTTTTTTTTTGGGCCCACTCTGTCTTATGCCATGATGTTTGAGTGGGAGAGCAGAACATAGATTAGAACTTTTTAACAATTTTAGTCTTTGATTTTCTTAAAGCACACTCTCCAGGCTGACCTTTTCAGAAATCAAACAGAGGAGCATGAAACTTGTAAGTAGGACGTTTCGTGGAGATTTTAAAATGGCCTTTTGTCACAGTGCTCTTACCGGACGATGAAAACGTGGAGTCCTCTGAATCGGGCAGCGCCTCGGCTGGTTTGGAACACTGTGAGACCGAGCGCGACCCTATGATTCAGGAAACGAGATGGATGTAAATTTAATTCCTATATATAAAAAGACCTTTTTAAAGTGTACATCTCTGTCTGTGCTATCTTTCTCCCTGTTTGTTTTACCTTGTTAGATTACGGGAGATAGAGAACGTTTAATGTTTAGCCTAACCCTTGGACCTCAGTTTGCAGCAGACACAAACTGGATGACAATGTGCTTTTTGCTAACTTGACGTAATATGGATGTTGAATTGCACCATTGATTTCTTGGCTACAGACTAAACTAAAACAGTCCAATCTGCGCTATTGGACTCATCCTTTGTGTCTTATCAATATTCCTGGAATGTTGTTTGGTCGGCCGTGATGGCGAGGCAGAGACATGAGGAAGGAGGGAATGGCAACAGAAATACACAAATTAGAAGATCAAGTTTCTCCCGTGTTGTTAAGACAACAGTGAATAATTCTGGTTTGTACACTGTGCTCCTGATCCTGTCAGCATTTCCCACAAGAAATTAAAAAGGGGCGAAATGCGCCAGTCCCTCTGAATCACACCAAAGTATGTAGCAAATGCTGTCAGCACTGAAAAGACATGTACAGTTGTTAATAAATCAATAAAACAGTTTTTGTAGAATAATTTCCTTGTGATTGACCTACAAATGGACTCTTCTGATGTTCTTCAGGATCTTCTTTGTGCCTTTGGCCTTTGTGTTGTGAGAAGCATCAGTCTTTGACATCAGGGCCAAAGCATCCATTTAGGACACTGAGATCATGTCCACCGTATTTGTTTTTAATTAAAGGAATAGTTCGACAGACATTTGCTTTCTTGCTCAGAATTAGATGAGAAGACTGATTCCACTCTCATGTCTGTGCCGTAAACATGAAGCTACAGCCGGGATATGGTTAGCTTAGCATAAAGGCTGGAAACAGAGGGGAAACCGCTAGCCTGGATCTGTTGCCTGGCAACAACAGGATTCCTCCAGAACGTCAGTACTCCAGGCCAAGAAATAGTCTGGCCGTAACCCCCCCCCCCCCCCCCCCCAAAAAAAAACACAACTTGTCAAGCTATTCCTTTAAAAGTACAGTTTATAAAACACCCACCATGCGCATGTTTTTAATCTCATATGTTTAAATTTATCAACAAAATAATAAATGAATTGGGGCTTTAGCATTTTACACCTTTATGTTCACACAAGAACAGTCAACTGAAGAAATAGAAGAATAAACTGTTAGAAACCTGGTGAAGTTTGTCTGAGGTTAGTGGGGGGGGGCAACGAATGACCTCAGTATTTCTAAAATCCTGAACAACACTTGATTGGTATCTAATGGCCATGTATCACTAAGCTCATATTTCTCCCGTGTCTCAGAAAAGTTCAGGAGTTAGAAAGGAAACCAGTATTTGAGGATTGTCCGAATGATCAGTTTTGACTCACCTCAGTGTGACCATGGACTCGTTCAGTCCTCTTGGCTCGTCTCCGTGTGAAGTTCACAATTACATGTTGATCTCTGAAGAGGAAAACACACAGCATGAAACATATTAGTGTTCAGATGGCAGATGAGATGAATCGACACTTGAGCTTTTGTTACATTCTGAACTGTTTGAATAAAAACAAACACGTTAAGGGCTGAGAAAGTTATTTACTGTAAGTAGTTCATGTAATGGCTTTTGCTGGTTTTACTGGGACACTCTTGAGGGACCGCTACAACCTGCGAGAGATGAGAGTCATGTGACTGATGGAAGCCAAGCCAGCACTACCGCTAACGAGCTAATCTGCTAGCATGTTCACTGCTAACTTATTGGCTACAGTGTTATCTAAAAGACCAAGCTGACTGTGGGTTTGACGATGTCGTTTTATGCATTAAAATGTAAAGGCTACCTTGCAGGTCGCAGCGGTCCCTCACGAGACTCCCCGTTTATCTACCAGTGTAAATATATGACCAGATGCCGGTCTAAACACCAACCTGGTACTGTTCTCGAGTTTGGTGTTCAGCCTGTAAATTCAAAAACACAAAAAAACAACCCAAATGCCAGTGTTGACAGAGAAATCAAGTTGTTACTGTAATGGCTGTTAATGGGGACAGTTAAATGTCACAGTTGCGACACACAGACTTGTAATATATTTGTCAGCACACACACTGATATGAAACAAGTGAAGTGTGACGGAGAGAGAGGAGATCTAAACTGAAGAAAAAAGGTGTGAGAGAGACGGAGACGGTTGTTGTGAGTTAATGGCTTTGTTTCCAGACGGGATGGTTTGTGGTTTCAGGCCTGCTGACAGGAGTAATGGTGGGAAGGATGAGACACACACACACACACACACACACACACACACACACACACACACACAGTGACTACTCTGTTGCTTCACTTGAATCACAGAGCCAGCAGAGACACATTCAGTCACACTCACATTTCACACACACTCCCACACACACCTGAGAAAAAGACAAACTACTTTGGGAATTTGTGGCTTTGTGCTGACTTCAGTGATGATTGTGAAACAGGATTTGAGGATAAAATATCTCACAAACGAATGTCATGCCAATAACAACCAGCATATGATGATGAAACTTGGCTGTTTCTGTTATGTATTTGGTCGAGCACAGGCTTACATACGATTACTCATGATGTATACTATAAATGTCGGTGTCTGTGAATCCTGTTTTACTGACTCATCGCCCTGAACAGTTGCCACGTCTTTTCCTTCTCTTTCTTCCTCTCCCACGTCCTTTCCCACTCTCTTGTTCTGCTCCCACCACAGGTGGTGAGTGCATTCATTTTCACTTTTGTGGGGGTGCTGGCTGTAAGGCTGTGATTTCTGACTGTGAATGTGAGAGAGAGGGGGAGGGGGGGGGGGGGGGGGGGGCAGGGTGGTTAGGGATGCAATATGGGGCGATTTCTTTGCCATGCATTTCACCTAACTGTGTGGGCTGGAGGCTCTGTACATATGGCTGAGATATGCATGAATACATGCATATTATTTTCTTCAAATAACATCAGTGGTCCTTGTGCAAATCTGTCTGCTAGAAATTAGAAAGTAATATATACATGTATATATTATACATGTATATATTACTAAATGGTTTTGCCTGATACGTTTTAAAGGAAACTGGTGATGGTTTTTCAGGTGCATAAAGTGGCACACAAGTCATAACAAGGGGGTCAGGGCGGACCATGGACCAGGGTTTGTGTTTAGGTTAAGGAAACTAAAATACTTGAGGTTAAGGAAAGATAGTGGTTTTGGTGAAATACTGAGATGTCTGGAAAAGTAAATAAGTCCTGTTTTGTGCGTTGACTTTTCAATATTTAACCAAGATGAAGATCCCTGACGATGACTAAGTGCTTTGACCTAAACTAACCATAGAAGGAGTTTAATCCAGACAGAATTATGTTTCCTTAAAAATGTATTTGCTGTTGCAAATTAGTTGTAAACAAACCTTCCCTTGACCTGGGACCATCGAGCTCCGCCTACATAATATGCATATACATCCAATCACAATGATGGAAACATCGAGATAACTGAACAATTATTAATAATGTGTAAATGAAAAGGCCTGTGATAAGATGTCATTATGCTGATGACATATCCTATATCAAGATATGGGCATGTTAAAGGATAGGTTCACATTACAATACCGATGTGCCCATCACAAGTGTTATATCGCTATCCCTAATTGTTCTTCCAGTCCACACTGGTCATAAAGAGGGTCCGTTCCTAAAGTGATGGGGGACAAAATTCACAGTCCTCATTCTGTGTAAATATGACTCAAAGCTCAACTGAGTCAGATTTAGTCAAATCAGATGTGTATCTTCCAGAGTTTTGGTCATTTTGGCCCACTTAATTTGCACAGAAAGAGGATTTTGTCTACCATTACATTCACTGAAATATAATTGGAAGGGATCTCTTCACAGCTAGTATGAACAGGATGTTTCAGTGTTCACATGTATTGTTTTAAGATGTGAAAATGTGAACCTATCCTTTGATATCAGGCGTAAATGGGTTATATGGTTGAACAGGTAACAGCCTCAAGATAAAAATCTCAACTGGCTGGTTTGCTCTTGTGTTGTTGACATAAAAGCAAACCAGTCCAGCAGTAGTTTTACCTTCGCATCAAATGTAAAGATTTTTTTTTTTTATGTGTGTGTTTTGATATTTGCCTAAATTGACAAAAAAATATAAAGGAGACATGTTTAAATAAACAATATTTAAAACGTGTCCCGCCATTTCACCCAATCCATAAAAGACATTTTCCCTCCATCTCTGCTAAAAGCTGCCTGTGCTCCAGTAAAGGCTTCTAACCACTTTGAGAGGCTCGGGCCTGTAAAATCCTGATGCAAGGCGTTTTTGTTCTCTTGACAGTCGAGAGCTTTTGCTGCAAAGGAGAAGTGATGCAGGGCTCTACCTCTCTCTCCTCTACATTTCTCTCCTTGGCCCATTTCAGCGGGGAGGAAAAGGTTTTTACTCTCCTTTACCTGACAGCCGTCTGATTTCATCTCTCTTTTACAGCACCGTGAGACGAATTGGAGAGCAGAATGATGAGGCTTTTCTCTCTCTTTCCATCTCTTTTCTCACCGAGACAGCCTTTTATGGTTTCATCTTCCTCTCCATGCCATTGTCAGCAGTTACACCCCTCCACATCTTTCTTCTCTGTGTATCCCCTCTGCAGTGGCAGCTCCTATAAGCACATCGATTGGGCTGAACCAAGTAGCCCGAAGAAAAACGAGAGAGGACTGTATGAGGGTGCAGTCGCTTTTTTTTCCTTTAAAAGAGAGGAACAGATAAAAAATGAGAAGCTCTCTCCTTTCTCTCTCGCTCGCTGGATAACCAAGTGCTCGCGGAGAGCAGCGGGAGATTAAAGGGAGCTTGTGTAGAGGCAGAGAGCGCCGGTGCTTCAGCTCCCAGAGGTCATTTGGGTCCCTTTGATAGTGTTCGGGCCTCGCTCCATCTTCTGACCTGTCCTTAAGATGAGAAGCTTTCATCAGTCTCTGCTGGACACAAGAGCCCACTCAGGATCAGGGGCTCAAATTAGAGAAGGGCTTTGTGTGTGTGTGTTGAATTTTCATATTGTTATGTATAATTCAAGGCTTTTACTGTTCCCTTGATCTTTGATCACACAGACTGCCGAGAACAATGTTTAAACTGGATTTTTTTTTTTAAAGGATTCAGGTAAGAAAGAAAACGAAACGAGGAGGAGGCTTCCTGTGGCCAGCTAACAGGACTGTATACTGAGTGTTGACTGTATATGATAGAATCCAGTGGATCTGCGATAAATACTACCTCCGTGATGCTTCTCAGGTTCATTTTTTGTCATGTCAGGGACGTGTTGATACAACACTATTGTGATTTTTCAGTGAAAGATTTTACACAACACATACTGGAATCCAGTACAAACTAAGGCTTCTTAAAAAGTAACTTACTGTAAATCCAAATCCACTTTCTAAGTCACTTTATCATAATCAATCAATTGATCCTGGTCTGCAATAGTTATAGTAGTAATTCTACCCAGTCGACCAAAAATAAATGAAAGTTAAAGATCATAAAGTTGAACCGATACCTGTCTGTCATCATCTCAACAATAACTCAACATTACTGTTTAAGTAGCATTCAAATGCATTTGTAATTGAGGTACAGTTCAGCAGGGATTCGTGTTAGCGTGTTCTCCAACATGTTGTAAATCATATTAAGCAATATAAAAGTGAAGCTGATCAGATTTCCCTCCTCATACACCCCGTCCAAACTCAAGAACAGTTCAATTAATTGCTTTCACACTGTCATTTCACAGATGAAACGTACGCGAAGGTACGCTTATTTGCTTTCTTGCCCAGAGTTAGATGAGAAGATTGATGTCACTCTCATGTCTGTACGATAAATATGTAGCCAGCGGCCAGTTATCTTAGCTTAGCATAGAGATTGGAAACAGGGGGAACAACTAGCCTGGCTAACCAAGTCTAGCAGTCCAGCACCGCTAAAGCTCACACATTATTAACTGTTACATCTGTTTTGTCATAGCTTTCCAAAAATGTCTCAGTATCCCTTTAGTATCGAGGAGGACAGGATTTTAGAGTTCAAAAGTAGGATGCATAAAGACTAGAGGATCAATGGACTCCTCTATCACCCACTCTTACTGAGGAGGCGGAAAAAACAAAGAGGAGGAACATGTGTTTAAGACAAATGCACATGATGTTAATACATACAGATACAGGATGTGTCATTTGGAAGATTTTGGAGCTTCATGAAGGCAAAAGAGTTCATTTATGAAATGAGGGAATAATGAATAATAAATCGCAGCTCAAACTGGTGTCTCAGCAGACAAACAATGTAGTCAGGATGTTGAGTAATGAGCACTGGAGTACACAGTCATAGTTAAAAATACATTTTGTGATACACGGCGATAGAAAGCAGAAGAGTAGCTCACAGACACTCAGTAACTACTGAATAAAATACTTTTTCATTTCATGGGACCTGTGAAAGGAAAACTGTGAAACACTTCTCACAGCAATCGCTTTAACTGCCAAGGTGAACACGGGGGTTAACAAGCTCAGCAAAGCAAATAATTGGTACAAATAAGTAATTAGCACAGTGGAAGGGCTCAGATAAAATGTGAAGGAGCACTAATTGAACATGATTATAAACTTCCTTCCTTCCTCCTCCATCAATTGGAGCTGTAACGAGGACGTCCTCAGAGATAATTAGGATCACAGGGCAAAAGAGCCACTTCAGAGAAACTGAGGGAGACTTCAGTTCAGTAAAACACAGCATGAGGAGTTTACTAAAAATACTGAGGAATGATCATGTCATGGTTTCCATATCATCCCCATGCAACTTAGACTTAACAATATTATTCATATTAACACTTGATCAAATTACTCCACTTGTATATTGTGAAAGGGTCACTGATACTAACAAATCCATTGACAATTAACTGATGAATTTGCAGCTTTATATCAACAACTCCACTGTTTAAAAAGATGTGGAGTAAACTAGCGTCCGGTGAAGAAGGTTGAGAGTTTAGCAGCTAAAGAACCAGGTGTTTCTCACAGGAGATGGTGGAGAACAAAACTAAAAGGTGAGACTTTATATTCATCAGGTGGCCTGAAACACAACCTCGATGAGATGAACATGTTTCTCTGTGTCTGTTTTAGTGGGTTTATGTTTGCTAACACACACTTTAGGTCAGAATACTTCAAAATATCCAAAACAAAGTGCCTAAAATTCTCATTGTAAATGTAATGAATTCTAAAATGAAACATTCAGATGAAAAATAGTATATATCCTCAGAAGTTGGTCTACATTAAGACTGCAACTAGTTTGACCTATAAAAAGTCAGAAAACAGTAACAGTTTGTTTTGTCCAAAACAACAGTCCCAAAACCCAAAGATATTCATTTTACTCTCATAGAAGGCTAAAAAACTGCCCAATACAAATATTGACATTTGCTTGTAAAAATTACTTAAAATGATTAATTGATTATTAAAATAGCTCCCAATTCATTTTCTGTCAATCTGCAGCAACATTTCCTCGTGTTGCTACTGGACAACCCTGTTTATGTAAAGAAGTTGTCAATATATATAATAAAATGTAATATAGGTAATGAATTACATGTAATAAATTGCAATAGTTGTGACAAGGCGACTTGATGTGCCTAATTATTTAAATACTAGAGTCCACTGTCACAGTCAGGTTCCACTATACAGATCACCATTACATTCACAGCATAAACTTCTATGCTTTTTTAGTTTTTTTAAATAAATGCTGCAGAAAATATTACCATAAAGTTCAACAAATACAAAGTACTAAGAAGTTCAAATGTCAGGTTGTCAGGCAAATGTCAGACTGTTTGATTATTTGTGGTGCTGATCTCTCCATTTTATTATTCTAACCACACGGGGGGACATGTATGCAATATTTGTGTGCATAGCTTTAATAATCACTGGAGGAGGTAGACACAGGTGTTACCAGCGTGGGTTCAAAGATGATAACTGCTGTAATGACATCGATGGTTTGTGAGAAGTGAAGGTGTTTGTCAGTCTTTGGGGGTTTGTCTTGATGACATTAGAGACTGTAGACGATGTGACTGATACGCAGCTGCCTCCATGTGAACACTCTGACCCACCATAATCACTCCAATTAATCTCTGTGTTTGTGTGTGTGAGGGAGAGAGAGAGTAGTTGTCTGTGTGTTTATTTGAAATCTGCGGCTGCTGATATATCAGCACAAGAAAATCTGAGAAACAAACAGTGAGTCTGCTCTGATCGTCTCGTCACATGTTGTGTTGGATAAACTCTGTAAGTTTAAGTGTGTACAGTGGTGGAATAATCGATCAGATCCTTTACTTAAGTAAAAGTATGTAAATATTATCAGCAGAATTTAAAGGATCAAAAGTAAAAGTACTTATCATTATGCAGTAAAATGTTAGTCAGTGTTTTACTTTTATATATGTTGCATTTTACTGCTGTAGATTATATATTGTTGGGTATTTTAATCTACAGCGATGCATCTTATTCTATTAGATCATCATATGTTTGTAGCGTCGCTATCCTATGAGAACCAAGTATCTCTAAAAAGCTAATCCAAGTTTTCTTTAATAGTTTATTTAGTTTAAGTTTCTCAACCCATAAAGGAACTTTTTATACTTCAATTTATCAGAAATATTCAAATTTAAAATCAATGTTTTGGATTTGGAGATACATGGTTTCCACTGGACAAGAAAGGTGTGGAAAAATTGTAATCTGAAAAGTAACTAAAGCTGTCAAATTTCTACTTGAATGCAGTACTTAAATGTACTTGGCTATGTTCCACCACTGAGTGTGTATGTATTTCTGTGAGATGTGCGAAACATCAGTCAGTCACACATTAAACCCATCAAGCCCAGTGGGACTCGTATTGCCTGAAAGTTGGTAAATATGTTCGTCCTTGTGGTCGCTCTGTATCCTGTAGTTCAACTGTAACCCGACGGGCAACGGTTACATAACAAACACAAACTGAAGTCAAGTTGGCAGACTCATCTCTGCCTGGTGGCGACTAGTCTAATGTGTCTAATCTTATGCATGTTTTTACTTTGCAATGCACACACTGTACATTTGAACTGGAGTAATGCACATTTGTTTTTAATTCTTGTAAGAATGTCATCTTTTTGCAAATGTCAAAACTGAGAAAGAAGAAAAAAGTCATTACGGATTTATTGCAGATGTTCTGGGTGAAGAACTTGGTAACTTTTTGATATGTATGACGTTTGTTTACTGTTTTAAAAATCAGAGAAACAGTCCTTGGACATGGCAATAGAGGATGTGCTATATTCCTTTTAATTACACTTTCTTATACAACATTAGTTAGTTTGAAGTTAAGAAATCAGGTGAAGTGACTAACTTCAAACAAAGAAAAGAGAGGAGGAAGGGAAGGTTAGAGGAGGTCAATGTAGAGAGGGAGAAGTGAAATGAAGCCGGAAGGCTGACAGAGGAGCAGGAGGCTTTGTGCTCTATGAACAGGTCATTTGTTTGGGTGGGTCACGGTGGTTAAAAGGGCCAGAGGAAAGTGAGGTGCCAAGTTAATGTGACAGGCAAATGAGTGTGAGCCTGTTCCTGGGATTTCTATGGGCTTTATGCAAAGCGAGAGGCGAAAGGGGAAACTGCCCATTCAGTGTGGCAGTCAGTGTGGCAGCAGAGCGGAGGAGGGAGCCTCCAACCAACAGGAATTCAAAGCAGCGGTCAGAACAGCAGACTGATTATAATACTGCTTTGAAAACTGGATTTAGTCAGAGAGGCTAATCAAATAATCAGCCAACTGTCACTGATGATTAACGCTGGTATGTTGCATACATGATGGATGGATTGGCATGTGTATTTATTAATATTTATGTTTTCTTCGAATCAGTAATAAAAACCAGGAACAGGAATACAGGAATACATGGTATGCATAATCAGAAGTATCTTCATCTCAGCACACTGACAATATTCAACAGCCAAATGAGCAAACAGCTGTATGATCCAACAGTTTGAATGTGAATTGACATGTTTAATTGCAGAATGACACACGTTCCAACAATGTGAGTGAAAACACAAACAAAATGTATGAATAAGAGGGGCAGCAAATGAAGCTTCTTCATCAGATAAGACTAACCAGATCTCATGTCTGTCACGTCAAGTTAGCAATCTCCCATGACTGAAGCGTGTTAGTGCACACACACACACACACACACACACACACAAAAACACATGTTAGCTCAGACACAGACATGTTGAACGTGCCCCGAATACCTCTGCAGGGAGACAACCAGGAGACATCCTGATCAGATGCCTGAACAACCTCGGCTGGCTCCTTTTGACACAAAGGAGCTGCAGCTCTCCTGTCCGAACCCCCTCAAAGAGATATCTGAACACCTTCACTTGGGGCAGCAACTCACACGTAACCAAATGCGACCAATCAACAGTTCTCCAGCAGAGAACCATACTCTGTCCTTGGAGTTTCTGACCTTCATCCCGTTTGCTTGACACTCGGCTGGCTGTAAGCCGCCAAAGCTCATGCTGCGATTACAGTCCAATTAGCCGGCAGATATACTGGCACAAAAGGAGAGATGCAATCCTGACGTCAACAAACCGGACACTCTCCACTACGCAGCTATGCCTTAAGTTAATGCATGTGATCATCAGAATCAATGACAAGGCAGCAGAAACCAACACGTACCAAGAAAGTGCTTGAGCAATGCTGCGTTCATGTTATATCAAAGTTACTGTAATTACTAGTTTCCGACTTGAAAACAGCGTTCACGTAACATCCAAGTTGTTATTACAACTGGAACAATCAGATCTTTCTGAAAGCTCCATGGATCCATGGAAGAAAAAGCTAACAAAGGTGGATCCCTCCACTCCGTGTTCAAGGTAATTATGTTGTGTAGTGTTATATTGACCATATCCAGAATGTTTGACCCTCACACCATCAACTCTGTAATCATAAAAATGTCTTGAGTACTGTGACCGCTCCTAAATTATTATTATTATTATAATTATTCATTGTTGTATTTAATATTTACTACTATTGACTGCTCCTCTGGCACATTAAAGCTTTGCTCTACTTTACTGTAAGTCGTAATTAATGTGAATCTTTCCCATCTCTACCATCCATTCAATCTGTGTGAACGTGACATTACTGCATAAAATGCTGAAACAGCTCTTGAGAGGCTCATAGTAAGAACCCCAGAAAGGTAGCTAGTTAGTTAGCTAGCAAGCGCAATAATTTCCTTTAAATTATTTTCAGAAATAAAAGAGATGTTGTAGAGATGTGAGGGGAAATAAGGCTTACACGTTGTTCTTAGAGATATCTGGGCATACGTACATTTGTAAACACAAATGTAAACACTAAAACACTCTCTCTGTCCACTCTGCTTGTGAGAAAAATTGTCACAGTGGCAATTTTTAGAATCGCAGAAGCAAAAGCTCTTCCTCTCTGTGTCTACTCTGCTTCTCAGTCTGAGTAACAGACACAGCATATTCCCTCTCCCTCTCTCGACCTGTCTCACACACCATTACCCCTGTGAGGCGAGGAGACAACCCTAGCCAGGGGAGAGCGGGAGGAGGGGCGGCATCATGGGTAATGTCAGTAGACACATGTCAAAAGTACAGCCTGTGTCCTGAAAAAGCTGTGTGTGGTGTGACAGCGGTCCGCCTGCCGCTAACCCTGCACCCCCCCCCCCCCCCCCATTCCCCCCCGACTCCGTCCAGCCGACAGAAAAGCTTCCTGCATTAGCCCCGAGGGAGAAAGAGAGCAAGAGAAAGCCAGCAGGGAGGGTCATCAGCACTACTCCGCTAGGATAAATGCTTTTCCTCTTGCAGTCTCACCTCACTGCACAGCTTTTGTCCTCAGGAAGAGTGCAGAAGGGTTTTGTGTGTCAGAGAAAAGCAAAAGTGTGGGACAGCAGTTGTGTGTGTGTGTGTGATAGCAAATAAAAGACAGACAGTGATCGTGTATATGTGTGTGTAGTTTACCACTCAAATATACTCAACACACACAAATCACTTGACAAACCTCTCAACCCCCCAACCTCCCTCTATCAATTCCACTACTATGAATCAAATAATTGGCTTTTTAATGAGACAGCCTTTCTATTGTCCAGACGCCTCCCAGTCCAGCCATCATAATTCAAACCACATTACACTACATGGCCAAAAGTATGTGGACAGTACAGAACAGTGGGCATTAATCTGCTGCTGTAACAGCATCCACTGTTCTGGTTTTAGGCTTTCCACAAGAGTTTAGAACCTGGCTGCAGGGATTTCCTCCCGTTCAACCATAAGAGCATTAGCAAGGTATATTGATGTATGATATTGGTTCATCCAAACCATGCAGGGTTGAGGTTAGGGCTCTTTTACAGGGCATTTCTTTCACACCAAACTCAGAAAATCATTTCTCTATGTTTGAGCACAGAGATTCATTCTTGACCTTTGTAGACGCGTAAATATTCCCAACACAAGGTCCACTTACTTAGCTAATCCCAAGGTTTTCAAGTGTATTCCACTTCAGTCTCTTGACAGCAGGTGGTCGTGGGGTCAAAGTCATCGACGAGGAGTTGGTGGAAAGCTGGAGAAAGATCAAGGAGGCCATTCACATCCGACGGGCCTCATCCAAACCATGAAAAAGTACACAAAAACGAGTATGAGTATGAGTAGGCTTCCACATACTTTTGGCCTTGCAGTGTACCACATACAATGCATTCACAGTAATTATTTATTAAAACAAATGACTGCTAGACACATTTGTTATAGCTGAAAAGCAGCTAACATGCTCCACTGTGTGTGTTGTGGGCTGGGCCGTGTATTTGTCTATCTGAGCGTGTATATAGACCATCATTGAGCTAACACAGGGTAAGCAAGGACAAATAGTACTGATTGCTGTGCTGCAGAGGGCTGATCTGGGATCAGAAGAGAAAAATGGAGAAAAGCTTAATTTTAGAGTGCGCTTGGATTTTCAGAGAAGTGCTTGGATGAGAGATTAGATCTGCTCATAGGACACTACAGTTTAATTAGTGAGATAAACTACAACTCTACAGTAAGAATTAAGACATACTAATGAGGCATACTCTTACATATCAAACCTTTAATCAATTTACATGCCATGCACTGATGTTACAGTAAACATTATTTTCTTTCCTTTCTGTTTCCCCTAATTTTAACAGTATGTCCAACCAGTGGTAAACATAACGCTCTTTATGAAGCAGGTCCTCACTACATGTTGACATATACTCACTGAAATGCTGTTGAAGAAATGGGTATAATATAGGCTATATGTAACCCTGACACTGGTTATAGTATGTGACATACAGTGCATCCGGAAAGTATTCACAGCGCTTCACTTTTTCCACATTTTGTTATGTTGCAGCCTTATACCAAAATGGATTAAATTCATTTTTTTCCTCAAAATTCTACACACAACACCCCATAATGACAACGTGAAAAAAGTTTATTTGAGATTTTTGCAAATTTATTAAAAATAAAAAACCTGAGAAATCACATGTACATAAGTATTCACAGCCTTTGCTCAATACTTTGTTGATGCACCTTTGGCAGCAATTACAGCCTCAAGTCTTTTTGAATATGATGCCACAAGCTTGGCACACCTATCTTTGGGCAGTTTCACCCATTCCTCTTTGCAGCACCTCTCAAGCTCCATCAGGTTGGATGGGAAGCGTCGGTGCACAGCCATTTTCAGATCTCTCCAGAGATGTTCAATCGGATTCAAGTCTGGGCTCTGGCTGGGCCACTCAAGGACATTCACAGAGTTGTCCTGAAGCCACTCCTTTGATATCTTGGCTGTGTGCTTAGGGTCGTTGTCCTGCTGAAAGATAAACCGTCACCCCAGTCTGAGGTCAAGAGCGCTCTGGAGCAGGTTTTCATCCAGGATGTCTCTGTACTTTGCTGCATTCATCTTTCCCTCTATCCTGACTAGTCTCCCAGTTCCTGCCGCTGAAAAACATCCCCACAGCATGATGCTGCCACCACCATGCTTCACTGTAGGGATGGTATTGGCCTGGTGATGAGCGGTGCCTGGTTTCCTCCAAACGTGACGCCTGGCATTCACACCAAAGAGTTCAATCTTTGTCTCATCAGACCAGAGAATTTTGTTTCTCATGGTCTGAGAGTCCTTCAGGTGCCTTTTGGCAAACTCCAGGCGGGCTGCTATGTGCCTTTTACTAAGGAGTGGCTTCCGTCTGGCCACTCTACCATACAGGCCTGATTGGTGGATTGCTGCAGAGATGGTTGTCCTTCTGGAAGGTTCTCCTCTCTCCACAGAGGAACTCTGGAGCTCTGACAGAGTGACCATCGGGTTCTTGGTCACCTCCCTGACTAAGGCCCTTCTCCCCCGATTACTCAGTTTAGATGGCCGGCCAGCTCTAGGAAGAGTCCTGGTGGTTCCGAACTTCTTCCACTTACGGACGATGGAGGCCACTGTGCTCATTGGGACCTTCAAAGCAGCAGAAATTTTTCTGTAACCTTCCCCAGATTTGTGCCTCGAGACAATCCTGTCTCGGAGGTCTACAGACAATTCCTTTGACTTCATGCTTGGTTTGTGCTCTGACATGCACTGTCAACTGTGGGACCTTATATAGACAGGTGTGTGCCTTTCCAAATCATGTCCAATCAACTGAATTTACCACAGGTGGACTCCAATTAAGCTGCAGAAACATCTCAAGGATGATCAGTGGAAACAGGATGCACCTGAGCTCAATTTTGAGCTTCATGGCAAAGGCTGTGAATACTTATGTACATGTGATTTCTTAGTTTTTTATTTTTAATAAATTTGCAAAAATTTCAAAAAAACTTTTTTCACATTGTCATTATGGGGTGTTGTGTGTAGAATTTTGAGGAAAAAAATTAATTTAATCCATTTTGGAATAAGGGTGTAACATAACAAAATGTGGAAAAAGTGAAGCGCCGTGAATACTTTCCGGATGCACTGTATGTCAATAAAAACATCACCTCTTTAAATCCATCCACGGACTCACACATTAATCCAACAAATACGAGCAGGTACATTCAAACAGACTTTCTTTTACAAACAATCAATAAAGTTGTATTTGGCTTTAATGGAGCATTAGTTACTCAGTTAACATGAGGATCCTCCCAGAGAAAGAAAGTGCATTAAGCACTAAAAGTACATTGGTATTTCCCTACAGTGCAACTAACTGAGTGTATGTGCGTGTACATGCATGTATGCATGCAACGTATGCATGTATGAAGTAAAACCACAATATGACTTGAATTACATTTGACAGTAAATTGCGTGTGGTGTTTAAAATAGAGTCTGCTGGATGTCATCTCATGTCAACATGTATTTATCTCTCAGCCCTGTTTCCTTCACTCAAAATGCAAATGAATTCAAATCTGCTACTCAGCTCTAATTAAGAGGCAGTAACAGAAATAGCAACAAACTGAAATGTTTTAATGGTTTCGTGCTTCTGGTATTACAATAATGATTCACAATGTGAGAGAACGATGATTACACATTCACACGCACACACACGATAACGGACACACTAATGGAGAAACAAAAGGTAAGAACTGTTCAGATTACCTATGCAGTGAAAATATTAATTATTAATATTAATATTAATTATTAATATTTTTCACCGGGTGTGGTGTTTTTTTGTCTTCTTCAAATCTCTTCATTGTTTTTTTTCACAGAAATGAATAACAAACACAACTGGTAACAGTGTTCAGTGGTTAGTTGTTGTTGGTTTGTAAATGTGTCTTTTTTGTCAACACGATAGCGTCACAACAGCAGTCATGAAACTTTACAGGTGCGGGGGGGGGGGGGGGGGGTCAGCATGTTGACTACTAGAATCTAGTCTTCACACAAATAAAGTGACACACCATAGGGGGTAAAAACATGCGACCAGCTGGTGATTATCAAACTAGCTTCAGCCTGGTTTTTGACTGGCAGCGCCGTCTGCTCTCCTCTGTTTGTGCAGCAACTTTTTCCTCCAACAACTCCACCCGACTGTGACTAACTGAACCATTTGCCTCCGCTTTGTAAACTTGTAAAAACTCAGGTTTTCTTTTGTACCTGACGTGCTGCTCTGGTCAGTTACTGCAAAGCGAACACACCTGGCATGTTTTGCTTCACAGTCAGTGTAGTCAGACGCACTAGATCAGGGGTCTGCAACCTTTACTATCAAAAGAGCCATTTTGCCCCCTCTTCCACCAAAGAAAATAGTCTGGAGCCGCAAAACATAACACAGCTTATAAAGTTTTATAAGTTTTATTCTTTTTTCGATTAGATTTTTACCTGTTATAACAAAGGAAAACCCGACGCACGTCAACCGACGCACCTGAACATACAAACAAAACCACATCAGCTCCGGCTCTAAAATGAATGTTTTTTTGAAAAATAATAGCCTATTAAATGCTAGTGTTCTCACCTGTTTAATGTGACTTCTGTTTCTGAAGATCGCTGCAGATCTTCTCTATGTCAGGGCTGTAAGATGTGACTTTGATCTTCACACAGGACTGCAGGCTGTCATCTGTGAGGCGGGAGCGATATTTGGACTTTATGAAGTTCATGCTCGAGAAAACCTGCTCGCATAAGTATGTTGAGCCAAAGATGGACAGGACTCCAAATGCATACTTTTTCATGTTCATATACGTGTTGGGAATGGCATTCCATGTTTCAAAAACCAGTTTGCAGAATTAAACTCTCTATTTTCTTCTAAGACTTTTCTTTTTTTGGATTTACTCATGGTTAGCTTACCGAGGGCGGGGGGCTGACACTGAAGAAGCCGCCTGCAGGTAAAGGCGAGGGCTGTAGACGTGGGTGTGACGCATATTTTAGTTGACAAATTATTAAAACTTTTTTTAAATTCGATGTTAAAGTATCACCTCGAACACCCAAATAACCGTACAACATAAACAGAAATAAAATAAATTAAAATTAAATTAAGAAATAACCGTTATTCATTTTCATGTTTTTTTGTCAAGGCCAGAGGGAGCCACTACAAGGAGGCTGAAGAGCCGCTTGCGGCTCCAGAGCCGCGGGTTGCCAACCCCTGCACTAGATGATGATACATGTGGCCTGTGTTGTGTGATGTAATGCTTCTGCTCTCTTTCTCTGAAGGTTAATGTTGCCAAACCTCTTCTAAATGCTCTCTAGTGAAATGCTCCTTTCCTTAAACCAAATCTTCCACAGCCAAGACTGCAGCAGCTTTACTGTTCACTTTCTGCCATTTGTGTTGCTGCTGCACATACTTATGACGTAAATAAATCAACGCGTTGCAATATTGTGCTATGAAAAGTCTTTATTACATTAAGATGTGCTGTGATATCCAAAGTACTTTGTTCAATACTGTTATTTTATTACAGATACTTCAGATACATTTAAAACTCACTGTGGACATCACAGTGAAGCTAAGCAACATTTGTTCCCACTGAAATGCACCGGTTGCAGTTTCAACAAATGTCAAAACATGAGTTTACTGCTGTGCTCCTAATGCATCCTCGTCCCCTTGAACATTGCATTTAGACAATGCTAGACTGTAGAAAGGCTTCCATACAAAGCCTCGGTGAGCTGCATAAGAGGAACAGGTATTTGCCCTCATTTCTGCCACAGACAAAAGCCAGCTCTTAAGTAAAATGTTGAGTGTCAGTCAAGGATTCTTCAAGGCAGCAGAAAATTGTATGGGTCTTTTCTTTCCCATGACAACTACCAATCTGATGATATTATGAGTTTCCACATTTAAAAAAACCTTGTATTGACAGATTGCTGCTATTTCGATAAATCACTATACGAAAGAAGTATTACTTGTTTTTCTGAGACAGCTGAAGAGATGCCTTTTGGCTTCATGTTGGACATAATTTTTATTCCATTTGTTTTATTCATTGTTATTCCTTGTGTGACACACGAGTTCTGTTTCTAACATTTTTACGGTAGCTCAAGAGGTGTTTGTTCGTGCTGCTGTCAGTCTTGGTTGCACAGAACGGGTTAGGGTTAATAAATGTAAAAGGTAAATAACTTTTGCTTGGGATGAATTCTTTGGCCAGAACATGAGTGGTCACTAATTTGCAGTTTGTGTGTAAACAAGCAATGAAGTCAGTCAAGTCAGCCAACTCAAGTGGAATAGATTATTATGTAAATGTAGAGGATGTACAATATTAATGTTTGGCGTCTACGCTTTGACACAAGGAAGCACCAAGATTAGCACAGCAGGGACAGTGGAGTGATCATAACATCTTCCCTACAGGTGGATGCTGGGGTGGAGGTGGGGCTTTTGATATGTTATATAAACAGCAGCAGCAGCAGCAGCAGCAGCATTGCTTTCAGGTGAGCGGCGTGGCAGCAAGACTGAGCAGAGCACTGACAGCTTAGCAAAAGGCAGTGGCATAATCAAAGGGGTGTGTTGGATTTATATCGCAGTGAAAGAAGTATGTGGTAAGTAATATGTAGTAAGCTTGCAGGCTTTGCTTCATTTATTGGAGGCTCTCTGAACTGGAAGGTGTATCGTGTTTAATTTGGCTTCTTAACAGACCCCAAATAAGTTATTAGCAATGTTTTGTTACAATGGCAATTAGAAAACTATAATGTTTTGATGAATATTATGTTACGTTCTTATGTTACGTTTGGCCTTGCCCTTAACCTCCAGTACATGGTGGAAATACACCATCCTTTCCCGCCTCTGTACATGGTGATAATAAGCTGAAGTTTTGGTAGTGTTGCCTCTATTTTTTCATGCTTTTTGAGGACTTTGAGGAGACGAAGACATTAAGTAGACAGAGGGTTTTTTTCACATCTCAAAACTGTGCTTTTCTTAAATGTTCTCCAACATCTTAACAGATACAGTTGTGCACAGTTGCAGAAATGTGAAGAGACACTTTCAATTCTCTTTGTGATAGCGGAACACACAATATGAGTGTTTTTTAAATAAGAATTTTTGTTCATGTTGCCAGACAACTTCAAATGCATAAAACAGTGATTTGAATGACACAGGAATTACTGTTCGCTTTGGCTAACAGGTGGCATTTATGAACAATGACTCAATATTTTGCTGTTCATTGACCCTAGTAGAAGGAGAGACTTAGGCATTTTTCTACTCTTTTGGCCTCATTACTGTGGCCGGAACACTTTACAAAAACAACCTGAACATGCTGGCCTTGATGGAAGTCATTTTGACACGTAAACAATTATTCACCTCGGTGTGGGGATGAGATCAGAAGAAGGTGGTGCAATAGGTGTAATTCTTGCTTTTTGTAACTATACTTTTGAGAGGTTGTATCTAAGCTAGTGTGTGAATGTCTTTTTAAAACATCAGACCAAAGTCACCACAGATTGTGCTGCTTGTGCTTTGAGGACCCAACCCATTTAGGGAATTCAAGGGTATTAGTTGGTGATTTAGGTTCTAATGAATGGGTTGCCAAGCCACACACACACACACACACACACACACACACACACACACACACACACACACACTAATCCTTCAGTGAATTGTAACTAAGCATTACTCTCACCCCAAACCCTTCTCCCTGCCATGCTAAACACCACCATCTGGTCTCCTCCCTTCAAAAAAGTCAGATCTTGTCAAAGCAGCGTGAATAAGCACACAATGCTAAAAACCCAAAGGACAATCAAAGACTCCAAAAGCTAACTGAAGATGAGAAGCTCAAATATTGCTCCATTACTCATCCTCTGACCCTAAATGTGATGTCTATTATAGCACACCAACCACTGGGGTAGAACCAATCCTAACCCAGTTACTATTTGCATATGAAAGGCTTTAGCCTCAGAATATAGCATCCAGAGAGGTGGCTCTGGCTCTCATTTCAAGGGATATTTAGCCCCCTATTCAGCCATCAACAAAGGACGGGCATTCAGACAGGCAAGGAGGGAGGTAGTGCTTGCTGAGCCGTCACAGAGCTCATTTGTTCTCTTCTGTTTACTTAAGCCTCCCCCTCTTTTTTTCTCTTCCCTCCAGAGGCTTCAAGCATGGACGGGTGGGTGATTGGGAACCCTCCTTCGCTCCATCCCAGTGGGAGAGATAAACAAGCAATTTAAATGGTAGTCAGAAAAAGGTTTAGATTTGCATGCATTTATCGGTCAATCAGCACTGCCGACAATCATTGTCAAATGTCGGTGTGCAGTTGGACAGAATTATTTATTTATTTTAACTTCTTCTTCTTCCTCCTTTGTTCAGTTGTTAGTGTTGTGCGTGTGTTTGTGTCTATCTGAGAGAAATAATGTACTTTGGTGTATGTGTGTGAATGTCTCTGAGTATGTGTCCATGCACTGTTTAAGTGTGTTTAGTCTCTAATGGGTAAATACTTCTGCTGAGAGGCTTGTTGTGAGAGGTAAAACCAGACAGAAGAGCTATAAGGAGACGGAGTAAAGTAACAAAACACTTTGTATATATATTATAAGGAGTCATGAGACCACCTGCAACAATAACAATAGAGCTCGACCAATACATTTCGAGGCTATTATATAATGATACTGGTATTTGAGATATGTGATCTCAAACATATCTTAGACGTTTCATGTCGCTTACAGGTAAACATATGTTTTAATCCTGGTATATATACTATCAGCCAATATATATTGGTGTAGCTCTAAATAAAGCTTTCAGTCAAGCTTACAGCCTGTACTTTTTATTTCTGTAGCTTAGTAGCAAGATTTGATTGCAAGTATGTCTTTTCTTACACTTAATAAGGACTACATTTTACAGCTATGGCTCATAATATCTTAGCTACTTATTTGCCAACTGCTGTGATACTAAACATATGAAAACTCAACAATAAGTCACACTGTGGACATTAGTATAGCTCCTGTAACGGGGGTTAAAAATAAAGTGTCTCTGGACCAGATTGGGAAAATTCTGTTAGTCTCTGCCTTATGTTGTCATGTTGTGTCATAACATGTTAATGCCAAACAAACTCAGCACCAATTTTACAAAATCTCCCCTAAAACACATGTACACAGCTGATGTACTTTATACAAATTGCTGGTTAAATGAAAGTCACATTGAGACATTTACAGACAACTCCAATGTACGTTCTTCAGCTACATACAGCATCTACAGTAAATAACAGGTTTCAGTGTTAATTAAAGACAAATATGTAACAAGCACACAGGGAGAGTCTCAATAACTCAATGCAGCCTGAAGATGTGTTTTGAGAAATGGGAACAACTCATTTCTCTTGACTGCACTTTGCTATAGCTCAATCTGCCTACACATGTGAATGCAACAAATTCTGTCAGGGAAAGGTCTTTTGGGAAATGTGAAAAACATTAAACTAAAGTGTAACAATAAAGTAAGTACACAAAAAAAATTAATCAGAATACAACTTGAACAATTTTAACAACTCGAAGTTAGAGTAGAATTTCTACAGAAAACATATGTTGCTAACAGGTGAAGCATCATATTAATCACTGAGTGAGATGTGAAAATCTCATCAACAAAAATATGTATCTGCTGAATCAGTAACCTACCTCATATGCAGCCCCTCTGCTTGAATAATAATATATTTGTGGTGACCACAGCAGTCCTATAGCCACTGCTTCAATTATATCCCTTGCTGACTCTTCACTCTTTTTATGATATATGAATGCTTTGATGTAAACGCTCAGCAAAATGTAGATGGAGTACGGAGTTCTTTATTGGACACTGAAGGCTGACGCTTCTGATCGAGCAGTTCTCTAAAGTTGTCAAGACAGAGTCAAATTTTGATTCTCCAGGTTTTACTTTTGATGTGGAAACTTATTTTTCTTTTCATCATCATTCACATATAGTACATACTAAAATTAAAGATACATTAACTGAGAGAGGAATGGTATTATTACTGCTTGTGGATGAATGAATTAAAATCTCCAGACCTGCTGAAATCGTTTTCATGCATGGATAAACATTAAAGAGGTGAACAGAGATTCATCAAGTACTTTTATCAAAGGGAAGGCTGATGCTTAAGCATTGATAAGTCAGAAATCACAAGCTTAAAAGCTGTCAACCTGACAGAACTAAAGGGCAACTTTCTGAAAATGATGGAATAGTCTTTAAGCATATTTTGTCCCACAACCAATATTCATTCAAACTGTGATGTTGGTGAGCAGACACTTTTGTTTGTCTCTGACTTCAATATGTTGTTCAATATATTGAAAATACGGCTATTATAAGGTGTGCTATTATCAAATCTATTTTTCTGTGAGAGTCCGAGAGTTAAACATTGATGGGAGACATAGCTTAAGTTTGTCAAATAGATAAATACCGACAAATAAAAAGCAATAAAAACTTCTTAATACCAGCCGGCCCATATCACTCTCTGGTATTGACACTTTACCAGTGGGGCTGCAGTTATCTCTGACTAGTTGACCATTTTTGTTCTCACATGCTTAAAAACTAATTGATAATCAATCTCACAGGTCAGAAAATTGTTGTTGCTCTATTCCCTAAAGACTGGCATGTTGCTATACCCACATCAGCCATTGCAGGTCAGACATGCAACATGCACAAAGGTGTAAAACTATGGATGGCAACTATTTTTTTTATATTTATAAATTGACGCAGTGGTCCAGGAGGAACTAGCACACCCGTTCTGCACTGGGACATGGGGCACTGTCCAAGGTGCTGAATGAGTTCCCTCTGCTGAAGGAATGCCTTCTGCAATATCAGCTTTGCGTGTGAGATATAGAGCTTTATACATTGTGCTTGAAGAACGACTTCTTTAACACAAAGATCGTTCACTGACTAATGAATAACGTCAGTAAGAGTATAAGAATAAAAAGCGTCTAACGTGATGTCTTTCTCGAACAGTTTTGCTGTTGGTTTTGTCATTGCTGCACTTCTTTCATTATCTGATGCTGAGCTGACCTGTTGACCACAACTCAAAATCAAGCAGAAAAATTCATGAAGGCTTCATGAAAGTAGTAAAAAAATAGTTATATTGAAACATAATTGAGACTGTAAACATTTCACTACTTTCTTCTCAGTAGGGTGTACCATCAGCTCTCATTTCTACAGTTTGAATAATTTGAATGGTAAAATTTTTGCATCTCTCTTACTTCCATTCAGAATTATATTGTGAATATTAAGTGCTTCAAAGCATACACACTTTTATTCCCTAGTAATCAAACTGAGAGCAAACAAGTGCAAACCTTGTGGCAAAGGTTAGATGGTTTGTAGTCAAGCCTCTTGTCTCTGTGCCTCAATCTCTTTATCCCTGGACTGAGCTGGTCCTGGCCCAGGGCCCGTTCCCAGGCTGTGTGTGTGTATCTTTATCCTCCCAGCAGGGAGTTATCTGGGGGTAAAGGGCTCACTACTGTTTTTACATAAACAAAGACTTTGGGATGAAACAGAGAGAGCGTCACGGCCAAATCCCTGTGCCTGGCTGCCGGCCACTGCTCCATGCCGATTCACCTCAGGCACCTTGTGGACACCACGCTGGTCCTGGTAATTAAGCAGCACAGACAGGCACCATGATTAAACTAAGTGACACCAGAGACCGAGGCGGGGCCACCACACACAGTACTGGTTAGAGCCATCACTGGAGAGTTTCCATTGGATCAGACTTTACTTCAAACAGCAGATTACATGATAGATGTGTAAAGCGCAGCCTGGCACTTAATGTCCTGCTCATCGGGAGCAATTTGCTGTTCAGTGTCTTGTTCAGGGACACTACAACATGTGAACAAGAGGAGCTGGGCATTGAACCACCACTCATACAGTTAACGAAAGACCCCTTCTTCCACCTGAGCCACAGACTCACCGAGACTGTCACTGCCAAGAAGAGCAACAGCATCAGCAAGTGCCCCAAAACACGTTCACGTTCAAGTGACGAAGGCCTCTAGCAGCCATAATAATTATGATGGGAGCAAAGGAGGTGACGTCAGGTGTCAGGTGACGTTGTTAAAGAGCGACAAAGTCCCTGTAGGGAGGAGGTTCTTTGTGTGGGACACAAAGAAGAACACAGTAACATTAAAAATTCACATATTTATTTGAATCCCAATCAGCCATTATCACTGAAACAGCTACTCTTCATATGGGTAGTGCAGAGAAAACTTTACAAAAGTAAAGTCTAATATTTATTTGCAGATTAGTTTACCACTACACTTATAAAAATAATAAAAATACATAATAATTAGGCTGTAATTATTCAAAAGCATGCATAAACAAGGCAGAAACAAATCCTGCTCGTCAGTGACAGTCACTAAGTTAAGACCATCTTGAAAATGATCAGCCTTTCCACAGAACAAATTTTTCTGGATCCACTTTCCACAATGTACACATCCCTTGAATCCCTGCACAGTCAAATACAAGCCATCATACCTGCCAGCCTGCATTAGGTCACTGCATTGAGGAGGCACCAGAAAAACACTGCTGACTCCACATCCATGCCACCTAAAGCCACCTGCCATCCCACCTATCACAAGGATTTAAGGCCACCCACTTCCCTCCTCTTCTTCCCTTCTCAACTATGTGTCAACAAAACTATCTTGGACATCCCTAAAAGAGGAAACTAGTGCCAAATCCCTGTACTGTAGTAGAACAAAATGTCTATAATGTCAATGAAAACATTCCTCTCTTTTGTGACAGACTCAGATTCACAGTAATGAGGTTTGTTATCCACCATATCACCATCTACACTATCCTGAGTATCAACAGCCCTCTATAGACTTTGGTATCATGCTCATCCTCGACTGTAGCACTTCCAACATTCAGGTATTAATATGTGCAAAAGCATCGTCAACAAAACAAAGGACAATGGTTTAAATATTTATGTTTTCTTCTGTCTTTCCCTGCAGATACAATATTGCTATAATCCCATGTGTAAATCATGCATTGCTATAAACCTTTAATACTGCATTTGAAAAACAATAAATCAGCCCTTCCCCACAGCTAATAAACAGTGATGTTTCACAGAATATGACAAAGGTTCACTCATAAACAAGTCTTGCTTGTGTGATTCCTCCAATTATGAAAGGCAAATATCCAAAACACAAATCTACGGACTGAACATGAACTCCAGGTAGCATGCCGCTCTTTGCTGTCATCTGAAAACCTGATAACTTCATCTACGATGACTTCATCTTCAAACATGAAGCTTTCACCTGACAATGTGAATGTGATTATATGATTTTAAACCTTTATTTAGACAGGAAGTTACAAAGGTTCCCAGTACAACCACAGTCTGATCTGTTGGCCACTGCACAGCTCCACTGAAGCGGCTGAAGGTTAAGTTCCTTGATCAAGGGCTCCTCAGCGGTGTTACAGAAGAAGAGGCTACGACAGATTCATACTGCCCAACAGATCAAACCGACAAACCAGCTTCTGTATCATTAATAGAAATATACGTTTTGATCAAATTAAAACGGGAATATCTACGTTTTTTAAAAACTTGATTATTACATTTCCAAATGACTGTAAAGAATTTTTACTCTTTCTCTTGGATTCAATACTTCATTGAACCTCATTTTGCCTTAAACCACATGAGGATTAAAATAATTTACTACATGAGCAACAATACTAATGTCTACATAAATTATTATACTCATACACACTTTTAATATTTAAAATTCAATGATAAAAGTCAGAGCCCTCTTTCCTCCACACATTTATAAGACTTTGGAGGGAATTTGAGGACATTTTCTTGTGTAGTTTGCAAAACAACCTCACACCAATTAAAAATAATCAACAACATGCATACAAAGTAGTCTATAACATGTGCTATGTACATAACTACTGACTGTGGTCACAGCAGTTTGCCTCTGTGAGCTTTCTAATAATACTCGCATTACCAACATGACACACACACACACACACACACACACACACACACACACACACACACACACACACACACACACACACACACAGGGTTTGTCTGTTACAAAGTACTTCTGCCAGCTAACTCCCACTGAGGAAATTGTCTATGACTGACAGGCTTCTGCAGTAGCCATGGAGACCAAAGAGGAAAAATTGAACCAAAAACAGAGATGGCTGACATGAGTGACTGTTAATGGGGGTACTGTGTAGGTCTGCGTACACGGTGAGAGACACTGCACTTGTCAGTGTGCTTTCAAAGCCTGGGGTTCCCACTGTCTGTGTCTGTGTGTGAGCATGTAGCTGTGAAATGTTTATTTGCAATACTCCCCCGTCTGTTCCTGTAACAGTGTCAGCTATTTCCCGCTGTATTTAGTGGCCGTTGTGAAAATCTACTAGCAGCCATCTGTCATCTGCTATCTATGCAAAGAGAAGGCCAGCAGCACCTTTTTCATTTTGCATTCAAAGCACTTTGTTTGCATTTGGCCTGTCAGTGATCAAACAAGCATGACGTCATAACTGAACATCCCATATCACCGGGTCTGAAAAACAACAATGGGCTTGAATTAGACAGCACACACAGACATCCACACACGTACAAACACACACACACACACACACACACACACACATACACACACAGCTTCAAGGGATTAAGATAAGCATGTTTGAGTTCCTCTTATAGAAACAGATACAAAAAAGCTGCAGTAGATCATTTGGTAGGCAAGTCAGTGCATGTCGGTGAAGGGGTGGTGTGTGCTTATGGGTGTGTGTGTGTGTGTGTGTGAGTATGAGAGTGACTGTTGTATCCGTTGTAACTGCCAGTGTAAGAGTAGAGGATGCAAATGATAGCACTGTGTCCTGCAGATATTTGCATTGGTTATTGTTTATGTTCATTAAAGACTACACTGAGTGTATTAGGTACAGATGTACACTAAAACGTGTCCTTCTGAAGTTAGAAAGTTTTTGTTTACACCGTGTCAGCGAGCTGTTATTTCCACACTATGGTTATTTTTGAGACTGTAGTTTGTGTTTTTGTTGCATTGGACTGGAGGAGTGTGTGTATATGTGCACATCTTTGGGGTGTGGTGTAAATGTTTTCATGGGAAGAGCGCTGTGATGGATCAGTATCTTTATAACCCACATTTATTTGTCTAACAGCAGGTGCCAGAAAAGTCAAAATGGGGAAGTTAGACTAAATATGAATAGAATATTCATTAGGCCGTTTGGTGCTATTCAACCGTTAATTAACGATCTACTCTACTTCTCGTCTTTTTCAACACACTTCTGTCAGTTCCACCACTTGTTGTGAATTGTGATTGGTAGCTGCACCTATCATTACACAACCCCTTTTGTTCTCCTGGCAATTTAGACAAAGAGGACTACAAATCATTTGCCTATTAGACTGATCTTGATAGCAAACAGTAGCAAACAATAGTTGCCATCCATAGTTTCAAGCAAAGAACAAAGGTCACTTTTACATCTGTAGTTTGATTAACTTTTTAAAAAATAATTAGTTTGGAACCAAAAGAAAAAGAATGATACAAACTTTTAGTTTTAGTCTATTTTGTGTTAACACTGACGACTTCTTACAAACAAACCAAGCGCTGTAAACATGAAATCATGTGGACTATGAATGGTAAAAGCACCCTATATAGTAAATAGAACTGGGAATTGAAACTGACAAGGAAGAAGGAGGTTATTTTTGTATTTCTCTGGGGTTTGGCTGAGGTTATCCTGCCTTATGCATGACTTGGATCTCAAGGTGACAATGACATCCCAAAACCACTTACTTTAAAGCCGTAACAACACATCCTCTCTTCACATCTCATGGTTTAGATGTACAAAAAGATCACGTTCAATTTGACTTTCATTTATCAAGCTGTATTACCCCAGTCTTGGGTCAGAAATCACACTTTTCCTCTAATTCCCTTTTGGCATCTTCAAAAAATCCCCTCTACTATTTTTTCCTCGCTGATCTTGTTAAATTAAGTATGATGGCTCAGTGCGAGTGCAGAGCTTTTTGCAGAAAGGAAAAGAATTGGACTGCCACTCAACTTCCACCTCTTTGCAGCGCTTTAGTGTGTGTGTGTGTGTGTGTGTGTGTGTGTGTGTGTGTGTGTCTGCATAAATCTGTGTGAGTCTGCAAGTTCAAAAACACGAGTGAATATGCTTCTGCAGCGGTCAGCGATCAACAGTAAATGAGCAGAACGCACCAAATAATGACCGGTTGACCTGACATCCTGTAAACAAAGGCTAGATGTGGGCCTGCACACACACAGAGGACCTTACATTGTGCCTCTACAGCTAAAGTAAATCCTCTCAGCCGCTAATCGCTCACAGACAGGCTGCATGTCTGTAGGTGCTCTCATCCACATTGTAGGAAGCTACTGACATGAGGTTGACTGGGAACAAAGAGGATAGGATCTAGTTAGCTCGCTGTATATGGCATATTCTCAGTCCAGATACTGGACAGAGAACACTCTCTGCCTGCCTGCATCTGTTTCTTTACTCAGTGTTTTCTTCTTGTCTACAAAGTGAGAGACAGAATGAATCATCCAGGGGGATTACTTCCCTCTCCACAGACTGCCAAAAATACCTTCTTTGGCTTGCAGTAACTCTCTTTCACTCTTTTGTATTCTGCATCATTCATATAACTGCGACGCTGTCAGGTGAAAATCTCATATCTCAAAGGCAGAAAAGAGCAGCAACATTTTTTAGCTTCACACAGAGCATTATTCAGTTTATCCAGAGGGGGATTAAATGGTTGTGAAGCTGGAAAATTACACAGTTTTCCCAACCGACAGATGACCATGGGTGGTTTCTTTTGACTGAAGTGGAAACATGAAAACCATCAGGACTGGAGTGACGATGTGTTGACATTACAACAGACTTTAGTCCTTAGTCACTACGTACAGGAAGTGTCCTCATGTTCCCTTCAAAAGTACACTATCTAAGAAGATGGCTTCTAAGAAGGTTTTACGTGATGAAAATCTGCACAGTGGTGGATATCTACAAGCAGTTAACATTTATTTTTCATTTTTCATGGCCTGAATCCTGCTGGAAGCCCTCGAGATGCTACGTAGCCTTCTGAAGTCTTTGTAGGACCAGGGCTGTGGTACCTGACTCCAGTCTTGACATCAATGTTTTCAGGCTTCTCTCTGTCTTGTTGGTGTTTTGTCAAAGCCTGTTACAGCCTTCAGTCTCAACCGAGTCCAGTTGACCAGGCACTTATTTTTTCCTTTCTTGCCCTGCATCACTGGCTGTACTCGTAGTAGCCTGGAGATCTACTGTGAGTCAATTGCTGTCAATTCTCCACAGACACACACGATTCTTAACACCTGCACTGTTCTGCACTGTCACTTGTAAGTGCAAGCAAGGCACGCTCATTTTAGACATTTAGTTTTATGCATAAATGTGTGTAAAGAGATGCTTTTACATACACTATATTGCCAAAAGTATTCACTCACCCATCCAAATAATTGAAATCAGGTGTTCCAATCACTTCCATGGCCACAGGCGTATAAAATCATGCACCAAGGCATGCAGACTGTTTCTACAAACATTTGCGAAAGAATGGGTCGCTCTCAGGAGCTTCCATGGCCGAGCAGCTGCATCCAAGCCCTACATCACCAAGTGCAATGCAAAGCGTCGGATGCAGTGGTGTAAAGCACGCCGCCACTGGACTCTAGAGCAGTGGAGACGCGTTCTCTGGAGTGACGAATCGCGCTTCACCATCTGGCAATCTGATGGACGAGTCTGGGTTTGGCGGTTGCCAGGAGAACGGTACTTGTCTGACTGCATTGTGCCAAGTGTAAAGTTTGGTGGAGGGGGGATTATGGTGTGGGGTTGTTTTTCAGGAGCTGGGCTTGGCCCCTTAGTTCCAGTGAAAGGAACTCTGAATGCTTCAGCATACCAAGAGATTTTGGACAATTCCATGCTCCCAACTTTGTGGGAACAGTTTGGGGATGGTCCCTTCCTGTTCCAACATGACTGTACACCAGTGCACAAAGCAAGGTCCATAAAGACATGGATGAGAGAGTTTGGTGTGGATGAACTTGACTGGCCTGCACAGAGTCCTGACCTCAACCCGATAGAACACCTTTGGGATGAATTAGAGCGGAGACTGAGAGCCAGGCCTTCTCGTCCAACATCAGTGTGTGACCTCACAAATGCGCTTCTGGAAGAATGGTCAAAAATTCCCATAAACACACTCCTAAACCTTGTGGAAAGCCTTCCCAGAAGAGTTGAAGCTGTTACAGCTGCAAAGGGTGGACCGACATCATATTAAACCCTATGGATTAAGAATGGGATGTCACTTAAGTTCATATGCGAGTCAAGGCAGGTGAGCCAATACTTTTGGCAATATAGTGTATATTGTGCAGGAAAAATATTTCATATTATATTATAATATTTCTAATATATCTTTTCAGTGTTGTAATCACAAAAATTTAGGAAATCTTATATATAAAATACCTGAATTTGTGAACTTGAATGAACTTTCCCCCCTCTGAGTTAAATTAGTTAAATTAGACTGTATTTGCAGCATACACAGTGTTTGATTAGATCATGTTGACTACACCACCAGTAGTTTCCTGTTGTTATCACATTTCAAACTTAAACTAAATCCAAGGGACTGTCTGAAGGATAGAAGTTATTTATTTCACCGTTGACTCTGGGTGCTGTTTGGTTTTTTGGTTTCTCAGTCTTGACTTGGTCTTAAGCCTGTTTGGTCTCCATCTTGACTCAGACTCGACCCCCCTTTGGACACGACTTAAGTGGAGAACTACAGCCCTGTGACTGCTCTCTTGTTTGCTCACAGCAGAGAGTGGACCTTAAGGCCTTAATCCTGATAAGCACTACTACTGATTTATAAGTGAAACATCTCTGTGAAGGCATCTGAGGAGGTCTGTGTTTGTGTGAAGATTTGGTCTGAATGTGTGTGTGTGTGTGTGTGCGCGTGCGTGTGCATTACGTCTTCCAAAGCGTCAAAGACTTGTATCAAGGAGATATTATGAGGGATCACAGTGATCACTCTAAATGCGATGCTATGGCCTCAACTACAGTAACAACAACATTTAGAAAGGCTGGAAAGATTTTCCTAAATGTGCATATTCCACTCCTCATCAGGCAAGACATGAGAAGATTTGGCTGGCATGAATCCTTAATCTGAGGGTAAAATAATCTGTCTCAGAATGTAATAATTCACATGGTATGTCTTTTGATTTGGATTAGTGGCCTGCAATCCTCTTAGCCCAATAGCTCAGTAGAACTTCTCAGTGACAAGTTCACAAGTCCACATAGCTTGCATAGACTCCCTCTCTTGGCCATTAACTCTCACAGCTCATAGGTAATCTGCTTATATCTGTCTGACAGTTTCAACATACATCTTGGAGTGATATTGTAAATAAGTCCGCAGTGATGCTTATACAGTGTATGTGAGAGGTCAATGATGCCTTCTTTTAGTGTATCAGTTTTTAAGCATTGATGCTTGCTGCATAAATGAGAGTAAAAACATCTCAGCATTTCCTCAATTTTTTTCCTAATGTCACCCTTTAAAAGTTGTCACAGGGATCAGTGACATTCAGGATTACGCGCACGTGGGAAACACTTTACACTTTAATACCCAAGAAACAGAACCCAGCCAAGGCTGAGTCTGTGCTTAATGCAGGTTTGTACTTAGAGGGGAGTGAGCTCCATTTGTAAAAACAAAGTCTGTCACAGCTCTTGCCTGCTGCCATCTTTAAACATGATCCAGTGCTATCAAATAACTCGCACTAAGACAGGAGGAAAAAAAATAACCCTGAATCATTTAAATCCTCGACTCAATATTCTTTATCTTTATCCTTTAAGGTTCTTTATAATTTAATAAACAGGATTAAAGTCATTGGGTAGAACAGAGCTAAGCGAGGCTCGTTCCACATTTTCTGTTTTAGCCTGCACTCCGCATACTGAGTCTTATTAAGCCCTCGCAAGATTACAGGGCCTTAATCTCCGGGAACACATGTTGTGAAGAATAAAAGCAATTTTATTTGGGAAACCAGAGTCCAAGTTTAGCAGGAAATGAGCTTTCTCCATAATCTCATCTTTTTGCTTTTTTTCCCCGAGTAAATGAAAAGTCCCCTGTTACAGAACTGAGCTCTCCCTCTCTATGAGTGTGTGTGTTGAAGAATTAACTGTGTATTGTGTGCAGTATGAATGTGTATTCCCTCTCCCTGACTCTCTCTAACACACACACACACACACACACACACAATGTGCTCGCTAGTTCATAAATACCACAGCAGTAGACCAGGTTTTACCCACCGAGCCAGCTTTGATTTCTGAGGAATGTAAATCCACCTGTTTCTGAACAGACGGGTTTTCAGACGAATGTATTTATTGTCACCGTTCTCCCTCAACACAACAACCGCCTCCTCCTCATCCCAAGCACCTCCCTCCTCTCCCCCCTTCATTCCTTGTAAATTCTATGCAGATTGCTGGCCCATGCTTACTGCACTTTGCAGAGAAAGCTTCGTAAAGATGACGATAAGCTAAAGCTCTAAATCCCAGACTTAGCTTTCTTATCGAAAGCTGCAGGAGCGAATGGAGCGCTTTAATAGAAGATGTGTGCATTGCAGTGTGTGTATGTGTGTGTGTGTGTGTGTGTGTGTGTGAGAGAGTGTTGTATGGGTTGTAAATGCAAATGCATTAAGACTTTTTTTCCTCCATACCGGCACAATTTCATAAGCGCTGCATAGGCCCTGTTAAGCTTAAACGGTATTAAAAAGAATTGAGACACTTGGGTCTAATAAATTTGATTGACTATGCACTGTCATCCTGCTGTCAGTGCTATTTCAGAATGCCGAAATCCATCTTACAGAGATTTAAATTTGAGTTGTTTATCATATGCAATTTTGAGCTAAGCAGTGTATCTGTTCTAATAACCTTTAACCAAGATGTCATCCCGTTTTTTCAGCTGGGCATTATATGAAAAAGAGCTTCAAGGTAATTCTGCCTGAGAGATTACAGTTTACTACCTTTGTGAGAATGTCCTCACTGGAAAAACAGCTGCATCGGTTGTGTATTCAAATGCTTGAAACGACACATTTTCCTGACAAGCGATCTCTTGTGGTCCTGAAAATAATGACTGTCCTCACTTAGCGTGAAGGTGGAAGTAGCTCGGAGTTGCTATATCACTGTGTAACCATATGGGCAGGAGGTCATGGTGGATGTTTGGACGTACAAACTGTGTGATTTTGACACCATAACTGGAGGTCAAAGAGTGTCTTACCCTTCAGTAGTCTATATATTTTCCTATGTGGTGTCATAAACTGCACAGCGTGTATTGAGATCTGGAATTTCATATTGTGGCTCCAGTTCTGTCATTATCCTGAAAACCTTCTCCCACACTGTGGCTGCACACCATCAGTGTATTTTTTTAAATGTGCACACTATATTCGAACATGCAGCAGAAATGGGATTTATTTAGTTTTATTATCATTGTGATTGATATTGATAAATATTTAGAAACTGTGACAGCTTTTCATAGCAATATTGATCTAAATGTAATAAAACCTGTAAATGTCACACACTAATATTAAAAAATGATAATAAAACATTATTACAATTTTATTACTTTACAAAGGGAGAATAACCTTTTTAATTCTAACAATTCAAGTGGTAACTCAGACATTAAACGTACACAACACTCATCCTTCCTCATTAGGAGCCACAGATTGAGCGTCTGTATCTTGGGAAAGATTTCCAACAGGTCAGACTGCTTCCTGAACATGACCAACTATGAACAGGTTTAAAAAGACTGTCTGACAGCTCCAGGTTAGCACTTGACACGCATAGGTCTCTTGGCCTGGCAGCATCTCAGGGGTGAAACCTTGTTGCACTGCCAAGCAGCCAGTTAAGGAGGCAGCCAGACAGCACTGATGTCCGCTGCCCTGCTATCTCTGCTGGCACACACGCCGCCTTCCTGTGCCCCCACTCCCCCACCTGGCTCCCTGATGCCTGTCCTGTGCACTCAGGTGCACGTACATCAGCATAATGAACTCAGAGGTAGACTTTACCACTTCACTAGCTCCTCACAAGACAAAATGCCAAAACAAATCTTGTCATAATTAGGCATAATCCAGCTCATTACCGTCTGCTTAATTATCCTATTAATAACACTTCCTAGGAGAGCTTGTTTGCGGCAGCAGCAGTGCGCTCGGGCAAATGTTTGTTCCTAAATGAGCAAACACAGAGAAGACAACAGCATTGTTCAAACATGGGAGCTTTGACAACAGGAAAAAACAGGGCCAGGATTAATAGCGTAGCATAGAGTTTATCTTCCCTCTGAGGCCTTGCTTCTCCACCAGGGCTTTGTAATACAGGTAACAGGCAAGTATGGGTGTTTATGGATATGGATTATATATGAGTTTGTTGAGTGATTTCAGTGCAACTAATTTAATTTAAAGTGAAGACGGCAATGATCGTCACCTTTTAACTAATTTCAAAATGTATTACTACAGAGTCAGAAAAGAAATAATAAAAAAATAAATAATTATTTTCGTAGCATCTAGAACTCCCTATACAGGACATGCAAACTGTAACAATTGGCCATTTTAGTGTTACTGAACCAATAATAACAACAATATCATCTCATAATGAAGACTGTATGGAAGAGATTGTCAGACGTAATTTCAGGTCACTGACTTCATGTTTTCTCTGAGGCACTGAGGCATAACTCGTGCAGTTAGTTTTCCAGCTGGAATGGGTTAATGGCTTTTTTCCAATTATTTCTTTTCAGCTTAGATAAACAAATGCTTGTGACGGCAAATAAGAGTATAATGATATCATTAAGATGGCATTATGCTCGGTTTGCTCTGTTTGTACACTCGGCTACATGCTTACATTTCTTTTTTTTTTTACATTTCTTCATTTCAGCTCACAGTTTGATTTATGAAGACTGTAAGATCTGTGACCCTGGGGGATTGAATATGTGGTCAATTTATTAAAACCTCTGGAGCTTGCAGGCAGGTTTCCGAGATGACCAGCCAGTCAACGTCCATGGTCATGCCAAGAAGAACAGTTCTTATCTCGGCAAACCCTTTGGTAATTTATCGGTGGCACTTATGTTTCCGTGATGTTTTCAACATAACATATAGTTCCTTCTGGAAGTGAACTTTGGTCTCAGACATTAGATTGGCTGAGGGTAACATTAAGGTTGATGTTTTTATTGAACAAGTTGTACAATAGTGCTTCCTTTGTGTACGTCTAGGTACAGATGTTGCCAGAATTCTATAAGAAAATATAAATATACATAAAATAAACAGGCGGTGTGGTGTAAAACATAACATTTTGTTTACAAACGTTTCATTGGAAACATAATATTTCAGTGAGGATGGTTGAAGCGCTAAAAGAAATGCAGGTTAAGTGGGCCTTTGAGTTGAGATTTCTTTTGTCACACACCTGGTGTATACAGTTATGTTGATGTGTCATCACCAGAGCCTGCCTGAGCTGGTAACATCAGCAAGAATGCAGCTCCAACTGTAAACTGAGATTACTGTGTCTTGGTGAACTTGGTGCACTTTATATTGAGAAAGGACTGTTGTTATTAGATGTCAGGCATCATAAGAAGCTTCAGCCTTGCCTTGGTGGCATTTTATCTCTTCATGGTTGATACACAATTAACTAAATAAATACCATAAATACCATCAGTTCTTCCTTGGTTTTTGTTTTCATCAGTAATCAAACACAAAGTCCTAGCATCTGTAGGTAGTACAGCAGGCACTCTCTCTTTTTTCTCTAACTCATCTTTCTCTCTAGCTGAACTCTGTGCAGACTGAGCACAACCTGTATCAACTGGGCAAAGACACGCAGCAAGGTGAAAAAGTCTGCCAACTGCTTCAGGCAGATGCCAGCTGAGGCAAACCAGACCACATCCTCCTAGGCTGGCATTGATGGGTTGGTGTCTGCTCTAAAAGTCCTCTGTGTAAAGAATTAACACAGGTGGAGCTTGTTAACACACAAGTCAGAGCTATGCATATAGACTTAAGACTAAAAGAATCCCTTAAACTGTTTATACTTAAGACTTTGTCTACTGTACACACACAGACACACAACAAGCCTTCTTTATCTCTTTCCCTAACTCCATCCTCAGGCTAACCGTTCCTCCCTCAGTGTAAAACACTATCCTTTGGCCTCTGGGAGCAGAGGGTGAAGTTAAAGCCCTGGCACTAAACACCGCCGTGGCTCTGTGTACACAAACTCACTTCTTCCTCATCAATATGTAAATACACTTTTATCAGACAACTACAACCTGTGCTTCCCCAAGTGTATCAACATCATAAAAATAAATAAAGTTAAACTGTTAAAAGCTGAGTTTGCTTTCAATATATTCAGTGACGATATGTTTGCCAGACTGGAAAGCTTTTATCATTCAAAAAGCATATCCAAAATCTGTAGGAGATCATCTGTAATATTATGTAGCACACTTATGCTTTTGATGTAAAGTGAATGGGAAAGCATGACAGGATGCTGTGTTTGGGATGCCCGTTTTATCTTTTTCCTCTGATCTTTGGAGAAAGAGAGAGGAAGAGAAAGGGAGAGAGACAGACAGACAAACAGAGAGACTTCCAGCGGATAGAGAAAAGAGAGAGTGGGTGAAAGGAGTGACAGCGGCACCATATCAAAAGAATAAAGAGAATGAGTTATCAAGGAAAAATGGATCAATGAATTCACTTCATGCAAAAAACAGCAAACAGCAGACGTATTGAAATCCTATTATGGGGTGAAAAGTGAATAATTGATGCCTCCTTCTCTTTTTCACACGGATTCAGATTTTTTCGTGCCTGCATCAGATGGGTTTACAAGCGGTTTAGAAGTGTACTAATGATTTATATATGTGAGCTCGAGAGCTGCTTGCTAACAAAAAGAGTAAATAATCAGCTTGTATCGAGCGGCACATATTCTGCAAGTTGTGATTATGCGTGTGAAAGGAAAACTAAGACAGATAAAGAAAAATGATCATTGAGGATAAATATTCTGCTGGCACACTCAAAAAACCACAGGTAAGAAATAGACATGACCAAAATAGAGGATAGTTATTAAAATACACTGTGACGAAGTTCATAAAACCTTTTCAAAATTGTCTCCCTATATGTTTAAAATCACCTCTCCTATTTAAACTACTGTTTAACCAGTTTGTTATGCAGTGAAAACCACTTACAGTGATCATGGTTACAGTGATCAAAAAGCTTGGGACAGAATCATTCCCATACAAATGCTGTTTAAATAATTTGCTTACTGTAATCAAGAAGTCCGCCTACAGGGTCTTTTCATGCATGACAACATATGGGAAAACATTTTAAAACTACAATAAATCATTTTTTTTTTTTACTTTACTCCCATGATGCTTTGCCTCGCGGTTTCCACTGTATATGAATTATAAACCAAACTCAATTCAAACACATGAAGCAAGTGAAGAAGCTTAACAAACTATGTTTCAACTATAGTTGCACAAGAAACTGAAATGAATAGAGCAATAAAAGAAACAAAGAGAAAGAACAACACACATATTGTGCTGCTGCCCCACCACACCAGTGGAGCATTGCCAACAGGTGCGGCTTGGTCATCTACGGTTCAGTGGCGAAGTCCTTGGGGAGGACACATCATGGAGGGATGCCAGGTAGCTCAGCCTCAGGTGGGCTCTTTCCCCTTGCTCAGGAGGTGAACAACAGATTGGCCAATCAGAAGTATGAAAGCAAGGGGACAAGAGCGTATTGAGACTGGGAATGTTGCTCTCTGATCGTCTGGCTGGGTTACTGTTAATGACCAGGCTGATGAGAAACAGCTGGTCTTTAGTGGCTGCTTAAAATACCTGAAAGATTAAATGCTTATATCCTTAGTCCAGTCTCTGCCACTGAAAACAATGTTTTTGTTCCCCTAAGAGTCTCATTCTTTCTTTGTATCATATTCACAACGATAAACACAAATGACACCAAAATATCGCTTTTATTTGCTTTGTAATCATGTTAGTACAGTCACCACTTCCAGATCAATCTGTCTTCATCTGATTTTGATAATGTGATTTTTTAAACAAGGTTTTTTCAACTTTTGATTACTAAATTCATACTTTGGATATTGAGAGTCACATTTGATTACTGAGAAAAATACTATAACTTCTGAAAGAGGAAATAAATTATAATATGTAATAGTTTGGCAGCTACGGTCATGCTTGGTCTGGTAAGACCAGTAGCTTAAGGTGGCTAATGTTGGCTGATGTTAGTTACTGCTATATAACTGACATTACTAACCATAACTTAAAGACTCACACTATATTTTACCATTAGCATTGTCCCTTACTTGTTATTTGTGGTCACAGTGGCTGTTGTTTGGCAAAAGTTACATAGTCTCACTTTAATGCATTGCATTATAATACATTAGTATCTATACTGGACAGAACTATATAGAGAAACAAATAGATTATTTTGGTGTCAATCAGGTATTGGGCGAGGTTGCCTTATTTTGACCCCAACTCATCTCCCAAAAAGCTTATGTAGTACAAAACTTTAACTCTAAATGACCTTAATCATACCTGAAACATCATACAATTGTAAAGATGATCCTACTGTAACACGACTTTATCTGTGAACTTTCCAGCACATCCTCCACCTATTCAAATCCACAGTATTGAAACATCCTCTCCAGTTATTTCAAGCCACCCAAGTCACTCAGGCTAACAACAATTAGTCATCATAATACTGCAGCTGACTGGGCAACAATAATAAATGTGGTTATGGATGGGCTTACCCAAGTGAAGCTAACATCCACCAAGTGCTAATGATAGCAAGACAGCGCACATAATAACAAATTGTGCTCTGCCTTCATAATGAGATGAATGAAACAAGGAGAAAGGAGGCAAACAGAGGAGCTACACTTTACTGAGGGCTAACAGAGGATAACAATTGCAAGCATGGGCAGGATCGCCATCAGCAATTTGCTGAAACGAGGCCGGAGTGCAACATTTATTGGAAGATATTAGTATGATTTATGTACTTGTCTGTGCAACATACTTTTTTTTGCCGTAGGTGAAGGGGTGAAGAGTTGGATAGAATTTTAAGGACTCTAATAGCCCAAGGAAGTGAAAAGTCATTCTGCTGTGTTTCATACTTTCAGAGATGTGTGAAGGTCAAACTACCTCTCACACACCCACGCATGGATGCTCTTCCTGCTCTGTGTTGCCAACTGCACTATGCTGTGATTTTGTGTCCTAAAATTTCACAGGACACAAAACAATTTGTCTTTTACTAGAGTTCATGGATAGCTTATCAAATAACTACTCAGGAAGTTCTAATGTAACTTGTACAAAGTGTAAATAAACGGGCAAATGAACAACTTAACGTAGCAACACATTCATCCACAGAGTTGTTTTCATAGGTTTTCAAGATGGCTGACTTCGCATACATGAATAATTTAGTCCATAAATAGATTCTACTAAAGTTTGTTACATAGTGATAAAATGGTTCATAGTTGTAACAAACAGTCTCTATGAAATCAGCTGTAGGACTAAAGACTGGGATACATTTACAACCTTGTGTAAAGTTACAACAAAGCATGTAAACAATAGTACAGCAGCAGGTTGCTAGATTTTACTGTGGTTATCAACTTGACTCCAATGGGCTCACCAATGAAAACATTTAGCATGACAAAACAAAAGCTACCTAATGTTGAAAGACACACATGACAAACTATGCTACATTAATGGCACACAAAAAACAACCAGACAAAGTTACACAAAGGCACAAAACATACAGAAATTATACAAAATAATTTAACTTAGACCTTCTTATTACCTGAACACAAATCAGATAAATATGCAAGCACCTGAGCACAGACAGGGGAAGAATCACACATTTGAGCAATGTAATCAAGGTGCCAACATATATTATGGAATTACAAAACATTACATTGTGCCACCTGATGCTTAAATGTGAAAGAATAATTTCCAAGTAGTAGTAGTATTAATAGTGTAGTTCAATGTCACCATTGGATCATGCGGTTAAATATCTATTGCAAAGAGCAGATAAACCAAACCGATCAGACAAACACTGGACTATGTTAGATGTCTTATTGTTAGTATTGTGTTAGGTGTGGTCACAGGTGCAACAAAGAACACTTCTCAGGGAGGTCCCTTGAGGATACCAAGGTTGGTAACTTGCCATTATCAACACCATATGCCACGTTACACTGTGGATGGGTGTAGGGGCTAAGGTGGATCTGTGTGGTGCCTGGTGGCCTTCACGCTCCTCGGTGCGGTTTCTGAACCCCCGCCTGTCCAGTGTTGACCGAGCCCAGACTTAAACACAGCATTTATATTTTTTTCTTTGCTTCCAGTATTCTTCCTCTTTACATTCTGTTGTTTCGCTACATTTATATCTACATGTGTATACAGTATGTCACTGTTTGTGTGTACAGGTATTTATGTAATATTACTTTCTTGGCTTTTCTTTAAGCAATGACATATGTTTTGACTTCTGAACTGCCTTAATGGGCTTTCTTGTGATGTTATTTGTGTTAATACAAATTAAAAAAAGCAAACATCTGACCACAATGAGTGATGCTGGGCATGATCTGAGGTGAAACAGATTTGAAACTGTCTTACTGTTATTGGAAAAGGTGTTGTTAATTTTCTGGTTATTGATGGGATACAAACACCAGTTACCTACATCAAAGTCAGACGCACCACGCGACCATCCACCAACCAGACTTCAACACCCTGAATTCCCAACCTCACTTCACACATGACTTCTTGAATTGGCACTGAATGTAGGAATAGTGGGCTGGATAAACCAGTTTGATCTTGGGTAACTATTGCTGCTTTTTATGCATTCATAATAACCTGTTTGTCAACTGTGACACTGTGTTGGTTCCCTGTACATCACATATTCTGTTAAAACCTACAGTGAAATGCACACTGTATGTGTTGACATTAGACATTAGTTCTATCGTTGCCCATTGCACGTTTATGATCACTACAGTCCTGCAAAAAGGTTATTGCTGATATTGATGCATGGACACCCACACTCTCATTAAATACAAAATGGGTTGGAAACTGCGAACGCACCAGAGAAATAGCCAGGACCCACAATGCACCGGGCCTGGCAGGCAGGAAGCAGATGGGTTGGCTGGCCTTACTGGATAGCAGGGGCCCAATAGTGGCACCGGTTGTTGTTTTTGATGAGCTATGCACATAAGAAACCAGAACATCTGGTCTGACCATGTGGCACCTCCATTTGTCCAAGGCCCCTTGAAGCAAGCCCTCACATTGACTCACACACACACACACACACACACACACACACACACACACATCCTCTACTGCCAGCTGCATCCACGTAAATGTGAGCTAAGTCCAATGAATGATGCATGTTATTCACAGTGGGGTGGTGAGAGGCTGGGTGAGATGGGGGAGGGGGGAAGGTGTGGCGAGCCCACCACCCCTCAACAGAGCCCCCGCTTTGCCGTCATCCTTTTCTGTGACTTTGATTAAAAATCATCCCACTCTTCCCCAAACAACTCATGAATATGCAGCAGGGTAATAAGCCCCGGCTCAAAGCAACTGATTTGTCAATTGTCTGCATTTCATCAAGATTGAGTAACACCTCAAGGGTGCTATAATCGAAAGCTGTAAAAAGAAGAGGGAGGAAAGAGCCTGTTCACCATTAGATTGCTGCGTTATCTTAATCATTAGGCACTTCGGGAGCTTAATTAACGACCTGACAAGAGCTGGGTAGAGAATTTGGAGTTGATTGGTTGTCGGAGGTGTTGAGTGAGTATACCGAATGCTAAGTCAGGGGAGGAATTCTAGCGAGATAGAAGAGCGGCAGATTCGCTTACAAAAACCAACTCAGCAGCAGCCATTAGACGGTTTTAATTAAGCGTAATTAGAGATGCGATTACAATGATGGGTTTGATAACCAGTATTAAATCGTTCATCCATAAATGTTATGTTAAAATAGATGAGGGGGAAAAAATAAGAGACAGAGAGAGAGAGAGGAGGGGTGGAGTGGAGGTGGAGTGTGAGTAAGATGTATGGAATAAATATGTGTATGAGAGAGAGAGAGAGAGAGAGGAAGAGATAAAGAGAGAGGGGGGAGAAAGAGAGAGAGGGGGGAGAGGGGGGGTCTGGCAGGCTGCCACCAATTAGTTGGATGTGCTCAATTGCAGGAATTCTCTGGTGTCGTGACTCATGTTGACAGGTGTTCAGGGTGAATTATTTGTACTGGGGAGACAGAGTGCACACACACAAACACGCACGCACATACACACACACACACACACACACACACAAACACGCACACACGCACGCACATACACACACACACACACACACAAAGCTCATCCCATAACCCAGCTCTGATATAAATTCAGCATGTTTATTGCCCTGGTCGGCAAGAGAAAATGAGATTGGACACTCTTTCCTCCTTTTCATTCTCTCCCCCTCTGCTCCCCTCTGCTGACTGGCTGACTGGGTCATTTTTAAATGCCTTGTAAATTTGTCAGCCATATTAAGTGCCCATTAAAGGGCACCAAGCTGGAGGAGGAAGCAGGAAAGAGAAGCTCATATGGCAGTCCCTGACTGGCATTGCTCCCACATCCATCCAGCTTAATGGTGCCCGCCCACTGTGGCACTGGGGAGTCATAGTAGTGATGTATTGTGGCACAGATGGACACAAGCTGGAAGAGGCAGATTAGCTACTGTAGGCCACAATGTTTTGAGGTAACCTGGCTTGGACTGGCTGCTTGGCCGCTGTCACTATGCCCTGGCATGGTGATCTGTGGCCCTCTATCAGGAGGTTTACCGGGTTATCGGTGGAGTATGAGGTACAGTGTTAGTTGGAAAAGTCTAATTGGTGGTCGTTCCAAGAAAAAAATCCTTTACTGTGCCATTGAAGGACAAAGACTCTTTGAGTCCTGTGCACTTTGCCAGCTGGGTTGGTCTGGCTATGTAGAGTGGCAGGAGTTTTCCTGGGAAACTGGTCAAAATGTGGGCCAGTGATTGTTCGAGCAATACTAATATGAAAACATAAAGTTAATGTCCCATTCGGCTTGTTGGTTCTGCTGTAGACCGGTCTGCTGCATTTGATACAGGCTCGTTTGTGGAAGAATGAAAAACTCATTACCCAAATCTTTGTTTTGGTATATGTTCATACACTGACCTGACATAATAGATACAGTGCAACGTATTTATCCTAACAAATATGTATATTGCAACTTGTCAGGGATGCCAGAACTATGAGTTTAGCACGCACAATATATATTTACATTTTTTCTTACATATTTTAGAGAAGGGTAGAGAGTGGGAGAACAAAAGAGTGGAGGGTCAAGCTAAATCTCAATGTGTTTTGCCAGACCTGTATGTTCAGTATTGGAAGTTTGTCAAAAACTGACAGCAAGAATTATGTATTTCTTATATTTAGAATTAAACGTACAACTCTGTACAAACTGCTTGTTAACAAATTGCTTGTTGTCATTCAGTACAATATGATCACAATAAAAGACGTCAGAAGTACTCTCCTTCAATTTCATAGTAGTTAACAAAAAAGAAAGGTCTTAATAAATTCATGCCATTGCAGTCATTGAGCTCTGCACCACATTTTGTCAATACAGGGAAAGTCAATAAATCTTTAGCCAGAGTCCAGTTTCTGATGGACACAATAAAAACCCACTCTGCTCAATCGATGAGAAAGACAGAAATAACAACGTGTGCATCGAAAGGATGCTGTGGAAAAAAGCCCTGCTGCCCTATATTAAGTAAGGCTTTCCAATGTGCTGCTGCTGATCGACTGCCCATCACAAGAAGGAAGCACAACATAAACTTCACACTATTGGTGAACATGCATATGACCTTTTTCTTTTCCTGTGAAGACTTGAAATCAGTGTCTGTACAATACAGTGCCTGAGCAAGTCTGCAAGTCAGAGGTCAACAGCAACACCTACACAATAGAAATAAGTTGGCTGTTTTCAACGAAAGTGTTTTAACCCAAGCAATTTGGGTGATTTGTGGTGTGCTGTCCACACATGCATGTTCACTTTGTACATATCTTTATGTATAAATTGTCAAATAAAAACATAATTCACACTCTCAACCATTTTTTTTATGTGTTCTTAGTGTCAAGTAATAAGCAGTTCAACAACTGCGGGAGAGACGATGATCAATGATGGTTCAGATTATCACCTGAATCAGGTGGTTTCACAAATCTGCCTTTACAGTTAACCAGTGCTACTTTCATCTCAGCCAGTGTGTTCGAGTGTAAATCTGCTTTCACGTCAAATGTGTGGCCAAAGTTCAACTAAGAGAAACTTTGACCCCAAACTCATCCACAAACTACCTCCACAACGGTGCATCCAATCGCCTTCCAGCATGGGGGAAGTTAGGATGCTGCCAATTTCACTGTAGAGAAGAATGGAGTTAATTCTGTGCATCTCTGAATTTTTAACTTTACTCTCCCATGCTACTAGACACATTAAGAAATGAATTGGCAGAGTAATTGATCATGAAAATGATTGTTAGTTGCATCTCTACATGGAAGACGGTATACCAGATAATGAATTAAAATGAAAATTAAAACTGTAATTGTTTAGATTCTGATGGAGGGTGGAGAATCCTAGTTTACTGCTTTTTAGGACATAATGCATTTGATCTTACGCTTTATCTTGTGCAAACTATACAAACTTGGACACTTGTTGTGAAAGTGGAATGAGCCTACTTCTAAATATGTATGTGCTGTGCATGATATGTTTGTATACCGTATTTATGTCCGCTGTCTCTGTGCATTACACAAGTCTCTGTTCACACACTTTTATTATACAATCTTTCTCTCTACTTTCAATATACATGCCTCCTCCTTGTCCTCTCCTCCCTGCAGCTGCTTTAATGAAGTTGTATGGAGCAGTATTCTCCCTATGCTGAGACTGGATATGAAAGAGAGCCCTCAGAGCCATGGCGGCACAGGGCTCTCTCCCTCCCACTAATGAGCTGAGCTTTCAATGCGCCCACTAATTAGTTCATCTATAACTCTAAGCACTCAATTACTCTCCACCAGCACCAGCACAGAGAGCCGAGAGAGGCGATAAGACTGACAAATTCCTAGACGCACATACACACACACACACACACCAAAATGGCTTTGAGCTGCGAGGCCCAGGAGAAGTTTTCTAAACTTCCCACGCTCAAACATGCTGTTCAGGCAAAACACATTGATCTTCAGTTTCACCCTCTTTCTCTGGTGTTTTTTCACTCTCCCACTCTCTGGCTTCCTAAATGCATGATTCATGGATTAACATAGATGTGCACACCGACAGATGTCCACAAGCAAGTGCATGATTGTGTGAATTTTAAGTGCAATATGCAGGAAACACTGTCTTATGCTCTCCTAAGCATTATATCTGTCTTACTTAACAAAACCAGTGACATGAATATCATTACATTCCTTTTCTCTTTTCCCCCTCTATGTGTTGCAGGTTAAACATGGATACAGCAAGAATTACAAACACTACCCAGGCACATCCCATGTTCACTGATTTCCTGGACCGCACGTGTCCTATTTTGACTGCAAGCTCTGCAACATCTTGACCAATTAGAGCAACATTGACAGGATCATTATTCACACGGACACCTACATCACCAGACTTCAACAAACTCATCAACACCACCTGTGGATGAATCTCCTCGTCTTTGCCCACCAGCCTGGCGTGGGGACATGGTCCAATCTTTTTAGTCCTCCTGACTGTTGTGTATCGACTGAGCTCCCCTATTAAAGCTAAATTGATCGGGCTTTAGTCAGTAAGGAGGAGACAAACATCGAACCAAGCTGACAGATACACAGCCACCACATCACTGGCTTATCAAGTTATCATGGCTAATGTGTGAGCAAATCATTGCCTACTTCCACACTCTGCAGACACAGGGAAACATTAGTATTCATTTGGAGTTTATTTTTCGCCACATGATGAATGTTAGTCCAATAGTCACTCCTCTTTTAGCTCTGTCTCCAGAGAAAAATATCAATAACAGCTAGTCGCTAACTTTGTCTTTCTGCAGCAAAACAAAAAGCAAACGTACATGTGCTTAATGGAAACAGCTGAGACTCAACCATACAATAAATGTGCAGACTGTTGAACCAAACATTTGAGTTACATAAAACAGAGTTGGCACATAAATGTTGGTGGGTTCGTTACTAACAAACATCTTGTCCTGCACCATAGCTTGCTGAGCGGGCAACCAAACAAACATTCACCGTGGAAATCAGAATCAGATCAGAATCAGAATCAGAAATACTTTACTGGTCCCCGGGGGGAAATTACACAGTTACAGGTGCTCTCATTCAAGAGTAGAAAGTAGCATAAATTTAGAAATGAGAAGTACAAAGTACAAAAGTGCAATACGTTAAACTGCATGTAAATGCCCCTGCGAATGACTTTCTGCCCAGCAGCAACACTATGAGGAATGTCATCATGATTTGTTTAGTTACTGTCATGTTTTGGTCAAACAGAGTTATGTAGTCATAGCAAACAAGTCAGACATAACAGGTCAGCCCCTTTGACCCCTCCAGTCGTCTAAGGAAATCATTCATTAGAGGCACAGAGATTTGCACAATGTGGTTCCTTGACAAAAAAAGCAAGCTTCCCTAAACTTATGCAAATAAATAACAGGTAGAATGACCACCTCATTTGCACAGCCTGCAGCCTTCCTCCTAATACACACTCTCTCTTTCTCACACACACACACACACACACACACACACACACACACACACACCATGAACTGTGTACTGACATGCAAATCAATGACCAGGTCAACACTCTGTCCAGTTATTTACTAACCTAATAACTTTCCACTGTATTCAAATATGAAGAAATATGGCTGTGCTGAAAACAAAACTTTATTGTCTCAACATGAGTACGGAGGAAATGTTCTAATCATACTGTTTATGGACCTATACAGGTGTACAGTATATATGATAACCAGTTGTAAAAGATAAATCCAGGTATGTGGAGGAAATATGACAAAAACAAATTTAAACATAGATACAGACGCAAACATCAGCTTCTCAAACCACACATACACCCGAAAAAACACGCACTCTCATTTTCTTTCTCCTCTGACTCGACTCCAACAAGCAGAAGCTAAATAAAGAGATCAGCTGGGGGCTCTGCAGTGCCTCCATAAAGGAGGGTGCAGCTCCATTACCCCATGTCTCATGGGCCAGAAACAAAGACTCAGCAGGGTCACTGCTGTGGTTGGTTGGCTGAGAAGTCAATACCTTGCCTTTTAATGGATACAGATTTAAAGCGGTAGAGTTGCATGGGAACATGTAGGTGTGGGCGTCTTTAACTGAAGGAATTAATTAAGATTGTAAGCCGTTTTAAAGATCAGTGGAAAGGTAGAGAAGTAGGTTGTCTGAGGCCTGCACAGATTCAACTATTGTCCTATATATTGCATGGGGGTGTATCTCACAAGAACCTGATGCTACTTCCTGAGGTGAAAGTAGTGCTGAAACAATTATCTGATTAATTGTTAATCAATTCTGATGGTCAATTAATTTATTAAGTCATTTACAAGATAAAATACCAACAAATATGCAGCATTTCTGAGCCTTTAAAACATTGATGACATCACTTTGAGAAATTGTGATGCACATATTTCACTATTTTCTGCCATTTTATAGACTTAAATATTTATCATTTAATTTAAAAAATATTTATAATTGTTAATTGCAGCCCTAGGTGAAAACCTCCACAACCAACACTCATACTCATACAGTGACTCACTGCTGAGATGTTTTGATGAAGATTGTCTTTTACGCTGTGGATGCATCACTGTCACTTAGCTGACAGGCCAGATGCTGCAGACGTTTTAAGGAAATTGCTACAGATTTGTCAGTGTGTCGTGTACATCACTCTGTTAACAGATTTTTCTTTTAATGGCAAAATGTTGCCTCTGAAGGTAGACAAATGTGAATGTCAAATGTACTGTACGATGCTTTCACAACTAACCAGGTGTGTTGGTTAGGCCAGTGTCAACGCTGTCATCTGATCTCTGGGGCTTATGGTCTGCCACATTCCACCTTTTTCTTTCACCTTCAGCTGAGGGTACTCCATATGCATTGAGTGAGGATCTGAGGCTCAAAAATCAATTAACCTTCTTATGAAATTGTTTTGACGTGGGCAGTTATTGCAACCTTGTTTCCAAATTTTACTGCCGTCTCATACAATCCATAACAACTCACCTGGCAGAATGTTTGGCAGAAAGACTTAAATTTTACTAACATCAGTTGGAGTACGGCACAACATCAAGCTGGCCTCCTGATCCTCAAATGATTCACTACCATTTTGTCATGAGGAAAGCTCACCAGGTTCTCACTGAATCATTCTCCGAACTGCTCACACTGGCCTGTGGGTACTCCAGCACATACGTATGATGTGGGAGAGCCCAGAGGTCGACTCCTTTTGGCCTAACTATTGTCAATATAAGTGTGTCCTTTTCTCCTGCTCTGCTGATGTTAAATGATGACAGAGGTATGGATGCATATATGTTAGCTGGTTTATCTGCTGGCAAAAAAAAATGTAATGCCACCTGATGGAAATCTCAATCTCTCAATAAGTCACAGTGGTTTTTTATTTATTACTCCTGCATATTTTGAGTTTGCCAAATTAAATTATGTTAAACAGGATAATATTTTTTCACTAGATAGCACTAGAGAGCGGATTAGATCTTTGATTGTTTAATTGGTTTGGACATCTTTCAACCCTGTGCTAGCAACTGATTTTCTACTACGGCAGATTGGTTATCTTGATTGACATCACACAGAAAGATCTAAATCCTTACAATTAAGCGGACACTACATGAAGATATAAAGACAAACACATAACAGACAAACTAATATGCAACAGTGTCATTTTACTTTGATCCAGAGGTGTGCAGGTATACTGGTTTTACAATATACCCTGTTGAAACATTCTAATAGTAACAACACCGGCAACCATTTCGAATGCTACCTGTACCGTGATTATCGCGATTTTCAGAGGGCAAGGTTAACACAGCACAGCTCTCCTGTCTTTATGAGCACTTTGATTTTGATTAGTCACAAGGGACAAAACTAAGACACGGCAGGATCAGCGAACCAGGACCCTTGTCTGTCCAGCTCTTGCTACTGTGGCCATGACTTGCTATGTTAACATTAGCTAGTCGACCCACTGAAGTGCAGCCAGTTTATGGGTGCTGAGTCCTAACATTCAGAGAGAGAGAGAGCATGCATTTTAAGTGACTGATGATTAGGAAAGTCCCTGTGTCAAGAGAAATAAATCTAGTCACAATAGGGCTTTAGACCGGGAGGTGGAATCATAAACTCTGAACAAAAACATAAACATCCTGCACACTAAAATTAAACTCAGATTTTACCTTCTGAAGGTCTGATGACTGAAACATCACACATTAAGTGAGAACAGTGTGTGGGATTTTTTTTGTTCTTTAACAATTAACATCCAAAAGAAATTTGGTGTTTGTGCATTTGCACAGGGTTCAACAAAATACAGTTCACTGTTCAGTTTGTTAGGTTTGATTAAATCCAAGTCGGACATGTTGTGAAATAAATCTACTATGTTTTTACATGATAATACCGTTTGCCATGATATTTTTGGCCACAATAATCATAGCATGAAAATTTGATACCAGCACATTCCTTGTCCAGAGCAAAGAAACCAAACTACAGTGTAATATCACACAGAAAAAAGTTCTTTCTCCTTAGTACAACTGTGAAATAAGTTGGGGTGTGTTACATTAAGATATGAAAAGTTGAGGTGTATCAGCTGTAATGTGGGTACAGATTTGGTCCTGTGGTTTTTCAGTGCATGGGTAGTTATTTTCACTACCCACAGCCTGTTTACTACAGTCCTGTTTTCTTTTGCTTTCTCAGAATCTAACTATAGGCAGAGAGAGAGTGTGTGTGTGTATGTGTGTGTGTGTGTGTGTTCATGGGATCAGTATTACAGTGTGAGTGTGGTTGTTCATGTGCGTACACACACACACTCTACATGGTGTAATAGGCTACGGGGGTGGTGTTCATAGTCTTAAGCAGAATAGATGCAAAATCCACATTACACAACACATTCCCATTCCAGAATAGTGATCCATCAAGCCCTTGCACTAAGCATCTGTACATAAACCTCAATTATGCTAATGTTAATCCCTGGGACATTGACGTGAGTAGGCAAGGAGGCTAACAGCTAAAGACTTTGATGTGTGCTGCCATTTGGCAGGGCCTCCTGAAAGACTAGCATTGGACCCCAAACTCCACCAGGGCTTAAGGAGGAAAAACCAGCCCGGCCTTGTCTGTTCCTCTACTGATTACAAGGGCTTAGGGGGCTTCTTTTATTTGCCTCTTTGGTATGGACCCAATCATGGGTGTCAGTTCTCTCCACTGCTGCTTGGCAGTCCTTCTGCATTCATTTTTTGTTTTTACTCACCCCTCCTCTGTGCCAGACTTCTGCTTTCTTTTCTTTTGTTTTTCATTTTCATCTCGTGATTGCCTTCCATGTGTACATTTTCATCTTACACCTTCTGTTTTTATTTCCATTCTGGTAACTGACAATAAGCACAGCACTGTGTACCTTTCCCTTGTACGACATGCTATTACTAGAGATTAATAATTTTCCAGGATATAACATCAGCTTTGATGGTGTTGATCCCTTTTCAATCCTGTACTTACTGACAAGATCTGAAATAACAAAAGTAAATTCTACCATCTTACCTTTTTTTGGGCTTTAACAGAGGACAGGGACTCTTTAGGGACAAAGTGGTCCTAAAAAAAAACCTTGGCACTGTATACTCATTGCCTGTTTGCATAATGGGACTTGCGTGATTACAAGTTGCTTTTTGGAAATTGAGCATGTAGCTCTAATCTCTTCTCTTCATAAAAAATGGGAGATCAGAAATTTTCTGGCAAACAGACACATTGTTAGCAGTGATTTAGTTCCATTAATAAGTGTTTTCTGAAGTACTTTGCCCCCTTTCTTACTCTTATGTTCTAATTTCTCTGAGCTTTCAGGAAAAACCCTGCCACAAGAGAAGGATTAAAGCTTATTTCCAGTGAATGAGTCAACACGTGAAAATGGGGAAAACACTGCAGACAGTTTGTGTAACAAAAGAGATTAAGAACATTTAAGAGGGATTTGGGAAAATAATTGGGGCTTGTTCTAATTTTAGGGGTGAGGACTGTAAAATGGTGACATAACCTTTTATCCGTTTGGATCAATAGAGATAGAAAACATCTACGGCCAACAGGAGGGAAACACTTGAATGATATGTTGTAGTACAGACTGTTGGTAAGACTCCAGTTGCCCACCAGTGCCATTCAAAACTGAGTCATGATGCTGCTGCAAGACTCACCCAGTCTGTGTCAGATTCAGAGTGAGTGCTGATGAGTGTGGTAATGGGGAAATTGAAATTAATTATTACTTCAAAAATAAACTGAAACAATGCCACCACTAACAGTACACTATCATACAAATACTACATACTGTACTTTTTATCCTCAGCACACCTGGCGCCAATCACCGCATAAAGTGGGCATGCTTCTCGCATTGTTGGTTTCGGAGAGCTAAAAAAAGGTTGCACGCAGCTCACCCAATGCTGACATTAGACAATGTTGGGGGAGGGTGTTTCAGAGGCTAACAGCCAGGTACTGTAGACATGCTAACACAACAGGCTGGACAAGTCTATAGTGTTACCATTCATACATAATATACTGGTACTCTACATATAAACACTTAAGTGCCAAGCTGGCAGTGGCAAATCACTATAACCACTTGTATTATAATACAGTCACTCACAAACACATCCTGTACATACCTACAGACCTCACATGAAACAATTTGCTTTACCTTCCCTGCTGTTACACTCATTGGCAACTATGAATTAAATAGCGATTACTAGAGAGTTGTAATCTAAAAGTTTCTCCATTGTTCCTGTTAAATGAGATGAGTTATTATTTCAATTTCACGAGATCATGAGAAAAACAACGCTCAAAAATCACAAGACAACCATTTGTCACATTTTGTAATCTCGACATAACTAGCTTTGTTTTGCAGAACCAAAACAAGTAAATCATGACCATAAGAAAACAGGTCTACATTAATTTGTAATCACAAAATGATTAATTTGTGAAAACAAAAAAAAATTATGAAAGAAAACAAAATATAATAGTGGTACAAACAGGACTCTAAAGCCTTCTAAATCTTTCAACAATCCGTCTTATATAATGTAGGGTGGATAATAAAATATCCAGTGGCCTGGCTCAACACACAAAGAGCGGGTAGGCAAATCAACAGGCACTCTGTCAAGGACCTAATCCTCCAGTGTAACGACAAGCCACTGAATTTTAAGCAACAGCTCAGGTTAGAGAAACAGTGCTTACAGATTTAGTGAACTGGCTAAACTCAATCATCCATCTCCCCATCTCTCCTGCTTGCGCTCTTAAATCCCTTGTGTGGTTACACTGTGGCTAATTCAATTCAGGGAACTTTGGTGACTGCAAGAGTAATAATACGAGCAAAAGATGATCAGGATCTTCTTTTACCGAAAATATACTTTTATAAAAGTATATTTGTGCACGTAAAGGACTTCAAATATTGTATATGTGAACATGTGTGTGTACTAGGAATGTTAATAATTAACTGTTTAACCGACAATAAGAATTTTGACCATACTATCAGTTACAGTTTAAAAAAAAAAAAGAATGCCACGATGTTGCTCCTAAGGGACGACTACAGCACTCCTCATCAAGCTACTGACCCAGAGGCAGAGGTGGACACCTGTATGAGAGACAATCTTCCCTCATTGGATCCTCATAACTTGTGAAAAAGTATCCAGATGCGCTTCCTGAAGCCGGCCACTCTAGCGAGGTGCTGTCTCTGCGTTACCCGGACATCGGAACCATCTGAGCGGATATTCTCTGACGTGGGTCTCAATCAGACTGTGTCACCAGACTAACCCCACAGCATGTCGACATGTTGCTATTTCGGAATAAAAAACAGTAGACGAGCTCGCTGCAAGTCAGGACTGGTAGGCCTGGCCTGTTTATTTTATTTTAGGAGATGTGAGGTCTGAAGAATGCGACTTCAAGTTTCCGTTTTGTTAACCTGTCGGCTGCTTTTAATAATTATTTAGTCTATTAACATCAATCTAACATTTGTTGTTGGCCTATTGGTCATTTTTGTAATGGGTCACAGACATTCATCCCCTCTAAATAGTACATTTTAATGTTGTCAGTTAACGAGGGTCGGCTATTGGTCAGAAAGAAAATTCTAAATTAGCATCCCTACTGTGTAATTATGGATCAGAGGATTGAGGTGGATGTACTGTAATGAAAGAAGACATTTCTGACAGTGCCACTGAAAGACCGAAGCACATCTCTCTTCACCAGCAGCAGCATGTTCACTGACTGTCTGTCTAATCGGCTGATTGACAGTTCGTCTGTCTGTCTGATTGTCTAATTGGTTGGCTGGCTTATGCACAGCTCCCTGATGCGTTGACAAACAATTATCGTCGATGACAGTATCACATTTGTCTAATTAATTACATGTGTTTGCTACAACAGCAGGTAGTTAGCAGCGACAAGACAGAGAGTTTGGGGCTGTGTATGTGAGATAAATACCCCTGTAATTGTTCTTTGTAGAGGAAAAGAAGAGGTGAAATTTATGGCTTTCTCACACAGCAAAGCGATTGTTCTTCAGATTTTTTTTAGCAGTTCTTTTGAAGACAGACATCAGAGAAACAAAACAACTGCTTAAAGCATCTCGACTGTTTCATCCTCAGTGTCGGTTGAACGTTTTTTCTCTCTTCAGCATGACAGAGGAACTCAGTCAGTCAGCTGTTGTTGGCTCAGTGAAGCAGTGAATCAATGCAGTCAGACAGGCAGACAAGGCAAGCAGCAGGTACCTCTGATGTCAACGGTGCTCTCCTGACACTTATCTGCCCGGACAACCACTTTCAAACCACTCTCTCTTTCCTGCTCTCTCCATGATCAGTTTCTCAGACACCCATCTACACCCCCCCCCCCCACACACACACACACACACACTTTTTTTTCTTTAAATGTGTCTTCAAGCTACACACATCTGTCTCATCGCTTCCTCGTCTTCTCTCTAATCTCTCATAACTGTCTCTTCTCGCTCTGTTTTGCATCTCCCCAGCCAGCAGTGGCTGCAGAAATACAGGGAAAGAGAGAGCAAAAGAGCAGACAGAGAAGTGGTGTGTGTGTGTGTGTGTGTGTGTGTGTGTGTGTCTGTCAAGTGGGCCTTGTATAGCAGTCCCAGCAGCAACAAGCTGTCATTAGAGTGGGCAGGAAACAACCCTTGTGGCTTGGTTCAATCAAATTGTAATCCTCAGCACATTATTACCATGGCAGGGTCACCTCTCCACTGCTGCTCCAGGGCAGGTGCAGGTTGAGCACACACACACACACACACACACACACACACACACACACACACACAGAAACACACACACACCCTGCTTTCATTTGCTACTATTCCCACTGTTTTGCTAGCGTTTTCCTTGACAGTCCTTATATTACCTGGCCAGCCCCCATAATGAATCCATCTGAGAGGGCCAGACCGAGGCTGCCGTCATGCATAATTCAATCCCCAACCCCCATCACACTCTCCTCCTCCATATCCCTCATTCCTGTCATCCCCACTGCCTCTAGTGGGGCTTCTGCATGGCCCAACCTGACGGACTCTATCATGCAACCCTGAAGATTACGGGCTTGTGGAAGATGTGCGTATTAGGGCTGCAACTAACGACTGTTTTCATTATTATTTTTCACTCATCACAATTTCCCAGAGCCTAAAGTGACGTCTTCAAATTGCTTCTTTTGTCCAACCAACAGTCCAAAACCCAAAGACTCCTCATTTACTATTATAAATGACAAAAGAAAAGCAGCAGATCCTTAAATTTAAGAAGGTGGAACCAGCAAATGTTTGACATTTCTGCTTGAATCGATTATCAAAAAAGTTGGCAATTAATTTTCTTTCGATGAACTAATGGATTAATCAAGTAATTGTTGTAGCTCTAGTGTGTATGAGTCTATATTTGAATGTGTGTGTGTGCACTTGTGTGTCACATGTTTCTCTCCTCTGTGGTTTCTAGGGAAACCGCCATTAGGGTATTGGTTAGACTGTGTGTGGGCAGAGAAGAGACTTATTAAACCCCCACTAATGGACATCCCTTCCGATGTGGTTATCGATACCACAACACTCTCCTCCAGGCCACATTGTTGAAGGTTAGAAATGGTTTCACACTTCTGCATACCTTTGTAAGTTTAAAAATTCTAGTTAAAAAGATCATTTAGATTTATTGACATATGACGGTCTGGTTATTGACCTGTAGTTGCATCAATACAGGCTCTGTGTTCACATAATAAATCTGGTTCATGTGAGGTTGCTGACTTGAGGTGTGGCTGGTTATCAAATGCATACATATTCAATAATGTACCTTTATTTATTGTGTATAGTACCTGTTTCTGTGTGATGTGATGGGCATTTATTTTCTATTATCTGATATTTAAGAGATGAATCGATAAAACAATAAACAAATTAATCGATGATAAAAATAACTGCCTTACAGCATTGTTTTGTTTACTTGAACATTACAGTAAGTGTGTAAATGGGGTAAATTAAATGTTTCCCTTTAATGATGAGTATCCCTGCAATTAATGCTGCAACACACACAGCAATTGTACACAGGAAGGGTGCAGAGTGGGTGTGTTTCTTCTTTTTTTCTTAATACCTTCCTAAGTGTAAAGCACTGAGGTAGTTTCTAAATGGGCATTAGTTAAAATGATCCCCATAGGAGGTGAGGGCTAAATGGAGTAGATAACCAGACTGAAGAGCAGTATTTCTGTTCCACACATGCCTTACCACTCTTCAATAACTTGCACTGTTCAGCAGTAAACTTTTAGGGCCACAGTGTTCCTATTTTCCCCTCTAAAATCACAAAATGCATGTCTTTCATCTTATCTGTGGAGAAAATAAATGTCTGAGATATTTCAGGGTAAACAAAGATGCCAACATTATGATAAAGTGAAGTTTAAAGTGATCTCAAACAGTGTGAGAGAGGAATGCAGTATATTTTATTTTCTCCATTGACTGTACACTGTACATGCTACTGTCACACCCAAAACGTGTTTTTAACAGCAGGTTTTCTGAGAAGAAGCACCACCCCCAACACTTTGAACATATCATTTTCATGGCATTTACACTTCATTATATAGTTTATAATGAAAGACACAGAAAAGATTGGGTGTTTTACTATAAATAACAAAGATTACAGAATGAGCTGGAAACCAAGAAACCACAGTTGCAAAGTAAATGTCTTGGCCAACTAAGGGGTTGAAACAGTGGTTATCACTGCTAATGAGCCACAGATTACTTCACACTTGATTTCTGGCCTTCAAAATCCCCCCAAACACAAACACAAACACCACCTACTCACAATTTTAACTGTTCAACATAGACGATGGTGCTATGAAATACTTTCCATTATGCCAAAACTACAACATAGCAGTGTCATTTGTTGTTGTTGATTTGCACCATATTGTATATATTTAAAATATAAATATATGAGTCACACTGCTGCTTGGATTGAGTTATTACAGAAATGAGAAAAATCACACCGCTGTTGGTTATTACACTCAATTAGTCTGCAAACATTAAAAAGTACTGTACACAAGTGAATCATGGAGTGAATCTGTGTATGTGCTGGGACGGCAGGGTGCATTTCATCATGTCATTAGCAGTCTAGCAGGCAGAAATGACTTTTTTGCACCTAGTAGCATGGCTGTTTCAGATCAATGCCTGTGGCAGTTCTTAAATCAATGAGTGATGTTGTAACTAGGCGACTCATCTGTGAAGCAGACCCCTGGGAGACGGAGAGTGAACGAGAGTGAGATTGTCAAACACAGGGAGGGGGCCGATAGAGAGGAGGAGGCAGAGAGATAAAACAAAACACATAGAGCTGAAACTGATAGAAATAGACGACAGAAGATAGAGGGCAGCGAAAGAAGGGCAGAGGGAGGGGAGGTGCACGTTATAGTGTGTGCATGCATGTGTATGTATGTCTGTGTGTGTACAAGAAAATGTGACAGAGACTCCGAAGCATTGACCTCTCTATGTGCCTTTTGCTACAGCACAATTCAAATATGATCGTGCTGAAATAATTGCCCATTTGATGAGGCAGGTGAATCTCTGCAGCATGGCCAACCCCCATCTCTCCCTTTCACTCTGCCATGTATTCGTGCAAAGTGTGTGTCTACATACGGGTTGGGGGAGCAAAGTAATGGGCAGGAGGTGGAGCGTGAAAAAGGTTAGGGAGAAAAATCACATCACCAGAGAGAGAAGCGATGAGAGTGTGCCTGGCTCCTAAGGCCAGATGTATTTACCTGGGTAATGATAGTCATCTGGACTGACAGGGCGTGTGTATGTATGTGTACGTACTGCATGTGTGTGTGTGTGTGTGTGTGTGTGTGTGTGTGTGTGGCACACAGCACAGTGTAGCGCAGGATGCTGTGGAGGCTAGATTTCGGTTTGGCTGACTGACTGCCTGGCTGAGGGGCTGGCTTGCTGATTTATTTGCTGGCAAAAACACAACAGTCTCTCTTGTTCTCCTTTTTTCTCTGTTTGTTCTCTCCTCATCTCTTTTTTTTGTTATTCCTTCTTTTTTCATTCCTCTCTCCAGTGTCCTCTTTCCCTCCCTCCATCATGTCTCCCTGCTTTGCTCCAAAAGTCACCTTTATTAATTCACAAAAACACATTGCACACATGATTGAGTTCCATAGGCACTGGAGCATGATTCTATCCCACTGCACACACACTTTCCCATGTTTATACACACTGCTGCATGTTGCCTTTCTCACACCTCCCCTTCTCACCGCCATCCTCCTCCAGACAGATCTCTAGTTCAGCAGGCGTAAAGCGAAGGCCAGATCCATTTATGTTTTGTTATGTATAAATAGTCAGCGCCACAGCTCGCCTCCGGCACAAGAGGACATAAGGCAAGCTAACATAAATGCTGTGTTTTGGCCCCTTTGCCCACTGTTTCTCGCCACTGGTCACGATCCCTCTGTTTTCCTGTTTGTTTTTGTATTTTTTCCAAACATTTTTCATAAAACAACTATCTATTGTGGATGACAGTGTATTTGCAGAGAAAAATATGTGTGATTGAGTGTGCACGTAAGAGCGTGCTGTGCAGGTTTGATTTGTCTTCTCCAGGAGGGCACGGGCGTGACACTTGACTGCTCTTATCGAGGGTCGGCAGATGTGGGCCCTGAGGTTAAAGAAGGGTCCCACATGCACTCAAACGCATACAGACACATACATAAAAACACATACTTGGTGTTTCTCAAGCCTCCCCCCTCCCCATCTGAAAAGAGTAGGAAGGGAAAGGAATGGGTGCTTAGATATGGATTGCTGGGATTGAATTAAAAACATTAGCTTGAGGCTGTACGGCTGAATCCTGATGATGAGGCCGCCGGGGGAAAATGGAGAAAATGGGCTTTTGCTGCCAGGGCCTTGAAAATCCCTTACTAATGGAATGAGAGAAGGCAGAGAAAGATAGCGAGAGCGAGGGAAGGGAGGACGGGATATCACACAGATGAGTGCGGGTGAATGGTTACAAAGACAATGCATTGTGTTTGTGTGTGTGTGAGCGTGGGTTCATGCGAGAGCAAAATGGGCTGAAACAAATGGAGCGGAGCCAGAAGGCCTCCAACGAAACATCATTACAAGCAGCTCCAGAAATATTATGCCTTTGGCGTAACTACGCAGGAGGGGGGTGGGGTGGGGGGGGGGCACACAGGATACACAGGCATACAACCGCTTAACGCCTGGACACAACAGTCGTACACACATTTGATCTGGTTTAGTGGTTTCAACTTTGGATCTTGCTCTGTTTAGTTTGTCATGACTGTTATTTTGCCAACATGTTCAAAAAAGATGTGTTTATTATGCCCGTACAGTATTTTTTCATTCTTGGTGCGCACCACACTTCAGCGTGAAGGATTTCTGAACAAACATTGCAGTGGCAGGTGCTATGACAACTGTACCAACACCTTAATGTCACGTGACATTATACATTTAATTTTGAGGCACTACTAAGTGTGCGCACTTTTTAATCTGGTGTCCTGTTTGAAAAGTTGGACACAAGACGAAGCTCTATTCTGTCCATCCATACTTTGAAGATGCTTTACAAAACCAGTTAAATAAAAGATCCTATAGAACTGAATAAAACACGAAAAGCACAAAGTAGCACACGACAACTGCCTTCTCTTAATCACTGTCTTTATCCCTATTATAAACCATTCTGGCCTGCAGTCTGAGCAACACAGGCCAGATGGTTCATTAGAAATAAAAAGCTGAGTGCATACTTAAGAAAATGTGTGTTTTTCCTCATTTTGCTTTTCTCTGCGACCATCACGGTTAAATTCTCTGGTGAATTCTTCAAGCGGTGGGCATTTCAGCCCCCTCATTTCTCTGGGAAATGAATAGAAGCATCTGACATCGGCTGACATGGGCTTTAAATGTACAATCTGGCTGTGTTACGATGGGAACAAATTAATAAGTGAATGTTATCTGTGGGTAGCAGAGTAGGGTCCCTTGCCAGGCCTTTTTGTTCCTGTACCACTTCTTTTCATGTAAATGACAGAAGACACAAAAACAGACACAGCTCTTGGTTTGAATTGGATTTTGACATGGATATTGGCGCACTTTGTGCGTGAGTGCATGCATATATTATATAATGTGTGTATTAAAGAGCATCTATGGATGTGGATATGCATGTGCATTTCTTTGTTTGCACTGTTTTATTTGAATGTGTTTGTACACAATGTTTAAGAGTAGACTAGTTTTGGGTTTGATACACAACGTGTGGCTTCACAGTGGAACCAGGAATCTTCCAATAATAAACAGTCAAAGGATTAGGTAGGCAGAATAGGAATGAAAAATAAGGTGAGACTGAATGAAGTATAGGTGGCCAGCAGTGTCCCGCTCCTCTTTCTCTTTCAATATTGGTATTGCGAAGTCACTGAGAGATGGCAATCAGCAGGAGATGTGTCTTGAAGATGAAAGCAGGGAAAGAGAAACAGAAGAAGAGCAAGAGAAAGGAGGGCCTCTTAAGGCACCTCCATCAACCTGTCGTTAGGAGGGTAATGAACCTAGCACCACTGCTGCCAAGCAACCAATGACTCACTCAGACACACACACACATACAAAATAGAAATCTCTCAAGTAGCCGATGTCTCTGCTACTCATCCATTATCAGACAATCTTCTCAATTATAGAATGTTTATACACAAAAGATATGATGTAAATACATCATAAGAGCAAAAGCAATAGATCATTGGCCTGAATATGTACTTAGATCCATCTCTCTCTTGTCTCTTGTATTTCCCCTCAGGCTGCTTGGCCATAGGCTGTGCTGAGCATTCAGAAGTCTTTTATCACAAATAGAAACATAACTTAAAGGACATTTCCAATAATTTTAATCCATCTATTTCCTCAGTTATCTCACTGTCGAGATACTGAACCACCTCTGTTTTCAGGTAGCACTGCTCTGTATTGCTATTCAAAAAGAACAAAGACAGACTAAAACAGTCAAACCCAAAAAGCAATTAAAACACACCTAAACAACACAATAACACCCAGAATACTGTTAAACTATCAAACAAACAAACACAGCATGTCCGTGTCCGTTTTGGCAGTTTCGCAATGTGTTCACACGTCAAAAGAAAGAAATTTCTTAACAGCAAGTTATAGTAGATATTGAAATCTCTCAAGAGGGTAACTATAACTGAAGCAACTTCTTACTTTTACAGCTTGCAATGTTCACAACTTTCGCAATTTGTGGTTTGTGTGTGGGACACACATACCTTTCATGTCTTTCAGTGCAATTGTAGCCTAAATGCAGATAATCTATTCTTCTAAAATAAAATAAAATAAAGTCCAGACGGGAAATTCGGTGTTTCCTGATGCCTGGACTCCTCTTGACGCACTGAACAGTATGCTAGTTTGATAAGGAATGAGAGGGGCTGATGTGACTGGTCATTATTATAAGCTCATCCAACTCCACCAGCTGATACTCAATCCCTCCTACTAAAGCAATATAATTTATTCATCCTGCTGCAGCCACTTTTCCTGCTTGGGTGCCAGGATTGTGTTTGAGCCTCTAGTCACGAAAATTAGAAAAATTAGTCAATCTCACCCACATGCACTAGCAACCGAGCTTGTGATTCTGCCCAATGTCAGGGAAATAGAGGACTTTATCATCACGAAACTGAAAAGAAAAAATCCTTCTGTTGCATACTACTGGCTGTCTTGAAACTACTGAACCCAGCGAAGCTCTGAAAGTAATGAGATCTGATGAACTCGACACCAGAACAGTAGGTTTTTCAACTGCACCAAAGCTCATAGGAAAAACCTAAGATGAAGCTTGGAGAGAAGCTGTGCCTCATAGTGTAACAGCTAAGTACTGCTTGAGTTAACATTAGGACATACAGCATAAGAACAATGGTATATTCAACTGCAAGCATCCAAAGCAGTGACACACAAATGCTCATTCATAAGCCTTCATGAATCAGTTTTAAATTAATAACACAAACATTGATCATGTAAACATTGGTGAGTCTATCCCCACATGAACTCATACATGATGACTTCAGATCTGTCTCTGCAGATGTGCGTACTGCGTTTCTGCATGAGCAAACCAATGCGTTTTGTGTGTGGCTGTGTGTTTACGTGTCAGCAGTCGTCACCAACAAACCAACCCCTGAGGATGTGGGTTGGACTGTCAGCCTCAGTCAGACATCACGCAAGCACACACACACACACACACATACATACACATAGTTTGATGTCTTGTCACCTTCTCTTGAGAGATCAGGCAGCCATATACATGGCTCAATACCTCCATAATCTTCCGCCAGAGAGAACCTGGTCTGGTGTCTCAATGTAAGTGAGTGAGTGTGTGCTTGCCCTCTTACAGTTCACAAGCAGCTCAGACCCTTGTCAGTTTCAGCTGTGTCACTAAGCTCTCTATAGTATTAATCCCATTTTCTCATTGCATGGAATATACTAAGTGTGGCATAGTGCACTCTCCTCCTCTTTCTCTCTCCCTCGCTTTTAAACACACACACACACATACACACACACACACACACACACACATTAATTTCTTTCACCTGTACCAGAAGTAACCTACAGCTCTATAAAGGAGAAACGTTGCCCACTGCAGCTTTTCATACCTTTTTTCTGTCTGTCTACAGAAAAAACAGTGTGGATTTACTTATGACAACAGCACTGTGTACAGCATGGTATGGAGGTTTCACGCTAACAGTTTTACCACAATGGGGCCTCAACCACTGTGTGACCGATAGCAAGATTACTATTCAAACATTCATCGTAACACCTATTCTTTACATGACTCTAGGAACATTTGTTTTTGTCCTTTGTGTGTCTCTGGTCTCTTTTGTTTGGTCAAGTGCCAGTTGAGCAACGAAAAACAAGGGCCAATGCCATGCGTATATGTAATCATATCATAGTGTGAACTTCATTACATGTCTAATCTTAATTAAGCTAAAATATGAATCCAACGAATGGGGGGATATTCACAGCCTGCCCGCTTACATTCATGTACAAATTCCACGGCTCTCCGGACTTGTCTTTGTGTCTCGACTGGTCCTACTCAGAAGGCAGCTCGGTGGCCAGACTGTGGTGCTGATTATAGGTGACAGGGACACTGCTGGCCAGAGGGACCTGGGAATGTTGGCATGGCAATGGGGAAAGGTCATCACCACAGCACTGTCAGCATCATCACTGTGACACAGTGATGAAAGAGCCGTAGAGAACAACAAGCAGACGGGAGCACATCCATTTTTTGAGAATTGCTTTGGTCAAACGGATATAACATTCTTAGCAAAAAAAAAATAGCATTAATATAAAATAAATATAAAAATCCAGCATGATTAAATGGTATTGTAAATAAATAATGTATAGCCGACAGCATCTACTGATCATAACCTGTTAAATTAACATTCAGTTTAATTTAAATGGGGGTATAAATCTACACTGCTCCATTAGTGGTGCTTATAGGTCGACACTGAACATGAACATGCATTATGATTTAATTTGATCTTGTGTTTGCACAACGTAAACGTATACATGCAGAATGTATTCATGACATTTGGTGAACAGATGAAAACAGATGCTTATGTTGTTAAAAGTGATGCAGATGTGACATTTCTACTATTCTATGGCTGACTTGCTTCCTATGAGTAAAGAATTTGTTACCATCAAGATCCTTCAGTGACTGTGGATTTTTCTATATACATGAAATTACATTTTTGTTAATGGTATCCTTCAAGGTGCAACAATTGTTTAACATATTGTTAACTCTCATGTTATACATTTAATAGATTACATAGAATATTTTAGTTCCTGCGATTTATGTATTTTATCCATTACTTTCAGACCTTTTTCCAGGCTTAATTCTCTATGTATGATTCTCTTGCTGAACACTTCTCTCTCCATGGCTGCCTTGCGCTCTTTGTCTCTCCATTCTGCACTCTCCTCCTTATAACTTGTCAAGTACAAGTGGGAGCAGAGGGTAGGAGGAGGGAGTGATTGGAATTCATTATGGTCAAATGATTGCAAACTCTGGAAGCCGAGAGGCTTTTCTAATCACAGCTGAATGGGCTGGAGAGTTAATGTGGGCAGGCTGTGGAGTGGAGGAGAAAGGAGGAGCGAGAACTCCATCGTCAATGTAGCGCTCTCAAGGGCTCTTCACAATGCTCTAATGGTGGAATTGTTCTGACACTGAATGGATACGCGAGAAGCTGAGTTTCATAGGCATGACGCACTCTAAAAATGTAGTTAGGTTCATTTTGTGCAGAGAGAATTTTTTTTATTGAAATAGATTGAAAGAAAATAGATTTCTTACCTTTGGTGGTCTTTCACCATCAGATTCTGTGTTTAACGTTTACGACACTGTCACAATGTCACATCAGATGCATGCATTGAAGATGCAGCAAACAAGACGAGATGCATTCATCAATATCACGACCAGTGAGTACCTCATAGCAAGTTCATTAAAATGCCTATGTTGATCACTCCGTCCTCGAGTGTGAAAAGCTTGCAGTAAAGACATAAATCAATCGTCGGCTTTGGCAACCATAAACCAGACCTGATTTCCAGCTGTGACTATTAGACATGGGCATTATTAGACAACAGACATGGGTTTGTTAGCAGACCCTCATAGGAGGTTGTTAAATGCAAATAATGTTATCTCTATGACATGGTGCTCCACTTCTATTTGCAAGTACAGTGCTAGATACATTTATCTTAGAATAGAAAGTAGAAAGAGAGGACAACCAGTATTCAAAAATAACGTCATATTAAGGAGTGTGTTCGTTTTTAAAATAGCATCTATCCATTTGAGCATGTTATCATTATCATCACCATAATCATGCCGCACTCAATTTATTTCCTGCTGAAGGCTCATATGATCTGCCAATGTGCCCCCCCCCCCCACGCCCAAACCCTTTTTTTGTAAACCAAGACTCAGGATGGCTGCTGCCCCAATAATATTTTGCCAGTCCTGGAATGGCTGTGCTCACAGCCTAATATCTAGCAGTGGAGGACCACTGCTTCTCAAATCCTGTTTGGATCTCTTTGCTCCTCCTCTACCCGTCTGGGCATGTTGGCAACTATTACAAAGGAGCTGAATAGTTGGCACACAGTGGGCATCCGAGGGCTGGGGATCAGAGGAGAGGAGATCACTCATCCTGCCATCAACTTGGCGCAGGCTTTTGGGGCCGACTCACTACAGATTAGCCTGCAGTGCTAACCTGTGCGACTGCAAACCGTTGGCGAAGCACTTCAATGGCTAAGAGACTCCCCACAGACTTAAAAGACATATGTGCACATGGCAGATCAAATTAAAATGCTGACAGTGAGGTGGTTTCATCTTTTGGCACTATCTTCCAAAGAGCCACCTGCCCAGTGCTGCGTGCCTGTGCTCATCACAGAGTCCTCATTGGAGATAACTGCTGGTGTTAGCCTGGAAATGTCTAGCTCTTGAATCCAAAGCCATATGTCTCTGTTAGCCTGTGCATAATACTGTATATATTATGCCACTTTCTGCTGGGCCTCTGTTTTTCAAATGCCTCAAGATTCAATAATGTTTGGCCATATAAACAAGGCTGGAAGCAATATGTTCTGGAAATAAGACAAAAGGCTTTCAAGTAAAATAAAACATATACAGAACAGGTACCACCCATATAATTTGTATTACCAATTACCAAAGACTAAATACACAGATCAGTAAAGTGAAATAAGTTAACAGATCTCCTATAAAGAAGTGCAAAAGTACAAGTTTTGACATGAAACAAAATGGCTTCAAGCTGCGACGGATCAGAAAGGGTCTAAAGAAAAAAGACTGACCTGACTGAACACCCCTTGTCCTTACAAAACCTGCTGCCATATCAAACAGCTAAAGAAATAAGTGATGATAGTTTCAGTGACATCTTGTAAAAATGCTTTCTGACCAAAATTCTTTTTTATTGCTTACAAATAAATATGCTGTTTGTTTTAAACCAAAACAATTGATTTCATCAAAATCAGTAAATAACATGTCATTTGGCATAGTAATGTTTTTCTGACTCAAAAGGGGTTGGGGTTGAATGAGGTACTTATGCATAGTCAGTGTATGTGTGAAGCAGGGAGGAGTACCGGCGCGGAAGCTAAGCAATGTACTGCTGTAGATGGGGGCAGCAGCAAAACATATTTTAGCCACCTTCAGTATCAGTTGAAGTGTACGCTATATTTAGAATATTTTTACCGCTTTACCTTGCTGTCAGACAGCCTCTTCCTTTGGCTTTACATTCATACAACCCCACTTCAAAAAATCTGAGCTAACCCTTTAAGAGAGAACTTCAAAACTTTCTATAGCTCACATCCAATCTGATACAAGAGGCAGGTAAGATGGATTTAAAATGGACCTTTTTGAAAGTGTCTGAGAGAGCTGACACAAGGTCCTGGAGGTTTTCCTAAAATGCCTCAACACTCCAGGATGGACATCTAGAGTGACACCACAGTGGCCTGAGATCATGTGTCTGGGTTCATTACGCATTAAGCTTCCGACACATCGTCAGCACAGGGGCTCAGCTTATACTCATTACCACACACACACACACACACACACACACACACACATTCTTATTTTACTTCAATGCAAAATGGCCCTGGACTTCCCTCAATATCAGGGGCTCACAGATAGGTTACTTGTTTAATACCACATGAATGACGCAAATTTAAAAAAAGGCAGGCAGGCAGCCTTCTAAGTGTAAATCTAAATGGTGTTAAACTGTGCTGCAAATATGAGGTCCCCTGTTGTTAATGAGACGGTTTAGCCAGAGGAGGCCACACATAGCTGGAAAGCCTCTGACTGATCGCACTGCTATGAGGCATTTATTGAAGCTGGCGGATCTTATTTTCACACTCTGAGCAAACCCGACTCCTGGTGTGAGTGTGCAGGGGGTGTGATATGTGTGTGCCAGCTGCATTTCATTGTTGATGGACACAAGCAGATTTATGGGAGGCCAGATGGATCTTGGGGTGTGTGGACTGAAACTAGGTTTAACTGGCACTCCATTGCCCCTCGTTTTTGTCAAAGTAACGTTTGCGTGTTCAGACAAGTTTGTTATCAACCTGTTTAGTGTGTATAGTGATTCAGAGAAAGCAACAGGGAGCACGTCAGTATTATTTATAGAGGGAGACCACAATTAGCCATCCATTAATTACCAGGAGAAAGCATGGCAGCTGTCCAGAACATGTACTATCCTGACTGCTTATTTAATCAGAGTGGCGAAAATGAGATTATTAATAGCCCCAAACACCACCCAAGGAGGCCTCACAGCACTGCATCCCCACACTGCATCCTGCTTGGTCAGCACTGTTAAACAGGGTTAGGCAGCAAAGCACAAGGTACACAGTGTGGCACTTTTATAGGTACACATGATAGCTATAAAAGTGAATGAAACAAATTGCATCTGTCTTTGACTTGCAGTGGAGCCTGCATACTGCCTATATATAGAGGTGTAAATGCCTTGCACTGGTCTGCCTCAAAACATCTGACAATGCAAATCTAATCCAAGCAAACATGCCACAGTTATGTCGCGCCTCATTTTAGGTTTGTACCAGTGGCCTTTAACTGGGGCCGCTCTACTCCACATCAGCCACCCTCCCTCTGCTGCTCTCTGAAGGGGAATAAGAGGGTTGAAGGGGGTTTAAGAGGAAACGACAGGTGGACGCTTGGGTGATGAAACTTGGATTGCCAATAGGGGCCTGCTGGTTGCATTCAGCATGGCCGTGTCGCCACCTCCCCCAACCGTTTGACTGCCCCCCGTTTGTTCCCTGCTCCCCGTCTCCCTCCAGCACCACTAGCACTCCTGTCTGCCCCCTCTCACCCATACAACAGCAGAGACCCCCAAGCAGCTGGAGTTGATGACACTTGTCAGCACGGAGATAGTGTGTCCACTGAGTCTGACTCCAGAGCAGCCTCTCTCTCTGACTCATGCACACACACGCACAAGCTTCATACATGTGCATGCCCATGTTCACACTCACGCTCTCTAACACACACATACACACACACACACACACACACACACACATTTCCTGACACTTCCTGACAGTATATGTCGGCTGATCATTCTCGGAAGGCCTCACTGGTGAGAGGAGACTGACACTGAGCTGACACACACACAGACAAATACACACACATCTTATTGGATGGTTATGCAGACATGATACATGGTACAGTACACATGTTCTGAGTCACTCTGAGACAGACTTTTTCTTTTACTCTCACAACTGATAACGAGACAGCAATGTGGGCACATTTCACTGTGCTGGCATGGTTCTTGACAAAAATAGTTAAAAAAAAAAAAAAAACCTGCACACAGAGAATAACACCTGACTTATCAAGATCAGGCAGGTGATGCTGAAATACTGTTACCACCATGAGACCTAATCAGTCAGGAATATTGTCTACCACAAACTGATATATCCTGTGGAAGGAACATGGGTTTACATCTCAAAATAACACTGCATTAAGTATGTAGAGTAAAACCTGACTTGGAACTGGTCCTCAAATGACTTCAGACTTGACTCTCAAGATTAATGACGTAAATTTGATGGGTGTGCATATACTGTTTTTTCTAGTTATGAAGGCCTACTTTCTACTATTATGTACTCCAACAGACACAACTGCAACATGGTGTCAGCTGCAGGGCCATTTATATTAGTTCATGTTTACAAAGACTTTAAACTGTTTGTTTTCCTGATTAAAAGGGCATGTACCGTTTACCAACTAACAGTAACTTCAGCCTGTTTGCACACTGCAACTCTTTGTATATTATATGAGTGTTAAATATGGGTTAGGTTTAGAGTGTTTGGCAGACGGGGATGTGCAAACTAATGCACCCAAGCGGTCTTGTGTGCACACTGAGAGGAAAGCAGCATATTTAGAAAATATTTCAGAGAATAGATATGGTTTGGAACATACTGAACACATGTATGGAGAGTCAAACAGTGGATTATGGTGTCGGCGTGGACTGAGAATTTGAAGAGTATGTTTTGATACACTTTCCCACAGTTTTAACTGTTCAATGTTGGAATCCATTTTAACCAAAGTAATTCCAAGCTAGTTATAGCTGCCAATATAGCCAAAAAGATGTATTTTTGGTAGAGTATCACTTCAATAGTACATACAGTGACACACACTGAAGTCTGGAGAGTGTGGTGCTTCTTCAGCTCTATCCCCACCCTTTCACTTGGCATGTATACAGTATTTCAACAAGCTATGCAAGCTTGACAGCCTATATCCGTGTCCAACCTGCTCTCTCAGAGAGGAGAACCAGGCACAGTGTCATATGGCAAGCTGAGTTAAAGCGATGTCAACACATTCACCCTGGCAGGGATGAATTTCAGCAAGTCACTGACCATTTTGTCACTGTCATGGAAGGGCATGCACACATTCTGTGCCCCCCAACCTCTCACCACACAGACACACTAAGCTGCCTCATGCACTCTTAAACACTGGGAACAACATTGATTGGAAATTATTTTTAAGTTTGTATAGTATTTCTTTCTGCTTTCCTGGATAGAGGTACCATGCAGTTCTGTGAAACATGCATTTTTTGGCAACAATATGAGTCCAAGTCTGTTTCCAAGTCATTTTCCAACAAAGAATATTGAATATTGTAAAATCACTCCACTTAACTCCACGTTATTTCCTCACATATAGACATCGACAATTACAGACATATAAGACGTCAGCTGAATATATTCCTTGCATGAAAATCAACGCTACCATTTAGCCTGAACAAGTTACCCTTTAAAGTCAGTTATCGACAAAATAATCTACAGATAACCAATTACAATGAAACAATTAGCCTTTGGGTTATCACATGCAAAATGACAAGCGTTAACTCTACGCTTTTCAGTGGAGTACTAATTTAATAAAATCAATAAATCAGCAGAAATATCCAAGAAAGCCACAATGCATGCCTACCCGAGCTTTACACATTCGGATGAGATTAGTGTATGAATGCACTGAGGTACCTGGATGTAGCTTGACATTCGTACACATGGCTGTCGCTGGTTTTCAACTTGCTACCTTTCAGGGTTGGACGCAGGATTTAATATATTCATTGTATCACATACGGTGGCGACAGACAAACCTTCTTAAACTTACAATGTGGAGTAAAAACAAGATGAAAATAGTTAATTGATTCTTTGTATGACAGAAATATCACACACTGATTTCTTAGAGAACAGATGTGTTACAGTGGGACATAGAGGGTGGACATAAACTGTTGATGCATCCATTTCGTGCAAACTGCAGTGCTATGAGTGAGGAACGTACTGTGGAGTGTACGCATCACTAACTTAACCAGCACAGGTTTAAAAAGGACATTAGTGAAGTATTTCAGTTTCTAAAGATGCACTCTTGAACAGAACACGTGAGGTCAGTGATGTTTTGAAGTTGGACACATGAGCAGAGTTTGAATATCTGAACAATGCCAAGTTGAGTCCTCAGCCAAAAGCTCCTTTCCTCAAGCCTCAGCTTCCTGACAAGCTTATTCCACTTGTCAGACAGACCTGACTTATATTTTGTATTACAGACGCCTTCAAAGGACAACTACCATTTGGGCCAAAAATATCTCTGTCAGATGATTGAACATGTCAGATGATGACGCCTTGTGACAGTGACAGTAGCTATGGGGTTTTTATTTTGCACTGGTAGAACAAAGCTAGTACTTTGTGGCAAATAAAAGTTTGTGTATGTATGTGTGTTTGTCTGTGGGTGGTATCTGCATATGCTTGTGTTTTGATCATTGTTCATATGTCATATTGCTTTGTTGTAGTCATGCATTATGTTTTTTATATACTGCACTGTTCTGTTGCACATCCGGTGGGTGGTTCAAGAGTGAAAAGTGCATTAAAACTGTGCATGAGACCTATAAAGTAGGAGCCCAGCCAAGAGATTCACGTGTCACAGCCTGTTGTCAAGCTTGTCTTCATCACCTTCCCTCTCACCCATCATCCAACTACTGCTTCAAGGAAGGAACACAACACTCAAAACTGCCACAAACAAAAACTGCTTCATCTTAAAACAAACTTCTCACCAGGAGACAATCCAAAGGGCTGTTTTAATTAGCAAGTGAGAAACCGAGAGGCAAACGAGCCAGGTGGGAAAATGTAAACACATCTGATAAACTCTATTTTTTGGCTGTTTGTATCACTTCCTCACAAAAGCCAGATTAACACATACCATCCACCTCCCCACACTTCCTCTCGTCCCTTCCAAATGCATCCACAGCACTTTGCAGCTTGTTAGTGGGGCAGGATGGTTGGTGCAGTGCCCCAGAGGCTGTGGCGTGAAGGTGACATCTATCACTTAGAGCGCTGGCATGCTATAAATACCATCGGCATCAGCTATACAGCTATAGCTTGGAGAGGGAGGGAAGCAGCTGATGTCGGGGGGCTGGTGAGGGAGGGAGGATTTAACATTGAAAGCAGGGGAGCATCTTATCCCTACTATGTATGCTGTCACTACCAGAAGTATCTTAATTATACCGTTCAGTAAATTATATAGAATATTTAAATACAATATAATGCAGAATACACACAACATCCTGCTTGCAAAAACATCAAATTATCCAGAGTAGAGAGAGCATCCCTAACATATTGTAACTGATATTAGCAGGTGGGCAGTTTGAAGGATAACAGTTAACTGGTAACTGTTAACCATTTGTAAATAACATTTCTGGTTGAGCATATAGTGAAATTAAAAGCCAATTCATGGTTTTGCTTCATTTCCACTTTCACTTATTGCAGATTCTTTCCTGGTGTTGTTGAAATCATGTCATGAAATATTTATTTTTCTTCTTCTTTGTACTAACTTTAAGCTGTAATAGTGGGAAATTGTTTCAATATCTTTTTTTATCTTAGGACTACAGTTGGTGGGTCGATTCTGGCTTTAATTGGTATGTTGGCTTGTTTGAATTCTTCGGGCTCTGTATTGGTGGAAAACAAACAATGTGAATTAATGATGGAAATGGTATTTTGAAGAAGAAATGCAGATATCAGGCACACTGCAACTGCACAGGTACTAAGATGCCCCCCTTCAAGTTATTTTGTCTCTCTGTTCCTGTATGTGGTAACCTTCTCATTTACAGTGAAAAATTACTCACTCACTCAAACAGAAGCTTCTTAAGTAGCACAGAAAGCACAACATGCACAAAACTCCAAGCCATGACTGAACAGTCCTCAAAGGGAAGGCAGGGAGGTGATGACCCATGACCCAGGAATCCCCTTCATCTGTCTATACAACTGTCTATTACAATGCATTTGCTTTATGAGAGAATCTGACAGATGCTGAACAAAATATTTTTTATTTTTTAGCTATGACTGAGAAATGTCTGTGTCTGCAGCTGTGAATGTAATTCTCTTTCATTTCAAGGGTTTGGCCAGCTTGACAAAAGATCATTGTCATCTTTTCGACAGGTGAGCCAGTAGTAAACAGGCAGGCGTTTCCTAAATCAACAAACCCAAAGAGGTATACGTACAAACCTGCCTTTGTAACAACATGTGCCTAACAGTGTGTCACAGTTATGAATAAGCATCCACCCATCTTTCTTCTACCTCCTGTAAGCACAATATTCATCTGTCATTACGCCGTAAAGCCTTAAACCACAACAGCTGGAAATCAGCCACAGGCATTTTCCAGTGTCAAAGCAAGGCGTGAAGCTTGTATTTATGTTATGATGTATTAGATCCTTCAAAAATCACTCTGAAAGACGTAGCTTGTTTCTATCACGCTTGAGCTGTCTGGCAACATACCAGTTGAAAGCTGTGACAACAAACTGACATGTCAAAAGAATTGAGTAATCAGGACTTCCTTTTAGGTAGATTTCTCCACTTTCCCAAGAAAAAGAGTTAAGACATGAGAGACCTGAAGGTCATTTGCACCTATAAACAAGATTTAGTGTTGCTAGCTCTCCTTTCCTAATGTTTTTGAGAACATGTAATATATTAGTTAACAAGGAATCCTAGAATGTTTCAGCATGGACACATCCTTAAAAAGGCACTGTCAACCCTGTTAAAGAGTTTTTTGGGGGAGAGCATATAGAGGCTGTTGTATGCTGTACAGATATTGGGCTATATAAATGAATTGACTTGAGTTGCCATGGCAGACTGGATTTTGCTTATTTGATAAGTGTTCTTATCAAGTACAATTACTTTAATGTAGTTTTAAATCAGTAGGCCAATATTTGTGCAATTTTGCAAGCATAGAACAGCTCACATTTCTGTCAATTAAAAAAAAGGCTTGTCATATTACACCAGAGAAAAAACTATGTTGTTCTCTTGACAGATTTGGACGGCTGGGAGATGCAATGCCTCCACGCTGGAGTCTTAGGGTTGTGCCCTGTAAATTTGCAAGTAGGCATCTTTCTATGACAACTTCCAAACCATCTCAACTGCAATTAAAGTCGTTAAATTCAGAACTTTTTATTTTTTGCTGTATTCCAGTTCTCTCTCTCCAGCACAGTCTGATACAAAGCCTTCATTACTGCAGCTGATGCCCCCAAAACGAGGAAATAAAGTGTAAGTATTTTGTTGACACTTGTAGTATATTCTTTCTATACAATATACTGCATACCTCATTAAACAGACTTAAATATAAAATCCTGGTTTTAATTATTATTTTGACTGGAGTCTAAACACCATCTACTTAACCCAAGACGCTTTTGACTAGAGAACCTCTTGGGTTAACTAGAGGCATAAAAATCCTATGACATAGCAGCTCCAGTAGCATGAGGAGAATTTACTATGGCAACAATTTTCAAAATTACATGTTTTTGAGTTCATAAGCCAAAGCTGGCTGAATGTAGCTTAGCTTTTTAGTTTAAAGCACACCACTTCAAACCTGCTGGGGCGTAACAAAACCACAATCATAGATGCCTCCTGAACACAACATCAGATTCCCAACACGTTCTGATCATAGACTGTATATAAAGATGGACGACATAACAGCACCCCAAAAGTGAAGCCAAAACATTTCGATCGCCCCCTGGTGGCTGGCTACAGTGTAGGTCATAAACCCCGCCCCCCTCCATGTTAGCAGATGGGACATGGACCAAACTAAAAAATCAAAGTAAATGTCAAATACATTTTTCCCAAAGATGGTTTGTGTCTACTAATTACACGAGGGCCAATAGCAAGGCCCTCAATCAGCGTACAAGAAGAATAGAGTTTTTGAGTCTGACAAGCCCTTCATGCAGTGATAACTAAGTGTGATTCTTGTAGATTGCTCTCTCATAATGCATGACTAATTAAAATCCAGAAAGAGGTTACTGGTTTTGTGGTGGCAACAGCCAAAATAATGTGAACCGGAGGGGGACAATACAGGAACTCATTTATCTGCAACATTTTTTCAGCGTCCTCTTGAATTTCCTCCGATTCACATCTTTCTTCAAAAATTCTAAGGCGTTTTCATAAATGTATCTGGTGTAAGGAAGTGTTTTCTCCTTGTAGTAAACTTAATTTATGTTGGAGTGGTTGGCAGGTATCGAGGTAAACCTGCCAACCACAAGTTCAAAGAAAAGAAAAAGAAAAATAGGAAATGCCAACTTCTAACAAGCTTTCAGAGAAAAAGGCCATGTTTATGTTGCAGTGTTCATAACCCAACTGTGTATTGTGGTTGGATTTTGAATAACGGTGGTTTGGCTCACAATGTTGAGCGTATAAACTCCATGCCTCCACTGTTTTGGCTGAACTTAACTTGAGCAGATGCTGTAAAATTCAACTCGGTGGGAGTCCAGGCCTAACTGTGGTTACCAAACATGTTTATGGTATTGTCATGTAAATGCTGGAAAAGTCACAGAACATGCTTGAAGCTACAGCATATACATGACTATAGTCAGCACTAATAAATATAAATCTGGAAAGGTTTTTCATTCTTTTATGTTGGATATATGCAGGAGTGACAACAATTTCATATTCATGTAGAAATGTAAGGTATATCCATTTTAAATATTACACATAGCCAACAAATATATCCACATATTGTCAAATTTAAATCTTACCAACCTACATTCAATGAATAACAGGGGGCGTTATTGAATCTTACTCTGCCAGTCCCTTCTGCTCACTTTGTTTTAGCACTGAGCCAGCAGAGGGGAAAGAACTGGCAGACAAATTCAAAAACTAAGTCCAAAAACAAGGATTTGATAGACATAACTTTATGTGGATGATCTTCATCTTTTAATTGTAAGTGGGTGATTTTGGCACAGATGACATACAGATTGGTTGAAATGAAAGCACTAAGCTGTGGGTGTGGCAACAAGGATGTGGGCAACAGTTGCAGGACTTAGAAATAAAAGTAGCAATCAGAATTACATACATGCATATGTTGACTGAGGATAGCTTTTGCTTCAACTGTGGTGAACGTCATATCACATGGCTTGAAGATACCAATCTTATTTGCTGCTAGGAAAAAGGAGCAGCTAAAAGCCTTCCTGCACAGCTCCATCTGCATGTTTTGCTTTGTTTGGGCAGCTGCTGTCAAGATGGTATTTATTTTGGAGCATCTCATGAAAGATATGAAAGAGCCCTCACATGCTTGGTCACACAGCCTGGCTCGAGGTTTTACTGTAAAAGGCTGCCTGGTAGACGGGCAGATACAGTGAAATGGGTGTACCAATATGTATGATACACGCCCAAACAATGTGTGCTTTGCTCAGCTATGTGTGTGGCACACAGTGTGTCTGCTTATGTGTCACTATGTGCTTCAAAGAGGAATAAGCCAATGCATTCTGAACAGCATGGGAGTCTGTGCATGTGTGTCTATTCTGAGGTGGTCAGACCATGTAAACATTTAATGGGGTCGCTTAAAAAGCCCTTAGTGCCTTAATATCTGCTACTGAAGTGAACCACGCACAATAAAGAGTAGAAATAATCAATTAATAAATCAGCAAAGTTCAAACTTTGGCCATTTGAATGCATTGATATGACCTGGCTTGTTAAAGAAAACAACGAATCTATGAAGACTAAACTTAAAAACTTCAGAAATTGTGAATCAGCTGTAAATTGTCTTTGAATGTCACAACAACTACATACAACAGACCTTTTAAATCTCTTGTTTCTTACAGTGTCCTTGCTCTTTGCAGGTTGATGTTCACAGATTGGCGAGGAGCTAAAATGACATTTAACGAACATTATTTTCATTTTACAGTGGTGAAATGAAATGTTATTAATAGATATTCTGATGTTTACTGGAAATTAATAAGGTGTTGAATGACAAATGTACAAATGTAAAAAGTTGCCAGCCAACCGCAGAGTGGCATGAAACAATACAGAGAAGCCACTTTCAGGTCTGCCAAGTATTTCAAGTGTCACTATTGGTTGAAAACTGACTTTAATCTTCAGTATTTTGTCCATGATTGGGGTGAAGAGTGGCTGTCTGAAGGCTCTCCAAATATTCTTGCCATAACAGTTGAAGGAGACAGCAGGACATTCTTCTTCCCACAGGACCTGAAGCTCTTTTATTATTATTATTTAGTAAAGAAATACAATAAATGTATTACAACAGGCAGTGACTCTTCCAGATACAAGTTTTTAGAATGAAAAATGGAAAGAAAGGCGCAAAAGCCTCTTCTTTAACTGCAACATACAGTTTGTTAAACACTAAGTATAACACAAACACACTCACAGAATGAGAAGCTCTAAACAAGTGCAACTTTCAGTAAAATATGCCATGACAAATTTTGTCCACAAACAGTTTGGCAGTTGTGCACATTCTTTGCCAAAAAAGAAAAGAAAATCAATCCAAAATCCTAGGGTGCGCTCAATTCCAATCTGTGAATGCTGAAACTCACCCGAGCAGGGGAAGTCAGCACTGATATTACAATGGGGCACGCCCTGGCTTGCACCATTGAATCTACTGTAGTTTGACGACCAAATCTGGCAACTAAGCAAAAACAAAACAGCGCCTGATAATTGAACAATGACAGGTCAGGGCAAAGACCCTTGAGAGAAATGCACCACTGTGTTTTGCGGTTACACCACAATAGTACAGAAAACAGAAAATTAAGCCGCTGTGAAGTAAGTGTGAACTGTGGACACTTGGAGGATAGTGAAACTATAATCATCTTTGATAAATTAAATTAGCCAGGCAATCGATGTCTCACAATACTTCCACATCAAAACATTTATTCCTCTTTCTCGAACTCGCAACAATCTCATTGTGACAGAACACAGATTTTCACATCTGTTTCAGCGGCTTAACGAGACAGCCAAGCCAAATCAGCCTCCTAAAGCTATGTTCTGGGTCCTGTTCAATAATTCATCTGGAGTGCAGAGCTCAGGATGTCACCTCCACTGCTACAGGCTTCTTGGCCTGGCTAGCAGGCTGGTTAGGAGGGCTGCCTTCTGCCATTAGCATGGCTCTGATCAGATTAACGGTTGGGCCTTTTGCCAACAGAGAGGCACGAGGAGGGAGAGTCCTGCCTGGCATGGCTTGGGTATAGCATGGCGCATTTAGCAGGCTGGAGTGACCATTGATGCACCACATTTAGCACACTGCCATCATTTTGACACAAGTGGTGTGATGCCCCTGCCAGGAAAGGGAAGCAGTGCAGGAGGCACAGGACATCAGTACTGCTTACTACATTCAAAGTCACACTGTGGTATTATTTGGATTTTTTGGACTGTGGTCTGACTTATCCTTAACCTGCAACGTAACACAAAATTTGTACTGAGATATTTTGTGGAGTTTCTATAATCTGAGGGCTTTGGAGTAGCTGACCATATGTCACACGAAAAGTAAATTTCTTTAAAAGTGAAAGCTTCATGTGAGTGTTTGTGGGTACAAAAAGCGATTCAATATTAGTAAAAGAATGTCAACAAGCTCAAAAAGTGGTTGAAAAGGGACAGAAGAGGGATAAAACAGGAGTCAAAGGGATAATGATGTAGGGGTTAAAAAGAAATGATGGCGAGGAGTGAGCAACAATGTTACAAAAGGATGGATTGGAGAGAAGGAATAAAAAGAGAGAGTGTGTCGAGTGACGGCCACCCTCCCACAGCTCTACCTGTGGTGGAACAGATTGGACCCGCCGCAGAGCGTTCTGATTGCCGTGGCGACCAAGCGTCAGCTGACAGATGGCTGCCTCCAAGCGTAGGGCACCGGGCCGTCCGCGGCTTCCACTGATTGGAAGTCCATGCACACACAACACTCCACACGCCCACATGCACAGACTGGTGGCCTACGAAAATTGAGAGGGAGAATGGAGGACATGGTTGTTTTGATCTTAGGTGTCAGGCATCTTGACTGTTGCTGTTCCTGTAGACGATGACTGGACAACTCCAAAATAAACATATCCAATCTGGGTCACATCCATTCCTCACAATCAGACAATCAGGCTGAGTACATGGAGGGACAGAGGACATGAGTGTGGTAAAATTTATGCAACTGAGTCTGATTATTCCTGTGCTTGTGTGTCGGTGTGTGCAGCCCGTCCTTCTCGTGTTAGCTCGCGACGTTCCCCAATCACATACCTCCTAACATAAAATACATGCAGGTGTAGATGATCAAGATTATCTGCAAGTCGTATGAGCTTTAAAACCAGTCACAAGCCACACCTTTGAATGATCTTACCTGCATTCTTCAACTTTGACATGCCCCTGGTAAAAACACCCTCAAACAATCCAGTCAGCAAACTCATACAGCTGTGAAATAGACAATAATATAGCATATCGCAGCAGCCATTTCCCTACACAATTCACTTTCTTTCTGCATCATTTACTTTCTATCTCTCTCTCTCTCTCTCTCTCTCTATCTCTCTCTCTCTCTCTCTCACACACACACACACTAACACTGGTATTGGATCTCCAAGGCAAATGGGTAGCACGTTTCTCATGCTTCTCCAACACCTCCTGTTGCCATAAATATCTTGTTATGAAAGGCAGGTAATGAAAAGCGCTGCCTTAGTAATCCGTGACGGAAGGCAGTTTCATGCTAGTTTAGCTTCCATCACCTCCCTTGCTCCTTCCACCACCCCACTGAGACAAGCCCTTGTCTCCAGTATACTTGTCCCCCCTCATCTCCTCCTCTTTGTCCCTTTGCCGAGAAACTGCACGGGTCATCTATCGGCAGGACCATTTATGCATATTACATGTGTATACTTTGCTTTTATTTTATTTGTCTTTGCTAGTGGCCTAAGGATGGGACAGTTTGTTGGTCTGTCCACCTGTCCAACACTTTCTAATGATTCTGGTGATCTTTCAGAGCTTTGAAGTTATATACCATAATAAATATAAAAGGTAAATTAATTACTTTTTTCAGAATTATGACTCCAATCGTGCACTTTGATTAAAATGAGCTATAAAATATGGTTTGTAAAGCTAAATGAACACGATTTTATGGTTTGGTTGCTCATGCACGCATCGTATTAAAGAAAGTCCAATGCAGCTGCCCGTGAGCATAAACTTACACTCGATCACATGCACAAGGGCCCCACAAAGCTGACAAAAGAGAAACTGTGACACGTGAACGTAATCCCTTTGATCTCATATTAATATTGTTGAGGAAAAATGCTCCTCTTTTAACCTCGCTTTCTTTGCCCCTCAGTCAGTGCAGGAGTTGGCTCATCACAGAGCGAGCCATTGATCAGGGTGGATTGCAGGAGACAGCAGCTCAGAGCTGCGGCCCTCAGAGGAAGACCCTCTCACACATTCTGGCAGCCCTTCCAACAGAATAAATAATTCTGGAGCAGCAGCTCCCACTTCACCTCGTGCCAACAAATTTACAATTCAAACATGGACCAAGGTGTTGAAGAGGAATGTTAGAAACACTTTGATTTGTTTTTATAAGAGATTTGACAGAGGTCAGATACACAGCCCCTACAGTGTCGCTCTTGAAAGGAATAGAAGTTGTTTGACTTTTGTTTTGTTGGATATACTATATGCCAAGTCTAAAAGTGAATACATCACAATGAAAATGTGGTTATGTATCAGAAATTATTTAACAGTCATATTACTTTATTACTTTTAATTAAACCACTAACAATAGAAGTTAGTTAAGCATTAAAAGATTAATAAAGCAGCTTTTTCTACCAAGCACTTGTTTAACTGCGCATGTAGATGTTTTACCTTGTCTATAAATTGTACAGTACAGCATCGGAGTGCCTCTTCCAACCCTGGTAATCATTATTAAAGCCTGACTTTTGAGTTGCACAAGTGTATTTTTTAAACAATAACATAGCTTAAGGCTGAAAAACATTGGAATAAGATAGATTCACTGTCAACTTAAACCTACATAATAAGACACTGGAGCATAATATATAACATATATAACTTATATAACTTTTTTTAATCAGATGCCCTTCATCCGTAGGGTTTTCGTATAGGATTATCTATCAGTGGCTGGGGATGAGTTAGTGCTGGGACTTAAACCTGAAGTGTTTTACTACTGTCCCAGGGAGATTGGCAGAAAAGACAATGGCACCTTATAGGCTGCTGTAGATACATAAAGGGACAAGCAGATTGCCTTTCCACACAGCTACTGCAAATAAATGCTTTTGTACCATTTGGTGGTTGTGTGTTTGTATCTGTCTGAGTCTTTATAAAATTTGTTCATGTTCAAAATGGTTCCTGTTTAAGTTTGTCTAAGATGTTGCTGAAATCAAACTATGTCATCTAGTCCTTGTGTTTGTATGTATATGTGCATCCACTCTTTCCAGACTATGTTTATCTCTCACTGTGTCCCTCACAGCCTTCAGGCATGAGAGCTCAGGTTCCACTGCCCTCCCCAAAATTGAAAAGCTCATCAGGAGATAATTCTGGGAGCTGCCACAATGCCAGCTATGTGCCACTGTCACCTTATCTTCCAGGCCTTTTGCGCCCTGCTGCTCCTGTCCGTGCCCTGGGGAAGACAGCTTAGTACCCATTCTAGCTACAGCGGCAGAGGAGAGCAGGGCAGTAGAGATCACTCATTTTAATAGGCCTGTCACATCTGTTTTTAGAACCTGCGGAGGTCTCCTGCTGCTGGCCTCTGAATGAAGTGACCCCAAAATGATGTGACAAGCTGTGATGAGCTTGGGGAGGGGAGCTTTAGGCCAGAGGAGTAGAGGAAAGGATTAGATACAGGGTGAAAAAGTGAAGGGATTACATCAAAATCACAAAATCTAAGGAAGCATGCACTATGATTTAGATTTTATTGGTGAATAATCATGAGTGACAATGTATGTGTCTTTTAATAAACTTAGCTTACTTGCTTTTGTTAGGGAATTAGATACTGTAGATTGATAGTTATGTAACGTCAGCTTCACCACTGAAAACAAAAAAACCTGGTCACAGCTGAATGTGAATTTTATGTTGACTCATATATAGTCCTATGTGTCTTATTTCTTATCTCGTCTTTCTCTCACCATTAAAGCATTTAAATAAATCTAAATTAGGGATTACAGTGGTCATGCTTATATGGCCAATATGCAATACTGGAAATGTGGTTGAGTAGATCAGCTGTTTGTTAGACAAAATATAAGAGAGTAAAAAAGCTGTCTCTTAACAATATTTGGAGTTTCAATTGACTCCAAAGCGTTTATACACAAAGTTGTTTTACATTGTTAGTCAGAGTTCATGTGCGGTTATTAATGGTTGCCATTTGCAAGTATTATTGACGTTTTCAGATGTTCAAAAGACAGCAGAGACGACACACCGCAAGTTGTTCCCCAGACATATATATACGTAGACGTATAAGCATTAATAAATGGGATGTGCATGTTCTTATTATGCCCAATCTTCAGCATGTTTCCCTCAATCTGACTCAAAAAACTACAGTGATGTTCCACATGAACAGAATAAACAACTATGGATTTCCATAGTAAAAAAGCACTTTACACTAACCCTCAACACAGCTAGATACTATAGTGCAGATTTAAATTTATTTTGGGGAGTTCACTTTCTCACACAAACGAGTCATGGGTGACAACATGCCTGTCTCTACTGTACCAAATATAGTAAAAGCTGTGCTCAGCCACTGTGTAAACAGTGTTTACAAAAGGTCTCAGTGAACGTTACTGTTCCGGACACAAAAGCGCTAGATGCAGGTACTAACAAGGCTGGAATGGTTACCGCATTACCGCAATACTGTGGTAATATGGTGCTTATGATGTTGAGCTCATCAAAGCGTTGTTTTCTCTACTCTCAATGAACAATCAGGCAACATTATTGGTAGCAAACTCAGTTTTCTCATTCTAAATCAAACATAACACCTGTCACTGCTTTGCAAGTAAAACCTATTACCAACACACCACTGTCAGGCTTTTTTTCTGTAGGCTTAGTCAAAGACATTTGTAAAGATATGGACATTTAGACACTTCCTTCTTCAGATCAGATCTAACTAAAATATTGCAGTGAGGAATGGCAAAAGAATAAACAGACAGTGCGCTGATAAGATGAAGACAATTTGGGTGAATATCAAACTTCTAAGCCCACTTCTCTGGCTCTGATCACAGAGGCTAGGCCGCAGGTATCCCAACAGTGTGAAATGCACATTATAAAAATCTATATAAATACCACGAGCATATCACCACAGAAAACCATGGTTCAAATCACATTGTTAAAAAGTTAAACCTCTGTTAATCCCATTGAATCTTTTACTATAAAATCCAATAATGGAGATGGTGAACCACAAGATCTTGCAATATGAGAGATGACAAACAATAAAAATCATATATTTTTTACAGTAAGTTCATGATAACAGATATATTTATGTGTATATACAGTATTCTTATTTCAAAAGGTGTAAAAGAATACCTCTTTACTCCACCCTCCCACATCCACTGCTCTGATCACTGCATTTTTGGCGGTATATTCAGCTAAGTAATGGATGCCTGAGCTATCAGGGAAATTTGTAGCCGTCTCCTTTACAAGGGCTTCTCATTCCAATCAGCAAGTGTCAGCTCAGTTTGCCTTGTAATTAATGACTACTGACTGGCCACTAACGGTCCAATAAGTCTGCCCTATAGGTCTAGGCAGCTAAAGCCTGCAGAAATAGGGGAGGCTTGAAATGTTAGTAGGGCCAATGACTAACTGCCAACAATAATTTTTGGGTGAATGAGTCTTTTAATTACTTTGATTTTCAGAGGAGAGAGCAGAGAAAGAAATGGCTCCCTTGATAGTGTATACTTAAGTCCTCTGCTCCTGCCCTCCTCCATTGTGGCCGTTGTCATTCACTTGAATTCTCCTAAGTGAATTATTTTCTTTTAAACAATTAAACATAACAAAAAGCATGTTTGCTGAATTTCTATTGTGATTTAACCATTCTAACTAATCCAAATCTTAGTTTGGGGTAAACAATGCAATAAAACTAGCCAGAATTCTTCCCACACTGCTGAAAGTCAGAACTGTCAGCGATTTGGTCGAAATACACGCATTATGTTGTATAGGTGCAATATGTAGGATTTTTGATTTTTCAGAGATCCATATTGCCCATCCTTTTCCATTTCATAATAAATGGTTGCTTTTTCAAGCAAAATTCCATTGTAGCCTCTTTGTTCTTTGTTCCCCTGAACTCATGTTCTCTAAAGATTTTCAGGTTGTTGTCTGAGTGCGCCCACATTAGTGCATGCCCTCAAAACATCAATAAGGGTGCTCTTATCTATGGGGGGTTAAGGAAAGTGCACACAAACATGTCTGTATTGGTAGCAGGCTCTCAAGCATGCAGAAAGCAGCACAATGAGTGGCTGTGGAGTCCCACACAGACAAACACCGTCAGGATGTAATGAACTGACAATATGAACAACCCAAGGGATGAGTGTAAACAATTCCAATGAGATTTAAGGATCTTGCCAGCATTATAAATGCTATACTGCTCCTTTGTTCTTTACAACAACCTGCATTATTTCATAGGGACAGCATTTTGCTGTGTACAGTATATTGAAGCCCCTATCATGTTATAACAGTATCATTTGCTGCAGAAGCATGAGAATGGGAGGAAAGTCACACAGCTTCAGTGTGTATACCAACTAGTCTTCCAATTAAACAATAAAACATGCAATTTTTCATTGCCGTCTCAATGACACATTTTCCTCAGGCAATGCCTTCCCAAACCGTTATATCTGACTGTTACACAAATTATTAATGTGACTGTTTGCCAATCTGTTACCATTATGGTTAAGATTTGGTTAGGTCCAGTCACAAAAACTACTTGGTTAAGGTTAGGCAAAGATTGTGGACATGTTAAACATTTTGTGAGGTAAACGTAAGCGTAAATTCTGTTACACATTTGAAAAAAACAGTGAGAAATCTTAAAAACAACCAAGAGACACAAATGCCAAAGTGCAGAAAATAACTAAAAACACAGCTTTTCTGCTACTGAAAGATAATTTCTTACGCTTAAATATTTCATCTTCGTGGTGAAATTAGCTTACACAACACAAGTATATAACAATGCTGTTATATCACTGACTTTAAGACAAATAATAAAAGTGGATGAGACCAGCAGCAGCCACATGTACTGTCAATGTCCTTGAACAGAGCACTGAACAGGTTCACTCAACTGTGAGCCACTTTAGAAAAGAGCATCTGCTAAATGCCTACAACATTGATGGCTTGATAAGATGGACATTTTTGCTGCATACCTCTTGGTGATCTAACCACTCAAACAGGAAGGAAGGACAAAGTTATCCATCATCATGTGTTTACGCCATCAGCACAGCATATTCATATGTGTGTGTTTACCTGTAGTGACAATCATGTGGGAGAGTGTGTGGTCTGCTTCTTTCAGATTCAAGTAATCAGCCATCTGATAAAGGCAGCCACTATTTTTGTATCATGCGCCTACAAGTGGCAAAACAACCCTTTTTTAATCATAGAAAACAAAACATGAAGGGAAGGGAATGGCTACTTTTGATTATCTCTGTGCATGAGGCACATACCCAAGAGCAACCATTCATTTACATCTCAGCCTGGCATTTGACAACAATAAGACACATTCCAGGCGTCTTTGTACCATTTTTGTTTAGTGCTGGTTTAGGAGGTGGGCAGCAATGAAATGATGCTTGTGTGCCAGCGTGTGTCTGTCAGATGTGAACGATGTTCATAAAGAGTAGCAGCCTCATCTGACTCAAAGTGTGAAGGTATGTGTGATCCTTTGGAAAAGCTAGCTAATTGGGAGAGTAGGGGCATGCCGTTTTGAAAGAGATATTTGGTGCAACATTTTTATTTTTAACAAGACACAAAACCAGGTTTCAAGGCATATTATGTCAACATTTCTTTCTTACACTGGTTAACTAGAGTCTATTATTCATCACCAATCCCACTTTAAACATACTGCAATGAAGACATCTCTTAATGTAACTTAATGTTCCAAATTGCCATTTTGTTATTGGGCAACATCAGTATTTTTATCTTAACAATGGATCAACTGACTATGTGTGATATGAAAGGTGGTGCTCGTAGTGTCTTGCAACTTCTCTGTATGGTTTACCATTTACGCTATCAGCCTATTAGTCAGCAGTTGGTACATATTGGGTGGATCCTTGACATTTGGAAGCAGGTAATGTTCTACCTTTTCAGATTTCACAAGCCCAGAGAATAACAGAAAACACTAAGGCTGCAACTAACTATTCTTTTCATAACTGATTAATCAGTTAATCGTTTTGCCTATAAAACTTCAGGAAACAGTGAGAAATTCCCAACACAACAGTCCGAAATATTAATTTACTATAATGTTAACACAAGCAGCAAATTCTCACATTTGAAAAGCTGTAACTATCAAGTGTTTTGAAATTTTAGCTTGAAAAATTACTTAACGGATTAATCGTTTATCAAAATAGTTGGCAATTAATTTTCTGTCAACTGACTTACTGATTAACTGACCAATAGTTGCAGCTCTAGAAAATGCATTATAAAGATGATGATCAACAAGACTAAGAGTCTACAGTCATGCTAGCAGCTCTGTGAGGCTGTACTTGGGCACAGCAGTGCTTTGAGCTAAATGCTAACGTCACCATGCTAACATGCTCAAAATGACATTGTCCAAACAACACTTAAAAGATTTTTTTCCTAAAGTAATGCTTGTAAAATATTTTGCCCTATTAAAAAGGATATTACATTGAATATCATGGGAGTACTTGGACCCACTTTCTATGCGTTTATGCTCTATTTAAACACCATATGATCACCAAGGATGCATGTTAATGCCAGGTGTACTGGAGTTTCAGAATACAAAAAGATCTCATTAGTCATTACTCCAAGGAAATAGGTTGGTGAATCACTTGAATGAATACTTTTTCAGCGAAAATGCTGAGATTGTTCTTGCAGTTTGTTCAACAAACCGATGTTTGTTAGGAACTTTAAAGTCCTCTGAGATTAATTTAGCTTCCAGTAATATTAAAAGTTTTGGCAGCTTGGTAATCAAAAGCATTTTATAAAGCAGAGATTAATCGATTTTATAATGTCCTGATGAAATTCTTGTTTTGGCAGTTACATACTGTTTATGACTTGCATTAACTTTACAAACTTGGATTTTTATCCTCTTCTTTAAGTTATTTTCCACACACTGCTATTTTGGTGAAGTTTAGCCAGAGTTTTGAACACTAGGTCTATGCATACGTACCCAGTAGGTCCAAACTTCAGGAATCAATAAACAGAATTGTAAAGTATGCTTTTCAACGAATCACTTATAAATTTAGAACCGGTTCCAACTCAGAACTGGTTCTCGATACCCAACCCTGGTAGCAAGTCTAGGCTTGAGTTCCTGAAGGCAATGTAATCTGGGTGGTGAAGAAGGTGAGAAGAATTTACAGACCAAAATGAGAGGTTTGTTTAAGCATTGTAAAATATGTCTTTCATCACAGTTATCACCATGACTACTTAAAAAAAATATAGAAGAAACTAACGTTGTATAATCACATCTACCTAAAATTTAACCACATTAAGAACTTGAGTTGTGTTACTTTAGTTTAGCGAATGGTCACTCTGACATTCATTAAACTCAATGTTTTATCGTTTGTTAAAAATATTATGAGATGACAGAATTAAGTTTATCTAGCTCATTTTCTGTTCTGTTAAGTTACCTTTGTGAATCTTACACTAGAACAACTAATGGAATATTTAAACAACCTATTCAGTACTACTGTGCATCAGTTAACTAAGTTTAAAGGTAGTTTAGTCAATTATTTAGAAAAACCTTGAAAAACATAATGGTTTTTATGGTTTGTACTTTAAAATTGTTTTTGTCCTGCTATTGTGTCCTACGATCAATAGTCCTACCATAAGAGTTAACCGAGCTGGCATACAGCATTTACTTGGATATACAGTGTACATTCAGTCACTGCAACTCTGAAGTGATATGCAAAAAGCCACAACACAAAACTTAAGTTTAAATGAGGATGGCCAGTGCAAACTACATTATAAAGTGTTCTCTAAATATCAAAGGACTGGCACTCTTTTAAAATGTGATTTTCATTTTTTTCTTTGCAGCATTGTGAATACAAAGGTATCACATACAGAGTAGCAAAGTCTCCACTATATGGAAATATGAAGTGTGCTGTTGTTGCACAGCTCAGACGATATAAGTACCAAAGAATGAGAAAGCCCCTGTGATTTGTTCCTCCTGGGCGGAGAAAAGGAGGATCAAGAGGGTAGGAAGAGGTGGGTTGTGACAGCGAGGAGAGGGTCCTTCCCAGCTTTGTGTAACCTGTGGTTACAGCTGTTCTGACATGACAGGACTGACATAGAGCTGGAGCAAACTACATAATTAAGTAGGTAAGAACCATCGCATTTCACCAGACTAACTCTACCTGGCTTTATTGCTTATATGTTTGTCTCTCTCTTTCTCTTACACCTGCAAGAAAATGTTATCTAAAAGTTACAAGTGCTGCTGCCTGGACTTACACAATACGTATGGAAACTATAGTTAAGTTGGTGTAATTTGTAGGCTTTCCTTTTATCAAGTTGTCTGTGGTTGGAGTGCCTTTGTTCATGCGTTTTTTTTATCAAACATTAAGAATTCCACAATGCATTCACTTTTTCTTTATTAAACATAAAACACAGACCAACACATATAGGCCCCATTTCATTAAAGCTGCATTAAGCCATTTTTAACCTCTAGGGGGCAGAAAGACTCGAACACTAACTTAAAAAACTTAAACGCTGACACTAACATACCATCGGCTTATCAAGTTGTTCAACATTTACTCTTATTTTAGCCCTATATTTAAACACAGTGTAAACATACTAACAATAAAAAAACTTGACTTTAAATTAAACCTGCATTACTTTATTTCATTTCAGGCAACTTAGGGGCAGTGCAACAAGCTATAGCAAATGCAAGGCTTTTTTTGCTGAAAACACTGCCTGCAGTGGCCGAAAACGCTGAAAGCGTAAATGGTAAACCATACAGAGAAGTTGCAAGACACTACGAGCACCACCTTTCATATCACACATAGTCAGTTGATCCATTGTTAAGATAAAAATACGGATGTTGCCCAATAACAAAATGGCAATTTGGAACATTAAGTTACATTAAGAGATGTCTTCATTGCAGTATGTTTAAAGTGGGATTGGTGATGAATTATGCAGTCCTGATTCAATTTCAGTTTGTGGTGATCTCTTATTTTCCAAAATATACTAAAATCCTACCTTGATCTTGACCAGGAAAAGAATAAGTACTAAGGCACCTGAATGATTGGGACAAAATGAATCACCAACTACAGTCTGGGAGGTCTCATGAAGGCGACTGGAGGCAAATCTGAATTCCATGATGTACCAAAATTAACATATACATATACGTGCACAACTACCCAATTCACAAGACACACACACACACTGTATGTATACTACCTAAGCCATGCAAATCAGACTAAAATATATTCTCTCTGACTCTCAATTCAGTATTCCTCCACTGATGTTTTCACACCCTCAAATTAATGCTTAGATGTCAAGTCAAGTCGATTTTATTTATATAGTCCAATATCACAAATTTGCCTCAGGGGGCTTTACAACCTGTACAGCATACAACACACAATCCTTAAACCATGCACTTTGGTCCCCATATTAAATTGGCCTGCCCCCCACTAACAGCAATATGCACTGCTTCACCTAGGGAAGGGATCATTTTACAGTGACAAATCAATTTCTTCCACTCCCTGTCAGCTCTCTCTCCCAAACATGCGCTGGTTTTATAAGAGGGATTTCCTATAATCCACAGATATCTGGATTCCTGCTATCCTCATATTCCACTCAGTCCTCCAAGCTTCCATGGTGCTGAATTGTGACCAAAAGACACTTCCACTCCCTCCTAGTTGCCTAATGATGACGAGCTAAACTAACAAATGGTAATCCATGTAAAACTCACTTCTCACTTATATTACCATTACCATCTGCCATTTAAATTCACAGTATCTATACAGCGTTGGAAAATGGAAGATTTATTAGTAATCGAACTGTATTCATAGTGCTGATCAGAATTGAGAGATTAGCAAGCATGAAATAATATAATTACACTTTGTCATAATGAGTACACTTTGTGACTAACACTGTAGTGTGGTAGATTTAGGATACAGTACGGTGTACAGCTAACATCAGGCTGCACTTTGCCCGCAGTGTTGTGGTTTTGATGACAGTGGGTGTTCGAGGTGTGGGCTAAAGCAGAGCTGTTAGGAGAACTGTCATCTTGGGGACAATAGAACTATAAGACTCAAACCAATTCTCTCAGTGAGAGAGAACAAATCTTCACCTGTCAGAGAGATGTAGGGAAGAAAACTTCATCCAGCTGACAGCCGGAGTGCTCCTTAATGGCTCTGTCCTGGCTGAAGAGGGCAGAATAAAAATACAAGGGCTGTTCTATTGTTCAAGCTTCCTGCTCAGGCACTTGACTTGAGTGTCTGCGAGCCTCCAATGTGCACCTGTGCCCACAGACCTAAATAACAATTTTCTTCTCATCTGGATCTGGAAGTGTTGCATCCTATTTATTGAAAACATAAATGATCTTTGATAGGTTGATCACTGAAAGGCAGCTCCTGATGAAGATCCCATGTTGTAAAAAGCATTACAGTTTACTAATTTTAGTGTTTTCCTACCAAGAAGTTGGATTCTAAATAGGATGTTAACACCATCCTTCTCTCCAATACAATATATAGATATTGGGATTCCTTCTTGCAAGCAGACGCGAAATTATACATGTGGTAGAATTACATTGGAATTGTTGCGTCACATCATATTAAACCTCATTATTGAACATCAGCTCAGGGCTGATTTGAATTACATTGACATGCTGAATTTATAAAAATATATCTTGATGTATTGTATTGTGTATCCAAAATGAATCAACTCTTTCTCAGTAAACATGTGCACATTTTTTTTTTATCAAAACATTCAGTTTTAATGGTTTGCCACAGCAAAACCAACAGCTAAAATGAATTACAAGAACAGGAAACATTTAAAGAGTTTTTTATGTTTTAGCTGAAAACACCTCTGGACTAAAAGCTCAAGGGAAACTATTTTGCTAACTTCCGCTTCAAATTTGTGCATGATTGATGATCACTTGAATCTAATAATAAGAGCTTTAACCCCACTCACACACATCAATCCCAAAAAATACCTAATTTTTTTCATAAAGCTGCAAGAGCAGTGAAAATGTCAAATTTTGTCTTTTCAAATATCCAAGATGACTTTCCACCACACCTTGTTTTCATTACCACCTAAAGAATAGTGAGGCAGAAGGTTGAGAAAAAGTCAGGATTGGTTTAAATCCAGACAAAACTGCAAATTCAAAGTGAGTGGAAAACAAAATGGTTTTTAAATGGCTGGGTTAAAGTATCAAAACAAGAGAACAGCTGAAAAGGAAAGACATACACTTAATCAACAGAAACCACTGACATTTTCATGATGGTCCCTAATTTGCAAAGGAAATATGGTCTTATGCCATTTCACCTTAAATTTCAGAGTAACTATCCAAAGAAAACAAAAGGATAAGAGTGGAGCCCCAGGCAGAGTAACACCATGTCTGCAAAGGAAAGAATACGTTCATTGAAAGCCAGAACAAGGAAAAAGTGAAAACATGTGGGAAAAAAATACAAATACAGGCACACTTAATCACCCTCTTCCTGTTGAAATTACTAATGACATCTAAGATACTCACCCAGTATGAAACCCACCCAACTCTCCACAAAGAAGGAAGGACACGTGACAGCCTAACTGGGGTTGCTTAGTCATTTATGTATGTATCATAAGCAGCAATGCACTTTCCATTAGCACACTTAAATTCTCATGAGAATGTGAATACTTAGCAATTTTATGGAAGTCATCTGGGACAAGGACCATAATCATGAAGTAGCATGAAGCATCACAGCCCAATCATACAAAGTACCACTTTATATGTATTTTTCTTGTCTTTTTTTTTTAATTGGGACCATTGGGACAATTTTTCCCAGAGCAAAACATGGTAATTCCAGTGACAACTGTCCACAGTGATGTCTGTGAAGTAACTGTGACACGGTTTCTGCTGCTTGATTTCAACAAAAGCAATTTAGCAATACTTTATGCACCACAAACAAAATTCCCTAAATTCTATCCAACGTTTACATGCAGTGTGTTAAAAAAAGAAGCAAAGAAAATATAAATGCAAAACAACAAGTAATTTCCATCAAAAGACAGGATACTGGGCAGACTACGAATAACTGGGAAGAATTAATCTCTAATGTGCTCAAGGAGTTTCAGGTTTGACTAAATAAGCAAATTATTTGCTAGCCACTTTTTCTCAAAAAACCTTATGTTACTGTGTATCTGTGCACCACAATATCTGCCGCACTGATAAATTGCTTTTTGGTACTAATTAGCTAAGTGAAGATTGTGTGTTATTTGCTTTATTTAAGCAGACATTAACAATTCCCTAAATTACAGTCTCTTTGCAACTGGATGTACTGATTCAAAGTACTGGATGGGTATTAGCACTAATAACAACCTTAATAAATGGCTTGGATATCAGCCCTAACCCTAACATGCCAAATAAATACTATTTCTCAGTCACTGTCCTCATGTTGCTGTTTAACAGCATGACTTTAGAGCACGGTCCTTACTGCTGAGGAGCAAGAACAAGCTGAAACGTGACAATAACAGTTCCCATGTCAACACGTAGTCCATATAAACCAACAATAAAATTATATCGAAATGAACCGACCATGATTTGTAAAATGCATCATTTGTGCTCACTCCCTGTGAAACCGCCCCCTCACACACAACCATGTTGGGAGGGTCCCAGTTCCCCATGTGATACAGTCCCCCTGAAGAGTCCTTATATTTATATCTGTTGTCAGTGCAGAGCTGGAGAGCCTTGCTGGCTCATAAATCTGGCCATGCTTAGTAAGCACAAATTTCCCCCTCATTAGAGCTCCACACCCTGTGAAGGGACCTGAAATACACACCAGTGTTGAAGTCATGCCAATCAACCAGGAGTAGGAGGCTTTGACACTTTACAGATGTTTACCCTTCGTTGAATATGTAATTTGAATACAAAGCTATTTTACAACTGAAGATTCAAAGTGATCTCAGGTTAAAACATGACGACAGTAGTAACTATGTTTGATTGAGTAAAAAGCCGTTTTCTGAAAATCATTCAATAATGAACAACCAACTATGCATCCAACTGCTTCCCAATGCCTTTCTTCTGGCATTTGTCTCTATTCATTTAAACACATTTAGGATTGTGAATAATTCACAGCAGTGTGATGTCCACTTTGATTATCACACCCCCTTTTGGCTTTATCCTGCACAATGTTGCCCTGTGGGTGGATACACCCAATCTTTGAAGCCCAAACCAGAGCCACAGGGAGGTCTGGTATAAAATAGGCTCAATCTGTCTCCCCCTCTCCACCTCCCACACCAAGCCTTAGCCCTTCACTCAAGCTTCACTCTCTTCTCTCAGGGGAAACATGTATGTCAGAGACAGCAGGTGTGAAGTGAGATTAGAAAGCACAGGAAGAGGAGGAGGGAAGGGAGGTTGATAATAGGAAGGGAAGTGAAGAAAAACACAAGGATAATGTTGATGGCGTCGGTGCCGGTGTCTCACTTTGTATGCAAGCAAGTTATGTTTAAGTTAATCCTGTATGCTTGTGCAGCAGCTGTGCACATACATGGCTAATAGCCTTTGTTTCTCCTCACAGAATGTTAGTCATCAGGCCCATATGATGGACAGCTTGGTGGCTGGCACCGGTAGATGAAGAAAGCTCCAAGGCCATCCACTCCTCAGAGAAGCAATTATCTCCTAGCCTCAGCCCCACACCATGGGCCTGCATGAGAATGAGCCCAGGGCCATGCCTCAATGTCTGGCATTCTCTCTTTGGAGATGCAGACCACATACACATACACATACAACACGCAGAGTGACGGATGCACACCCCAGCTCACACATACAAAAGGAGGGAGGCAGACAGACTACTATACAGACCACTGGTACAATCTTCCAATGTTTCAGTTTCTTGAAACGGACCTGCTGGAATTGCTAAATGTATGAGAAATACAGCGTGTCAGCACAGGTTTACAGTAGGAAGCCTGAGGCTAGAATTGAAGCAATGGGACATTGACAGGTGAAGACCTATGGCCAAGAGCAAGACCAGATAGGCATTTCTGCAGCAGCCTGAGGGTAAAATAAATGCAAAATACCTGTGTCAGGTAAGGTTTGACTTAGAGTGGCCCAACAAACATTGGTTGTTAAACTCTTATTGGCTGTAGCAGCTCCACAAGCTGACTACCTGATGCCTGTATATGAATATAAAAAGCAGCATTAACTCCTACTTACCTACTCCTACTTGCTCAGTAAAACACTAAAAAAACATTCTTGAGGAGAACATTTCAGGATCATTTATTAAATTAATCACCAATAACATTGGCACAATTCAGGCTTTGGTAAGTAATAAAATTTTGGATTGAAAAAACTATATGCACAAAAACTAAGTCTAAATCTTGTTTGGCATGAACAGTAGGCACATATGGCACATATCAACAAATATAAAACTATAGTCAATATTAGCCTGTTTGTTTATTTGCTTGCCTAGCCCATCACTTACATTGGTGTTTTGTGTCTGTGCCCAGAACAAACAGTATTTCAAGAGAATGCTTCTCAACCAGCTGAAGACGCTTGTACTTCACGCCCATGTCTCCTGAGATAAAACTGCAAACATTTTCACAGCTGCTCTTTCTATTTCTTCCAGCTGACAGTGAACAGCAAAGTTCTGCGACGCTGTGATTCTTCCTGTAATATGGATGGAAGCAGGTGTATAAGAGTTGTAGGTTATTATGGCAAGGTAACCGGTGTCCATTTGACTCATATCTCTTCAGGAAACATATTCATCTTAGTCCTCACCACAGAGAGCATGGAGAAAAACTAATTATTGCTTTTTGTGCCAATCCAATCTTTAATGATCCACCTACTGAGTATGAGTAAGCATTGGCAAATAGAAAATGAACCCTGACTAAGGAATTTTAAAAATTAAGTTATGCCAACAATCATAACCATGACTCATTTTACTTTTTCATAAATTAGACAGGTCTTGCAAAAGCTCAATTGATACTGGATTTGTGAGGCCAATGCCAATACTGATATTTGAGAGTTTAAAAATTAACATTACATCGGTCAATATAATTTTTTTTTCCTATAAACACATATCATAATCAAACGTTTTCATAAGGATCCCGCAAATGAGTTTTTAAAGAATTGTTACCAAGATATGTTTCGAGGGGGATATTTCAAAGTTGAACCAGAGCTTTGCAGTGGACAAACTATGTAATGGCGACGCTCTTTCGAAACTACCTCAAATATGTATTTGTAATTTCTGTACTGGAATTTCTTATTTATCAGTTGACATGAATGCCGATACCAATACTGTGATAAGCCAATATTGCCTTTTATATTGATACAGTCTTAATTAAGGTTTATGGATCCAACTTGTCTGTATCAAAATATGAAGTTCTACGGGCCAAAACGCTGTAACTAAATAAAGTAAGTGCAAGTGACTAACAGTGTGCAAGGTTTCTGGTTACTTTTTTATAATCATTAGCAGTTTCAAACATAAGCTAAGTAATAATTACACTATAACAAGTTGCCACTATACTGTATAAATGAGCTCAATCACCAAATCTGTATTAACTGATTTCTAAAGCATTATCTGTATGAAGGGGCAATGACGGTGGATACTGACAATCATGATTCAAAGTAGACCATTTCCTTTAACACCTGATGTTTGACTTGCCACTAAACAAACATCTCCTCAGGGATGAGTAAACAAAGCCATTCCTAAGTTTGTCATGGCAAATCACCAGAGAACATACAGTACCGTATGCAGAATCTTTCATCGGAGAGTCCTTGACTTTGCTGATGAACTGATGGTCAGTGAACTTGTTGCACAAAATCTTCAACAGTTAAGCAGAAGCTGCCATGAGAGCTTTTGTCTACAAAGCGACAGCCCTGGTCTTGTTTATGTAGGTTACCATGTGACTTCTAGGAACAGAGTGTTGGCAGAATAAGTTGACTTTTCTCAACAAAGCAAAGACCTTAGCTTTTCTTGTGTTAAGCTTATTAGCATAGGGTGCACTGGGAAGATTAAAATGCTCAACAGCTGCATTGATTTGTCACCAGAAGTGTAAGGCAAAATAGACATAACAGAGATAATGGCAAGAATTTGTGCCTAACACTGACTTGCAGCAGAAAAAAACCCTAATAATAGAAAAATGGTATGTCTTTCTTTGTCAAACAAGGAAGCGCATGAGGCCAGAATGAGCCTGAATTCCTTTCTCTTTGTTTTTTCTTCCCCTTTCTTTTTGTCTCCACCAACTTTATTGTTGCTGCTGTGTACTGTGTAGACATAGCTGACAGAGAGACGACACTTAGCACACAGATACACACATAGCAACTCCTGCTTCTCTGTGTGCTCTGCTAATATTTACACTGCCAGGCTGAACACTGCCACTATTGAGTTTGGCCATTCAAAATAATGTTTGACTAGCATTAGAACAACAGTGAGGGAACAATGTCTGGGCAATAAGGCCAGTACCCCTCAGGTTGCAGCCCAGATAGAAAGGGGAAGACTGAGGGTGTGGACTGATGTCATCTTTTCACACTAGTTAAACATTTAGTGAGTCAGTGTTTTTTGTGTTGGTGGTTTTCCTTTGTTTTCCAGCCTTTTGTGTATGTGGAGGTGTGTGGATTGACTAATGTTATGTGTGGATATAGTATCTGACATTTGTTTTGTTTCTTGTTCGTCATGAGCAAAACAAATGTTGTGAAGGCTTAAAAACAAAGACGAAATAATTAGTAACTATCAGATATACAAGTTTTTTCACAGAGCTAGTCTACAAATGTAAAGACGACTGCAAATGCCATTGTCTGTGAGGAAAGCAGTTCAATTCAAAAGAAAATCAATAATCGAGTTGAGCACTCCTTCTCACGGGAATATGAGGTTTTGTGGAACAACCTGATCTAAGAGCAATTCCTTTGACTTTGTGAAACATTAGCCTGAATTTGTGTTAGTTCAAGTTAAGTGTTTACAGTCTTTGATAGCCAGCAGGTGGAGTTCACTGGCCATGGGTCTGTCATCATCATCACTAGAGCAGGTCATAAAAGTTTACAAACAGGTTAATCAGTGTCTAGTGCTTAAGTGGACAGCCAACACGGTGTGTTCCTGCAGCCTGCATGCTCTATAACAAAGAAACCTTTCAATATCCTCCACACACTATATAATGAAAGCTGAGATGGATAAAGAAAGAGTGACTGAGAAATGTATCTTATATACAGACAGATCAAAGGAATATGGCACTGTGTGTTTTTAATATAGATGTGAGCGTAACAGCGGTGGGGGTGGGGCAGGACAGGTACACAACATCAGCTACAAAGTGAGCATCTTTCATGGTTAGTACTGCCATCTCCTGGTGACAGATATTCATTATTCATGAGAGTTTAGCACAGTATGTCAATAAATACTAATACATTTACTGAAGTGGAATATTTAAACTGACATTTGAGGGGTTTTATCAAACAAATATGTATAGGATTTCACTTAGGTAAGGATATGTGTTGCTGAATATACATATATTATAAATATAATAAGAGTTTCATTCCAAAATGATACATATTTGATTAACAGACACTGATGTCTGTAATGCCAGCAACCAATGCAATTGTTTCACTGCAACGATTACTGAACCTTAACTTTCCATTTATTGTCCTTGGATTTTGGCTTGTTCATGTGTGCTCTTGCAAAGTTCAGTCTTGCTTTCTTCTGACTCTTTGGCAGTGAGATTCTCCTGGACCTTTTATTATAAAGCCCTCTTTCACTGAGTTGGCAACAGCTGGTCTGGGTTAAAACAGATTTACCTTGTGCCTGAAGGTCAGTTTGAATCTGCTTGGCAGGTGACTAAGGTGTTATCTCTGGTATTTGAGCAACATTTGATCCCTGACCAAAATCTTTTTCTTTCTTGCAGTCACATTCTGAGAACTCAGCTACAGTGCAACGGGCCATAAACATTACAACAAATAACATTTGTTTTTATGGAAACATGACCACTGAGTTCTCTGGAGGTGAAGCCTTGATAATGTCCCTGATTGGTAATTGATAATTTTGTACCTTTCCTCGTCAGGCCACACTTAATTTGTTTTCTATGTTCATGGTTGTACACAGTAGGGATTTAGCTGTTTTCTGTATTCAAAAGTGGTAGAACAAGTGTGAGGTAATTGAGGCTATGAGAACTATCTGCACAGGAGACATGTTTTGGGAACTGTCATCAAGTATGTACTTGCTCCAGATATTACATTTCTCTCAACTTAAAGTTGTTTGTGACTACCTCTGCCACAACACAACCTGGTCCGGCACAACAATGTCACTGTTCCATATCACTCCCTCATATTAGCTGAGGCAATTATCTCTAGTTTGGCACACAGCATGACAGTTACCATTTCATTGTTGGCGGAGTCAAGACAATGCCACTGCACCACCTTACCATTTTCAACCAATAAAATGTTACACAAATATTAGCTTTGGCAGGACATGACAGCCTATCAGAACAGTGAAAGTCATTGGCCATATTAAATGGTTTATAGATTTAGCAACTAAACTAAAGACAAAGACAAAGGGCACAGAAGGGTTAGGAGGTGCTAGGGAGGGCGGAGTACACTGTTCACTGTTAGAACATGTTAAGTGTTTCAGCAAATAAAGGTAATGCAGGGAAAACATGGACAGTGGAGACGCTACGTTGGCATACGTTGCATCAGTAAAACAGGCTGGATAGTAGATTTCTTTCAAAAAACAAATCACAAAGTTACCAGTAAGTACACAGTACTAGTAGGACCTGCTGAATATGTTTTGCAACCTGAGTTTAATTTTCATAGCTCTGGCTATCTGATACGATGTTCTGACACCGTTGTCCTCAAGTTAATTGCTGACATCTTAAAACACGACAACATCGCTAAGAATAGGTCCGATGAGGCAAGAAACACAAGCAGTCAGACATTCAAATTGAAAACAAACTTTCAGGTTAACCAAACTTGCTTTGAAGAGAAAACAAAGTCAAACAGCAACGTTGTTTTGCAGTTACTTTGTAAGCATTCAACACAATTTACAGACCTACGTCTGGGTTCAACTTTGACCTACTGTACTTCCTGTAGTTAGGACAGTACTTCATTCATTTCATAAGACATTTTTGTGTGCACTCACGGTTTTCCTGTGCAATAAAGTGAGTATTTTCTACATCACAGGTGCGCTCACTTTCAGTTTTACCGAACAAAGTGGTAGCTAGTCTGGCCAAACTGTTGGCTACTTTACCATTTGTCTGATCTTCTGACCACATTGTTTCTTCTCAGTGATTGTCTTTGGTAAATAAGAGCTGATTGAGCTTCACAAGCTGTTATACGACATAGTTGTCCTTAAAGGAGGCATTAATGAGAGGACCATAATTCCAATATCATGATAGCAGCTTATGCTCAGAGTTGCGGTCCTCTCTTCCATTCCCATCTGAAAACATGACTGCAGCAGACATGAACTTCTACAAGCAAGAAAACACAATTATGTGTGCATTCACATAAAGCCTGTGATGTTTGACTAATGTAGCTCCCAAGCTAATGTAGCAAAGGTGAAAATGGTTCCTTTCATTTCGGGACAAACAGATGTTTGATAAGTGCTTTGAAACAAAGCACCTTACATGACTCAGTACTAAAGGTCCAACATGGCTCCTCGTCAAAGAGATCTTACATCTGTCTTAGGAGCTGCAGTGTTTGTGTTCTAAACTAGAAAATATGTTTGAAAGAGTCTCTGTATCTGGAATACAATGGAAGTTATTTCTGTAGCTTTTGCTGGGCTAAGCACCATCATCATCTCTTGTAATATATATATTTTTACTTCAATTGTAAATGTTGTATTATAAAAAATAGCATCTGACATCAAAATCATGTCATTGTCAATAGCTAATAATAGGGGTTATTGTGTGAACTCTACTAAATCGCATTCAATGTGACAATGGCGGCTTCGTCAAAAAGAGCTTCTCTGAAACACGCTCACACAAAAAAATAAAAATCGGTATGCTATTTTCTTGTAACCAGTGTGAGCTCAGTTGAAAAGGAAAGCAATTATGTCTCTTTTGAAAAGCCACTTGGACAGCTCTTGTGGCAGCCTGTGAGTAGCCCCACTCATACATGACTCATTTCTACTCATTTTCATCCAGCGACTGAAAATGCACCACACTCTACTGCTCCTGCCAGCTTTTGGTGCAATTATACTCGGGCTCCTCCACACACTTATCTTCCCCATCTGAGGTCAACTCAGGCGCTAATAACCACATGTTTTAGAATCCAGCGTCTTGAAACAGTCTAGTGCATTTCAATAGAAATAAATAACAGTGCTCTTAGCTGGGGTCACAATTTCAGCATGTAAAATTAAGATCCCTGTCTGGTCAAAGGATCGTATTTAGATCATAGATGCATGCCATACCTGTCCATTTGCACCATGCACAACTAGAAACATGCAAAAATAGCTTATATTTGGTTTATTATGTTATTTATATTAGGTTGTAACATAAGCTAGATCTTGATGTTATACTTCTGCCTAGCCCACAGAAAGAAAAAAAAAACTTTAACAGGATTGAGTGCATTTGTTCTTGAGCCATTAGCAATGTGGAAGCCCCACAAACCCAATCAAGCACAGTGAGAAATATTTAACCCAAAACAACAATCTTTAATACTGTCAACTTACATGTCAAGTCACGTTCACTTATACTGTCTGGACTATGTATTAAAATGGCCATTTTCAGTGTGGTCCTTTTCATCAACATTTGTGAGATAGCAACAATGAATCACCTTGATGTTTTACACAATAAGTAGTGATATTAAGTAAGGCTACTCTTGATACTGCAAAGTAAAAGTTTGTCCTGGAAAGAGAAGTTTAGAACAGCAGATTATATAGATTTGTCAATATAAGTACTTGCACAGCTATAGTTTGGTTGGGTGGTCAAACACAAACATATTTTTTGAGGAAATGCAATGTGCACGTTCATACACCTACTGTGTCTCTTTCTCCTTATCCTACAGTAAATGACACTGACCGTTAATAAGGGCAAAGGTGCAGAGGGCCTTTATTTGCAGCGGTTTCCAAGAGGTGAGTTAAACATTAATATCAGCTGTGGCAGTGTTATCTTGGTGAAATGACTTATGATCCTGCCCCACGCTGTAAGATAGGCCGGCCTCAAAGGATAAGCTACATGACGGTATTTCATAGGATGTCAAAACAATATACTGGAGAGGAAAGCAAACAGTGGTATATGAAATATCTAAGTACACAAGTCTTTTGTCTGCTCTGTTTTTTTGAAAAGAGGAGAATTACCTAAAAACTAAAAAAATGACATAGTTTGGGGAAGCAATTGGGGAACTAGCCCTGAGCTGGTCATATTTTCTGTACATAGCTCATTTGGTAACAAATCCTATCAAAGCAGAAGCTGCAGCACAGAGGCAAAGCAAACAAAAACTATTGATACTGTCCCTGCTGTATTTATGTTTATGCCACACCAACACTTGACTCATTACTTCTGACTGTTAGATCAAAGCCTTACCAGTATTCTGACCTTGTAGATATCAGCTTAGCTTTTATTAGCTAAACAACAATGGGGAACATGATTTTCCTTTTTGAAATGATAAATAAGTAACTTATTCTGTGATTACACAGATGCTGGCACAATTTATTAGCCTTTTTCACAGACATAGCCACATCAAAACCTCCGAAATGTAAACACAGAGTACATTAGGTTGAGCTGTTTTGAGTGGCTACAGCTATGCTTATTGAGGATAAGAAAATGGTTGAAATGTCAGTGCGGTGTCTGCTTTATTCAGTGTGCTGCAGTGGTGTCTATATTCATCCCTGCAGTAAAAGAAAAGAGAGTCTGACAATTTGCCTTATATTTGCATTTCTAATATCGTTCAACTTTTTAACCTTCAGCAAGACCTACCCAGGTTAACCAAATCTTGAAGACTAAGGCCATGTCTACAATAAGCCAGCTTAACTTGAAAACAAAAATGTTTATTTCCTCATTGCATTACTGAGCTTGTTACAATCACAGTCCTGAGAGATTGAATCTGAAAATGCTGGTCACGAGTGGCGGGGGGAAAAAAGCCTTTCTAAAATGATGACTTATGCTTGTGTAGCAGCTCATGTTAACAGGACAACTTTGTTGCTTCCAACTCAATTCAGTGTCCTTCTATCTCACAATACAGGTGTCATTAACCTGCATTTTTGTGAGCATAAAATAGTCATTTGCTTTGATATTTGCTTTTTATGGTAACAATGCAGCAGATCATTGGCATGTAGCTTGTTGGCTACATCAACTTCTTTTTGGCATAATGTAGAATGTAATGACCAGTGGGAGGGTTCAAGATAATCCTGCCAAACAGACAGTCGACACCCCACTCACACACATACAGATGCGATAAAAAAATAAAAAAACAGTTAACACTACGACAGCAACACTGTTTACCATAATCCTCTTACCCGACATGACAAACTACAGGCTGCTTTTTTTTAATGGACCCTTTTAATATGTTATGTTGCAATTCCAAATTTTGTCCGTTCATTGTTTTATTTTTACAAATTAGTGAAGCTGAGACACTTGTAGCTGTTACTGTTGCCTTTGACTGCGTGTGTGTCTGTGTGTGTGTCTGCCTGAGTCTTGTATGTTTAACCATTATTAGTTTACTTTTTCATTAAATCAAATATGTGGTATAATTACACAACATCATTATCACTGTAATTAAAAACGATTATAAAAGAACAACCATTCTGTCAACCTTGCAACCAAAAGCTGGTGGCTGGCTGCCAGCCTGGCACCCATTTCTAAAAGCTACTTTTAGGCCCTGGAACATTTAGCACAAAGCCTTTAGCCATTTTCTCAATATCAGGAAAAAACAGAAACACGGTAAGTAATCTCACTGTATTGCCTCTTTCCACAGAGCACCCTTTCCTGGATATGTGTCTCAATCCTGTTGTAAAATAACAGAGGACAAGACTGAAGAGTGTTAATCTTTCCCATGATTCTGGGTCCTTAGTGGAGCCATGGTTACGAGTTCTGAGTGACATAAAAGCAGAAGCGGTAGAAGCTACTGCTGTGTGCGGTGATGCAGATGGATAATTTGCATTAATAATGTCAGTAGATGTAAAAATCAGGACATGACTTCTAAATTATTTTGTAGGGGTGTATGGACTCCACAACAGCATAGCCTAAACCTCACAACCTAAAAGTAAAAGGAGACTGGGAGTTTAAAACAAGGATGATAGAGAGAGTGAGAGAGCGATAGAAAACCATGCATACTAGACCTTAATGAGTGTGGGTGGATGGAGATCAGTCTCAACATTGTCATCACAAAGACAACCACAGCCAGTAAAAAGTCAGCCTGGGATTCACAGCGCCTTAGCAAAACCACACCACTGACAGCTGCAGAAACTGAAGGCTGTGCCAGCAACACAAGGAAAACATCCAACCCACTTTGGCTGAGAGTGTTTATCCCTCAACAATGCCTTCCAATATTTTTTGTGGATGCAAAAACCCAGAGCTTTCATTGTTCTTGGCAGGGACCTTCATGTCCTGGTTGGTGTTGACGAGGAACCAGCTTAACGGTAATCACTTGCAAATGTATTTATCTTTTATAGCTCATGATTGCAACTGTTTTCCACCAGGGCTGAAGCCATGGAGTGTGAGTTAAGGCCTTTATTTGGGATTTCTAAAGGACAATTAATGTTACTTCCATCTTATCTGTTTATGCTTTAATATGGTTGGAAAAGGGTGACAACAACAACCCAGGCGACCCAGTGCATTGCAATGAGCTATTTTAACAGTTGGTGGGCTTTTGAGCCAGGGAGTCATTACCCAAAGACAGAGCAATGGGATGACAAATGAGGCCTCTAAGTGAAACAAAGCCAGATTAGCACATTTCTCTCCTCTGAAAAAATACGGAGAGCATCCTTTGTGTGGATAAAGGATAAGGCCTCCTGTAATCTATTTATAGTATTTGTTTGTATTATGTTTGTGCTGTGGCAGATGGTGTAGCCCTGCTCGGCGGTAGCATTCCTGAATGGGATTTTGTACAGTCAAATTCAAAGTTATGGAAATGGTATTATGACTGCGCCACAAGCGGATGCATTTTAGAGCAGCTTCTATTTCATAATGTTACCAATATGGTAGTGAATAAACCACAGCACATTCAGTAATGTGGGGATTATGGCTACAGAAGAGTTGTGCATAAATCCAAGGAAAATATTGTCTCAGCTTACCTTCCCCATGTTTTGCTCTTAGCTTCAGCTGCCTGTCTCACTGACAGTAGAAAAGATGAAAGAGGAAATACTAAAGAATTCAAAAACTATTTTAAGTGAAAACTAAAAAGCTGCATTAACCCATAAGAACCCATGGTGACACCAGTGTAACACACACTTCAAAGGCCCCAGAATCTTCCTTATACAGCTTTGTGCTTGATCTTAACTCATTAAGTCCCTAAGCGACATATACGAAACATCCTGGTGTGGTGGTCATGTCACAGTCATGTGACTGTGACTGGTCGGGACCTTTTCAAAATGTTGGTGTGACATGTAAACGCAAGTGAAGGAAGCAACTAATTTCAAAAAGCCTGTATTTTGATACTAAAAGGTAAGTTAAAACCCATTTAACAATTCTAATGCTTTAATAGTGTGTCCTGTATACAGTCAACCTGTTTTGACCATATTTCTCGAACAAATTAATATAAAACAATAAAACAAGAAAATTTACCATAAACGCCCAATGTAAAGTATATGTACCATCACATATCTTTGACATTAAGGGGTAGTATAAAAAAAACACATCAGAAATGTCTTCAATGTGGTCCACTTGGTCTGTGGTGTATTCCCCATAATTTTCCTTTGAGGGGAAATGGGTCTGGGTTCTTATGGGTTAAAAGAGGTTATTGTGATGCAGCCTTTTTAGACAGTCTAGTCTTATCCCAAGATTAGCCTGCCACAATCCACTAGTTAAGAGTCTACAGCCATGCTAGCTGCTCTGTGAGGCTGTACTAAAGCACAGAGGTGCTTTGAGTTGAATGCTCAAATCAGCATGCTAACGTGCTCACAATGACAAAGCTAACATGCTGATGAAGTGTTGCACAAACTAAAATTGTGACCTGATGATGGTGCTAGATGAAAAGTCAGGGGATCATCAATCATTACTACATCCTGAGGGGGGCATGAATATCTGTACCAAATTTTGTGTCAATCCATCCAATAGTTGCTGAGACATTTCACATGTTTTTTCCCTGGGTAAGTGAAAACTTTGACTGGATCGTGCTGATTGACCGACATCGCCATCCGTAGAGGCACACCGCTAGCATGGCTAAAAAGTTGAATTGAAAGGAGGCATTGTGCACCATGAGACAGTGTTTATCCAAGACTAGCCACTTAAAAAATAAATGTATCTTTTATTGATGTAATGTGCACTTTCTCATATTAATGAGATTGTAGCAGGTGAGATCAGGTATCAAGTCCACTAATAGACAAGCAAAATTCTGAATATTCAGCCAGCAAGAATTTCCTCCTCCATATTAAATGGCAATGCTCTAACTGCTGTAGCTCATCTGCATCCCAATGTCCCCCCATTTCAACACATTAGCTCCCAGACAGTTGTAGCCCTGACATATTGAGATGTAGTGCAAGAACTGTGCTCTGGGCACCAGACGATGTGCAGCTAATGCACTTTGCTAATGTATTATTTAGAAAGTGGCCTTGCTAATTGAGTTTTAATGTCAGTGGCCGCTCTCCCACATGTGTTTGAGCGAGCACAGGGGGAAGTTTAGATGTTGATAGATTACAGCTGGCCACTGGTGGCAGCTCCAAAGGTCATGGGCAATGCTGGTGCAACCACCACAACCTCAGCTGTTTTTAAAGGAAACCTGCCTGCTTTATTCATACCTATGAACATTTTACTTGTGTTTTAAAATGCAGACATTATTAAGCAAGCTCTCCACTTAGTAAAAGTGTGGTGTATGAAAACAGCTTTAACTGTGCCTCTTTATAACTATTTAACTCAGCAAACACTTCAAATAAGACAATCCACATAAATGCAAACCACCTAAAAGTGCTACTGCAATCACTCAAGGCATATATATGGAAAAGATGAAAAGCTCACAAAAAGAAATGATGATATAATGTCACTACCAGAATTAAACTAAAATGGCAAAAACATCTATAACACATCTGCAGGGCTAAGAGGAAAATGGTAAATGTTTGCAAGTTGAACTGAATCTAAGTTGAGAAATAGCACACGGTTTATAAGTTGGAATTTGAATATGCTCCCTGAATAAACAAGGAGAAATTTGCATTTTAAACAGCAACACATTATGCGCAGCAGCTTTGTGGAAATCATTAGTTACACACTTCCTTGCAATTATTTTGCAAGTTCACCCCACACGTTGCCTATGATAGGAAGGCATAGAGAAAGGCTCTAGTCTTTATGAGAATCACTCACCCAGAGCACAAGATAAAGCAGAGCAATAACTTATTTCAAAAAATCCCAACCGGCTAATTAACATTGTGAATTCAACCAGAAAGTCAGTATTCCTCTGACGAGTTTAATTGCATTGATGTGTGAGCCACAATTTAACGGCTCAAATAGAGAGCTGCTTTGGCTCCCATAAATGATGGTATTTCCTCACCTCAAAGACTGTAACAGGATTTTTTTTTTTTTTTGTAGCATAATCAAGTTTAGCTTTACCTGAGCTCATTTGATGATTTAATAGACTTAAATGAGTTTTCCTCCCAAGGTTAATTATGAAGCACTGAATTAAATTTGCCACTGTGCGATTGCTTATTTATAAAAATGTCTTCAGTTCTGCTTGGAGGTAATGTGATTATTGGATTGGACTGAATTCCAGCCAAATCGTGTTGTGTGCTTAAGCTTGTTGATGAGTTTGAAGGGTCACTGAAAATGAACGTCCTGCTATGCTGTAACAAACAATGCATGTACACCAGGCAAAACTTTTGGTCTTACCACTACATTATAAACTTTAATCTTTACATGTGCAAAATGTCACAGACATCAAATACATATTTAACAGGGTTCTCTTTTTCAACTTAATCAGCTATAAACATTAAAATGACACTGTCACTATTATCGTTTTAAACTGCATATGTACTATGCAGGAACATAAAGTTTGACAGGCATAGCAATAATAACTAAGGGGGCAGGCTTTGTAAAAATAACCAAATAAACTAAATTAGCAAAGTATGTACCAACAAGACCTATACATGAAACAAAAGCCCCAATGCTTTCACTCTTTTGTGCAACAGCTCGTCTAAAATCAGATTTCAATCTCCCCTCTCATCCTCTCCATCCCTTTTACCAACATCTTCTCTTTCAACCAAACAGTGCTCCATTTCTCTCTTGCTGTGACAGGCTTTTTTAAATCTTGGACACCTCTAACATGGTGAAGCACTGCTCAGAAAGTGGTGCAGAGAACAAGTGATTATATTATGGTGCAGCTCATCAAACACTACATGGTCAAAAAGCAGAGCACTTGATATCGCAGACAAGTGAGTTTAATGGCTGCCAGTGCTTGACCTTCTCCGCAGGGCCTCCATGTTAGTCACTCTCCAGCAATTCTAAATTGAAACAGAGCCATAGCAACTACCGAATATGTGCAGAGAGAGGAAAAAGAGACAGCACATATGAGAGAGGGGAAACACTTTGACTGAAGAGATTTCATCCCCTCCCTTAGGGTGTCTTCCTTCAGTCTATCCCTGGTATAGTTGACTGACTTGGGACTGGGTGTCCCAATGGGGTGATAGTGTGACAGTGTCTCTCTGAGTATTTCACAGTGCAGCGTTTGTGAGTACAAGGAGGGACTACAGACCACCCCACTCAGGGTTTGTCTGAAAGCTCCATCAACCGTAGCGAGCCCCAGTGCTGAGGCTTTTCGATATCAGGGACAGGGGTGTTGCTGGAGATTGGGCTTTGATGTTCAAAGTGACAGCGCATCAGAGCAAAGCAGCAGGTGAAAATAATCTATCTTCCCCTCTGTGATTTATGAATGTAATTCCTCTGGTTCGACACCAGTTGCAGTAGCATCCTTGGAGCTGTGAGGGACAATGGACTTTGGAGGAGGAGGACGAACAAAAAGTGTATACCTCATGGTTTTAGCAGTTTAGCATGAACCTTTAGGTAGGACTGTGCAATATGGCTAATAAATAATATCTCAATATTTTTAGGCTATGCCACGATATACGATATATATCTCGATGTCCACATTTTCTCTAAACAAACATACCCTAAATAGTGCAAAAATATGATGATCTTATAGAATATGATACATTGCTGTAGATTAAACTACCCAACAGCATATAAAGTAGTTAAAATTAGCACAACCTTAAAATCTACTGCGGTAATATGCAAAATACACATTAATGCATCAGTATTATTAATCCACAAACATCCTATACAACAGCAAAACACTGACAGGGTCCATTTTACAGTGTAATGACGAAGTAAATGAAGTACATTTTGCTATAATACTTACTTTTCCTTAGTAAGGTTTAGAACGCAGAACTTTACTTGTAGTGGAGTATTTTCAAAGTGGAGTATTACTCCTTGGACCTGATCCTTCTTCCACCTCTGGTTAGCACACCCACAGCCTACCTGCACCTGTGTTTTAGAGGCCCGAGCCTTCCACTTTAAAGAAGGTGGCCTTGTGGGTAACCTGTATGTGTGACGGAGTCTAGTGGGTTTGTTATGCAAGTGAGTCTTTCCCGGTGTGTGAGGGGTAGTACGTTACTTAAGTCAGCCATAAAGTGTGTAAATAAGTTCAGGTTGCAGCACAATAGTTACTGAAAGGCTGTGTGTTGTGTTTGCTTCCTCAGACAATTAATAAAGCAGCCGTGTCAGCCTGTGACCAGCGGAAACACTGAAACCCTGAATATGACAATATGATATCACTGATATTCAACATATCGCCCAGCTCTATCTTTAGCACAACGCTGAAAAGAAAATAGTACATAGTGTGTGAGGCCTAATGATATTGGTAAAATCTAAGCAAAATGCTTTTAACCATGTCATCTCATCATAAGTTCGGAACCATTAAAACTGAGCCTCCATCCGCTTCTCATCATCACAGTAACCAACCCCCCCCACCCTCAACGACCTGCGATTACCCTCATCGTCCTTATGGCCACCCTGACGTTCATAAGTGAATCTATTGACAATTACAATTATGGAGAGTGTCTGAGCTCATCCCTCAAGTTCCACTGCCTGCTCCTGAAACATGCAGCAGGTTCTGTAAATGGAACAATTAAGATAATTGACTGTACAGGCCCCATTAACAAAGCCTGCTTTCAGCTCGGAGCTGCGATTAGATTAATTCTCATAATGGAGAAGCCCTTGTTCCTCCATTGTTCTCCATTTGCCCTCTTCAGTCCAGGTGCCAGTCATATCCTGTGAGTGGGGTTTCATGTTGGACTGGGATCACAATGTTTTATTGGACATGAAGAGTGAAGGACAGCAGAGATAATGTCAAGGTGACAGGGAGAGGCAGAGAAGATGTTCATTGTCAAATCTGACATGTTTTGGCTAAACAAATTACTTTTTTTACTGTGTGACTCTATGAAAATACTATAAAAAGTTCTATCAAGTAGTCAAAAAGAAGGCTTTCTACATGTAACAACACCAACACTCTTAAAAAAAGGTGTCTCTTCTGCTGTCTCATTGACATTAGGGGCGTAACGGTTCTGAAACTGTGATACAAACGTCCACAGTCAACAAATCCCAGTTCTGTCATCCGTGTCACGTACCTAATGTCAAAATAGTATCCACGCCCTGAACAGAAATTCTGACAAAATGACAGTATTTGAGAGCTTTCATTGTTACAGTAAAAATTATGGCTAATGAACACTGTTTCAAAATCGTTAATTTTGTGTATTCTTACACCCCTAATTGACAGAGACATTCTGGGTTGGACGCGAGACTCATTTAACTAAAGTTCTATTTAGTTTAAGGTTTCCTGCCAAAATCTTTAAAATAAAATTTAAAAAAATTATAAAAATGTACACAGCACTTTTGAGGAGCTTGATCTGTGCTGACTTAAAGGCTCAATGACTTGATATAATGGTGATAATATTTAAGTCAGACTGTGCAAAGTTAATTAACTAGTGGTTGATTCACCAGCTATGACAAAAACTAAATTTCCTGCCTTTCTACTGACTCTTATGATACAGTATTTCTTAGCTGATAATATATATAGACTGCTTATCTCTGTATTGTATCACCTAGAATTATTTACATAAAGTACACCTGTATTAACTTAAAATGTCACATTGTAATGTATGCAGGCTTTTATTCATAATAGGATTCAGTATGAGTTAAAAGAATGATTAAACAGTAATGTAATAATATAAAATGGAATCTGAATTGCCCCAGTTTAACTTTAAGTAGAATGGTTGTATTGTAATAACAGTGTGCAACACATTTACAGCACCGCCCTACACAAGCATCACGTAAATAATGCAAGGATGAAACGATGTGGTTTCTGTGGTGAGTCTGACTCACTTCATGTCTTATATGTGTATCCTGTGTTTCTCTCATGTTACAAAGAGTCAGTCATGGCCTTGGTCATTATCTTAGTAATATAAACTGTGTGTGTTTTTTGTGTGTTTTACTGGGAGGGGAACTAATTCTGTCATGCTAGTTCCTATAGCTTTCTTTTCGTTCAGTGTGAGACTGAGGGAAAGTGTTAAATTACAAGCACTACATACACACACACACACACACACACACCCTCTATGGGTCTCTGTGTGTTAGGCCACCCAGAATATCTGCATGGTAGTGCTACAGTCCTACACCTTTCTATACCACTGCCTCTCAAGGCCCAGCACACAGGCATGGAGGTTAGGACTGAAGCTTCTGCTATTAAATTTTCCATTTCTTCAGATGTTATTCTACAAAACACCAGGCTCTCTTTTCTGCGGTCAGTGTCTGTCCAATTCATTCAAGAATGATATGCATTCCTCAGCCGCTTACAAGTAGCCGCACTCCAACAGCTCAGGGCCAAGCGGGACAGGTTGCACTGCCAAAGGCAAGACGGCTAGTAAAGTGGCTGCACTTATTGGACTCTGGTTGAGTGAAAATAATGATAAAAAAGCCATATAAGACACAATACCACAGTAGCAAATTATAAAACATATTACTTGGCAGAGAGACAAGTATATATTTTTTTCTTTCTGAGGAAACAAGAGTACACAGCTGCTTCAGGTTTGTCCTATTTCTGACCATCTGCAGTAAGAGCCCCTTCATGATGTCTGTAACAGAAGACAAACCAAATACCTTCTGAGTCAACACAACCCTGATCCCTCCTGCAGTTGGAAAACAAATAAACATGGGCTCACGCTAGGCAGCCCTGGCGAATCCACTCAGGAATTTCAAATACTCCTGAATTTATTTTCCATGAGGTCTTTGGAGCAATCTTTGCAATCAAAGAGGTCAATTTTGCTTGGAAAGAGAAAAATATTAGGTAAATATTTTCAGGGAAACCAGTCATATTTGAAATGGAATGGCTTCCCTCACACACGCAAACACACACCTTCGTTCTAAACACACACACACAAAGTTGCGCTGGAGACACAGATACATACACAAACGGCATTTCTTCAGAAGCAGTCCAGTTTTTTTGGACTGATCAGTGCCGCCAGACCAACTGACACGCTTGTTTATTTTTCCCATGCCCACTTTAAATTCCAACATCCCCCCTCCCAACTGAAAAGGCCTGTGTGTGCCTGGCCAGGAGGACAAAAATGGTAGGAAAATATCAACAAGTCGTCATTTACATCAGAACAAAAACAAACAAACCCAGGAGAAAGGAGCTGCTAAGGAGGTCCAAGGCTTTTTTGCACCAGAAATCCTTCTCATGTGGCTTCAGGCAGCCTGCCAGCCAAATCTAATATGGATTTATATACAAAGAAAGTGCTTAGTTTAACATAATGAATATTTAATCATGCATGGACCCTGTAAAGCAATTTTGCAGAAATAATTGAAAGCAGACTTTGTCTCGAGGCTTGGAAAAAAAAGCAACAGCTAAACTGTTGACCCAAAGGAGCCCAAAAATCTCACGCTGGATTAAATGTTTACACTGCTGGCATACACTCTGATAAATGAGGTTAGGAATCTGGGGTGGAATCAACGGGTGTTAAATCTGCTGATTCTGTCAGGGCGAAAGAACACACAGAAGCCTGGCTGTGCACAAAACACATGCACTTGTTGGGCAGCTCCATCACACATCCCCCAGCTGTCTTTATAACACTTAGACTATTTTACAATGTAACTGTTAGTATACTCCAGCTAGAAAAGGAAAAAGACTGGGAATGCAAAATCACCTGCGTGAAATTCAAATTGTCTTGTGTAAGGTTCATTAAAAGGTGACTAAACACATGCTGCCTTTTGTGCTATTATTTTATATTTTATTATAGCTAGCGTACACTTCCTATCTTGCTACTAAAAACACCCAGCGGTACTGGTGATGTGAGCCGTGAGACATTGACATGGAAATGTACCGTGACAGAAGGAGAAGAGCTTCAGATACCTTGTTTTTCAACCCTGCCTATACAGACTTTACAAGTGAAAAGAACAATTTTCTGTCAGAGAGCAAAGTCAAAGTATAGACTAGATAAAGTACAATTCTATCATGAGCAAAATTACATCATATGAAATACTTTCCACAAGCATGACTAGTGCCATTCACTCCTTTGTAAATTATTAGCTCTCATAATAGTATTAACAAAGAGACTATGACGACAATGCTGCACGGCCTCGGGTCACAGAAAAATACAAGAAATATCTAACCTTGTATAAAAAAAGGGAGGGGGGGCATAAGCGGATTTGAGGGAAAGTGTTCACTTATGCAAAATAAAACAGGTTATCACGTCTATTTGGTGATTCCCTGGCACCCTTAATAAATCAGCTTAGGGTGCGGCCTAACGGCTTCATTCGCCCCACAAATCTCTGCACTGCAATAACATGCGCCAGCGAGCACAGATTAATTTAATAACTCTTTAATATTCTCCATGAAAAAGAACAGGAGACCAGGGAGTCCGGAGCATATGGGGTGGGTGGTGAAGGGGGCTATCTGTGGAATAGAATATTGCTGCAGCAACAGATTGAATATTACATAATGATGTCATTTATATTCCATTCGAAGTGCTAGCTTCCCAGACTGGGGACTCAAACAGAGCTGGGGATTTGTCTGTGATAGAGAGTAATCAGGAGAGAAGAAGTTTGTGGGTATAGACGGCATGAATAAGGACGAAGGTGAGCGGAGAGTGTTACAGTGCAAAGATTGTTTCTCTCACTATATCTGAATGTGACTCGAGATGTAAAAGCTTAGTTAGGAATGACAGACAGTATACATATACTGTATCACCAGCAACCTACCATTGTAAGATCATACCTCAATACAGCAGGCCTACATACAACATTCACAAAGATAAAATAGTGTTGTGAGCAAATGGTTTACTACTTCAAATAAGGCAATGTATACAATTAGTTTGCTCCAGTAGTTATTACTATATATTACCTTATTAGCTCCCAACCCACTCTAAGAGTCATACAACTATGTAGCATCACTGTTCAGTAAAAACCATGGATCTCCAAACCTGCTGATTTAAAGATTTTCACATTAACCAAAGAATTAGTAGTGGTTCCCAACCTTTTTTGTTCTTGACACATTAATATGAAGCAATATGCTGCGACCCCTTGTTGCCATGTTTATGTGAGCAGTTCAATCGAAGAAAGATTTTCCGCTCTCGGATTGTTTCATTCGAATCATTTTTATGGTCTGAAAGGGTAAAACTATAGTATTTCAAACGAAAGAAGCAAAGATGAGAGAAAAGTCTGAAAAATAAACAACTTTGTGCAGAAGAATTTAATCTTTTCTTATTTCCTACCTGGGCAATCATCTTACAAACCACTACATTCATCTCACGACCCCTTGTAGCAGTCCCAACCACAGCTTAAGATAAACAAACCAGTTAATAACACAATGGATTATCTGAGAAATGTATTGTCATAAAGATGAAAAGAAGGTTGTTTTCTTGGCTCATGAAAAGCTGGCGTTTTGGAGATACAACATAGTTTGCGTGGCAAGGTTGCAGGTCACAGTAAGCAGCCCAACAGAAAAATCATGTCTGATGTCTGTTTCCCATTTTGTGCTAAAGATGATAAATATCCTGTAATCATCAAAACAAGGCATATCAAAATGACACGTCTGCATCGGAAGCAAGTGTTGAACACATCAGATGGCAAAGTGGTGCAAGGGGTGGAGGTGAAGCTTGGAGAGAATAAACAGAGCTTGCAGACGTTGTAATGAGAATTTGCTCCATTTGGCAGTAGCCCGCAGCAAAGGTCTCCCATCTGTTTCTTATTGGAAAGGGAGTCAACAGTTTGGAGGGAGAAGGATGAAAAGGGAAATGCAGGAATGAACGGACCACAGTGACATCTTGTGGTAGCAGCTGATAACACAGGGGAGGGTGTGGATGTATGTATGTATGTACAGACCAATTAATTAGTGATACAGGAAATGATTAATTCATTAATTTGAATTTAGTTTCAGCTTTGTGTGTGCAACTTTAAAAGGCCAATTCAAGTGGAATGCGTCCCTGAGATCCTAACACTTGGATAGAATCTGCAGGTATTTTGAAGTGGAAGTGGTGTGGATAGATATATATCTATGTGACAAAGAGACGTCAGCTTTCCTTGTTTCTCTAGAAAACACACCACGAAGAGATTAAAAGGTGTTGACAACATATTCCAACAAACAACGTTGCTTTTCTTTGCCTCACAACCTCTCCTTTGTCTTTCTTATTTGCTCATATCTCTCATGTACGTGGTCACTCCTTGTCTTCAGGCAGAAAGTGGGAGACAGCTTTTCTCACAGCAAAGCTTCCAACCTCAATCTCACAACTAATTTAAAATGAAAAGGGAAAGCAAAGACTAAAAAGAGAAGACTTTAATCTGTTTTTAGTTGATATATATTGCCATCACAAAATGACATATATTGGCTTTAGAGTCTAATATTTTAATTATATCAGGACACAGAAGAGTCTCAGCTTTGTCCTTGTGTTCGCCTTCTCAAAAGAACATGGGAGTTCCCTGACAGTGACAAAAGATTTGTTTGTATGTCTAGTGACGGTTGTTTGTGCAGGAAGATTAAACACTAAGGTCAATGTTGAACCTGTAAAAGCACTCGACAAAGAATGGCATTACAGTTGTTATTAATGTGTGTGTTTAAACTGTGTGTATTAAGGGGGTGTGAGAGGCTTTTAGCAAGATCAACAGGCAAAGCCAGTAAACAGGCTCAACAGTGGCTATCACCTGTGGAGGATGTTAAAGCTTTACCTAGCAGACAAGCCCTGCCTTTAACTTTCAAACTGTGAAAGCAAGATATTAGGAGGGTTTCACAGGCCACACAAAACCTCATCTCAGCTACAGTCACAACCACACACGCAAAAATATTCTCGGCCACAAGCAGGAGTGTACACATTTTTTAATGTATGGGACATGCATGCATATGGGACAGATATGAAACTAAAAACCTCTGTTCACACAGAAACCTCCAATATGAATAATATATATATATATATATATATCATATTATATGTATTGTATTATATATTGTTAGGTATCAAGCTGTCTAAAATAGTTTTACTTTGATAACACTGACAACTGTTACAAGTGTACATAGTATATGCATTTATAGACATAAATTATTGTGTACTGCTGCTTTCGACTCATAAACACTATCAGTTAAACCATCGGAAAATTGGAAAAAATCCTGCATTTTGCTGTCATTCCTAAATAATACCTTTCTTCCTTCCACAACGAATGCCTCCCATTGGTTAAATTCCATCTCTGCAAAGCTCTACATTATTTACAGTTGCTACACATTTGCTTTCCTATCACAAATGTGTTGACATTCACTCAACAAGGGAAGGTCTAAGGTAATAGGTATGGACAACTGAGGTGAGACTTGAAAAATGGGGAAAAGGGGAACCCAGTACAGCTTCAAACCACCATTGTTTACTCTGAACGCTCATACATACACACACGCACGCACATATACACAAACGGCTGTACAAACACTGTTTGTTGACCAGGGAAAAGACACAGGAGGTAGGGGGAAAGAAGGGGTGTTGATGTGGAAGAGGGCTGTCATATATTGTCTAAGACAATGGTGGCAGAGAGTGTAATTTACAAAGACTAGGGGGTTGAATCAATATATTTATGGTGCAAAAAAAATGGCCTTCGTTAAACACACACGCAATGGAAACTGATACCGGTATCTAACACCCTGGCCACATCTATAGATGATCATATCTACATACACTACTGTATAAAGCTATAAAGTCAAAGATAAAAGAAAAATGCCCTGGTCTGAATATCCTTTATCAGTACAAAAAAAACAATAGAGTACCTATCAGCCACAGCTACCTAATCTAACCTCACCATTGTGTTCATGTGAGAGAAAGCAAAAACACAATACAGAATGACTGACATGCCAGGATTCAAAAGAAAATCTTTCACTCCCTGAGCGAGCATTTCAGATAAAAAATAACCCTGAATTAAACAACACATTGGTGCATTGGTGAGAGCAAGTTGCACAGATACTAGTGGGGAGATGAAATACAACCCATAAATATAATATCATGAGGAAACACTTTACAAAGGAAAGTTATCACAGCAACAACAGTTTTATCCTGTGTTGCTATGATTGCAAAGTAAACAGCAGAATTATGCTGTACACGTTACAAAGTAATCTCCCAGGAATGTGCTCTTGCACATACTTTATTGGCCAACATCGCAAGAAAATTGAGCCAGGTTCAAATTCTGTGCCCGAGCCCTCTGTGCCGGCACCCCCCACTGTGCCAAAGCACTGTTCTCAATGAAATGAATGAGCAGGCCATGTATTTGTAAAGTACTATTATGGGTCTAAATACATCCATACAGTACACCAATCACACCAAGCATGCCCAGCAACTAAACAAATCTGAATGTGACTCACCGGGAGACCAGAGACATTTGTGTTCCTTGTCCACATGCCTCCAGGCTGTTTGACACACTGTGTGTAAATGACTCACACAACAACCTAGTGATCAAGTTTCTTGCCCCAATGGCATTGGCTCTTGCCTCAAAGCTGGTAGAATTTACGTGCACATTTAACAATTTGAACTTCAGTCTCTAAAGATGTAGTAAGATTTGCCAAATGCTATAACATTATACAACAACATGCCATTATGGTTGTATATAAAAAATCAAAATAGGAAGGCCATTGTTTCATTCATCTTTAAACCTCAAACCATCTTCAACTGTAGTCTGTTTGGTAATTATACAGTGTGACAACTATTTTTGAATAGTTTTTTTAAGAGGTGGACGACTGATTTCTGGGCCCTCTGCAAATGCAGTCTTTGAGCTTTCATAATACTTAAAAATCTTAAAAATAATTCAGTTATACCTGAGAAGGATTTAGATTTACTGCAGGCACATCCAAAGACGATTGAACTACTAGTCTTAAATGGTACATACACTAGGGCCACGAAAAAAAAAGGGGTTTCTGATTGTCTGTGTCCATTAAGCTTCTATAACATGAAGTTAGTACTTCTGATACCACAGTTCTAAATCAGCTCATAAGGTAATTTCAGTAAACTGCAGGTGACTGGCTTTTTAAGATTAAAAATAGGTTAAAAATAGCCCAGTTTTGAAGAGCACACTGAGTAATTTCTCTACTCACTTTGTCTGTTGACTGTTGAGCATCATCATCAGGTGGAGGGACGGGGGCGATGGTGGTTGTTTCTGAGAGCCGGGTGTTGCAAAACATTGCTCACTTGGCCTAAAAGCAACGTTAACAGATAACAATCTCATATAAACATATGAAATGTTATATTCACATGTATGGCCTCAGCAGTTCATCACGTTAACGTGGGTACAAATTGATGAGATCTCGAGCCCTCCACTACTATCCGAACAGCCAGTTAGACTGCTAGGTTGCATTTTATTCTTAAAATAAAAAGAGTGTAAACTAAATGTAATCAAATCACTGTAACGTTACTCTGCAAGAAACGTAGCTAGCTAGCTATATAACCAATAAGTGACCTTACGTTAGCTGTACACCAAACAGAAATCAGCATCAACGTTAAAGTAGCTAACGTTACTTTGAAGCAGTCAACCGTTAACGTTACCGTTACCGTTACATTAACAAGCCCACCTTTTCTCTGAGAGAAATGTGTCATTAGTTCTCTTGTACGACAACTCTTCCTAACGTATTTTCTTCTAATAACCTAGCATTACTTTTTAATTACATTTTAAAGAAATTAGTCGCGTTAACTGTGATCTTGACCGTAATCAAAATAGTGCAGGTGCGGACTAAACCATTTGCGTCATAATGAGGGGGGGGGGTAGAAGGGAGTCCTAGGCTACCTCACCATGGTTACCGTCGTTATGGAACCTCCACATTTATCAAATTAATGCTTCGCTTACTACACAAAGTTAATTTTGTCCAATTTTAGGGCTGCTAAGTGAGGGGTGCTTATTTCAAATTCAAAGCCAATTTCACAATATTATATTGTTGCAACTGGAAACAAAACTCCTCGCTATAGTTGTCAAATTCATTCAAAGTTAGAGAGTAGACCTTAAGATAAGATTTTTTTTTTTTTGGTCAAATAAAAGTTAAAATAATACAAACTGATGGCCATAACATTATCCTTCAAGAGATTTCAGTGTTACTGTGTTGAGAAAAATTGACAACATTGTTGACAGAAATCCTTGAAATGGGAATTTACAGTGGGGAAAATTACTTCCCAGAGCCACAAAACAAACCCAGTCACACCATCTACTCAATCACAAGCACAATAATGTAAAAATGTGTCCTATCAAATCACAACTGATGACTTTCTGTCCTACAGTTAGGCCCACAAGCAGATATTCCACCCTATTATTAAAGTCAACTGGTAACGGTTGTTTCCACTGGTGTGAGAAAGTCTACATGTGCCAAAAAGGCGTACCAAGTATCACCCATATAAACCAAGTTTGATCTTGTTTGTCATGACATAATGCATATTTAGCCACAACCTTTACTGAAGAGCATGCTTGTTTTTCCACCTTTTTTGTTTACTTGTACGTCAACATGTCTTTGTGTGTGTGTGTGTGTGTGTGTGTACACAGGCCAACAAAACCCACCCCCCAGCAAAGTGTATATACATCATATTTGTGCCACACCGGAAAGAAAATTACCCTGAAAGTAAAAGCCTCAAACATCAAATACACCGTTTGTAATCTCTCACTTTCACACTCAGCAGTACACAAAGGGGTGACTGATCTAACATAATGTACAAAGGCAAACACAAAGTCCACAGCGGATAAGAGGAGCCGTGTTTAAGCAGCCATTAGCGAGTGTTTGAGTTAAAGAAGCCATTTAGTAAAGCAGTGCTGTCATGTGGTATTTGCTCCAACACTGCTTAAAGGCTGGCTAGTTAAACAGGCAGGGAAGGAAGGGTCAATATTTTCACAGGCAAGCCTGGAGACAACAGGGTTGAGATTGGCTGATAGCCGTTTCCCACATTCTTACCACTTCCAACCGGTGCTCAAACTGGTATGGCCTCAAGACAGGATGAACATCCTGTGGACAACAGAAATCACCACACAATGAAATGACCAACTAATATTTTGCTATTTTTGGCGAGAAGTAATACATTAGCCTTGTCACAAATGTTCCTTGAATTGCAGTTTTTACAGTGGTATGTCAAAAGCCCTGTTAACATATATTGTGAGCCAAGGATTAATAGGTCTATCTATTAGACACCTGTCTATAGCTTATTAGCTACTGGGTATTGAAGGTATTGGAATATAGTGTTTTATTCTTATGAATTAATTGGTTTTATTTGGTATGTTTGTTAAAAAATTGAGCCAACAATGAATCATGTCAATATCAAAGCCCCAAAAATATCTTTGTTTTTTTGATTACTGTGCTGTATCATCCATTGAATATTTATTCCAGCTCTCTTTGTTATAATTTGTTTGTTACAATATTGGTATACTTCACCTGGTTGTTTGCAGACATTGAGAGTTACTAGAAACCGGTTCGTGAACACACTTGGCCAGTAAAGCTGATTCTGATTTTGAAAACATTTGGTTACTTAACCTAAGAAATATCACATCCTCCCCAATATGTAACCAAATAGAAAAACCCAGTATCGCTGGAACACCTTGTAAAATCTCATAACCTTTAAAAGTCTCATGACAGGTGCAGATAGGAAATATACTTCTTTTTTTTAAGCCCACGTGAAATTCTCACCTTTCAAAACACATGTTTAAGTGAGCAGGCAGCGTGTATGACTTCATGTTCAGTGGCCTCTAAATAGAAAAATAAAACATAAAAAACAGATCATATTAGATCAACCAGTTCTGGTAACCCAATTGCCCTCCATAGTCAATTAGCCAAGTGCACATTGCCCATTACCACGCATACTTTTCAGCTTCATTTGCTGTGAAGTGAAAATGCAGCAATTTCAACCTTAGGGAGACATTAATGACAGCTCATCATCCAGGCAGAAAAGTAGTTCAGCAAATCAGTGTTCTTATCATCCTGGCTGTCCAGGCGTTCACTGTGAAATGATACCAATGAGGCAGAGGGGCATTCTGGGAAGCACGAGCTGTCTAAAGTCAGTAGCAGTGACTGAGTAGGCAGCATACCACCTCCATAAATGGACGACTGTCAAACTCATTGCATCATTGGGTCTTTTCAGGTCTCGAAAGTCATTTGTGGAAAGAAAAGTGGATTATAAAGGCAGATCAGCTTTTTAAAGTAATAATAAATAGAACATCAGATTTAGCCTCAAGAAGATACAAGCCCAAAAATTAGGCATTTGAAGCAGATCTGAAGCACATATTCCTCAAGAAAGATGTGCTTTCTAAAAGGTATTTAGTTCCACCTGCTGTTCACATTGTAAACTACAAGTTTTCTGTCCCCTCTGCTGAATGGGTGCATGGTCAGACAGAGGATTTCAAATATTAATGTTAAACTCACTGCATGAATAACTGTACTGCTCATTTCAGCACAACAAATTAACTGTAGAATGTGATGTTTCTGCCTAGTGATCCATTGGTACCATGGTTTATTTCATTCACCTGTTACTTCTTGCGGACAAAACACCGGAGTACCGTCAAAGAGGAGAAAAGGATGAAAGAATTGGCTCTGCACCATAGTCTTTTATTGTTCAGAATTAGCGCTTTGTAGTGGATGGAGGACGTCACACTGCTCCCAGAGGAGCGTCTTCCAAAATGTGTCCTCAACACTGACATCGTCAAAGCATTTGAAACATGTTGGTGGAATTTTACATAAGCAGAACGCAAGCAGAGAGATCCTCAGTGGTGAGAAAAAACCCAAAACAGACTTGCTAGTGTATGCTTCTACCTGGTGTGTGTAGTTTGGTTTTACATTTCTCACCTGTTGACAGGTCAGAAAATGTTGCACAAACTGGCATAAAGTGTCGACTTGTCAGCAAGGCAAACTGTGTGCTTAGCCCTAAAGTGAGCCTTTGACTTTAGGCTGAGTGGGTCATTGTGGCTTTGACAAAATGTCAGAGGAAATGTGTTTTTGACCTCTAGCTTGGGGAGGTCAGTCTCTCTTTATACAACTTATTTACAGGAAGTACCCTTGCCATTAAGTTAAAAAATTTAAATTCACTTCCAGCACAATAACATGTATGCAATAATTTCTACACGCTGTCCAATATCCTCAGAATTGGGATTCTATAATGCAATCGCTTCTAAAAATAATTTCTTTTTCATTTAGTCAAAGTAAAACATTAAATATAATTCAATAAACTAAAGACACAGCACACACTTTATTTCACTTGTTTTGTTTTATGATCAAATATGTGGAGAACTATCTAATACCAATACTTAAATTACAGCTGCTTCAAAGGTAAGATTAACTGAAACAAACCCTCAGACCTTGGCAAAAGAAAAAAAGAATGTCTTTGGATATGTTTAAGGCCTTAAAGATGGAGACTTGGAGTCTGTATCAAAAAAATCAATATGACGAGACTTTGTGTTCCAATAAATTTAATGCCACCAAAAAGAGTAGTGTGCTACACATCTTAGGAGTTGTTTCAATAAACAGAGGTAAAAAGCATCAAAATACCTATTTACAGTTAGTCAGAGACTGAGTTCTGCAAAACCTACTAAACAGCTCTATATTTACAGTTGAAGTTCAACACATTGTAATTCTAAAACAAACGTGTTCTGTGCTCTATTTTTTTGTAATCAGCCATATGTTAACCCCTGAAAAAAGCCAGCAATGACACTCTAAAGTAAAAAAAACACACATTTTCTATTGTTCTAAAGCTAAAATATTCTGATCTTTGGGTAGCAGTAAAAGGATTAAGTAATAAAGCATTACATTTATCACAGAGTATCATATTGGGCTATTTAATATGTCCATATCTTTAAGAAGTAATAATTCCAGCATTCAGAAAAGGAAAAAAGCACACTAACCCAGCAGATTACAATTGCAATATTCTACATTGTTTAATCAATGTCATTTTGGATAAGATTAAATTATAACTGCACCCTAATAGTTTGAAATAAGCTCAGATATAATAGAAAAATGCTCTGACTCTCAAAAAGCTGCATAGTTTCACGTGGCGGTTCCTTCACTGTTCCGATTAGTCAGGCAAAATCTTTCATGTTTTCAAGAAGAAAAAAAAGTTCCTTTATATGTACAGCAACTTAAGGCTTTCTGCGTCTGGAAGGAAGAAAACAAAAAAGTACCAACCTTAATAACCCTAATTTTAAATCCAAGGCAATATATAACATGGCAAACAGTACACACACACATACACACCACACCACACCCACACCCTTTCATTTGCTTACTTTTGATACACATGGCTTGTACTTATGCTTGCCACTGGAGCCTAATGGGAGAGAAAAGGTTGAAAAGGGACACATAAATTAGGGTAACTGCAATTAAGAATTGTCTTTAAAAAAAATTATTGATACCCGACGACAGAAAAATATTATAAATTAAATGTTAATGCATACTAAAATGACCAGAAAGCATCAAGCAGTGATCAACAGTATTTTTTATTTCTGTTGCACCTTTAGTTTAATTATGAGCTTACCCTGTTTTCTATGTCCTCCATTTGAGCTGGTCCTTCTGCAGACCCTGACCGCCTCTTGCGACTGAAAACAAAGGTTTTTGTCAGTTCACTGGATTCACCCAACTTGAACTTCATTTTATAAATGTGACTCATAATAGATGTAATGCAAGAAAGATGCCATAAAAGAGATGAATGCTAGATGAATTAGTGATGAGTTTTAACCATATGACTGAGTTTTTAACAAGGTTGGTTTGATAACAAATATTGCTCTGTACACATACAAACATCACAACCTGTAATATTTGGGCAAGTACTGTACCTGGGTGCTGTTGGGTACTCTTGTGTTAGTGTCTCAATGTCAGTAAACTGCACAGCTTGTCCTCCACCTCTCGTCTTAAAAACATTGCCCTGAGGAAGTAAAAAAACAAACAAAAAAAAACACCTCCCACAAATGACCAAAGGAGAATACAGGAAGACACACATACTCACAATCAGCAGCAAAAAAGATAGTACTGTCCCATAAATATTCAAAACATGAGCCCAATGTGAAATCAAACCGAATGTGGTTAGACAAATTCATGCAAAACATAAAATAATCAAAAGTCTCAAATTAAGCAGTTACGTAATTTTACCTTGATCAATTTGGTTTCGATCTCCCCGTCTGAGGCAAGCTCCTGGTGTCTAAGCACATACTTGTGGCATTTAGACAGAGCTTTCTCGTTCGGGGTCGACACCTTGATTGCATTGGGTATGATTGGCTGCATGACAGTGCCTAGGTCCAAATTACAGGGTGGTTTGTGGTCTACCCATTTCTCCCCACCCGCAGAGTGTGAGCGCCTGTGCGTTGGATGAACTGGAGGGGCCGTCTGGTCGTCCCAGTGTGAGAAAGATAAATAAGGAGGTTATTCACATGTGACACCAGTAGTGAAGGTTGATTATTAGAGGGTGTTCGCCTTTGTTGAAAATAAATGTACTACTGGAAGTCCAAGAGGGACAGGGCGTGCCCAACTGGATAGGATTTTTTTTTTTTTATATTCATTTTTACATTTCAGGGGGAAAAGTACTTCCAAGTATTGTGGCCACATGTAGACTGAAATAACATCCCAAACAAACATCATTCTGGCCTTCCAGCAATACATATTTTCACAAGTATCTAAAAACACACACTGCATAGCAAACAGCCCAGTAGAGTGAATAAGAATTAACATGCAAAGCAGCGGAAAGGCAGTGTGGTAAATAGGTCAAGCAATTAAGACTACATGCAAACAGAATACAGATGTGGTGTGTAGATCACGTTACAGATGTGTTCTAAAGCAGGGGTGACTGATCTGAGAGGGGAGGGTTTTTAACATCTCATTTTAAATTAACAACTGATACAGTGAAGTAGATAGACATAAGACTATGGCCCACTGTGGATGGAAGATTTAGTTTCTACATGATTGTGGTTGAAGTTGGCCTGATAATCAGACTGAATTTCACTTCATCAATCATTCATTATTTGCGTCGCTGAAAGAAAAATCAGAGATGCTAGCAGCAATTCAGATGTCTGGAACCAGGCTAGGTAACACTATGATTTTACAATTCAACAAAATCACAGGCCTGGTTCAGACCTTGACCAAAAGACCAAACAGTTGCACACGTGCACATTTTTTTAAGAAGCCAAGTATCTCTGACGGGAACAACAGCCTTTAATTTGATGGTCTGGTCTCCATGTGTACAGTCACACTATTTCTAACTCAGGTTCATTAAGTCAAGTAAAGGTTGAAGTTCATCTGTACACTCAATATGTCTTTCCAGCCCAGCTGTTTAATAATTCTAAAACTGCAAAATATGCCTAGCAACGACTCCGCAAAACAAGACAGCTAGATGGCCAGGTATTATGGACTATAGCAATTGTTTAAAGTGGGACACAAGATGTTTGTGCAAACGGAGTGCACCCAAAATCAGTGTTGAGTGCCACATCAAATCACTCCATACAGACTTACCAAGTCCTAAAACTGTCCAATCAAAAACATGATTGGACAGTGTCTTTTTCCTTTATGAATACCTGATTGATAAACATGCAGCAGTTTTTTTTTTGTTTTTTTTTTAAATGTGCAATACTCCTGCTGCTTGTACTACATGAAAGCATTTTTGATAAACAGGTATTTGTGTGCGTTTATTTTAGTGGTGATAGTCAGTTTTTGTAATTCTAAGTGGTCCTACTTCAATGTGTGATGATACAGTTCAAGGAAAAAGCAAATCTAGAGAGCAGTTGGCAACAGACAGAACTACAAACATGATATAACTACTCATAAGGCTTAAGATGCAATTCAAGACGATTTACAAGCATGACAGAGCCGTCTGCCTAAGGGCCTGTGTCCACCAAAGAGCTTTTTCTGAGGCCAGCGTATTTTTTGAATTGTTTCCAATAGGAGCGCCGTATATTTACTCTCTGCTACAAACGCCAGGAGCATGACGAGGCACTGAGCGCTGAATGTTGGGCATTTTTTGTGGTCTCATAGAGTTGAAAAATGTTAAACTTTGGCTGAAACGCTGCGCTTGTCACTGTCACTTTTTACCCAGCCATCCAATCACAGTGGAGGAGGGGTGGGACAAATACCTCAAAGACCAATTGAGATGTTTCCTCGCACACAAAGTCACATGAAATCAGACAGACCGGCGGGTCCGTCCCCTCTCCCTACATGCTTCAGTTGCTTCCCTTCATCTAGAGTAAGGGCCAGAGCAAGTACTATACCTTGTGCTGACATTTTTACATTCAGTATTTGTTGTTAACACAAACTATCTGCGAAATTGGATAGACTACTTGCAACACATACTTCTGTGTACATTTCATATCATAGCAACCCAAGAGTCTCAGCTGAAAAAACGCTGCGCCTCCAAAGCACTCTCAAGCGCTCCCAGCTGGGCGTTTTCAGAAGAGTGCCTGGCGTCTTCAGCTGGGAAAAAACGCTTTGGTGGACACAAGCCCTTGTAGTCTGGATAAGAGAAACACCAGCCTACAATGAAGCAGCACTTCTACTTGATGCATTTCTAAACAAGCAGACATCTACTGATAACATTACGGGTGAAGTTCTAGACCAAGGCAAGGCTTAAACTACAGGCTGGCAGAGAAAAAACTAAACATAACCTTAAGGACTTTTGGTTCTAACATACACTAACCCTTTTGCCTGCCTCTAGGTCTAGCCCATAGACAAGAGCTGTAGCAGGGGCCTCAGTGCCTGGGGCCCAGCGCTGGCCTCTCCTGCGACCCACGCTGCTGGTGCTGAGGTATGAGGCGGGAGTCCGGCTCCTGTTCTGGGGAGTCCCAGTGTTCCTAGCCTGGCAGCTTGAGTCTACAGGGAGCCTCTGCTCCCAATCAGAGATGCAGGAGGCTACTGAAGGATAGGCTGAGGAGGTGGGGTAAGGGTCCTGAACTGCCCTAACATTGGCTCGATTTTGGTGAGAAGGAGTTTGGCTGAGTTCCTGGAAAGTGACGAGGGAGTGGGGCCAAGCATTGTGGATGTTAGAGGCTCCAGATTAACACAAATAAACAAACAGGGAAATATAGAAAAGAAGCTGCTGTGTACAGTAAGCATAGAAATCTTAGAATTCATCTTTAAGATTATGACAACAATAATTAGTAGCATGCATAATTTCCACATTAAATAAAGAGTCACAACAGTGATTAAGTGCACAGTGATGGAACAGGCCGTAGTACAGAGTAAATAACTCACAGGAAGCGGTGATGGTGAGGCAGACCTCTTCTGGCCAATGTTGCGATCTCGCTCCCTTGAGGGTCTGTCAGGCTTCTGTGGACGCTCAGTGGGACAGCTGCCGCCACCACCACCGTTGCTCTCTGTCACTATGGCCTTGAGCTGCTTCAACTTTTCATCCTTCACCCACAACTTGTTCTGCATCTCCAGCTGCTTGGCGTTCACTCGCCTCTCCTAATCAGAAAACAAGTCTCATCATTTAATCCTATATCACAAAATTATCTGAGGTATTGTGGCTCACATTTCTAATTTCTAAATTAAATGCAAGTTCAATTTTACCAACCACAACATTCTTGCAAATTAACCTTACAGCAGCATTTATCATATTATAATTGTTATAATACACAGGAATATGTATGTTGGTAATCTATTGAAAATATGTGCAAGCTGTCAATACACAAACCAAATGTTACCAAATAGTATGGCTACTGTCAATAATTCCACTTACACACTCCTTCTCCCACTTGAGTTTGGTGTCTGTCACCATGCCCTGCATGCGCTGCTCCATGCGCCTCCTCTCTGACAGCTCCCTCTGCAGCCTTTGCTCCCGTGTCTCCAGCTCATGCTGAAGTGAGCGTTTGTCTAGCTCGTACATGTCCGTTGCCTTCTGCAGGATATCGATCTGAAGAGGGGGACCAGTGGTGAAAGAATAAAAAAAAAAAAAAAGTGAATTAACATATTCTTACTTTTATACGCATGTTTAAAATGTTGCAAACAAAATGTAGAAACGAGGAGAAAAAAGTTTTGTAAATGAAGGAGACAACACCTTGTATTCCAGCGTTTTGGATTTCTTCTCTAATCGCTCCATCTCCGTCCTTTGATTGATGATGACTTTGTCTTTCTCGCTCAGTTTGCTTCGTTGATCTTGGAGGAATGTCTCCTTTGCGTTGAGCTGACTGTCAAACTGCTGAAGCATTGACTTCAGTGTAGAGGCTGTAGGAGAAAAACACATTAACGTAAGCTGTTAACCATTTGGATTGAAAGGGTTTTATTTTTTAAAATACACTCTGTGACCAAAAAAAAACAAACACTATCACAATTCAATGACAACCTAGAATAAGTTCTGCCACCACAGAACAACTGTCTGAAGCAAGATAAGCCAGAGTTTGAATAAATTACAGATTCATTCAAGGTCATTAAAATAGTCTCTCCATACAGCAAACACTTATTTGTGCTGTAGAAAACAAGCCGGTACCAGTTTTGTTGAACTGCTCTGTCATCATCTGACGGATACGATGCCGCCTTTCCAGGACCTCAATCAGGCGAGGTAAAGTCTGATCATCAGTTGGGTCCACCAGCTCACAGGACGGCAGGGCTGGAAAGCTTTCTATGAGCTGATTCAGCAGACCTGGGTCATCTACCATGTGAATAAGGATAAGGGGTGGAAAGGTTTGTGTAGACTTAGTAACACAGAATAAAAGCATGACATGAGCACAATGAGCTTTTAGTACAGACTTGAGGGTGATTTACCAGCATTACAGGGACCTCCTCGCTCTTCTAGGCGACGTGACAGCTCATCTCTGAAGGCCTGGTTTCTGTTTCTGCGTCCAGCAGCAAGGCCACAGATTGGCCGGTCAACCGGCCGTGCCACCTCCACCTCCTGGGTCATCTCTGCAAAGCGCATCACCAGCTGCAGCACATACAATGGGATACTATTAGAAATATACTCCTTAATTTCCTAAAATGGGGGCTTTAAGGAAATGACGGAGTTCAGCGCTCCAAACCAAACAAAACTTTGTTGAGTTTTAAAGCATCAACAGTGATCTTGGAGGAAATCTGTATATTTGGGGTACAGTATTGGGCAAAGGAACAAAACCAGTGTATATATCACCAATTTTCATAGTGGTTTGAAAAACCACTCAGTAGTTGCAATGATAGTTCAGACTTGCAAAGGATAAGATTAGATTTTCTTCTGGGAAAGCAAGTGAGATTAAAGAGACAAGAGTTCACATTCAAGCCAAATACAATGCCTTACCATAGTTTCATCATAATCATCAGCCTTTGGGTTGACACACACAATCATCCTGACTTTTCCTTCTCCATCAAAGTAGTTTTTAAACAGATGTGTGACTTTAGAGTCCCTGTATGGCACCATCTGGAAGAAAATAAAGACTTAGTAAAACTGCACCTACTGGAAGATTTCCAATGAATTACGATTAATAATATTACTCTACATAGAAATAAAACAGAGAAACAATTTTTTAAAAAAGTGATATAATGTTGAACAGATAATAAAATATCAACCTTATTAGTTCCACACATCTGGTTTTCACGCAGGACTTCCATACATGTGCGCAGTGTCATCAAGGACTGGTTAATATTGCCTGTAAATGAGATATAACGTAGACATTACCGGAGACCTTTGGTGTCTGACAACATCATGACTAAATACATTGAAAATCTACAGAAACTGCATCTGGTTGACTTTAGAGAGAAGCCCACCATAAAGAATGAACTGACCTGCTTCGCGGAGACGGCTTCCCTCTGCTCTGGTTCTGCTGGTGCGCTCACTTCCTGCCAAGTCAACCAGACACAGCTGGCTCACATTCACCTGGTTTTTGTCCTGCAATTTAATGAGACACTATTAGCATCACCAAACATTGTCTGGAATCCTTTCCGACACATGACCTGTACTTATTTGGCCTGCTTTTTGTCACAGCCTGATCAGAACTGATTCATTGGCTTTCTTTGAATAAACATTTATCATAAAAACAAACAGATTACAAATTCTTACATGCAAAAAACATGTTTCCAATATGCAACTTTGGAGCTACATGTCACCTGTAGAATGTGGTCACCATCAGCATCAAGTGGTGCCTGGGCCAGCTTCACTGTGAACACACTGTGGGAGCGACTGGATTCACGGTTGAGTTGAGTGTTGGCTATCCTCCTTTTCTTTTGTCCTGGTGACAGGGCAGAGCATCATTAATACAATGTGTGACATGAACAACAGCAGTAACAATAGAGGTAAAAAAAAATGTCATTATAAAGAGAACAGGTTTGTTGCTTTGTCCAATTTTTACAGCTGATTTAATTGGTAAAGTGAATATGAATGCTGCTAATGGCCTCTGTAAGCTATATCTCCAAACTGCCCTACTACATATCAGCAGTATCAGCTCTGCATGGACATTGTTACAAAGAAAAGTCATGGCTGCCTCTTTATATGCAACACAGACGTTTAGTAAAACTAATCATTGTTAACTATTTTGATAGTTTGAGAAGATCATGAGAAGACACAAGAATTAAGAAAAAACAGTTTAAAATATGTTTAAAACCATACAGTGCCAAACTCTGTAATTCAAACATAAGTACATAAAATATAATACAATTCAACTATAAAGAGAGAAAGTTATTATTTCCACTCACCCTTCCAAAAGACTTCAAAAGCCTCCTCTGTAGATTTGACCTCAACTTCTGTGCAGCCAGCCACATACATGTTGTGATTCAGATCTTCCCGGAGAATCTTGGATTGAGGTGGTCTGAAACGAGTTGATGAAAAGAATCAACATACACCAACAAGGTAACACAATGATGCGTCGCTTTAGTAAGACAAGCAGCAAAAGCTAAAATACTTTACGTTAGTCTCAACGTTAAAATAAAATACAATTTAGAGATACATACAAAACACAATCAGGGGTACAGACACATGCAAACTGGGTTTGCACACAAGCTTGAGCCATTCAGGGACGTTATGTGACTCCACACTAACAGTAACACAGCAGGGAGCCAATCTTTGAAGTCAACAGCCACCAAAATGACACAAAGCTGGTAAGCTACACCTATGCTATTTACAGGGCTTTAGGTTAATGGGATGGAAATGCACTGATGACCTACGCAACATATCAGCTACAGCCAAGTTACAATTACGAAGAAACAGAGTACTGTGTAAAGTACTTTTAGTGGCCACATACATGAACTCATTGTTCCGTACAGGCGTTCCTCCACCGAGCCACCTAACAAAAACAGGATTTTTAAGAGTGCATCTTGTTAACATAAAATTACAATCAGCAAAAGAATTCTATGTCTCAATTAACTTATTCAGTAAATACAACACAGTCAAAGTGGTTGTAATGCAGACACGCAGGGTTGCGCAACTACTAGAAAAACATTTGTAGTGCACATTAGTAGGCCGTGTGTGGGTGCAGTTTGGCAGCTGGTGGAGTCATCTCATACATGAATAGCACCACAAATACCCTGAACACAAATAAGCCCTGTACAAACAACCCTTCAACATGACGTTGTGTTTCAAAAAGCATACAAATCCCATCTCTTACTTTGGTCTGATTGGGTCAAACGGAGCATCTTCAAGGAGATCATAGATATAGTTGTTGTAGACCTCGATGTAGGACACAAAAACGCTGTAACAACAGTCTTCGTCCACGTTGTCAGATTTACATGCCTCCTCTGAACTGATCATATCTGCAAACTCTGGGTCAGCCTTCTGCCTAAAAAAATAAATCGAAAGAAAAGCAATTTTACAGCAGTCAAAATGTACTTTAAAGTCAGTTCCCTGTGAACACCATAAATAGTATAGAGGGTAAAAAGCAAAGTAAAATTATATACACATAGCTACCTGGAGGATGGCGTTTTGGGCACTGACTGTTGACTGTCCCGCTTCTGTCTCTCCAGGAGAGCATCAACTTGACCCTGGATCTCCATCCCATTTTTGTCATCTGGCTTAAACACCTGATGACGAATTAAAATATTGCAAGTAAATGTCCCACTCCTCTCGAAACATGTAAGAGAACAACTACGCAAAACATTAATGAACGATAGTCTTACAAATCTTTTGGCCTGAAAGGGGCTGATGCTGTTGAAGAGGATGTCTAGAGAGCGGGGGAGGAGTCCACCTTCCCCAGGTGAGCCAGTCATGGTGAAGGTCTTACCACTTCCAGTAACACCATATGTAAATAGCAGACCTATGAACATGGAATATGACAAATACATAAGCACTTTTCACAGAAAGGATTAAGGCTGATGTCAGTTATGGTCTATATTATCTTGGTCAGATATGTGTGATTATATGTTTGTATGAAACAGTTCAAAATGGAAAAAGGTTTTAAATGTAAAATTATGTAAAAAAGCAACCAATCATCACATTTGTCAACCTGAAATTTGCAAGCGTTTGACATTTCTGTCAATTCTCTGTTGATCAACTAACCCTTTCAGCACTCGGGGATTCTGCGCAGTGCACAACATACATTTCATGCCTCAAAAAAGCTTTAACTCACTTACCATTTTTACAATGAATAAGGTCATCTACCAGTGGCTTGGCAACATCCTCAAACAGCTCCATTTGAGTGGTATTAATACCAAATACTTTTTTAAAGGAGTACTGTGTCTAAACGAATAAACAAAGAACATACAGTACATGTGAATGGCATTCAACAGAAAATGGACAATAAGAGGCATTACCATCATCATCATCTTCATCATGTATTAAATCTGTTTGTGTCTAAAAAGTCTCAGGTGTTTACTGAATACAACTATGACTAAACCCTATTTAAGCTATTTTTGGTCAGTACTGCTTTGTGTTTTTTTAAGATATCCAAATAAATCACTGACTTAATAAAACCAAGGTAATTTGATAGGATTAACTAAGTACAAAGCAGACATTTGTTGAGGTCAACTGAAATATATCAATAGTGTCTGGTGGTGTCAGATATTTTTTTGTTTACCCGCTCGTTTAGACAATAGCTCATGAGTGAGATGTCAGGAGGGAACAAAAACAAGTATAGATGGTAAATGTATATCTCAGATAACTTGCCATGCAGAGAGGGCTGCAACACACTTACCTCCTTGTATTCACCATTGCGGTTGGCTTTAAGGCCATCAGGAGCATGTAGCTGAATAGTGGAGCTGCTGATCATCTCAACACAACATTCCTCATCTTCTGCTCCAAGTGGACGTATACGGCAGTATACCTACATACAGAACATTAAGTACATTTTCAAATCAGCTCGAGGCCAATTCTGCACAGCTCAGTTTTGATATCTGGATTAGAAGTATGTCCATAATTTGAACAGCAGAGAAAGACATCATGTAATTCAGTTTTAGGGTGAATTTTCCTTTCCTTTCTATTGAGGGCTCAAATAGAGAAACAAGTTGGCCTTTTACTGCAGCTGTGGTGTGATATTGTTTCAGTTTGAGGAATAACAAATTAAGCAGTGTTCACTTACCCCAACAGGATCTTTCTCTATGTTGGATGCCTTTTTTGGGCCAAGCCTCCGAGGAGTCTTCCCTTTGCTGCAAGTGATAAAGCAATACTGAATCAATGTCAAACACAAAAAAGCATATGCTACATTACATTAACTGTTAGACACATGATTAGTTAATAACCCAGATAATTCACTTAGTAACTTACACTACATAGTCTAAAGTATGGGGACACCTGGGATTACCTGGCTCTCACACTGAGGCCCAATTCATCCCCAAGGTGTTGGGTGGGGTTGAGGTCAGGGCTCTGTGCAAGCTCTTCCACACCAAACTCAGAAAAATGTCTTTTTGTGGACTGTCATGTAGAGACAGGAAAGGGCTTTCCACAACGCTGGGGGCACACGATTGTCTTATACAAACTTTTATATTTAGATTTCCTTTCATTGGAACTAAGGGGCCATGGCCAAACCATGGAAGCTAACGTTACCAAACCCGACCAAAAGTACATGAGTATACACAAGTATTTGTATGTATAGAGTATACAGCGTCTTATAGTGTGTTATTTTGTGATATATGCCTAATCTACCCTGTTGCTTAACCCTAAATTCTTAACAGTTAACGTTACGCTAACTAGCTAAGCTAGCTCAGGTGTCACTTGCTAACGGCAATCCACAGGTGATGGTCAACAAAGAAATGAACTTAACATTGCCCTTGCCACGTTAATGTTAAGCTAACCGAAGTTGGATTAGGTTGTTGCCGTTTTCACAGAGATATGACACGAATCGGTGATAGCGTTCGTTAAAGTGAATGCTGAACTCAAACACCAATATTGACAAGTTGCCAGTCAACTTGCGTTAGCTGGCTACACAGCGAGCTATGCTAACTTACGAAGCTAACCCTCCTTTTTATCCCGACTATTCTTTTTCTAGCGAACAAGCTAGCAGGTTACGGTAGTTAACTGGACGATTTTGCTACGTTTTAACACACTGCTAACACAGTGTTAGCCGTTTATCAAACTAAATGTAAAAGATAGTAATACTCACCCTGGTCTCTGCATTGTTTTGTGCTGTTCAACTCCTCTCCACTGCCTGCACACAAGAGCGCCTCTTCTCGATTTGAAAAATTCCCACTGTGAGACGTTTTTCCGAGTGTCTGATATTTCAACCAATCACAGTGCAGACACGACGTTCAGCAGCGGAAGTCCCGCCTCCAGAACCTAACCCCCATGTTATGGCAAATAATGTAAATTTAACCTTGAATATATCCTGTGGAGCATGTTTTGGAAATGTTTGAACTAAATATTAACAACTTGTGTGATTCACAGGCTGATTAGTAGTCCTCATGATGTGGTCTGAACAAAGAAACTGTATTTAATTTGAGAGTGAAAATTCATTCCTGACCTATGATAAAATAACACATGGTCCACTAATATAGTTTTACTAGTGTTCACTACTACTCAGATATTTAAATTTTTATTTAATTTATGTATAAAAATATTATTTAGAAAAATCGGTTACGCTGATTTCAAGAACATTACAATTTTTATTTTTTAGCAAATTCTAAATAAAAATGAACTGGTCAGAAACAAACCATATATCTATAATCATTTTCTTAATGATATTCACCTATACTTTTAGCTAACATTGTAGGTAAATTGCAAAATAAAAAGGCAGCGAAGGCCTAAAAATAATCTCTTCTCTTGTCCCATATATTAATTTATAAGCAGTTCCTTGTATCATCCTGTATGAATTTAAATTAGTTAGTTAGAATGACACGCAAGCAGGTTTGGTTAATAGTTTATTTGGAAATAATAATAAATAAATAACATTGTGCATAAATACTTTCAGTTTTGCATCAACGGAACAATGTGACATGTCACACAAGTCTACAGGGACCGAAACAGCAATCATCTGAGGAAAATAAACAAGTCTGAAAACATTTACTCTGTATTACATATCTTACATGAACAGCTCAAACTCAAGAGCAAAACAATTTTCTTCCCTTGACATAACCATCTCTATTGTCCTGACATGTTTATGTCAGCGATGTACAGTCGCGTTGCTTTTACTCAACATGACAGCACAATCCAATAGGCCGTGTACAAGCACAAGCACTATAAATATGAAGGATTGAAGGAGGTCTAAATGCAACACTACAGAAAGTGAAATTAGCATTTTGAATTTTACATAGTTTTTGTTCCTTGCAGCTGTCTCTTCACACCCCACATGAAAGGAATCCTGAGAATTGAGCAAAAATAGTTCTATAAACATATAAAGCACTGCCTCATAATGTAGCTAAGCTGCTACATTTGTAGCTTTTTGCAGGAACAAGTTTCCTCAGAAACATTTAGATTCATTACATTTTATGGTAACAAACATTTGGTTCAATTTCCATTGTATGTTTCTGCAGCTTATGCCCTTATTTTCAGTTTACCCACACATCATCACAGTGATGTCTAATATCAAATACCACCATGAGTTTAGTGCAGACTGCAAGTTATGATTCACTTAAACATTATGCCAGCTCCTCGTAGCTGTTTACAGAGAGTTTTTATATCACCCATAATGCACTCTTTTCATATGTCTGTATGTCTGGTGACTCATGGCTGAGGCTTTCTCTGGAACATGATACTTCTCTTTGCTGACTGGGGCAGAGAAGAGAGGTAGACTGTACAGGATGATGATGATCAAATTCAGCACCACACAAAACAGCGCTGCACCCACTGAGTTGGCAAAGGTGATGGGTATGGAGTGTTCGAGGAGCCAGGGGCGCCGCGTCACCATGTCCTGTTCGATGGCCTTCATCTGGAAGTGGGTGCCGAGGATGCCGCACACATGGAAGAGTTGATGGCTGTGACCTGCAGAGGGAGCAGTTGAGTCGTGTTTGAACTCAGACATGTCACAGTAGAGGGCGGAGGAGTAAATTCAAAACCCCACCACTGAGCAAATGATTCACATTGCCAACTGATTTCAACAGAATGAAAACATTTGAAGCTGATTATGCATTAGTATTATTTCACAATGTTTAACACAAATGAGAATACGTTTAATGTGTTAATGTGAATCCAGTATTTCATAAAGTTTGAGAATTTATTTGTGAAGTCTGAGGTTGGTGCTCAGTAGCCTATGATATTTTGAGTCTCTCTCTAACATGCTCTGAATTTTGTGCATTGCTCTGCACTTACATTCCATATTGTATTACATCATTTTGTTCAATAATTGACCATTGATTTGTTAGATTTAAGTACTTTGTTCTCTGTAAAGTCATTCACCATTATAGCTACATAACTGACTTTAAGTGCTTTACAAAAGTTACTGGTATTTACAAATGCAAAAATTGAGAAAATGGTCCAATGAATAGTGAATAAAAACACTGGAGACAATGCAAGATTAAAAGTGAACTGCAAACCAAAGCATAATACAGAAGTGGACATACTATACATTTGTAATTTAATCCTGCTTTGACTAATATTGTGGCCACTTTGGGGGCAGTAGGAAAAAGCTGTTAACAACACTGACACATCATCACCTCTTAAGTTGATATGACTTGTTAGCAAATAGTTGGTTATTTACACATCCAGCAGATATGAAGCAGCATTCATTTATATAGCACTCTCCTTTTATTTGTGTTTTGGTCTTAACCAGCTCTTGAAAGAAATATCTGGCTACTCAGCTGTTAAATGTTCCACAATGTTCACCAGCTAATTGCTAACATTGCCTGTCTGCACACTCGGATGATTTTTCTCTGTAGGGTCTTGTTGGTCTTACCTATGTAGTCGAAGCTGCCAGGTGCCAGTCGCTCAGGTAAATGTGTGGCAAACAGGAAGCCTGTGAGGAGAGCCAAGGCGATGTGTTTGTAGTGGAGGATGTTGGTATCATTGTCTGTACAGCCCTCCCCTACACACAGAAACACCTGTGAACACAACACACAGCAGATTTAACAGATTATAGTGCAAAATGTTCAGAAACGGCTCTGAGTCCAATATATTGAATGTTATTTGTGACACAACATACAGTGATTTTTTTCCACTTCTAAGGTCAAGTATGCTCCAAACTCAGTACTCTATGAAACAACCCTTTACTTGTTGTTGTTACACACACACACACAGACACACACACACAGCAAGACACAGATGTGTGAAATGCACAGGCGTAGCCCTACCCTGTAGAAAAGAGGAATGTTGTCAAACAGGTAGGGGTAGGCAAAGGCAACAACACGGAGATATTTGCTGAACTTTGGGCTCTGGTACTCAGGGAATCTGAAATAAAAGAAGAAGTTATTTTCAATAATGACATACAATACTTATTGATTTATTCATTCAATATTCCTCATGGTTACACCGTGTTATAAATGTAGAGGAAGCTGTGTGGAAACCTCTTGCACAGCATCACCACTGGCAGTGCCATAATTATATGAGAGTGTATCATTTATTTAATACCATAATATAAAAATAATAAAGGCATTAAAATGAAATTACAAAGCCATATGTGTATATTAATCCATGTGGGTACACTTTAAATGTCATATAATCCTTAACCAGCATGGTACACTTCTCTGCTGAGGACTGAGTAGTAAAGTAAAGAAATCTGTTAAAAAATGCATTTACTTTTTAAATTTAACTCAGTGAACTTGAAATGAATGAATACATTTATGTAACAGATTTATTACCTATATATTGTTTAACACCATCGACCATTAACGACCACCTTTTTTCTTAGAGTTAAAGTCAGAGAGTCAGGTTGTCACAGAACACGTTGTGCCGGCTTTTCTTTTCGTCCGCTCCTCTAACCTGTTCAGCTGAAACTACAGTTAGACTAAATCACTGTTTAGGGTTGGTCTCTATAGTCACCATTAGGTAACACCCATTGCATTAAACTTTGAGTTGCTCAATTCTAATTTTGAAATCCAAGTCAACAATGTCTGTGGGATGAAGTCTGTCTGAAGACTTAAAGACTAAACAATCACACATTTTGAAAGGATGACGTTGCATCTCTCTATAGCTACCATCATTTGAGGCACAATAAACATAACTTATATATATATATAATAGTGAAGCGATAGGAGGAGCAGATTTTTAGTAAGTTCATTGTGTTTACCTCTTTACGATGTCATGATTATATTGCAGAAATGGTAAGCCAAGCCTTAACAGTGGGGAGAGATGAGTGAAAGAACAATAATTAGCTAAACCAAGCCAACATGAATCCAGTGCATGAAGAGACAACAGTGCTAACAATGTGATAATTGTCAAAATGCAAGAGGTGGAACAGTGCTGTACTGATACAGAGTACTGAAGCCAATTCTTCTCAATGACGAAGGTCCTAACTTTATATTTCCAGAGATGTCTCATTTTATTTAATTGGGTCATTTAATAATTCTGATTTATTTTGATGAAAACACGCTCCCCATTGTGCTTTACTTGCCAACCACAGTGATCATGCTGTGTGGAAGGACTCATGTAACACATTTACTGAAGTTCACATCATAAATATTTGAGATCAGTCACATTAAAATGTTATCGTCAGAATTAGAAATACATTATTGACAACCAGGACTAGACTTTTGAGGTATAATATTATCCTTATTTACAAGTTATACTGCAATGTGATTAACATTGGCAAATGGGAAAAGTTGGGGAGCAGTTATTTAAGACAGTTAGTTGGTGTAAAGAACATTTCGAGAGGGTTTAAACTGTGCAGTAGTACAGTATAAAGTTAAATGAGTTCAATGCTGATATGCTACCATGTTACCATGCATGTTTATTTAATACATTTCTGATGCTTAGCAGGTAAAATTTACTATATGAACATGCTAACATTTAGTATGTAGCATTTAGCATATTAGTTTGTTATTATGCTAACATGTTAATGTTAAGCTTGTGCCTCTCATATATTATCAGCAGATTTAACTAACAAAGATACTTGTGGAAATACCTGTGGTAAGTAAAAAGTAAAATTTGGCTCTGTGAATGTTGCAGCTGGTAAAGGTGGAGCTAACTTTAATTACTTAATATTCTGCCAGGAAGCTTGTGAACACGCCAAATGAACTTTGTCAGCATACCTGGAGTAGCAGGCCACGGCGGTGCAGATGACAGTGTTGAGGACAGCGATGGGGATGTAGCACTGGTGGAAGAAGCTGTTCACCCACTTGTCCGGGAAAACATACGCTGAATAGATGACTGCTGATCCTGCAGCAGGACACATCAACAGTGCAAAATTGGAAACTTTTAACACTGTATGTTTTATATCTGCACTCATTGCTGGTATTTTGTCCACCTTATTTACATACACAAGGATAATCCCAACACCTGTCAATATAATGCCATCCAAAGCAACACCACCGCCTCAAAAATGACAACAATTCAAATATTTAATCAGTACCTAAAACTGAACATTAAAACTAGACAGAATTTATTTCAGGGACGTCTTCTTCTTGTTGTGATGTGCAGAATGTTAGAATATTTCTGTTGCTGTGTTTTTACTTGAATTATTTCTAGATGCTGAACTGAGTTCCCACTAAAATGTTTACAAACAAATATTTTATCAGCATATTTTGATTTTATTTCAATTTATCATGATGCGTACACAGTTTTCCATAACAAGACACACAAGACAGAACCACTCACTACCGTTCCTCACACTGAGTCCCAGTGAACCTCATACACTTACCCAGGCTGTAGAAACTGAGAGCACCGTAGTCGAAGAAGAAGCAGATGTGGCGTGCCCGTGCTGACATGGTGCTGAAGGTGTGAGCACAGCTCGACGCCAGCGGATAAATACAACATGAGAGCAGGAAGATCACCAGAGGCCAGGTGAAGGAGTCCTGCCATGCTGTCTGAATCAGCACCACTGTCACCAGTTTCCATAGGAAGTACCTGTCAGGAGAAACAACAACTTGATTCGTTTGGATTGGATGCAGCAATACATTTGATAACATTCACAGCTGAACAACAAGAGCAGAACGAAGTTGAGTCGTCTAATAAAAGAAAAAAGAGTCTTTAGTCACACTTGCGTAATTTGAAATCACTTAGTTTTGGAGCCTGATCATCATCATATTAACAGTCAAGCAACTGACAGCATACATAATTAAAAAATGAGCAGCAAATGTGTGTCTTTTCTTGTAATTTGTCACCCATCTGTAAGAAGTAAAAGTAAAAACAAGCACATAACTGAACAGCCTCAACTGATCAGTTTGTCTCTCTTCAATGTCGGCTGCTCAGTACCTCTGGAATATTTGCACATGTATGAGATAATAAAGGAGTAGCTGAAAATCTGGTGTATGATATTTGTACACCAAATGTGAGCGTAAGTGCAGTGTAAACAGACTTTTCCTTCCAGACTTCCAAACGCTGATAGAGGAAAAGTTACAGTACGTAACGTCCCATAAAACGACAACTTGTCATCTTCACACTTCTGTTTGTTTCAGGATTAAACAAGCAAGGTACAACAGGTTAATAACTAAGCTTTAGAGGTGTTGGTAGGCGTATTTCTGACCTGTGGAGAGAGCCATGCTAGCTGTTTCCAGTCTTTATGCTAAGCTAAGTTAACTGCCTCCCAGCTCTAGCTCCATATTTCATGCACAGACATGAGAGTGCTATCCATCTTTATATCTGACTCTTAGCAAGAAAGCCAATCTAACCAACACAAACTGTAACTTTTAAACAGCTCAGAGGCTTATTAATGTGCAAAACTACAAAATAAGAGAAATATATCAACTTCCTGTGTAATGTCCAATTACCTTCTCTAGCAGACTTAAAGAGACTTTTACATCTTATTAAATATGTGTATACATATATTTATATACACATTTGTATATGAATATATTCCCCACATTATAATAACCGAGACCGACATTTAATTAGCTGTCTTCATGGCATTTAAAAGACACATGTTGTCATCCTTGTACCGATCAGTACCTGTAGGCAAAACCAAGATGTTCATAATTAAATTAAATTAAAGTATCATGCACATTTTCACTGAAATAAATCACGCATTTGTCAGCGACTGTCAGTTACATTACAACCAGCAGTTCTACACAAAAAGCTGAATCTTATCAGGAGGCTATAGTTTGCTTTGTGTATCTGTGTATTTGCGGCCACTGTTTCCACGTCTCAGTGCACCTCATTAACAAATTCACATTATTTGTGCTTTTCCCCGTCACTGAGCAGTTAACTAATTGTGGCAACTCATATGAAAGCCATAAGCAGAGATCTGCTCATTAGCGGCTGCCCTGCAGGTCTACGCTGAGCCCCATGACACAAACACCCATGTGCCCTGAGCATATCCTCAACACACACGCATGCATGCATGCACACACACACACACACACACTCTTTCTCCCTGGACCATGCAGTCAAAGCAACTGGCATCTCAGCAGGGAGGAAGCACACCGTGGCAAGTGGGAGCAGTAACCTCTGTAGTAACTTTAAATACAGAGGCTCATTTACATGAACACACACACACACACACACACACACACACACACACACTAAACTAGACCTTAACCTCCATGCTGTGCTGCAGTGTTTGTCAAACAGAGAAGAGACGCTAAACTTGAGGAGGAAGCTGAGGAGCCAAATGTTGCTTTTATGGAGCTCCAGTTAGAATGAACGGACTGCACTGAGATACGGAAATAATCCCCATTCTTTCTGTGTGTCTGTCACTTTCCTATCCATCTTTGAACCCTTTTCAGCTTTTTAGCCTCTCTATCTGCACCTAGAGGCGCTGCATCTGAAGTTCTTCAATATACACTGTGAAAAATGTAGAAGCTGAGAAAACGCAAAGAAATAAGGCAACGTCTTCTTGTGTTTACTCAATTTTGGGGCCAGCAAATTGTGTCAACGCTGTTTCATCAAACTTCAAGCTACTAACTACATCACTTCATCACATCAAAATCACTTTTTTGTTTAGATAACTCAAATGTTTTAAAGTAGACAAACTAAGAAATTCAGTTGAGCCAACAAATGTTTGAATGATATTATCAATAGTTGTTAAACCGGATTAGCAGCGCCAGGTCCGACTCTCCCAGGCACAACACTGCCTAATAATCACTACGGCCACATTCAAACATGGATCAGCGGATCATGGCTTGAAATCAGAGGCTGAAATGTGTGACAAAGAGTGCGAGAAGTGGATTCCTAACCTTCATTGCGGTTTTAGTTTTAGTTTAAAAGACAGAAAAGACCAGGTGACTCATCTAAGAGTCCTGTTGAGGCTAGCTGCAAGTAATATGCCGTTGACATGGAGGCACTGTGAGACAGCAGGAGGTCTATGGGACACGCATGGTTGCTGGGATGTATGATTTCAAAACAAACCTGCTTGTATGTGTAGTCCTTCTCATATTATTAGTCAGTCGAGACTGATGGCTGTCCTGTGAGTGATTTGGCACACACTCGTCCTCTGCCAACTGTCCACAGTAACCAAAACATTACAGTGTAAAGTCCACTGCTCTCCTGGCATCTATTTAACTCCTTGAAGAGTGCGTCTATGGTAGTAAATACACACTGGGATGTATTCAGTGACTTATAATACGAATACTAAGCAGACAGATACTGTAACTCTGGATCTAAAAATTAATGACAGTCTTTAGCCAGTAAAGTCCCAGAATTGGTACAATAAATCCTGTCTTTGCATGATAGCAGGTTTAGACTGGAGCGGGGGTATTCAACTAAAATTCAAAGAGGTCCAGTTAGAGAAAATTTCCTCACGCAAAGGTTCGGAACATCATAATGTCTAACTTGCGTTGTAATTTAGTGTGATATATATATATTGAAGTAGCCTCGTAGTTGTATCAACGTCTGCCTGTCAAATCAAATAAAGAAAGTACAATTCAAAAACGTTTTGACAATATTTATTGTCACTTAACATTGAACTATACAGATATATAATACTGTAGATATGTATAATGTTCTTCTCTCATTGAGTAAAAGAAGGGCTGCATTTAAAAAATAAAATAGAGAAAATAACTAAAATAGCCTTCGAAAAATTGTGCATCTTAAAATAAAGTGCTTAATTTTAGAAAAACTAAATAAAGTGTGGCAGCAGCTTGAGTTTCCCTTTTTCTTTGTTAACTGTTTCACATCTTGACTTAACAGTCTCAACCAATTTCACAATAAATAATGTGTCTTCCCTCCCTCCAGCTCATTCGTCTTATCATCTGTCACTCGCCTCTCTCGCCTGTCTGTATTCGCAATGTTTATCGCCTGGAATGCAAAAATTTGATTGGCTGAGCAGCATCACGTTGGCTGGCATAACTCGTATGCAATTGGTCTGTGAGTTTCTTGAGCCGCTAAACCAGCGCCGCAAAGACTAGAAAAACTGCTCCGATTAAAATAGAAGCGCCCCGTCAACATTTAATGTCAGTCTATAAAACCACACAATGAAATTATGTAAGAAAATTCTGGATTACTGTCAGACTTACAGGTTCAACCAGCTGTGCCAGATTCCTTTTGACCTGAAGATGGCCAAAGAATGCTCCCTGATTAGAAGAAAGCAGAAGCACTCTGCTTTGCTTCACAGAGAATTTGAAAAATTTGTATTTGGTATGAAAAAAAAAAATCCAAAATCACATAAGATGTAGGAGTTGAGGAGTTAGTTTAAGTTACTAACTATGCTGGAGGGAGTCCTTTTCCTCTCTGAGCGAAACAAGACTGAACTTGGTTGTTGAGCTGTGACCTCTCGCACAAATCAGACCACTTGCCTCCAAAACAACAGAACGTAAATGCCCTCAGGTGTGTCGCATGTACCAAACACGCAGCATGTTAAAATTGTGTATGCATTGCAGCAAAAATAACATTCGTCAGCTGTACCAGGTGGGCAGAAAGTGGGTCCAGATGTTGAGCGTCTCATTGGTCAGCTGGAAGAGGCTCAGGATGCAGTCAGTGGCTGAGCTGCGGGGGTGTCGGTACCCGGAGATGATGCTGTCCTCATGAAAAACCTTGAGAAGGAATACTCAGTCAGTTTGACACTTAGTGAAACCTATATTTCTCTGGAGACTACTAAGATTTAAGAGGACTTCTTTACATTATATTACATTAAACTGGCAAAAAAAAAGCAACTTCAAACTCAAACTTAAAAATCAAAAATAGAGTGCATCCCTCCCAAACAAACAAAAGGTTTTCCAGTCTCTGCACCCTCAAGTACGACTGATTAATCAGTAACGTTTGTTTCATGTAATAAAATATGAAAGGTGTAAATAAGTTAAAGTATGACTTTGTTTCTTTAAAATAACGGGGGTTCTTTTTTAAATTTCCTCCCCAGCACTCACCCTGCTGATTGAGTCCAGCTCAGTCTGACTGTGTGGAAGCTGAAATGTCCAGTAAAGATACAGTGAAGATGAACTTACTTTGGGCACTTGATTGATGGTGAAGACTCGTGGTAACTTGATGAGGCTGAGCATGACTAGTTCAAGGTGCTGCTGCTGCTGCTGCTGCTGCTGTCTGGGATCTGAACTGAGGCCGCCTGCAGGGTGTGCCTCTTTATAAGGTTTGTGTTGCTATGCTGTCCTCAAGGTTTCTCGCCTTCATCTCCTCCCTCTTCAAACCCAGCGAGAATATCCAGTGTACCTGTGCCACTCCTCCTCCTCCTCCTGCTGTCTCTCTGGAGGTGGAGGGCATGTGCACACAGGTGTGTACTCACACACACAAAGGCATGTATACACACAAACACACACACACAACTGCTGCTTGGCCACAAGAAGTCACTTTTTTTTTTTGTTTGTAAAGGAAGACAAGTTTTTCAAGATCAGACCAAAGTCATGGCCACTACTGTTACATTCATCCTCAATCACAACATCTTAACATTCACATAAAAACACTGTTGTTTCCAAAACAAAGCTCTTCTTCTTGTAATTGCGTAATCCCCTCACAAAAGAGATGACAGTCTAGCCAGTAAGACAGGTTTCAGGAAACAAAATCTCCCTTCAATGTTATAAAAACCAGCTGGCATAAATGGTCTGCAACAGCTAATATTTTCAGCCATTTTCCTGCCAGAAACTCAAGTGCAAGTGCAGCAGACGAGGAGCTCAGCTCAGCGCTGAACTGAACAAGTGCTATCAGAGTTTCAGCCGGTCCAGATAAGGCTGACATCGTGAATGAAGGGTGTGAATCGGTCTGGCTGAAAAGTCAACAGAGTTCCTTTCATGCCACTTTCTTGCTCGTCTCCTGGTTGTGGCCGAGATCTGCCCTCAAAGCGACGGCGGCCCGTCACACCCAGCAGAGGGGGCCGAGCCCAGTCAGAGCTCCCAGGGCCTGTTATCTTGTTTAAACTCTGAAGCAATGAAAGCAAACACGTCTCATTGCCTCCGCAGAATTAGGAAGTGGAGAGTGGGAGATGCTATTTGTGGTTTGTTTGTCAGTTTGCCCGTGTCACAAAGAAAGGAAGAAGTCAATTACATGTTTGTTGGTGTGATATATTATATGTCTTTTGTTTTGAGCTCAGTAATCTATAACAAAACTTTAGAGATCAAGTTAATCTCAGATGAAAAACTATTCTGGTTTTAAATGCCTAATCCTCAGTAACAATTGTCTGTTTGCAAATTCATTCAAATTATTCGAGGCCAAGTATGTTTAAAACATACACATTTTTATCATGATGTTCCTTTAAACGTTTTGTTATGCCAAAGACGTCAGCTCTAAATTTAAGTCCAATCTCCAAACCATCAGGCTTTGCGTTCATTAAAAGCACTTTCAGTAATCCACCATGTTGTGTTGTAAACTGCAATCACAACAGCTCAGTGTGATGAACTAACACACTACAGCAGAGCACCTTGGGATCTCATTCCACCCTCTCCCTCTCTCTCCGAGGAGCTGCAGCCACAGTCAGAGCAACACCACCAGAGTTTAGAGCAAAAAAACCCAAAACAAACAGGAGCTGCATGTCTGAGTGGAAGTCAGTCTGGTTTGGCTCGGAGTCAGTTAGCGCAGTTAATCTGTGAGTTAATATGTAAGTCATTAAGACTTTAGAGGCAACAGAATACACAAAGTGCTGAGGGTCGTACCCCCAGAGAGCCGGAGGATAGAAAACAAGGTCCAGAGACGAAAACAGTTATATGTGGGAACGTGGTGGAAGAACCTTTGTAGTTTTATAGTTGTGTTAAAGTTGAACATTTCTTTGGTTTTAATATTTTGGCAGTACCATTTACATTAACCACACTTCCTGTAATAAGTAACTTCACACCAGGCTGAAAAACAGGGTTTCACTGCCCTCTCTGGTTGAAAGCTTCAGGACTTCTGATCACACCCAACCACACCCATCCAGCATTACTGACGGGCGTGGTTGGGTGGGGTCAGAAGTGTGCTCTGCGGGAGCAGTCCAGGACCTGGTTGGGTGTGGTTTCCACTCCATTTCAGTGGCACATGCTGCTTGTGTCGACCTGAATCAACTGCTCTGTGCAGATAAACAAAGCACCAGGAGTACCAACAGCATCATAAACAACACAGACTAATAAAGACACATCTCATGTGGTTTATAGAGGCTGAATCAGAAATAGAAACGTTTCTGTCGCGTCTTTGCCAAAACTTACAAGCTGTAGCACAAGTTAAACCACTGAAGGTCAACAGAAACAAGAAAACCCAAGTTGTGTTAATTTACTCTTTAAAAATCTAAAAATGATACGCTGAACACCTTAAAAACTTCACTGAATAAATCTATAAAAATGCACCATATTCTATGTTTAAGTTGAGGTGAAGTAGATGTATTTATGTAAAAGCATAATATACAACATAAGTAGTAAAAAAGAAAAATAAAAGCTGTGAAATATATAGTAGTGGAGTAGAAGTAGAAACAAGAAGTGCCTAAAAACTGTACTTTAGGACTGTCGTTATATTCCACTGCTGGCGTGAACTGATCTTGATTTATCAGTCTAATGTCTATATGAGCCATAAAGATGATGTCAAATGAAAGGAAAACTCTGAATTTATGAGTGGAGAAACATAACGAATGCAGATGCTTCCGTATGGGACACGATGGCGTTACTGAAAGGTTTGATGAAAAAGATTGAGTGACTCAAATGCTACATGAAGGGGATATCTTTTGGATGAATGGTGTTCATCCCTCCAGAAGAGTTCACACACTTGGAGGATCATTAACAAAGAATGGGTCATCGTGGACCAACACTTTAAGAAGACACTTTATATAGATTTTTCCTTTAATTGGTCACCCATCTGTATAAATGAAACACAAACAGACTGAATCTATTTCTGCCACAGTGTCTGAGCGAGTGAAGTGTTTCTGATCCTGTCCCTGCTGATATTTACACTGATACTTGCACTACCACATCTCACCACAAGGTGTCAGTGCTCTCAAACAGAAGCTGCACAGGTTTGGGTGTGAACAGGTACTGTGGTTGATAATGAAGATGTATGAGGAGCAAAACCACTGAAAGGTTTCTGCTCATGCAGTTTATTTTTTAGCCTGAATTGAGGATTTTCTTTAAAGAAGCTCGGCGATTAGATTTGATTAGATGTTATGTTTTGCCTTTATTTTTCTGTCTTATTAATTAATTTATCACTCAGTGACCTGAGACTACAAAGCTACGTCTTTTTGGAAACATCACAGGGAAATTAAAGTGCATCACTGCAGGGACAGAAAGGTCTTGGAGCGCTGCTTGCTGCTTTTATCGACTCTTAATGAGAAACAGTAACAAGTTCGCTTCAGGCCAAAGCGTCCCCCCCCCCCCCCTCCATGCAACCCAAACTGAGCCTCCTGTGGCAAGCCCTGAATGTTTGTGTAACATCAGCACAACTTCTCCCATTAAGCATTCATTGAGTCATTATTGCGGATGCAAACGTTGCTTTCTTTAAGGTTGAACTTTGTTTTTGTTTACTTCAGATGACTGTAATAGGCTTTCCACGCTGTACTTAGCCCCAGGGTAAGGGAGCTGTTAGCCCCAGGACAAGATGGCTTTCACACTAGAACAATCCCGGAACATGTGGGCTAACCACGACTTTAGCCTAGGGCTCGCTGGGCCTGCCCCGGAGCAGGGTTAGCCCCAAGTTAGAGGGGTTATCCCCTGAAAACATGGGGCTAAAAGGTGCCAATGTGAAACGGCCTATTAGATGGTCCAAAGGCTTACAGCACAAAATGTCAAAATGTCAAAACGTGACCTCTAACTTTGATTAAAAAAGACAACAAATTCAAAGATTGAATTCACGTCTATGCAGCGGTGGCGGAGTGTTTCCACTTCATAGTACTTTATACCTACTCCGCTACATTTCACAGGGAAATATTGTAATTATTACTTACATTTATTTAACAGCTATTACAGTTAATAAATGTAATGCAGATTCCGATTTTATGCACAAAACAGAGGGTGAGTTTACAAAATCTGATGCACTGTTTTAGATTAAACTATGTACTTCTTTGCAAGCAGTATTAAAATGCTCCTTGATCCAGTAATGATGGAAATTGTAAATGTGTACTTAAGTACAATAGTTGAGTGAATGTACACAGTTGCATTGTATCACTGCATATATGTGATAAATAAGAAAAAATAGTAAATGTACACACTAAAATTTAGGGTGCAAGAATAATCTTATTTCCACTTTTTCTTGAATTGCTTCATTAAACAATACTTTTCCGTCTTTACATTTGCCATCTTTAATAATAATCATGATCAGCTGAGTTTGTGTTGATCTGTCACAGGGACAGATGGGTGGTAGACTTCACTGAACCAGGCTGCTGTGCTGCAGCTGCTCAAAGTGTTGGTGCCTCCCTGGTGTTTTGGTTGATGAGGTGTAGTTTGTGTCTCCAAATGAGGAGTGTGTGTGGCAGGCGCCCCCCTGATACATTATTAATAGTTGCTAGACTCCAGGCGCTCCTTTTTCTTCGTCTGTTCGTCTTTCACAGCCTTTTCTCAATCTAGAAATCCCCCCACCACAGACTTGCTTTCTCTCTATATCATTTCTCTGTTGACTCTACATCGTGCTGCTGCTCTGTCTCCTCATTGTTCTCTTCTTCTACCATCGTCATCTCCATCTCCACTGGTGATTGCACTATTGAATACTTTCATCCTCTCTACTACATAAACTAAAGTGTGCCAGCTGCTCATAAATGAGCAAAATGCAACAATTACCAGGTTTGGAAACTGAGACAGGAGATTTATTATACTTTAGTGTAATGACCGTGTCTCTGTCTCCGGCGTTCATTTAGAGGAGAGACTGAGCTGAATTTGATACCACAGTTTGCTCAGTAGCACAAATGAAACAAGATAAGAAGTGAAGTTTGAAAATGATTTGGCCGAGCTCGGAGAGAAACGGATTCTCTGATGATTTAGAAAAGCAGACTGCTGAGGTAGCTGCTAATAAGAGGACAGAGTTCGATGAGGAGATCGATACCACTCTCATATTTTAAATATGAAGCTGCAGCCAGCAGCTGGTTAGCTTAGCTTAGCTTAGCTTAAAGACTGTGAATGGGGGAAAGAGCTAGCCAAGCACCGTCCAAATGTAACACAACCCTCCTACCAGCACCTCTAAAGCTCACTGGTTAACGTATATATATATATACATATATATATATGTATATATATATACATATATATATATTAGTTTATTTAAAACGCACAAAAGTTACTGCTCAGAACCAAAAAATCAACCACTGAGATAAAACATGTTAATCAGTGAGCTTAAGAGGTGCTGGTAAGTGTATCTGTTTTCTTACCTGTGGACAGAGCCAGGTTAGCCATTTCCTCCCGTTTCCAGTTTTTGTGCAAAGCTAAGCTAAGCGGCTGCTGGCTGTAGACTTAGCTGTATATTTAAAGTCGAGATGAAATGAAAAATACCCTCTTAACCCTTTTAGATCACATCCACGGTCATATTGTGCACCTATTTAACAATATATGCCAAAAAAAACAAAAACAAAAATCATTGAATTCTTATATCAAAGCACAATTATGTTTTCTTCCTGTAAATCAAAATATGATGTGTGCTTACATAAGCTTGAACCAACCAATTTCAACCAATCATATCATGACATCCACCCGTCAATCAATCTTTTTAGCAGCACAGAGCTATGATTCATTAGTTAACTAGCTAGCAACTGCATGTTACGTCGGTTATGACACGTCCACGATGCAAAATTCAAATCGAATTCCTCTCAATGTTACGTCCCGTCTGTCTGTTCTCTTTCACTTGGACATACGTCACGATACAGAAGCAAGACACTCTCAAAAATGCTGTTTCATCTTGACTTTAATGGACAGATATTAGTAGTATTGATTTTCTCATCTCTAACTTACTGCCAGGAAGCAAAAAAAAAGTGTATTCCCCCAAATATCAAAACTTTTGCTTTAAGATTAAAACTCTGGAAGAAAGTCCAACATCAAGGTGAAAAGATCACAAACCTCAAAAACCTTCTGGGACGTACAATGTTGAATTGCCCTCATAAAAGTTTCTGTTCTGTTTTCCTTTTTTACTGTATGCCTTCTCATCCAGCTTCTCTTCTCCCACCTCCTCCGAGACCCCCAAACAACAGTCAACCACATCCAATAACACAGGGTTCAACGGAGTGTTAATTTCATCAAGTGGGTAAATTTATGGACACTATAAAGCCGGTGGCCTCCGGACGCCACAGTACCAAGGATTCACTGTAATGTTATCACGGCCATCTCAAAGGCATCTGAATGGCAGCAGAGGAGGCCGGCACAGAGGCCATGAAGAGACTGAGCTTATCGGGTTTATGTAGGGCTAATTACAGGACTGGGAGACAGACTCACTGTCAGAAGGGACGGTAATATCATTAGCGTCGAGCAAAAGGGAAGGAATGAGATGTGTGGGGTGAATTGTGTGGCTGTGAGGGAGAAATTATGGCTGGATTGTACAAATGCCAGAAGGTAATGAAAAATGCAAACGGGTGGCAGGAGATACAGTCCTTCTCAGGTGTCTGCGCTTCTCACTGGATCAGAATAGCCTAATTAGGATAAATTATTAATCAGGGTTGTTTTTCTTCTCTGCAGTTTCGCAGAACAAACTACTTTCTCTGCTGCAGAGTCAGAGCTGGACATGGACGAGAGCAAATTAACCAAAATGTCTTATATTTTAGGTATAAAACCACCAGAGCTAACTCTAGAAATGGACCAATGTCTTGATAGGATCATCAGAATCACAGTAACGAACACAAATAGAGAGGAAATGGTTAAAACTCAACGTTGTCTTCTAAATTTAAAGTTAGCAATGAATGAAATTCTGAAGAGAGAGATAACTTACATGAAAGACGACGGAGTAAATGGTTTGATTATGAGGCGACCGTTAAATAATACAGAGGGGTTTGTCATCAGACTCTGCAGATAGAAATTCAGCCTTGAGAAGCAGCAGATATAATGTTATGGATGTGGAGCTGATGCACAAAATGATGGATGACCGATCAAATCAATAAGTTGGTCGTTGCACAGATTGTTTTGACTTCAATACAGCTGAGATTTAAATTATTTTTTAATAATATTCATTTTTTAATTAATATTCGTTTTCTTTTTGGCCTTTGTATTGTATGTTTCTTGTTTTGTTTCATTCATTCTTCATTGAAATATATATATATATATATATATTTGTGTATGTGACAGTTGTTTTTGATGTTTTCTTTTTTCTGTTAAAGCAAAAATATATATGAATATTGTAAGATCATATAAATAATGCAGTGTAAACAATTAAAACTTTTGTGGCCTCTTGCAATAAAGTATAATATATAATATGCAAAATAATACATATAAAAATGAGAAAAAAAATTGACTAAGGCTGCAACTAATGATTATTTTCAGTATCTATTGATCTGACGACTATTTTCTCGATTAATCTTATTTTTTATTTTTTATTTGATTAACTGTTTTGTCTATAAAATGGTGAATAAAGTCCACAATTTCCTAAAACTCGAGATGTCATCTTCACATTACCGACCGGAACACAAAGATATTCCGTTTTTTTGATCACATAAGACAAAGAAAAGTTGGAAATCCTCTCGACTGAGAAGCTGGAACCAACAAATGTTTTGCATACTTGCATGCATGAAAAACGCTAAAACCACAAATCGATTGATCAAAAAAGTTGCAGATTGATTTTCTGTCAATTGATTAATTGTATCCGCTCTACAATGGACATGAAGGATAATAAACCACTCACACATCTGTGTGGAGATCTTTTACAGAGATTAGACCACAAGTTTAAGAAAAATGCTTTTATTTTTTACACCTTTAAAAAGCAAATCTTTGAAGCACAATTTACTCTGTATACAAACACCTCTCGTCCTCGGACTAAAAAATGGTAGCATTTGCACATTGTGCTTTGATTGCAAAGTCTGTACAACCGCTCTGGGTCTCCTGTGGTGTCACGACCCCAGTAAACATTTTATTGCATAAATCACATTTGACCTCGGTGGTCATGTGTTAAGTAAGATAGTGGAAAAGACATAAAAAAAAACAAGAAATACCACTAAAATGATGAAAAGGAAGTTCTCAAACGTGTAACACAGTGAACAATAATAGCAGCTTCCTTCATGAAGGCGTTGCACATTGTCCTGAAAAGAAATGCAAACATAAATCATGTGACAATAAACGGCAGTTGTGCTTTTGTCTATCTAGCAAAACAACTTACTCCTCTGCAAATTATTCCAACAAATGATGCAAACAAACAAACACCCCCCCCCCCCAAAAAAAAAGAAACAAGAAAAACTTTCAAGGAGAATTTGCAGCTATTGGCCCGTTTGCCTTTAAAACATTAGCGGACTAAATGCTAATCTCTAGTTGCACACATCCCCTTCACGATAAGCAAGTTTTACATATCTTATTTTTGCTATAAGCTATTCAATCTACATTTGAAAAACCAGCATTTCTCAAAAGGCAGTGTCTCTGTGTGACGTCTCCGAGGAGACTTATCTTAAATGCTGAATGGAAATCGGTTTGCAGAAAAATATACAAAATTCAAATATACTTGAATCAATGACTTTGGTATAAACAAAATGGAGACAGTGATTCACACACAGAACTTCCATTCCTGAATGTTCCCTTTAAAACTACACGTTTCTACTTGTCCTGTCAAAATGGCAAAGAATGAATTATGCAAGTATTCATGGGGAGGAAATGCCACCAGGAAATGAACAAAGTTCAGCAAGCATACAAAAAAAAACTGGGATTATCAAAAAGTGCACTCATAGCTCTTCTCTGGGATCACTTTATCTTTTAACTTTGAAAACAAAATCATTACAGTTCCTTCCATCCACAGTATAGACCTCTATGGTGGTGTTATGAAAAAAATCTAAAAGAATAAAGTCAAAAACAACATAATTTTACTAAAAAGTCAGAATAAAGTCACAGTATTACAGGAAAAGGGTTGTCAAAAAGAACAAAATGGTGTATATTGTGATTAAACTGGGAAGATTGGATTACATGTGCATGTTGTAGCTTTTCCTGAAATAGTAGTATGCGCTATACATGATATACTGTTTTGTATAGTTACTATCTGTCTTTCCTCTTTATGTTATGATTCATAATAATCGAAAAAATCCAACGTTTTCTTAACAATTGAGTTCGAGATATAAGGTCAGAGAGATGATTCTGGAGGAATTAATGAGTTTGAAGGAAAGCAAGACTTTTTTGTTTCTCTAATGTTACATCGAAAATTAATCAAATGCTTCTTTGATTTAGTCTTAAAAGCTCACTCTATGACAACTTCAAAGCAGACCGCCTGGGAAAATGTTTTCATCTCAGAAAGTTTCCACCAGTTTTATGAAAATGACCAAAAGAAAATTCACCATCACCACCTTCAGAAGAACAAACCGGCCTGATCCTCCTGCTTCCCATTAATAATCTTTAAGGTAGATCGATGAAAGCCTCATTAATGCCGAGGGCTCCACTTTGTTTTCTTTGCGAGTGCGATGCCACTGAATGCTGACTCATCTCCGACTAGCGACTGCACTGTGTTGCAGACTCTGCAGCCTATTAGCCTGGTGAATTGTTAGTGTCTTGGCGAGCCTCCGCCTTCTCTTACAGCGGTCAACAGGGCAGCACTCGGATTAAAAACGCAGAGTTCATGCAGCCTCAACAGCTGAGAGGAGCAACGAGAGCCTGCAGGGACCGACAGCCTCTTAAAGTTTGTCAAGAATCTACGTCGACCTTCAGCACTCCTGGCATTGTCTATTTAAATACTAAAAATTGACGTGTTTGTGAGACACAGCTGTGCCTCTGCTGCCCACACGTCCATCTACCCCAATACACAACACATGCATCTGCACCACCCACACTTGTGTTCAGCAATTATCATCTGAAAGTGTTGCAGAAGAAGAGCTTTTCAGATGAGTTTCCAGCTTAACAACAATCTAAAAAGGTCAAAAGGGGGCAAGACAATGAATGAATATGTAGCTATGACTAATGGTGCTGGTGTTCAAACCAAAGGACATAAAGGGATTTTAATGTTTAATAGGTCAAGAGACTCATCTGAAGCTAAAGTTCTGCATTTAAATAAGATTTAATGGAAATACAAGCAAGTTTAAAGTCATCGCCACAGTGTGTCCTGTGCACATTTCTTATGGGATAAAGGTTTAAAAATTACACATTTAGACTGATCTGCATGAAGCTTCAGTGGACTTCTCTATTTGTTTTTATCTTATTTATGAGGGACAGCGCACTCTAAACAACATTAATCTTAAAATCAAAATTTAAAATGTGCCAGAGTTAGCCAAGATTGACTCACTTGTAGTCTCTTGTCAGAATAGTAAAAAAAAATACCTGTAAAGATCCGAAGAAATGACTGATAATATTATCAGGGATGGCTCCTGTGTGTAGTATAATCTGCACACTGGGAATTACCCACGTCCACGTTGAGACAAGACGTTAAACATATCTGTCTGACTGACTCCATCTGAATCCCAGCTGTTTTCTAATTTTCCCCAAACTGTGCGAAAGAGAAGAACAGAGAGCGACAGTGACTCTGATTTCTCAGCCGCCTTCTTTTCAACAAGCGCTGAGATTCGTAATGAGCTGCGACCACATCGGAGCCGAGATCACAGTCCAGGATCTCAATATGACAAACGTAAGCTTTACTAACTCAAAGTGATGCAGAACTAACTATTTATAGCTGCAACGGCACATGAATTATTAAGTTTTTTTGAGACCGACCGACCGACAGACTTTAGAGGGTGTTTGTTACAGCGATGAATGGCAGCACACCGTTTATCTTAAAACTAAAGGCTTCAGCACTGACGGCTAATTAGGATAAATTATTAATTAATATTTTTTAACGATTGTTGGAGGCCTGATCTGAGGGACTGAAACAGTAACACTCACATTGTGGCAGCGTGCTACCTGCAGTCTCATATGAAACACAACCTGGTCCCAGTGTAAGTCACATGAGCTACGATGCAGTCATGCAGACAACTCTGTCCAGATGTGCCTGCACAACAGCTCAGCTAAACACAGAGGAACTGTGGGTAGGAAGCAAGGAGACCTGCTGGTAGCAGAGCCGGTTTAACCATCTGAAATCAAATATGGTGGTTTGAGGTGTTTATTCCTCAGAGCTGATTTCAAGCAGCTTGACAGACACCTAATCCACGACTTAATATTTATATTTAAAAGGAGTTAAATCACTAAAAACATAACAACATAATCCTCCCCCAAAATTATGTGTAACTATTTAACTGTGTTTTTTGGGGGAAATGGCTTCAGAAAAGAACTGGGAGCTGCTGGTTTGGAAGCAATAAGCATTTGACTCTTCAGTGTGTCTGTAAAGAGATGATATCCAAATTAATTTAAGAGCTAAAACCTGGTATACCTAAAAAATACTTTTAAATTTTGAGGGTTATGGGATTAAAAAAAGGTTGTAGTGGAGAAACTAAATGTTAGTGTATTTTATATGGATTAACTTTTTTGGCAAATAATTTATAATATATTCTGTTTTTTTACAGTTTATTTGTTTCAATAAACTTGAAATAGTAAAAAAATACAATTGGAGAAGAGACTTGTGGTGGATGCATGAAAGAATATCAGATATGTGATCCAGTTTAAACAATGCAAGGAGTTTCATCTTTCTCTAACATCATATATTGTTATTTTAAACAGCACACACACACACTCAGACATGTGCTCTTCCTGAACACAAACACTCACACTCTGAAACTAGGTCTGTGCATAATTACAAACACTAGCTCAAGGAAAGAAAACAGGAGAGAGGAGAGCTACAGTCAGTGTTGCAGAAATATATAAAACCTGCAACAGAGCACACGAGAAACGTTTAGTGGTGAGAGCTGCAGCTGTGCGTCCATAACAACTCTCTCCATCTTCGAAGGACTCGTCAACCTGAAAAACGGTAGCACACAGAAGCGATCGTGCCAAGCACTAAGCTAGACAAACATGTAACCCATTATAGTACTCACACATGAAGGTCATCATCTGTTTACTATACGCGGGTTACAGTTTGTCTAGTTGTGCTTGGCACGAATCCCTTTTAAGTAGTTTTTCCAGCGCTTGACGACGTCCTTGAAGATGGGAGAGTTGTCTATGGACGCCACCAGCTGCAGCTGGTTAATGTGCGTGGTGTGATAGTCCCAGCGTGCCAGGTTGGGTGCAGTGCCCAACATGAAGTGACGCAGGTCATAGATGCTCCCAGACCCTGTGTCAAAGAGCGGCAGCATGGCCTTCAGTGACTCCATGCCGCGGCTGAACAGCTGCCCGGCCTCCCTGCCAAGCTTCTCTCCGGCTGTCTCAGTCAAGTCAAACAGTCCCAGCAGGGAGTAGATGAAGCCGTTGAGGACAAAGGAGCTGGGTGTGGTCGGGTATTCTTCATACCAGTCGTATTTGTTCATGAACACAGCTTTGACCCCGTGCTGCGCTGAAGGCACCTTGTAGGGTCCTACTGCCTTGAGGGCAGCGTTGAGGTAAGCCTGGTCCTTGGTGAGGAGGTAGGCTCTCACCAGGGTGGACATGGCCTGGCCCTGAGCCATGGCCGAGTACCAGCCGGGCTCCAGAGGCCGGAAGCCTTCGCCTAGTTTACGAGTAACCATGATGGGCCAGCCGCCTCGTTCGTCCTGGTTGCGAAGCAGCCAGTCGCTGGCGGCAAAGAAGGCGGCCATGTGGGCTGTGGTGGAGATGGTGACGTTGTCAACAAAGCCACACCCATGTAAGACTAATCGCACCACCCGTCTAGGCATAATCTGAGAAGAAAATCAGACGCAAAGGCAGACAAAACAATTAATGACTGGAATCTGGACTAATTCAATAATGGTGCTTATCATCTCGACATGTAATTATTTAGTGTCAAAGTTCTGTTAATGATATCCCAAGTTAAAGTTTACAAAAATCAACATCCAAATTTAATCTGTTTTGTTCACACCACTAACTGAAATGCAGCTTTAAGATGGGACATCAATTATGATTAATTATGTATGGTTCATTCTTTTCATTATTCATTAATCTGCTGATTTTTTTTCTCCATTAATCGATGAATGGCTTTGTTTATAAAATAAAAATTGTTCAGAAAATAGTGAACAATGTTTCTTAATGCCCAAAGGTGATGTCTTCAAATTACTTGTTTTCTCTGAAACCCAAAAATACTCAGCAGACGATGACTTAAGAGGAAGGAAAGCAGCAAATCATCATCCAGTTACATAGTTTCAGCACCAGAGGTTTGACACAAACCTTTGTGGCCTTCACAGCCTTGGTGTTGGACAGCCCGACACCCTTCCTGAGGTCGGTGAGCAGGTCTCGGGTCAGAGTGGTCCAGGCGGTTCGTGGCCCGACACCGTAGGTGATTTCACGGTCTTTGAAGGCGATGAGCTGCGTGCTGGTCACGTAGTGGATAGTGAAGGGCGGGCCCTTCTCCGTGGTTTCCAGGATCACAGACACGCTGCCATTGCAGACGAACTTGATGTCCAAGCTGAGGATGAAGTCTTTGGAGTTTCCCAGCTGGAGGGACACGCCTTCGGAGGACTCTGTGGTGAGGAGGGTGGGTGCGGCAGATAAATGGGGGAGGTGTTAAAAATGTGTATAATGGACTGAAATTGCAGGAGGAAAGAAGTTTTACAGTGTTTCTCCAAGTGCATTTGGTCAGAATAAAATGACTAACCTCGTTTGACTGATTTTAAGAACTTCTGGCGATTACTGGATGACAACAGACTATTTTTAGCAGACTGACTGGAAGCCTTTTACTGCGCATCTCTGTCCTTTAATACACTCTCCTTTGATGGTGCATTTCTATGAAAGCTTGTCTTTTTCCTCATGTTCCAAGGTTCACTCTGTAGTCTCATTCTCAAATGATCAACAACAGGCACATAACTTTAGACAGATTATGCAGTCAAAACCCTACTCTTTATCACCAAGGATCTTCTTCTTCTGTTATTACCTGTGTGAAGTGTGTGTATGAGAGAGTCTCAAACACACACAGGGACAAGCTTCTCATGGGATGTACAGTACAGATGTGTCACTGCACACTGAGCTTAATTAGGACGAGGACAGAAGGGAGGGAATAGAGGGAGGAACAGAACAGAGGAGTAGGAAGACGGAACAAGAGAGTGGAAGAAGGACTTGATGCACTGCAGCAACTTTTCTATTTGCATCTCCACATCTCCTCCCTACAAAACTCACCAAAGTCAGATGATATTCAGTTTCCACACCGCCACTGCTCCCCTTACATTATATCAACTCTGTTCCAGGCACTGCAGCTCAACCATTCAACCCCCTAAAGCACTAACTGCCTCTGGAATGATCTCTCCTTTGGCCTTTCTACTTGGTCTACACAGCAAAAAAAACAAAAAAACACCCTTTTCTCATCAAGGCTCCCCAAAGGCTGAAGAGAGGAAAGAGCGTAGGAGTCAAGAAAAAGAAGGGTAATGGAATAATGGGTCGCACAAGTGCCTTTAAAGCCGGCCCGAGCGGAGAGAGTGAAAATGAGCCAATAGTGAGAAGACAATTGAGAATCAGAGACGAAGAGATCTCACATGACATGAGCTGAGAAAGCAGGAGCAGACGAGACACAAAGACAGTCGATCAGGAGGAGAATAAAGGAGAGAGACAGTCTGGCAGGGGCCTCTGCATGACTACGGCTCTTTAATGCACTCATAAATCCATTACTTAAGGCAATGCAGAGAGTAAGTGGATTTGTACTCTGGCCCCGTGATTACTCTGGCATCAATAAAGGATGGGAAGGGAATATAGACGAGATTCCTCCTCCTCTGCTCTGCTCTCTGGCTGTTTAGCAATAAGGCAGGAGACAGAGATGACACGCAGCTAGAAATATGTCAGCTTGTATAGATGAGTGAGCATGTTAAAGGAACACTTGAAAAAACACATGTACTATACGTGTTGTGCATGTGTGGATACAAAAGATCAGAGCGACAAGACAACAGTCAATGCACGTGATTATTCATCGACATCCTCCGGTGACTACATCAGACACAGGACATACAGTGCCTACAACAAGTATTAATATCCCCTTAGAACGTTTTCATGTTTTTAATAGTAAATTAGAAGTAAAATAGTGAAAAATGCCCATTATTATTTCCCAAAGCCCATTGTGATAAATCAAAACGGATTGTTTTATGAGGCATAACAGCATACATCACATATAACTGAGAAATACATTAAATCCCCACATTTCACAGGCTGAAACCATTGAATCATTAGCATATTAGCTTCAAATTAGTTGCCTTTTAATTTTCTATTGATCAACTAATCAATAAAAAAAATAAAATACAAAATACATGTTTGCTGCAAGTTGGGCAGCATTTACAACCATGAGATCTGAGTGGATAAATCGATGGAGGATCTGTTTTCGCTTTGACATTTTCATAAAAACCCCTTTTTTGACACCATTTATGGACAGCATTTTTCCTGCAATAGCCATTCAATGTATTTAGTAAAGTAGTAATAATCTCTCTATAAAGTTTTTATTGGTAGTGGCAGAGTCCGCCATCCTGTTAGCCTACCTAAACACAACGGATTCACAGTCCAGTAATCCAGTGTTACTGGATCCTAGCTGTATCAGAGCTGCGTGAAGTTACTGCAAATGAAAACGTAACATTTCATACTGTAGCTATTGTCACAGGACCTGATATGTACGTCACTGCGGTTAGTGATGTCCATGTTCATCAAAAATACATTGACAAAACAAGACTTGGTCATTTTCTGCATTTTTCATTTTAGCAAGCGAGTAATGGAACAAGAAGTAGCTGCCACAGCGAGCTGTTAGATGAAAAGCTGCAGGCGACAGGCTGCACACCTCCAACTCCTCTGCAAGTTAAACAACTTTAAAAGTGCCCTGCTGTTGTGCGGAAAACTACTCGCACTGTGCGCCGCGTGAAATCAGATCACGATGGCAATTATTATTGACTGACATCTTCATTAAAGCAACGTGAGTTTATTTGGTTGTGCAGTAAAAAAAATAAAAAAATAAAAAATACAGCAGCAGTTGCTTTGTTTCTGACACTTGCTGTTGCCACGGTAACCACAGGTGTCATCAAATCAACCAGGGCTGAAATCTTAAGAATTACAGCTTTAAAGTGTCTTTTTCTGTTTATCGGTGTCAAAAAACTTCAACTTTAACAATAAACACAACTCCCGCGGCTGGTGAATACGAGCAGTTACTCCACACATTGATTTTTGAAATATGAACTGACCACGAGGAGATTCAGAAAATAAAAGGTGCTCAGTGACGGACAGTGTTCGTACAGGATTGTGCAGATTTAATGCAATATTCATATTCATATAGCGCCGAATCATAACAGAAGTTATCTCAGGGCACTTTTCATATAGAGCAGGTCTAGGCCGTACTCTTAATAATATTAGATGGTAGATGGCAGGTTATTATCAGGGGACAGAAGATTGATCCACTTGTCAGAGAATTTGAGAGGCTGTTCAACACCGGTGCCCTAGATATAGTAAGGAGGAAAAAAGACCCAAACAGAAAGAAGGGAATAGGAGGAGGACGTGGAGGGAGGCTTAGACGGAAAGAGAAACTGACAGCAGGGGAAGAAAACAAGAAAAGTTTGGATGAGAAAGCGGAACAAGGCGTTAAAATGGACAATGGTAATATGATTGCAATGTTTAGGAAGCACAAGACGGCTGAGGTTAATGGAGAATGAAGACTGCCGAGGGAGGGCCGAGGAGCAGTGATGAAAACATGACGATGTCGAGGAAAGAGAGAGCTATGATGGCGAGTTTGAAGCTGTAAGGCGAGGTGAGCGAGGAGCAGAGAGAGAGCGAGAGGAAGAAAAGTGTGGAGCGGTGAAGTGAAAAGAAATTGTTGATGATGAGAGGTTGAAAGCGGGGGAATTAGGAGGAGGTGAAAATTACAGAAGAGGCAGCAGCTCAACAGAGGAGAGAGAGAGAGAGAGAGAGAGAGAGAGAGAGAGAGAGAGAGAGAGAGAGAGAGAGAGTGTCCTGGAAATATCAGCAGGAGATCAAAGGAGAATAAAAGACAGCTCACAGTCAGGACTGGGTAAAAGATTTTGACTTCTCCCGATTCCAAAAATAACTCTGCCAACTATCTCGTGGTCTTGGTCATTTTACAGCCGTAAAACAAGGCCAGATTTACAATCTCTATTATAATAAACAGTTCGAATGTATTTATATTTAGATATGTAGACCACTGTAACTGCATTTCTTGCGTTTCATAATATAAGACCACAATCTGTGCATCAAATTTTTTTAAATTGCAATTATTTTCTACGAATTTAGCTGCAAGCCTGTATTTGTGTTCTACATAGTAACATGATATCACAAGCATTATCCCAATCTTATAGTTACTCCATTAATAGAATCATAAAATACTGCTGTCGCTTGTTGTTGAGGTCCTCCCGGGTTCAGTTCAGTTTGAGAAAAGTCATCTTCTATGTAAACGTGGCAAGTCTTCTACAGAAAAACTGACCAATTTAACACACATCTATATTATATTATATTATAAGCTATTTATAAGACCTTCAATGTCATATGGTTATAGTTTAACTGAGAGATTCCAGCATCTCTGCTCACCAGCTGTCATTTAGCTGCCTGCTAGCTAGACACTTCCACAAAACCATCTTTGGCCAAGTGTAAATGTATAGACACCAGCATGCAGAGAGTGAGCATATTAACCAGGCAGCTGCCAAGATTTCTTATTTGTTGTTTTGCCAGCTCACAGAATCAACATTAGTTGACAACAGCTGAGTAAATTTGCCTGAGACAGTTGTCATTATAGCTGGTGAAAGTAACAAATTAAACTTTAACTGAATGAGACTGTATCATCCCCACTACATACTGTAGCCCTGAAGTTCCTGTTTGTGACAAAATGAAAAGGACGATAGGAGTGAAGATGGAGGGAGACAGTTAATTGTTTTCATATTTTCTCTCTTTATAGATCAATTTTTAGATGCATAAGGGAGAAGAGGCAGCGTGCAATAAACGGTCTGCAATACAGTCTGAAGGAGGCTGGAGCAGACTTTCCTCAGTACCATATGAGCCTTTGATACAAAGTGGGTGAGGTGAATTAAATTAGATGAAACAATGACAAAATGACATGAAGGACGGTGTTGTCCTCCAGTCAGTTTTATTACATGGAGCAAAAATCTACATTAACTACAGGCCTATTAACTATGCACAATTAAATAGATAATAGTGATAATTCATCAATTTATAAGGATGTTTTAACTTCACAGTTGAAAGATCAAATCCCTCTAAAACAACAACAGAAAAAGGTTTTCATCTGAGGGCCCGACTCATCAGAGGTTGATGAAAACAACTACATGGTTTGTTTAATATCAAACTTCTGGTAATAGTGATAAAATTCCAGGTAAGTCACTGATGATGTTAAAGCTAAAGATATCTGACTGATGACACTGTTGAGGGCTCTTCACCGTAGCAGAATGAACATTAGCTTCACGGACGAGCTGCTTCACGGCTCTGAATCCTGGAGAACCCGGAGCTATTAGGTGGATTTGCTTAAAATATGATGACAAAAAATGATTAATATGCTATGCTAAAAAGGAATAATCTGGTGATATTCTATATTTTACACATACCATGTAAAGACAATGAATGACAATGAATTCATCTTATGTAGCCAAAGCCTGATATATCGTGTTCCTCTGGGCCATAGACCTCCACAAACAATTCAGAACATATCAATAAGCTGCACAGTTGCCCCGCTGACATGTTCCTTCACGACAGTGAACACGTAGTTTGCTCACCACTCTGTTGCTCTTTCTGAACAACAGAAAGGTGAACTGCAACATACAGAGGCTTTCAAAGAGCACACTAACCAGACAACAGCGGAGAGCTTTGTTTCATCCTTTGAACAACAGAATTAAGGTTAATTGGCTACAGCTTATAAAATCTGGAGACACCAGTTGTCACTTCATCCACTGATATTCATGCTCTGGCTGTGACGGGGGAGTCCATAATGAAATAATATCGACTAGAAGTGTTTCTGTCTGCAGCATCAGTGGTAAAATTCACAATTCATTTAGACAGCACAAATGTGACAATGTCTGACTAAGTGAACAAAATAAGATGAAATGTGTGATGTTGTGTCTGCTGGTTCTTTAATCATCATCATCATTTTAAGGAATCTGTCATAATGTGGTGGGTCCCCTGTCAACCAACACAGTCTGCCAGTATTCTCGCACTGTGGCGATGACTCACTGCAGACTATCATCCTGTCCTGAGGGTGTAGTTACATATTGAGCCTCCAACAGCGACAGTTAACAGGAGATAAGCTCCTTGCCCCGAGGCCATCTGGGCTCATGGAAGGCTTACATACCTGGAGCACTGAACTGACGCACGGAGGTAGCTCGGGTCTTGTCGTGGACACGGCTGAGACCGCAACCTTTCGGCACACTCCAGGGCGCTGTGCTGGCCCGGCTGTCTCTCTCCTCAGCCGTATCGTAGACCTCCACGTGGGGAGGGCGCTCGGTCAGGTTTTTGCTGTAATGGCTCAAGCCATACTGAGCAATCTGGATGGCGTAGAAGTAGCCCTGAGGGCCCCACTGAGTGGACAGAGGCACGCCTGGGTGGACAAGAGGAAGGTAGAGAAGGAGGAGAAGGACAGTGGTGTTAAATAAATATAGAAAATGACCGCCTTAAATGCAAGAGACCATCGACATTGCATTCGCATGCTTCTGTAGTTGGTTGTCTTTTTCTGGTAGTTACTTTTATAGTGTAATGAAATGCTTGTAAATCGTGTGTTTATAGGATCACCTTGTTTATGTAAAGGTTTTTCTTTTAAGCTCTTCGCAGTCTATTTCAAGCAGACGTTCCTTTAAAGATGGCAGTTGTCATAACAGCTTTTTTTTTTTTTTGGCTTGAGGAAAATAGTGCATCTGTTAAGTGCAGTGTCACATTGATTTCATAATGGCCATATCAATAAAACTGGTCCAAAATGAATTATTGATACCAAACATACACATTTTAAAACTTTGCAGTAACTGGATGAGACCGACTTTGGCAAGAGCAGAGATTCAAATCTGGGCCTACTTCGTAAACACAGATACAGAAGACAACCGAAAACAGTCACTGCAAACAAAGAAGCAGAAAAAGGTTAGAAAAAAACACACCAGCTCTGGTAAATGATTGGACGGTGTGGTGAAATTCAAGCTAAGCTACTGCATTTTACCGGAGGCGACCATCCCTGTTCATGCAGCCAGAAATAGCTCAGGCAGGAGAATCACTCTGATTAACAGATAGTTCCCTTAAAGACCTTGTGACAGAGAGAGCACATGTGCAACCCAAACCCCATCCTTCTGAGAAGAAGAACATAAAATACTCAGATTAGGGATGGGTGATGATGTGCCCCCTCCTTTCTAACGAATCACCACCGCATACATAGCTGATCACTTATGTTCGACTTTCCTTATTGCCATTTGTGCTATTTCCCCCATAAGAAGCTAATCTTGCACAAAAGTCTCCATTGTGCTATTTGCTGTTCTCCAATGTACAAGTCCCGTCGCAGACCTCAACTCAGACAGTGAACGACATGACACAGAAAGAAAGCTCATCTTTCTATTTATGACAGAAAGGAGTGTAAATGGGTTTTCATTCTAGCTTGTGTGTGTGTGTAATTGAAAATGCAGGCGAAGAATGAACTGATGGAGATTATGGAGGAAGATTTCCTCTGTTCTCTCATTAAACTGTTTAGAGACCACACAGCTAGTAATGGTGTGTCTAATATTATAATAATAAAAAAAAAACGAGCAGACAAGTTTAACAACAGTTAATGACCATGATTGACACTACATTTCTGACTGTGAAACAAAATATGCATACTCACTCATACTGTCACTCATAATGCAGGAACATGCAGGGTAAAGCAACTTACAAATGATGCCGTGACTCTTTCAGTTCTTACTAACAATATACTTTTTTTTTATACAATAATCGTTCATTCTTAGAATTGATCTTACTAATTATTTTCAAATTTTTCTACCAATTTGGAACGTCTTTGGTCTTCCCATGGTTAAAACATGAAGTCACTTTTCTCCTGTCAGCGAGGAGCTTAACCAAAACCCTCCATCTGCCCTGTTTGAAGGAACTCCCAAACAACCACAACAGTAGGAGTCTGAAGCTCCATCCACAAACACTGGTAATTAGTATTCAATGGCTCGTCCAACCATAGCTAGAAGCACCATCACTTTTTGTCCCTTTCAGAAGTCAAAGTGACATATACATGACTATCAATAAGCTGTCTATCAGACCAGGCAGAGCTGATGTTGTGCACCACTTAATGACATGATTTCATCCATGCATGCTTGGCCACTGCATGTGTTGCATGAATGAATGGCCCAGAATCAGAGGATTTTGGCTACTACTCATTTTTTTGTTTTTTTAAATAAACACAAGTGCTCAAATATATGCTCGAATAAATTATTAGTTTTTACTAGGCTCTATGATGTTAGAGTGTTACTGGTGCATATTGAAAGATTGAAATTATTCTAATGGTTAGCAACTACCACTGGGCAGCCTGCTTCATGGCAAACATCCCCAAGTAATGCATCTGAAATATGCATTTTCTTCCACTTGATCACCATTACTAATGTGGCATGAATTCATGCCCCACTTTAATGCGTACATACATAGCGTGGACCAATGCCACATCCCACATGTAAGTAGAAAAGTTGTCACAAACAACTCCTGATTGATACATTTGATTAATGTGTTCATACAAGAGCACAGAAAGAGACCCCCACACAAACACACACACTTTCCAGTCCCTTGCCAGACTTTTCTCCATGCCTGTCTTGTTACTGGCATCTCCCTTGACAACTTAAGTCAAATGACTGTCAAAATCCTAACGCTGTAACGCTGTGCTACTCACTGAATAACACTAAGTAATCCATGTGGAATTGACTGTTAAGCCTCCACATTTTTTGATGACTCCAGAGAGCCGAGTTCTCTAGAAATCTGAAAAACTAGGTCTTCTGCCAATTACAGAACTCTTAACCTACGAAGTTAATGTAGCAGCAAAAGTGCTTCCCCACCTTATTGTTGCACCATGTTTTTTATCTTCCTTTTTTATCATTAGCTTTGTTTTTTACCCTTAGCAGGGCAGCAAAACTGTGACATCTGGATCAAGGTGAGTAGACATTAAAGCTCCATTAAGCAATATGTTTAATATTAATACCGAGCCAAATGTGCCATGTGAAAGGGCTGGGCAGGTTGGGAAATTGTTGTGCTGAACCCACTGAGAATTGAGACCCAACTCAGTAGATGTTTGCAGCTTTTAGCCTCCTTTAGATAAACTGTTTTTGAGCAAACAAACTCACTGTGAAGAACCGAAGTTCAGCGCATTGCAGCCAAAGGCCCAGATGTTTTCATCAGGAGTTGGTGGGTACCAAAGCAGAGATAAAAGGCCAGACATATGTGAGGTGGTCAGAAACATGACACCAGAGGGATGTTGTTCTGTGTCTGCTGGATGTATAAGTAGAGTAAGCCATTGTTTGCTAACACATTAGCCATAAATAACTACTTGAAAAACCAATAGTCTATCGGGTCTTTTGTAGTCTTTCCACCTCCTAGTGACCAAAATAGCTTAATGCTGCTTTAACGTTTGTTTTACGGCTGGGTATTCCAGCTGGGCACATCATGAAACACTTTGGGGGAATAATGCTATATCTATTTAGCAGGATATACCACTTTCTGCTACACAGAACACATGAACTGAACAAACTGCAGCAGCTGGCTGTAACCCAGCTGCAGAACGAGCGCAATTATATGCAAACTACTTGTAATATTGGTGCAAGCCTATTGGAAAACTGCACACTGACTCCAAACCACGATTTTATTCAATTTTAGACATGACACAGACCAAACCAGGATCAAAATGTTTTCTATTTAAATGAATAATAAAACGGTTTATAACAGTGTCCTGGATTCTAGTCAGAAACTATTCATCAAGTCCATTAGTTCACTATAAAGCGCTGTACCCATCTTGGTCAGCAGGTTGAGTGTGCACAGGTGTTAGGTTAAAAGAGATCTTGCGTCATGTATGTGTTTGCACAGAATACAGGAGAATACAAGTCAGAGTGTATTTTATCAAGTACTTAAAAGGTTATAAGCGTGTTTTGGGAGTGTGTGTATGTGTTTGTGCAAATGTTTAAATGATTGTGGTCTGTAATATAACGGGAGTGAAGATAAAGACTGTTCAAGAAAAAGCCAGAGAAACGAGACAGATCATGATTTAAGAGGGTGTTCTTAGAGAGGATTAACTACTTCCACTAATGATAGTGCTGTGGCTGCTGGAGCTTCATTATTCTCATGTTTTGTTTTTTTATCTCATGGAGGCTCTGGTGCAACAAGGAAAAATAAGACCTCAATTTCTAACCCTCTAGTATACAAGCACAAGCTCTGCAGGCGATATGACAATAAAAAAATGCTGAGTTTGTGTGATAATAATAAGACTAGGTTCAAACCTAGTATATGGCAGGACCGTGTATGGTCAATGTGCTATATTGCTGCCAAATTGTTTCACAGATAGTCAGTGGTTAAATGCTCATCAGCAATTTTCTGTAGTGGTCCCAGTAATATCTGCTCTTAAAGTGTTCTGAAGTAGACATGATTAAGCTAAGTTTGAGTCCAAAAATGTTGCAGTTGCAAGAACAAAACTTTCTCATATCTCAAAATGTTGGATTAGAAAAAGAACTTATTGCAATTATATTGTCTATTAGTTAGTAATCCCCCTGCTCTGTCATTCGTTTCTTTCTGTGGGAGAACTCTGAGAGTATAGGCGCAGCAAGCTGTGGGCTCCACTGGTTCCTTTGACTAGCTGAAGAAAAAGCAGTTTTTGGGAGCTGATAGTCCGGTCTCAGCAAAACTTACACTACTACACAAGGTGAGACCGAGGTGGGGCGTAGACTAAAAGTCTTCAGTGATGGATGAACCCACCGGCGATAGCCTTGAGGGCTGGGCCTATACTCATAGAATCTGGAGTTACGATATGCAAATAACATTCGCGCCTATTTATTTTGAAAGAGCCACAGACCAATGGTGTAACTCAGTCACGGAGTTACAAAACACTGAGAGCATACATTTGCATTCAAAGACTGACTTTTCAGACAAATTTATCTGAAATTCCGAGTGGCTGCTTGAGCTTGAGACATCAGTACAATCAGCTTGCGGGTCAAACGCTCGACTTTCACTCCTGACACAAGTTACATCCCCACAGAATATGGCAGCGGCTGGAGCTATGTAAAAGGGCCATCATGACATTTAATGAACATTGCTGAGGGTCCTGTTTAAATAACTTTTCTATGGGCAGCAGGGTGCGTTGGGAGAGAAATGCTCCCATGACCTTGTTCAAGCCCTGCAGTACCCAAGACTGTGACAGGCTAATTAATGAACTGCTATTTTCACCTATAAAAATATGCTAAGTTGAAGAGAGGTGCGTATGCTTGCGCATGTGGAGTGCTAAATAGCAAGGAGCCTTGGGCTTAATTAATGGACCTTGGTAAATTGTGTTTGTGTGCAAGTGTGTGGGTATGTGAGTGTAGATGTGTCTCCTTTATTTTGTACTAAAAGAAACGGTCTGCAGGAAATGAGGGTGAGAATGACTTGGTTCCCTGCTGCTCAGCCCAGAAATACAAACAGATTCTTGTCTGACCCTTTTTCTACCATATATGTTCCCTTCCATACATGTGTTGTAGTGGGGAACACTTATGGTGAAAGTAGCATCATTTCATATTCAATTGTTATTGACAATTAACCAAACTCTTTGGAACTAATCGACCACATGTGTTATCAGGATTTCAGCACTACCTCATAATTCGGTACTCTCTACATCCATGTGAGTATTACAGCCCCCGTGTATGACAGAATGACACATGTGCTTTGTGCTGATTTAACTATAAAGAAAAGACTTCGTGTTGTTCTGTTTGTGTGATGAACTGAAAAGCAGATGTGTGTCACCACGTAAAAGAAAAAATGCCAATGTGGACAATTGCACTATCCATCTCAGCAAAAATACCTATTTACTCCTGGCAAATTGCTCCTACAGACACTGGCTATCATTATTCATCAACCTAACATCAGCAACTGACACTTTGCCAGTGAATATATCATCTTTAATTCCCCACCAAAACAAAATACTTGCTTCTTGAGCAGAAAAGGATTCAGTGTGGCAAAAAACTACGAATGACACCACTTCTACTTCTGTCATTGTCACTGATATGTTTGAATTTGTAAGGGAACTTCTTAAGGGACTTGAATCAAATGCTATATTTTGACTTCCTGGTGTGACAGTGTTTCTTTTCTTGTACAGGTGGCTCGAGCTATCTGACAATAAAAGAATGACAATGAATATCTATTTCTGTACTTTAAGGCAAGAACACAAGGACACTTCTTCCAGCGAGGCACAGAACTATATCAATGACAATGTGGTTCGAACTAATAGCCTTTTAAAATGAGCTATTGATCCTTCCTGGTAATTATCTTTAAAGGGAACCTTGAAAAGAAAACAACTTTGAGGATGGAAGTGTGAAGGAACATAGATGGATACACTCACTTAACAGGCATCCAGCAAGATATCTATACAAAGAAATACTGACAGTGTCTGAGTGAATTCAAGTGACATTTTTAAGTATTTCTCTATTCATCAAATAGAGAATTTATGATGCATCACTCAGCTGAAATAGACACCATTATGGAAATCATATATTTCTCAGTGACATTTTAATAAACACCCAAAAATTGAGTCAAAATTTATCATCAAATACACGGTATAGTGTATGTATCTGGTCTCCTTACACTAAATCTTTGTTACACTGATGGTGTATGCAAATATGACTGTGTAAGAATGAATGTGGAAACCTGGTGGCATGAAAGTGAAAAAAAGTTGATCTTGGCTACACACACCTTAAACTACTTCTTGAAAGGCCTGGACTCAAAAGCACAAAGTCTTTCTCATTTGTTTCTCTACTATCTAAACAGACAGTAGAAGTTAGGGGTTCTTAAAAATATTGATATTCAAATGCATAGAGACTCGATTTTGTGTACCTCAAATTGTGAGATTCAAAACCTGACACACACATATTCTCAAACTTCAATGAGTCTTACCTTCCACTCCACTTATACACTTGACACGGTCGCGGACCTCCACATTGTATCCCTCAAACGACATGAAGACTCCATCGGGGTGGTAGGGCTCACGCTGCGTGTAAACCTTTGAGTAGCTGTGCTGGAACTCAAACCGATCGTAGCCGTCGTACTGCACAACTTTGCCGTACACCTCGAAGTATTTCTCCATCCAGCTGAAGGGCAGGTAGATCTCTGCGCCCTCTCGCCGGCCTTTGATAGTAGATTCATCATTGATCAGGCAGTCGATTTCTTCATACTTGATCCCGCCGACAATCCCGACAACAGGCGGGGGCTCTGGAGGTTGTGGAGGGTGTTGCTGGCTGCTGATGCTAGCATCCCCCACCTTGGGACTTGGAGCCACCAAGGCAGCTCGGGGCAGGAAGCGCAGGGAGGTGTCACTGGAGCAGCGGTTCCATAGCAACACAGTGATGAGTGTGAAGAGGGCGCAGATAACGATGAGGGTCTTGTAGTTGACCCGGGCAGCCAGGCAGCGCATGGTCACAACTTGCCTGCATGACACAAAACACAAGGGATACCTTAGAAGCATGCATGATTGATGATTTGTCGAGAAACCAATAATAAGTCATCTGGTATCTGCTTGTGAAGAAACTTACACCCTACAACTCTCGGCACTGCAGAGTGGCAGCCTGCTGTGAAATATGATATATCAGCCTTATTTTTTAAAAGCCCATCAAACAGTATCGACCTTCTGGGTCACTATCATTAGAGAGCAAAGGATAGTGTGAAAAAGGTGCAAATATAAATACGGTGACACAAACTCAGTGCATAACATTTCATGCAACCAGAGAGAATGCTGCTTGGAACAACTTTCCCTAAATAGATGACATGTTGTAATTTGTGTCAAACACACATTTCGGCACACTTTTGTCTGCCTGTCTAACTGCGGATGAGTCAGAAGCACATGAGGACAGAGTTGGTAAATGTAGAGACTCCACACAAAACATGTGGTTGCACATGCAAGTGACAGGTTTGTGACTAATAAGAAGCTCTGGATTGTGCTTTGACTGCCAGTGTATGTGCATGCGTGTCTCATTTACGACCAAACAAACGACCATTGTTTTTCATAGCTTTCAAGTCACTTCTGCTCCTCATTGCAAATCACAAACTCCTTTGTCTGGCACATCTGCAATTAAGGGAATAGTTCAATATATTGGGAAATATGTCTATTTGCTTTCTTGCTGAGTTAGATGAGAACATTGATGCCATTGTCACTGTAAGCCGGTTAGCTTAGCTTAGCATAAAGACGGGAAAAGGGAAACCAGTTAACGTGTCTGTCTAAATGTACCTAGTTTTTTGAACGGATTAAACAAACAGTCTATGCTAAACTACGCTAAATATTGCATTTATATTTTTTAAATATTGCCCATATTGCATTCTTAGGTCCTTTTGCCCAATTACCCTTTCGAAAGGTTTACACTATCACTCACAATTAAGTTGTATATTGACATTTTCAAATCCAGTCTTAAGAAACATAAAAGGTTACTGTCCCTACATGATGGTTTATATTCTGTCTACATGAGATTGTGTTCTGTTCATTTCCAATTTATACATTTATCTATTTCCATTGTAATTATCTGGATTTGAAACGTCTCTGTACAGCACTTGTTATTAAAGTGACTTGACTTGCTCACATCAATGTATTCAATCATATGAGATTGCTCAAACTGCCATTTTATTTATAGGTTTACTGATTGCTTAATTCTATATGAATGAAGACTCAAACAACGCACCGAGCAAATCAGGCATTTTCGCCAAGCCCGCGAGAAATCAATACACATACTGAGGTCTCCTCCTCCACACTAATTACAGCTTACTGCTCATAGAATTCACAATTACAGTGACAACAGAGTTAGGTCGTCTGATGACAGAGGAAGGAGTGGAGGAAAATCATTACTCCCCAAGTTCATTTCAATATCTCGGCTTAAACTAGCCACTACTAAAGGTCAGCTCAATTAATGTGCATTAATTGGACAATAGCAATGTGCTACAGCATTGCAGAGTCAAATAATAGTGCTAGTGGCCTCTTGAACAAAGTTAGTCTTAGATGACTCTTAATAAATAGAAAAGTGGACTTCCAGAGGGCCAACTCTGTTTAACAAGCAAATGTTGAGGGTGTGCAAGTTGTAGAAGATGAAGAATGGGCTCCCTCTAAATTAAGACTAAGGAGTAAAACTGTAAAAGTCACTTGAAATTAGGCTCTGTGTAATAAAAGGGTTGAGACGTTCCCGCTCAATTAGGCACAGAACATCTTTTTCCTCAAATACACAAGTGAATCGTCTTTGAAAAAAAAGAAAAAATCTAAATTTCTTATAAACTCTAGTTCACAACTTTTTGCTGTTGTCTTCAAGTCAGTGGTGGGGGAAAAAAAACCTTTGGTGTACCTCTGCGCCTGATAAATTATTGCCACACATAAAAACTATCATTGATATTTAGAGAAATGTCAGCCTGGTGTAGTGATGAAAGATGGGGCAGACGGGAACTCTGACAATGCTGAAAATGTGAGGTAGAAGGCCTGGGGACTGCACCCTGAAAGATAAGTAGGACCGGCCCTGTCAGGAAACAGACTATAAATAATTGGCTCTTTTTATAGTGATTCGTCGCTGGTGTTGAGCTCAGGCTCAAGGTGGATAGACATGGGCTTGAGCACTGCAGCATGGAGAGCATCCTAATGCCTCACGCTGAATACGACACGATTCGTCTAAAGCTGAACGTAATTTAAACCCTGATGCAGCAACAGTGATAGTGACAATGACATTAACTCCTCTTCCAGCTAAACTCATTTCTTGTAAAAGAAAAAACAAGATAAAGAGACCAAGAAAGAGAGAGAGGGGAGAGAGATTGAAAAGTCTCTGAAATCAGGGAAGCTAACCAGAAACTGAAATGTTCTATATTTCATGACAATAAATTAAAAATAGTAGCAGATAAAACCCAGCAACATTACAAAAGAGTGATGAGATGACACACTTTTGAAATTTCACTTGTCAGAGAGTGATACTTTTGGGAAGGTGTCTCGCAAATACCAAGCATATTTCATTATGACAGAACCCACTCAAGACACAGTTAAAAAGAGCTCAGACAACAGGGGCTAATCCTCTCACTGCAAGATGGCGACAGGGCCCTCGTCTAAAACCTGACTTAAACCAGTCCCGTCTGTAAATGGCTGCTGGGAGCTAAATGCAGCCTAAGCTTGGATCAAGACCTCTTTTCTGTCGTTTCTTGTTCAGTCAAGGCAATTTTATTTACATAGCCCAATATCACACATTTGCCTTAAGGGGCTTTACAATCTGTACAGCATACAACACCCTCTGTCCTGATTGTGATGAGGAAAAGCTCCCCCCCAAAAAAACCCTTTAGTTTTATTAGTATTGGTTCAAGTTCCATGTGATGTCTAATACTGTTTATTGTGGAAAACATGTAATATGGATTCAAAGGCAGCACTTAAGGCTGTTGCAAGTAATTGGCACGAGCCTTAGGCAGTAAGGACAACACAAGTCTCCCATCTTTCCATATTCAAATAATCGTGTGTATTGAAATCCACAGAAAGAGTAATAACATTATGTTTTCATGTCCTCTAAACTTAGTTTCCACTCACTAATTTAGCGCAACAATGTTGTCAATGTCCTCTTGACTGCGTACCCTCAAATAGAGATGTTTGTGAAATCATATCTGCTGCCATGCACGAGTTAATTACAAGGCAAACACACAACATTTAGCTTGTTGCTCAGACAGTAGCTGCATTGTCTCTGGTGTATTTTGACTCAAATTCACTTACATCTATTAGGAGTCTGTTCTCAACAGAAAAACAACAGCATCGGTTGTTTATTTAAAAGCTTAGAATGACTCATGTTTAGTTTTCCTGACAAGTTGTTCAAATAATGACAGTCCTCACTCAGTAGCAAAGACAGAGGTTGTGTTGAGAGAGACTGCAGTTTGTGTCCTGTCCCCTTTATTTATTCATTTATTTATCCACCCTAAAGGAATCTTTCCCTAACATTAAACACAATCTTTTGATAACCTTTAACCAAGTAGCTTTAGTTACCTAAACTTCATCAAACATTAACCACAGAGGTGGAAGATCAGAAAAAGCTTTTATGAGTCATTTTTGGAGCAGTCATACGCATCTTTTTTTATTTTGTCGTTTCGGTATGAGGACTTATTTATAAGCTATGGATGGACCTTTGTGTAATCCACTGGTTATCATCTCAACTCAGGAAGTGTTGCATAGATATAATCCCTCTGGTATGTTTTGATCTGGAAGGAAAACTACACCGACATGAAATATATAAAAAAAGACAGATGCAACCGGACAGGAGGTGAAAGACAATCCCGTTGGACGATAAAAGCCTTCCATGCTTGACAGATTAAGGAAAATGACACTGGAAAACAAAAGCAGCTTTTCAGTTTACGTGCTCCCAGTGTCCCGGCTCAGGAAATTGAAAAAGGCCTGAAATAGCAGGTGGTGACTTGTTGAGACTTTAGATTTTTATATGATGGCATCATTCTTTGTGAATACCTAAATGATCTAACTTGGCTGTATGTGTGCAGGGTGGAGAAAGGAATGAAGGAAGTGCCTTGAGATATTGCTTCTTTTTCTTTTAATAAATCAAATACAGTTCCCCTGGTTCACCTTAACACCCATATTCAACTTATTGTCTCACAAACCACAAGGCCTGTGCTTTTTGTAAGGAAATACAACAAAAAAACAGTAATCTTTATACTGTACAGTAGCTCTGGGGTCAATGCTCTGCCAAGTATTTTCCTGAATGATGATGACGATGATGTTTTGTAACTAAATAATGCCCACATCGTCAAGGTTTCAATTTTCTTCTTACATTTACTAATAACTAAATACAAAATGGTCCACTTACAGTATGCTAACAATGACGGACTGCTGGTTAGTCACATCTGACTGTGTTAAAGCTTAATATCTGACTGACAAGTCCAACATGATATTGCTGACAGCTCTAAACTGTAACTGCTTGAGCAAACATCGGCTTCTGACACCGACATAACGAGCAACTTCACAGTCCTGAGGTTCCTGAGGTCCCAGGGTGCCGACGTGTCCGATGATACTCAGCTTTCTTGCTGCTTCTGCAAATCATCAAAGGCTTTAGACTTTGGAGGATTCGCCTTTGAGTTGTGATGGACTGTAACATATGAGGGATCTCTGGGTGCCCTGATGGTTGCTTCATCAAATGCAGAAAGTGATCCCCTGGCTTAAAACTATGGGTATTAATTCTGCCTGACATAGACAACAACTACAAAAAAAATTTTCACACACACATGCAAATATTTGGATGTCTTTATCCCCCAAATCCCCTCTAACAAGGCTGGGAAAATTCTATCAGGCACTTAATACTACAGTTGTTTGTTAATGATGGGAAAGGGTTGCGTTTTCAGAAGAGTCTCATGAAATCAAATCTCTTCAACAGTGAGAAAACATTGCAACCTTGTTAAATGCGCTTCAAGTCAAACTAGCTGCTAATCTCGTCCTGGTCCCCAGTGCAGAATGTACAACATTTACAACATGTCAAAACTGCTGCGGCAGCGAGCATAGGGATGGGTGAATGGAGTTGTTTTTCTTCTCCTGCTGTCCTCTGGCGTAAAAATCACAAGCAGTCATCACAGCAATAAAAGCTGAGTGCTCGTGAGCCACCCTTGGGGAGCCATTGGAGCAGAAGCCCGGTGTATGCGTGAGATGCAGGTGTTGCAGCCCTAACCAAACTCCTGACATTTTCACTGCTCTCCTCCACGGGTGAAGTAAGGTAAGGGTTTGAGACTGCCTGTAAATTATCAGCTTATGGTGAAGCCATGAGGCATGTTAGCTCCTGTGGAGCTGGGATGGTGTGTGTGTGTGTGTGTGTGTGTGTGTGTGTGTGTGTGTGTGTGTGTGTGTGTGTGTGTGTGTGTGTGTGCATATGTATTGTGGGTGTCTGTTGTGGTTCTGAGCCTGATTATGATAATGTGTGTATGCATCAGGGTGAATTCAAGGCAACAACTGACAGGGGAAAAAAACAACTTGCATCTTTATCCCACAACCATTTATTATGTGATAAGAGTTACTATAAATCTTTTACTCAACCTGTTGCAATGCTCACATTGTAAAGTCATACATAATGTTACTGAAAGAATTCCGTCTGTCATCAAAATATGTTAACACAACACTCCCAGGCCTGATCTACTACATTTCTACAACAGACGGATACACAAAGGTCATGAGAACTTGTTTCATAAAAGGTTCGTAACTACAAGGTTGAGTCACAAATATCAATGTTGGCACTGATTTGAGGACAGTTATTGAGTTGTTAACTTTTACATTCAAGATCCAGCTGAGCCTTTAAAGAGGTGCAACAGTAATTCACTCGTTTGATTGTGTAATGTGGAAATAAGTCAAGGTTTGGTTGTAAGAAAAAAAAAAATAGAGGGCAAGGTTAACCGGACCTGCCTGTTGGTAAAGTACACGTAATGTTGTGCAGAATCGGCAGTTACCTGGCCACTGTGTCTGCAGACCCTCTCTCTCTCTCACTGACTGCAGCCACAGTGAGCAGACAGACCTGCATATTCATCGGGCAGCACAGAGGACTCACTTTAGGAAAAACTGCCTGTCGTATTGTCATTAATGTCTGCCCGACTTCCACTAGATATGTTGTTAGGGTCCCTTTTTAAAAATAAAGAATCTAGTGACACCAAGGCTGCAATTAACAATTATTTTCATAATAAATAAATTTTCACAATATCTTCTCAATTAGTCGATTAATCGTTTGGTCTATAAAATGCCAAACAGTAGATAAAATCTCAATTTCCTGAAGCCCAATGTGACGTCTACACGTCTTGTTTTGTTGACCAGCAGCCTCAAAATATTCAGTTTGCTATAACATAAGATAAAGAAAACCAACAAATCCTCACAATTTAAACTAAAACCAAAGAATGTTCGCTTGAAAAAGAACCTAAAATGATTAACCAAATATGAAAATAGATTCCGATTAACTGTCTGTCAACTGACTTATTAATCAATTGACTATTTGTCGCATTACACAGTTACAAATATGGTGGTTTCAAGTGTGAACCGTCCGGTCACCATGAAGCTGTAAAACATACACTTAAGATCAAAACCCTGGTGTTACTCCAGGCCTGCAGATAAAGTATGGCCAGCTGACAGACAAATGTAAGACAAACCTACACCAACAAAACAGACCAGCAAGTAAACTTGCATCACTGCTCAATAATAAAGCTGTGTTTAAAGGCAGCCGAGAAGTGAGTAAACTGCTTTGAAGTTAATGCGCCTGTGTGTTTTATCTCTAGTTGAAGGATTAAGCAGGTCATTACCAAAAAGCTTATAACTGAGGCCTACTGAGGGATTAAGCAAACTCCTAATCAAATGGAAGGGGGAGACAGGAGAAAAATATATAAACAAGACCTTTATGCATCATTTTAGTGGTAGGTCATGCAAGCTGCATGTCCTACAACATCATAGAAACAAATGTGGATGTCAGAAACAGGGAGTGGCAAAGGATGCTAAAGACTAAGAAACACGTTATACTATGTAGGATTTATTGCACTTGGTCTACAAGTGCTGCAACAAGAATCTGGACGGTGTAAACTCTAGCAGTTACAGGGGACATGGCACCTTACATCAATTTTGGATTTAGGGATTAATAGTCCTTGCATGGTAACTGTTTTGTCCCAAATTAAAAAAATAAACTGCATTCGAAGTACACAATAATTAGAGTGTTCAACGAGCCAAACGGCGCAAATGACCGACTCATTTTAAGAGTAATGTTTGTAATCTATTCGAGCAATATCAGCTTTCTTGAATCAAACATTACGTTTCCAAAATGTATTAAATGTGTCAACTATCCACATGCATGTATGTGTGTATTTACTGTTTTTAGGCAACATCTTGTTGTCAGATATTACTGGTTTCTAGGTCCTAATGACACTGCATCTCATGTTGTTGTCAGTTAATGAAGCAGACAGGAAGCCTAGTAAATATAGAGCAGAACACATTTATTTGCAACTCTCCTAATTTTTATTTGAGAGCTTAATATTCTAATGTCAGCATTAGCTCTGCTGAAACATATGTGAACATCCCATTACAATGTGATTATCCAGCAAATTGTACAACTCCGCAATAAGTAACGGCATTTTTTACCAAGACAAGTTCAAGAGTACGTTGGTCTCTATACAAATAAAAGAGGCTTATGCAACAAACATTACTGCAAACTAAATGACAAGTTGATGGTTTCAAAGTACTCAAATGCTTATGCCACACTGACCATGTGTCAAATCATTAGCCGTGGTATGAAGTGGTGTGCTTTTATCCTGAGCATATAACAGTGCTGTACGGGGGTGTGTGTCACCGTCTCAAGTCCAGGAATTTCTCTTCATGCAGACACACAATTACCCCGTTATACAAGCTAATTAACCCGCAGTTAGTTCAAAGAGCCCTATCTTTCCTTTTGCTATCAAAGATGATTCAGTGATGACAAGAGGAGGGATGCAGGGCTTAGGGGGACTTGTAACAGCCACGCTTAATCATTTCATCATACAAGCAAGACCGGGCCATTTTTCACAGAGGATATAAGAGCATGCAGAAAATGTAAGATTTAATTTGTCCATGTAATGAAGTCTTGCACAAAATTGGCATGCAGAAGAGGTTGCACTGCATATACAGATTTAATTTCACATGCAGGAAGTAAGTATTTCATAATACCCAGTGTTTCAGCTAGGTCGTAATCAAGAGTTGCTCATGAGCGAAATATCTATGCTAAATACTAACTTTTCTCCTGTGTATGCTAACGTGACGTGAAAGTGAATGTCTGTTGAGGATTGCAATGATATTGACACTGACCTTTAATCCATTCACAAAGAAAGGGCCAACTGGCTGAACATCCTGTCGACATTCACCACCGATTCTTTCCACAGCTGGTTCCTCTTCTGGTACTTTCTGCTCGTAGTTTCCTCAGCACCTATTCATGACAGAGGAGAAAGTGGAATTCCATTATTGTGGCTCAACGTTATCTATAAAAAAAAAGTACACAAACGTGCATACAAATCTGTAATTTTGTATACTCGACGTGCAAGAGTATGCAAGTGTATTTTCGTTCCTTGGTATTGTTCATGCCATTTAAATTTTTCCCCTTTGTGAAATATGTGCATCTGTAATCATGTATATGCTATCCTTTTAACTTTGGTTTAAATTGATGAGATTACTTAAAGTCTAAAAGCCCCTTGAACAGTGGTTCTCTTTTGTGCTCACGATCCTTAATTCGAAGCCATATCTACTTGCACTCCCTTGTCACAAGTTCAGTGGGGAGCTGTTGAATTGAGGAGTAATTTCCTCTTCTCAAATTGTTTCATTTGAATTACCTCATCTTTAGTCGTGTAAAGAGGTAAAACTACACTTTACAAGAAAAACAAAGATAAAACTAAATATAATGTGTAGCAGAATTGTGTTTAATTATTTCCTACCCCATCTTACAACCTAGATGCAACTTGAGAATCCTTTCATCAATTTCAAATACCTTGTTATTGCTATTCAGAGTCACATCGGGGTGGGAGAATGGCAGTTTTGGGCCGGGTTCATCCTAGTTACAGTTGCTAATTGTTGGTAATCATGCAGTAGGATGACTTCCTCTGTACTGTGTGGCCATCTTGGTTTAAACAGCTCCACGTTCCTCACGTGAACTAATTTAACAGGCTAAATGTTTCTGGAGGTAAATTCTGATTGATTGCTCCTGCATGCTAAGCAGCTTTTCAATACAAACTTTTCAGAGGGAAACAAAATTATTAACTGTTCTAATTATTTTTCACGGTGGCTAATTATAACCTTAAATCAATGCTTCATAGACTCTGACACTGATGCTCTATAAATTAAGATGAGGAAACAAATACGTATTTGTAATTGCAACAGCCATGATGAATTGATAGACTTTCCGACAGCAGGGTCATTAATGTACAATCAATCTATCAGTGCAAATATGCAGCGAGTGACATGGATACTTTACTCTGCATTTAATCTCACCGATGTATTTCTAGCCCCCTTTGAAGCAGGCTATTAAACTAAAGAAGGTGCTAAATCGCCACATCAAAGACAGCATATTGATCTTTTTATGAAACGTGCTTATTGACAAAGCACTTAAATTAGTTATTGCAGAAATAAAACCAGCTGAGCTCCTGTCACAGCATGGCCCACTGCAGTTTTGCAATGCTTAAAGAGATGCTAGAGAGAGAGAATGCCAAGAACTAGACAAGGTGAAATGGACAACACAACAGGAACATCTAACAAGTTAAATGAGTCAACGCCTCGTTCATTGCTGTTGTAATTAATCCCAAATCCCAAATCAATATCTGAAACTTAATGTTCCTCTTCAGTGGCTTCTCTCTCAACTACAGGTTGAAGACAGATCTGAGGAACGTAACAGTAAAAGACTGCAGAGTGCTGATGGCTAGTTGAACCAAACCTCTGTCTATCCATCATGAACACACTACAGCTCGTCTTCTACAAATAAGGGACTACAGAAGACGCAGAGAGACCAGCTAAAGAAGCTAAATTCCTAAATGTATTAAAAGATAATTTATGTTAAAAACAAAACAACTCAAAAAAGAAATGGCAAATACATGAGACTGGATGATAAATAGCTTCTTTTTCAGGTGATTTTTATGTTTTTATTTCTTAATAGGTTCATTTTTAAACTTGAAGTTGAACCACGGCAAAATGTTAAAAACCTAAAGCTACATCCTGCATATACGATCTATACAGCATAACATCTGAGAAACAAAATAAATTACATTTTAATTAAATTTTTCTGATAATTACACTGTGATGATACAGAGGGAGGATGTGTGTTTTTGAGATTGTGTAACCTGCATTCATGTGAAAGATGGCCCATGGTGTACCCAGCCAGAGTGAAAGGGAAGTAGAAATGTCAGCAGTCTTAATCAATATTCCCTGGCTACTGTATGAGTGTACTGATGCTTTTTTTGAGGCAGGTATGCTGCAGGCAGATGGTGAGAAGTAGAAAATGAGAGTAAACGTCAGCCTTGAGCAGCTCATTCTTCCTGGAGCTTATCCTGCACCACCACTGCTATCTAGGCATTTTCTAGGCAACATTTCATTCGAGATATCTCCTCTCTGAGAACATCTGGATATAGTGCTGTCTTGCTTAAAAAAGCATCTCAGTTGAGCCACTGCACAGGCATCTGCTTACATACAGAAGCCAAAATCAGATAGTCAAGAATAACATTAATTTATACATACTGTTATGTGTAGCCGTACAAAATAACACACACACTGCTTTTCCCTAAACACTGAGAAGTCACAGGGGCTGTGTGTAAGTGTGCCATTAGAGTTCTCACTAACCCCTGCACGCAACAAGGATAATCAATTTATCTGATCATTTGCACGTTTCAAACCATAAAATGGAAGAAAAAAAAAGTCTAGCCTTACAATTTGTAGTTTTCAGCAAACTTTTGTTTTTAGATCATACAACACATCTGTTTTCCCCACAGTGTTTCATTGTGGAGGTGCCCCACCTCACCTGAAATGAAGAGTGCCTCTGCTGACGTCAGAAGAAATTACACATTTACAAAACAAGCACTCAGTTGTCAGTTTATTAGGTATGCCTAGCTAAAACTAATGCTAGGTGTTTGTATTATTTTGTCCACCTCATTTATACCAATGATGGTAGCTCAACAACAAAAACACCTCTCTGTATAATTAATACAGTTAAACGGCTCCACAAACTACAGCCTGCAAAATGATCATAAAGTTGAGTCAACACCTCTATAAAACAGTTTCAACAAAATCTTATTGCAGGATTGTTGTATTACACTGTATTAGTTTTAGCTAAGTGTACTAAATAAAGTGGCGACCGAGTTTAATATTGAGCTTATTAAGCTTCAGGGACAACAAGCAGCGGTGCTACATCACACAGCAAAGGCATTGAATTTAATAAATGAGGTGACGGTTTAGACCATCACCTTGTAACTACATTGATAATGAGATCAGGATCTGTCTGATTTAGTTCAGCAGGTGACTGATTACCACCTCTGCTGACCAGGTTCTGGAGGAAACCCTGCACATAGATGGTATAAAAGACTGAATTTAAAATGTTGTTTTTTTTTATCAGTTCACTGTATTTTTATTTGATTGTGACAATATGTAAAGATGTTTTTCTACTACAGCAGAAAACAAAACAACTTGTTTGCAAATACGATAATAGAAAGTGCAATTACATGAGTCTGGATGATGAAGAGCTTTGTATTCCTGCAATTTTCTTATCTTATTAGTTTCATTTTAAACTTGAAGTTGAAACAGGGCAAAAGTATGAGTTACAGAAATAATCTCTTAAAGATGTGTAATCAAGGGCGGTGAAAGCCAAGAACTCCAGCTCCTCTTCAAGGTGGCTTAGCATGTGGCTCTCAAAGCTTAGCACTGCGCTGACACCATTTTCATAGCCTTTACATATTGTCCCATTTAATCGACCTTTCTTAAGCAAGGAGTTGACACCTCGCATATGAATCACGAACAACAACTTTATGGCTCCCTCCTGTGAATACATTTTGAACATTAGGCCGAGGATATTTCTTTTATGGTGGCTTGACGGAGAAGAATATTAGAAGATATTAGGTCATTAATTATTTTAGTCGCTCCTCATTTGCTGCCATCCTGACACAAGCAGCCATCTATCAGGACTTGTAGTTGGGGTAAAAAGAGAGATGGATACCCATCTGTTGGGCATTCATAATACATCCATTTTCTCTGGGGAGTAAATGGCTGGCCAAACACTGAATGATCGCACCACTGATGCCACCGTGGTGCCAGCGATCATTGACCATCTGATGCCCAGAGCAATTTCCAAGAATTCTGAGTCTGCAAAGTGAAGAGCTCGTTTAATTGAGATTTCTGCTTGCAGAGCTGGAGCAAACTGATTAAATGTGATCACTTCTTGTTAAGACATTTCATCAACTCTGCCTCTGCTTGTTCTCACACACAGAAGCAAAACAGAGGCATTGTGATACACACATTTCCTGATTCAATACAACCATCACTTTTAAGGGCATCATTTCGATTAATGTTTAGGGCTGCAACAAATGATTGTTTTCATTATCGATTAATTTATTATTAATAATAATAACAACAATATATCAATCACTTTGCTGGTTTTGTCCAACCAACAGTCCATAACTCAGAGGTTCAATTTACTGTCATATATGACAAAGAAAAATAGAAAATCCTCCAATTTGAGCAGCTGAAACTGGGAGAGACACTTTGCGTTTTGGCTTGAAATATCACCTAAACAATTAAACAGTTATCAAAATGTATGCCAAATCAAAACCAATATAATAACTCTGTGGTCCACTGTGTGTGTGTGTGTGTGTGTGTGTGTGTGTACAAAGAGATATAGAAACCAAAAGCTACATATAGAAGATTCAATCTGTCATTGACAGAGACAAAAGAGAAAGTGTCTCTTTTCAAGCTAATTTACATGATGCACGTTTTATATCAAAGGTTAAATAAAACATGCACTCTTGAAAAAGGTAATTGAAACTCTTGCTCATTACCTATTCATAATGACCTGTCAAAAGCAATAAAAATGAGGCGATCACTTTCTTTGTTACATTAATGAAATAATACAATGCTTGTGCATTAATACTGGTCTAATTAAATCACAGAAATTTGCATAGACCAACCCCCCCCCCCCCCCCCCCAAAAAAAAAGCCAAGCCCCAATCACTGCTTTACAAACTTCTTATCGCAGCCAACGTGATTGTAAGTTCAATCCATGAGCACACTTTAAAAGCCACAAACCTGCAGGCCCAAGCTAGTCACCAATGCTATGCGTATTCTCCCAAAGCACGGGCCCCATGCCAACCTCTCCCAACTCTCAAAACATTAGGGTAATTTTCACACTGGATTTAGCGAACAAAGAGGGTTTCAGTGGGCCCGCATCACATGCAGAGAGATGCGTTGTGGCTGTCACAAGTGTTCAGGAATATAGACAGTAAATTCTGATGTTATTTAGTGGTGCTTTGCATACATTTAGGGGCTCTGTGGCTCCCTTTTTGTGCCTGTGAAGAAACGTGGGTCTGTTGCAGCGACTTACATCCAGACTGGGTGCAGCTGTTCACCCACTCTCTTCTTTCTCATGCAGAAACGATTTTCCATTTGTGAATTGCCTAAAAAACCCCCGACATGCTTCTACACTTCACCCGTAGCATCATCAAGTTAGTTACTCTTTAAATAAACATACACTCCAAGCTACTTTTTTCAGTCATTAGATCACATGAATATCAGTGGTGGAGAGACAGAGTTGAAGGCTGAGGCAACAAGCACAAACAGGCTCTGGGAGGCAGGTGGAGTCAGTGCGCAAACACAGTTCAAAACAGAGAAACTGAGGCGTCTCAGAGAGCCACTCCTGCTTTGCACTCCAAGTCTAAACTGAAGAAACAGGATGAGAGGATAAGACTTGGAGTGGGAGGCAGCAAAGGCAAGCTTGCAAGAGGAAGCCAAGATGAAAGTAAATAAGAGTTTGGAAGTTCTTGGAAGCTGAGTAAATACCCTTGGTGCCTGTCAAGACTCTGGGGTGCTCTCTGGAGTGAACTTTGCTTTCATGCTTGTAGGCAAAAGCTGGCGATGATAAGACTATACCATCAGATTCAAGCAATAAGTCACAGAGGCAGCAAATAAATATACACACACAACAACCTTTAGCAACAGCAATAAACCAGTTAAAGCACTGGAATTATTTATTATCTCATTAAGTATGCAAAAGCTGAAATTGTAAACTTACACACCAGTAGTATCCACACGAGACTTAATTTACCACCAATATTTTATTTTGGTGCTAGCCTACAGCTGAAGCTCATCATGTCGTGTTTTCGTTTCACCTTGGTTTTTTTTTTGGGTTTTTTAATGGAGCAGGGCTGCAACTAACGATTCTTTTTTTTGCATAATTGATTAGGCAATTATTAATGAGGCATTCAGTTTACAAAGACGAAGCAGCAAATTTGAGAAACTGGAATTGGTTTCCATGTGAGACACTTTTGCTTGAAAAATGACAATCAAATATCAAAACAGCTGCCAATTAATTTTCTGTTGACCATCTAATTGATTAATCAACAAAATATTTCAGCTCTAAAATGGTGCAAATCTGCTTAAACCAACAAATCAAAACAAACACAAACTATTATTTCCTGACTCCCCCGACCCTTAACATAAAACAAAAATAAAAACAGCCATAGTTGGAGAGCAGGAAGACATATATTGTCTTTGAAAGGATAGAGGATGGGCACTATTGCAGACAAAGTGCAGAAAGGCCACTGACACGAGAACATGTCCTACCGGCCTCGGTGTATCTGACGAACAGCTTTGAACTTGTTAGCAGCGCAGACACCTCGGCGTGAGCTCTGAAAACGCAGAGGGCTGCACCCAAGCTGCCTTTCACATGAAGACAAGACTTGCATCTTCAGAACCTTGTTACTTCTCTGAAAAGGCCACTGACTAGTTTGGAATATTAAGCAGCTCATGCTGTCGGAAATCAAAAGGATTTTGGAAGAGAGTGGGAAGCTTCAAAAAGGCTTTGATGGTATATATCGCTCAATCTCCAGCAGATATGACAGAATGAAGAAATAAAAGACAGGGGAACAAAGGGCTTCTGAGAGAGCAGGGCGGCAGAGGTTATTCTTGTCCTCTCAGAGTTCTGCATATGCATATATCATTATTCCTCAATCAGACAGTTTTGCTCTTAAAATGTCAAGTCTTCTGACTGAAAAGACAGATATGAGAGACACAGAAATAGAAAAAAAAAAGAGGAAAGTGGGACACCAAAATGTTTCAGGTCACTTATCACAACAGGCACACTCCAGTAAGTACACAGTTGTCTCTCTTCCAGTCATTTCTTAATGCACATTTACAGCATTAATAAGTAAGTTACATGTAATTCCTGGCACCACTGCTTCTCTAATCTGTATGGAAAAAGAAGCAGCTGTAGATAGGAAAACCCAAATGCACTTAAATTTTGGATGACTCAAGATCCACTCTGTTTCCGGTCTGTCCATGGCTGGGAGGGGAACAGTAATGAGGGTATCGGGATGGAAAGATATGGTTTCCTTATGAGGAAAAACAGGGGATGGAGACAGGAAGCAGAGTGGAAATTTTTGCCTTCTGTGTGGGAGAGGAAGTGTTTCATTCAATTCTCTCTAGAGGAATCTAAGGTCAGGTTCCTAATGAAATGATTAGATCACCAGCGGTCTTTGCAGGAATAATTACAGAAACAGCAAGATCCCGCTGAAGACATGAAAGGCACACTGTGTTTTTTCTTGGTGTGACTTTTAGACAAGCATGTTGATTTAATAATGGCACTCCTGTTGCAGTGAGAAAATTAACCGTCACTTTGCAAAGAGATTAGATTTCGCCTGATAACATGTCTCTTGCAATACGTCCATCCTTCAGTCACAGAAAAAATAGGTTGCTGACCTTGAGGGAGGCTTTAATCCAGTCTTTACTTAAAACTCTGACTTCCATATTCAACTTGGGAAATACAAGACCTAAAAAAAGTCACAGTCGAGGTAATCAAGAGGCTGTTGTGAGATTATATATGTAAAGCCCCTTGGCTCACCGAGCGAAAGAATTTACAAGAAATGTCAAGAGTCTGTAGGCCATTCAGCGACAAGGTTGAACATGTCTGGCAATGGGAAAGGTAAAAGCCTTCGGGTGATGTAAAATAAAATAAAAAAGTGACTCTTCTAGCAGACCTTGTCTTTACTATTTTCTGCAGGGTTACTTATACTTCAAGTCTTTTCCAAGCAAATTATTACTCCAGTCAGGATGGCAGTGTCCTGTCAATCTTCTGTTGTCTCTCTTCCATGTAATTGCTTTCAGATAAAATCCCTTCGACCTCTCTCTCTGTAGCCTTTTCCTTCCTTTTCAGTTTATCCTCACATCATGGTGGTGTATATGGGTACACAGAAATATGTTAAGCTATTGTACAACCGTTTAGTGATTCATGAATGTAATCTTATTCTTTTACAGATTGTACAAAAAGGCCATGCCAGTTCTCTGACACTGTTCTCAAGTCTATCAGCTTGTAACTCAGTTTGTAACCCAGAACGTCCATGTGGTTTGGCAGTAACACTTCTGCCATGGTCCACATGTCCACTGGAAGCATTTCACAAGTACAGTGTCTCAAGACATCTCCTCCTCTCTCTGTGTGTTAACACCATGATTAGTTAACATAATGTCATCATACATATGAAATGTATAATTTTCATTTTGTGTTTTTTGTGAATAATATGGTCCAGATACATAAAACAACCAAAACTCTATGTATGCACAAACGATTTCACCAACCCTAACCCTAACACACAAACATAAAAGGTAATCAATGATTTAGATTACAGTGCTCATATCAAAACATACTTTACAATAATTATAATGATTTCCACTTCCACTTCATTTCACCTGTGACTTGCTCTTGAAACCTGTGTGTACGCATTGTCTGAAGTTATGTGTGAGATATGCAAAGTCCCAGTAGACATGCTGGTTTTATAAATACTACTTTGTGTGTTGGAAATAGGTTATGCATGCATGCATTTTTGTGCATATGCATTGATTATACGCTCACTGCTTAAGTGTAACTCTTTTTGAACATTATGAACTCTGTAAAGGTAGAATTGAGAGTCTGTTTTTTATGTTATGTTGCAAAAGATTGTACAGATATAAAGGGGCCATTGAGTGTATAGTTGACTATATTTACCCTCTGCCATTTAATTGAGTGTGATATTTATGCTCAATATAGTACTCAACGTCCATGGCATGCACACTACCATCTTCTAACAATCCTACAATGTATTCTATAGATGCAAAATTTACAGTCATGCAACTCCGCACCTGTCAGTAATGATGCAAAAATAATGATTCATAAGTGTCTGAATCTCAATGTACTGCCCACTATAGGGTAAACTACTGAGTGTATATTATATATATATATATATATGTGCTGCATGCCTGTCTTTACTGCAGGTGGAAACCTTAACAACCTCATTCACTACTTGAGGACAGAAACCTACTTCTGTTGTAGGTAATGATGCTAAACTAAAAAAAAAGGGTCCATTAAACAAACCCTAAACAACAAAACACAGCTTGAAATGTACCAACTGACAATTGTGCTTGATTACTTTTTCTTATCTATAGATACCTATATCTATAATAACCAATCTATGTGTACAGCATTATCCCATTACATCATGCCACACAAACAAGGATCGTCTCTTGGTTGTACAATCACATCCCTTTAACATTAGATGGATAAAGTGGGTTGGAGATATGACATTGAGATAGCCACGGCCCATCAAATTCGTCATTGCTAACAGGGCTGTCAGAGCTGAGCTGAATGGCAAATGTGCTACTCATGGGTACGAGTATGCAGTACAGCGTGGAGAAGCAGAGGAGATGAGACATGGCTGTACTTTGATGGTACAGCAAAGCCTATTTATTCAGCTGCACTTCTTCATATGTGGAGCTCTACAGAGACAGCAAATTCATTCCCTTTTCTGCAGTCAGCACTTTCAAGGCTTATAGACTTGCAGCATTCATAAGGAGAGGGCAGATGTAAAAAAAAGACCCTGACAAAACAAGAATCATTAAACTCTCATGCAAAAATAAATGGTCACAGGAACAGCTCATACAGCCTCCTAGCTTGACACTCAAATGAACTAACACAGGAGATCACACGTAGAGAGAGGGCAAACAGAGGCGCCACATGCCATCTGACAGAAATCGTACAAGCATAGAACTTCTACTTGTGCATTGGCCAAAACATTACAAGTGACTGAATTTTGAGTTTATTATTTTTAACAACCACTAAACTGCAGGAAACCCACTTCAATAACATGCTTTTGCCCAATCAGATGAGGAATTCTGAAATCAGTCTCAGCCATCCAAATTCTGACATATGATAAATTCAAAGCCTGTGTTCATCTCTTTTGAAGCCAATCTCTTTTTGTTTGCCTGATCGACTAAATCCTGCTTAAAACTTTGAGAACAAAAGGCACTTTTACATCTCAATTCTCACCCAGACCTGATCTCCTCTACCAGCCAGCACTGATTTACAGCATTCATCTGGGACTCTGCTGAGGCTTACAGTACAAGTAGAATAACGCTTTAATAACTGAATGTTTGATTCTTGTGAGAGGGCATCTATAGGCAATTTAGAGTTTCCAGTTCACTTAACTTGCTTGTCTTTGGACCGTGTGAGGAAACTGCAGCACCCAGGGGAGACCCACTCATGGGAAGAACAAGCAAACTGAAAGGCCAGCAGATTTTAGCCTTCTCGCTGTGAGGCAACAGTGCTAACCACTGAGCTGTTGTGTTGTAAATGGCATTCTAATTTTGTGCTAATATTTGAACAAAGTTGTCTGAATTTGACCAGTTAGCTCCAACTTAAATCCTCTTAGACCTGCCAGTTTGAGCAGAAGCTCATTAGCAGAGAGGCTGCTGAAATTACAAAATATATCCTGCTCATTTGTAAGATGGGAAAAGAGCAAAGGAAAGTAAAACAGCAAGCGTGCAGCAAAAATCTATTGCAGAAAAGTCAATAAATAAATTAGATAAGACATTGTCATCATTTGGTGATCTAAGACAATGTCACATACTAATCATTAATGTTATTAGCTCCACCTGTGCTTTTACTACTGTGACAAGTCAAAATGTCTGCTGTGAAAAAAACTGAGTTAACTTGTTTCTTAGTTTAAGTTCATCAAGTTTAGTTTATTAAATGTATTTATGTCAGGGACCATGCACAAACTACATTAATCTCAAAACAAGATGCTTTGTACCAGATTTAGCTACTAGCTAATTTCCATCTGTAGTCCCTGGGCAGGTGAAAGGAAACAATAAAACACAAAGCAAAACCTTCTTACATCATTCTTACATTCAAATGACTATAGACTTTATTTTAGGACATAATTGGACCTTTTTTTATACAATATCAAGAACTGAGTCCAATTGGCAATGTACACTTTGACAACTTACAGTTCTCGCAAAATGTTGTAATATCGTGAGAACAATTTGTTAATGGTAGTTTAAGCCTTACATAAGGGCACCGAGGGCATTTTGACTTGTCATACCAGTGCAAGCACAGGTGTAATTAATAACTTTAATGATGGCTCTGTTTCATTTAGTTGTTCCAGTAAGCTATATAAATTGAAGTAGCTGAAAGATTGGGTAGCTTTACTGTAAATCAACTGACAAATGGGTGCTATTTTGACCCCAAGTAGTTTATCTTTATCTCAAGTATTGGATGCTACCAAGTGTCCAGGCATGAGGCTACAGAAGGGCCATGAAAAGCTGAAACAAGTGCTGATGAAGCAGGTGCATTGGCAGCAGCAAAAACACTGCTGGGACATCCTCCTAGCTTAATATGTCCAGCCAATCCAATAAAGACTTAACAGGTCTCTGGGGCCAAGGTCACGCCTCCCACCTTAAAAAGAAGGAAAACTTCATTTGCAAGCCTAATCAAGTGTGAATGTCACAGAGACACAGCAGAGGAGGGTCGTGGAAGGCTAATTTTGTTCAGGGAAGATGAGAGAGCTTCAGAGTCTCCCAGTTTTGCAATATTGGAGGGTGTTGAGTTGTAAAGATGGCTATTAAAACAATTAACTAAGACATCCTTTATCCACATTGGGTAGTAAGAGTGGATGGCTCTTATGAGAGTGACTGTAAAATGGCAGCCCAGAGATATTTCACTACTTAAGTTTCATGCGCTGAGCCTTTCAATTAGCAAACTGGATGGAAAATAACTCCTTCATATATAAAATATAATTTTTAGGCCTAAATTGTTCTTCTGGCCAACTACTTTCCTGCTTTGACAAAGAACCAAAAGAGAAAGAAATCGCAGTTCAGTGCAGCACACACTTTTTTAGGTTTTGCATGGGAGCAGGGTCAAAGCATGACTGTGACCACCCTCAGCTAAGCTGTACTGACATCACGGTCAACTTGCTCAAAAGTGTTCAGTAATTTTGTAGCTCCTACATAATGCAGGAGTCAGTCATTTTGGGGACTTTTACACTTTACTGTACTTCTGTTCCTATTTTTAATGCCCTATTCAGACCGAAACAGCGATGCAGGTCTAATCTGAGTTGACACCATAGAGTACTTTTAATTATATTTTAATAGTGTAAGTAAAATGTTACAGTGCCAACTCACTTTACTCAGGTAGTTTAGTTTAGTCTCTTTTTCCCCAGTACCCAGTATTTTAAAAACTGGGTCTTATTCTCATAATTGTGACCATTCTGAGTATGGCTCATGCTAACTTGCACGACTGCGCCGGCTAACCGGTATATTGCCTGAAGTAGATCCCTAGCTAATCCAGGGGGCTACTTTCTATATTTACTTTCGGTCAGACCAAGAGATGAGCGATTGAGGTAATATATGTAAAACTGAAGCTGCCTGAGAATATGACCCAGGTAGGAAAAAACAGGAATCTTACTTTAAATGCATAATGAATACAAAGCAGCAGAAAAAACAACAATGAAAAGTCAATATAAACACAGTCCATTGGCACAGACACCAACAACCAAGGACAGGGTAGACAAACATGCTGTTTGTGAAGCTGGTGCCAAGTTAAGTTTTTTTTAACCTCAATTCCACTATGGACTACAATTGTTTGAAGAAATGAATGACACAGGAAGTGTGTAGTGAGTAAAAAATGAAGTGAGAAGCATTCAGTCTGTCAGTATAACACAAGGGGCGTTATTAACTTTGGTTCTACAGAACACAAGCCGAGAGACAACACAGTGGCATCTCTATTCACATCCATTGAATAGACACTTGCAAGTCAGACTGTCGCAAGAGACAATTGTGGCTGAGAAGGACAGCACTATATTATTGGCTTCAATGCGTGGTTAACCCACGTGTATCAAGGGGCAGGGCAGAGGGTTTGGGTACCGACACTGTGACAGATAGGACAGACGGCAAAGGCACAAGCACTCCACACATGATCATGAGCCAGCCAACCAGAGCATCCCGCTCCCCATAGAGTGTTACAATTCCTTGGAAAGCCTGTTTGGACCTACAAGCTCTTAATCCTGGCTACACCCACAATACAAAATCAGCGTCAGACACATTTTTTCTGAAAGACTTGTTCACTGAAAGCCAAAAAGTACGGTTCATAATGAGACAGGAGCACAGGCCCATATCTGTTGTCTGCGTGCCTGAGGGCAACTGGGGTCACTTTCTTTTGTTCTTTTGTTGGTATTTAGCATAGAGGAGGGGTATAGAGGTGCCTGGGGTAGGGTTATGGCTCCAAAGTATGCAGACATAAGCTGTCTGCGTGTTGCCTTTGAAGCAGGCTATGGTTGGCTGTACTGTGAGGGTCACAGGGCAAGGGTTTACAACAGCAGTGTCCCACAGAGAGCCTGGACTCATCCAACCTCCCCTCAGCCCACTGCCAAGAATTAACAAAAGAATGTAGGCTAGAAAGACAAGAAACATGTAGACTAATTGTTAACACAAGCAGCCATTATGACATGTTTGTGGGGTTGTGAACTTTTGAGTCTTCAGAAATGTAAAGTAGAACTAACTAAATGAAGGTCTACTGATTGCCAACCACGTTGACAATCATAACAAACAGCATAATAAGCCAAAAAAGTAAATGTGCCAAATACAATGGTTGTAACAGTAGAGCACTTGTGTCCTAAAAAACATTCTGGGAGGGGTTGACAATGCCGTAGACCAAAATCCTCAAACCCTTTAACACACTTTTACAGGGTATATACACTATATCATGGACACCTGCAATCTAATGCCAGGACCAGACTATCCAATATCAGCCTGATAACTGCCTGATGTGGGGAGTCAGAAACAAAAATCAACATTGGGCGCCCTTTTTAAATGGCTCATTTTATCACATGTAGTGTGTCATAATGGAAGACAAATGGGGTAGCAAAAATGACTAGCATGTCCAAATATTTTGTCTTCTCTCGCCTAGTTAGACAAATTCTACAACACGGCGAAGCAAAAAAAAAAAGGAAGCTATGATTGGTCGAGGTCCATCGTGTAGTCCTGACTCTGCGATCATCTCATAAAGTGAAAATATCGTGTAGTCTGATCCTGGCATAATACAATTGAAACATCACCTGACAAATTATCCTCCACTTGCCTGTTCATCAACACCAATATTACATAACTAGTTATCAGAAGAGGCACTGTAACAGTTCCAGTGACCTGGGATTTTGTGCTTCAGGAGGCTTTAGGAAGTGTCATGCATGCAGCCAAAACAGAGCAACTCTTTGTCTTTAAGCCTATTATTACGCAAAGGGACAAACTGGCTTTTGACTGCATTAGAGACAAAGAAAAACTCAGCATGAGCAAGCTCAAGCGGCTACAGCAGTGGCGTGAATACAAAAAGACTACTGGCAACCTGCAGGAGACACATCAATGACATTTAAGCAAGCTGAAGGAAAATGGTGGAACAGCTTGAGGTCAGCAACTTAGGTCCACAACAGCTCTTGCTGTTGTGATGGAAAGAAACTTAACCAACAAATACAGCATTCTTCTTTGCTTTTTCACTTCAGTTGCCTTGTGCTCAACACATTTCACAGATTTGCTTTGTAGGGTCTTTGGTGAGGCTATGTGTGGTGCATTACATTTAATATAGCACTTTATTTTCAATGGAAGCACCAATGTAAAGAGAAAGGGGAAGTTGACACTCGGCAGGTTCAAGTTGTGTAGGTGTAGTGCCCAATAAGAGAGAGAACATCGGGCACTTCTTCCTATAGGGTGTGGATAGTACAGACAAGGACAGTGTGGACTCTAAAAGAGTTTAACAACTTGCATATGACACATATTGAGCTACTCTCTAAGATTCAATTCTTTATATGTAATGTATGTTCTATATATGTAAGATACAATAAAATCTTTCATACTCTTTTCTTTCATTCATGCTTTGACAAGTGTCATATTTTAGCTTTTTAATCACTTGAATCTGTCAAACATCCTATAGATGACAATTTTCCCCATCTGACTGGCTACTAAAAAACTTCCTGCACATGTCATCAGGGGGACTAAAAAGGTCCAGATGGGTCGCCCCCCAGCTGTGAAAAAGACATCTAAACACAGGTCCTTGGTGTAAAGTGGATATAAAACTAGCCCCTTTTTATTTCCAACATCCACTCAGCAGGCTATTTAAGAACACAAGTGATTCATGGCAATAAAGGGTCTCAAAGGACCAACATACACTAGGCAGCAGGTTTGACTGCTTCCATGTTAGATGGTGGGGTTGGAGGAACAGAAAAAAAATGGCTAATTTAAAAGAGGTTTTTATGGTCAACTTCAGCAAGAAAAAGAGCATCAACAGTAGAATCAGTAGCATCTACCAGCTTAGTCACAAACAACCCACATTTGATTATCCCTCTTATGCCACAAGGTGTGAACAATATGCTGTATATCAGGATATATAGTCTATAGGGCATATTCTGGAAATTCAAGTGAGGAAACGATAAAATAACCAGATGGGAATGTTTATTTTTGGCTTATCCTGTGAATGAAGTACCTGACAAATCAAGGTACCTCATCACACTGATGCAAACATCCCCTATACCCAAAATTGCAATAAAGCAGTCCCGCTCACTGATTTGCAACATTGCCCACAATGGCGTAATAAAAACATGGGATAAGGTTATAGTAAAATCTGTACTGGTTGAAAAATCTTCATTGTCTCATGGTATGGTATTTTTGCCCAACCCCAACCCCAGCCCAAATGCTGAGGACACCACCAGAACAATAAAAAGAAGGATAATGTAAGATATTTAAATAGTCATCTGCTGATAATCAGTCAGCATTATCTCTTTTTGGACTGCTGGTAGAAAACAGATGGGAAAGCCTCAAGAGTGTGAGAAAAGACTCAGCCTCATGCAGACCTTTCATTTAAAGCTTAATTAAGATGGTAAACACTCCAAAAAAAAATAGGTCTCGTAAACACAGACAAAAATAAATGTTACACTTGCGTTGTGTTCAGATGAGAAAAAAAATCTGTTTCATCAAAATGTATAATTTGTTGATAATATTAGACAGAAAATGACTACACTTTTTTTAAAGGCCCATAGCACAAATTGAAATACAGTGAACCCTCGCTATAACGCGGTTCACTTTTCACGGTCTCGCTACTTCACGGATTTGCATCGTGCATTGTGTTCTGCATTCTGATTGGCTAAACAGTCTCTCCGCTTCTTCTCTACCTGTGCGTCAATAACGTTGCGGTTTAATATGTACACGTACGTAAAACAGCTTGCCAAATTTACGTTACGTACGTGCAAATTCTCTTGCAATTTCAAGTTTCTCTAAAACCCATAATGTCGACAAAACGTTCTGCATCGACAAAGGCACCTGCGGTCGGGCCCAAAAGGCAGGATGCAGCGGCTCAGTCAGAAGAGCAGTGAAATACACGTGAGTCACTATTTGTCCGACTGTACTTTGTATTTTTTTTCATAATCATTTTTCATTTTCTCCCGTTCGAATCCAATTACTCGGGTCGCGGTGGGGCGGTGCTGATCTCCGCAATTTGAAGCCTTCAGTTCACATTGATGATTAAAATTATTATTTGACAGTACAGTAGTTATTTGTAAAAAAAACGTTTATACAGTACTTTTATTTGTTAAACAAATGCTTGGGCCTGTAAAAAGGGTTTGTTCTTTGGTTTCAATGTATAATAGAGTATTTAATTGTATAATAGAGTATTTAATTGTATAATAATTGTAAAAAAAATAAAGGTTTCTACTTCACGGATTTAGCCTATCACGGGTTCTTTTTGGAACGTAACCCCCGCGAAAAACGAGGGTTCACTGTATACAGAATATTACATAATAAGGAGGATGAAAGTACATATATCAGCTGGCATCTTATCACAGTGGTAGCTGCTAAAGCCAAGCACAAACTATGATAGGAATTACTACATTGATACCATCAGCTGGCAGGATTCATACTGAAGCCGTGATGAAACCCTGAAATCTACAGTTGCTCAGAAGTCACAGGTCTTAAACTAAGTGCCACACGGTGACTGATTCTTTGGAAATTCAAGCTAAAGGTTGTCAAGCACACATTAAAATATGTAATTAGATCTTTCTGCTGCTGATTCTTGTTGAGACAGACATGTTTAGACTTGGCAAAAACCTTTGGCACAACAGTGTAATAATAGGGAACAATATTCTTTCATAGGCCACTGCATAATTCAGAGAGCAGGATCAAAGACCACGAGCAGCGGTCTCAGGTTTAATGCCAGTAATTACTACATTGTGTACACAGGAAAGGACTGGACATGCTACAAGTTGCACATCTGGTTTCTACTTTGTGCCACAGAAAAGGGGTAAAAATGAGTTCAATTTAAAATACTGTTACCATTCGACAGCTTTCTGTCCTGTGCTCCTTAGTGTTTTAAAAGGACCAAGAAATTTGAAACAAGGAGAGAAATTCCGCCACAAGGACACTTGACTGTTTCATGCAGTGCGGTGAAATGTGCTGAATAAGGGCACTCGTCAGAGAAGAGACCGAAATGGCTTTGGAAGGACATGCATCAACAATACATCAATGCACTGAGAAATAAAACCGCAAAGCTGCACTCTGCCAAATTCAGCAGATAGCACTGGATAAGGTCCTATGATTAATATTTAGTGGAGGTGACAAACTGAATGGGGTGAATATGGGTTCAAGACTACAACTGTGGTAGGATCATTAGGATTTGTTGCACAAGTAGACTAGCAACTATAAACAAAACAGCAACATGCTCAGAGATTACAGCTGCATCTAAAGGGCTGTGTGACTGCGTCTATGTCCATATGAGGGTACGCATAATTGACAGTATGTATGTGAAAGAAAGTCCATATACAAGTGTTACGGAATGATGAAGCCAAAATATCAAAAGGCACAGTTATCAACTCTTTATGCAGGAGACTAAATAATAATGTAAGACTAAATTGAAAAAAACAGCACGTCTTAATACACAAACATAAAAATGTATTAAGACAGGCAGGGAAATACCGTATATGGAATAGAACTGTAGTGTGAAAGTGGATAAAAACAACACCTTGCTGCACAATGTTTTCTGCCGGAGGTGTAACTTTTGAAAAAGGTGCACTTTGCACCACAGCAGGAAATTGCCATAATACATCTAAGAGGGGTGGATAGAGCTGTTGATCAATATCACTGACTAAAGGATTACTTTGCCAGGTGCTGAGATTTATGGATTTCAAAGGTCTTTGTTAGGGTCTAAATTGGTTGTTGGTATTTTAAGTTTCATTCATTCTTCTCTTCCTAATCAAGTATTATAATGTATTATCTATTCCACAGTGTTCACCTACATAACATTTTACAGAGTGATATACGGTCTTCTGTCTTCTCTAGGCATTTCTATCAACTCTCTGATTAGCTGCCTGCCTAATTAGCAAGCTGCCAACTTCTGCCAGTGTTATTGCAATCTGCCACCACTCAAAAATAGTACAAAGACTCGCTCTATGGATCAAAACCTTGTTCCACAGTGTGTCTACGTGAGTCTGTGTGTGGTGTTTATATGTCTGTGGACAGATTTTGTCAATGTGATAGCATCACAACTGTGCAAGATGCAGTCACAAAACTTTACAGGTTGTGTAGTTGAGATCAAAATGAAGGCCGAAAACGAATGTGTGGTCCTAGCAAGGGCGATGTAAGTAAGGGGTAGGAAGCAGGGAAGGCCCCCCTACTTTACGACCCTGGCCTGCATTTGTTTAAAGTCACAGATTGGAGTATATTAGTATCCCAGTATGTTTGTATGTGGGTGTGATCTGACCCATGAGTACTGAATACTAATGTAATAATGTAGTAATGACTACCGAGTACTCATGGATCAGCTTTAAAAAGATGCAAACCAGGAAAAAGTAATAAATGGTTAAATTAAAAGAAAACTTACTTTTACACATTTACTGCTTAAAACTAGCATCACATTCTTATTAGATGTACCTCATAACATTGACAGTACAAAAAGTCTAGTGATGTAAAACAGTAAAAGAAGGCATCATATGACCACACACACTGAATATGTCACATGAATGGTATCTTTATCATTTAATCATCAACATGAATACACACACAAAGATACTAATGTGAGTATTTTACATAAACGAACAAGTGTTTCATTTATTTTCAGAATGTGTGTTGCATTATATATGTGTAGCTCCAAGTGTGAAGATTAAATAAGTGAGAAGATTCTGTGTGTGTAGGAGACAAAGACAGCACAAGAGAGAGAGAGTGAGAGACCTATCAAGGTATAGATGTTTATGCAAAACCACTCATTATTATTATCACACACTGTAACTTGACTACCATGAGAGATCTGAATAAAATAACTTAATCCCAAAAGAAACTGCTCGGTTAGATCGTTTACACGGTTCACAGTGACACAATTCATCAATGACTTGAATTTATTTGATCATTGCGTTTATGTAGATGGATGTATGGCAGCTAGCAGAAAACATATTGATAGCACCACAAAATATGAAGAGCAATATTAAACTTAAATACATGAAAATTAATTTCTTAGTCATACCATGAAAACTACCGCTCTTCACTTCCACCTCTAAACTGTGAGTGTCTTCCACCTTACTTTCCACTAGGCAAAAAACTGCTTTGCATCTGCTTCACTCCACTGCCTTTCTGGTTCATGTGTAAATTCAGAGCACCAAATGAACCAGACAGTGCCCGACAGCAAGTTTTAGAAAATGGTAGCCAGGCTGCCTGCCAGGGATCAATGCTGGTTGCCAAAGTTGACAGAACGGCTGCCATAATGTCGTAGATTACAACTGGAGAAATAATGTTTCTGGATAATGGCTCCCCATATTTCAGTTTAACTTTTAACTAAAGCTTACTAAAACTTACTTGTACTTTCTGGAGTTTCAACCGCATCTAAATCGTAAGTGCGTTGCCATGCCATGTTCATATTCTCAAGTGTGATGTCCACTGTCCACTGTTGTAAAGACATCTGCTTTTGATTTTCTCAGCAGCCATCTGCTTTATTAGCTTTGCTTCTTAAGTTTTTGCTTCTTTTTCATTTTGCCTGAGCATTGATACTACTCTGATTACTGCTGAGCCCACACACACTTTGAGATTCACTATATCTGACAAGAGTAAATCAGTGTAACAACAAGACTTTTGTCTGGGTAGAAGAGTCCACACACAAACAGGGAGATTCAAAGGGTTTTAATTGCACAAAAAGTAGTTGTCAAGAGCATGAACCAGACTAAACGAAGTGATTGATGTGGTCTAAATTTGGCAACTGTTAGTCTAGCCCACTGCCAGACACTTGCATGCTAAAACAAACTCAGTGACTAAGCAAAAATCCAGGTGGGTTAATTGTGTTGTGCTTACACTTATTATGAGTGCAACGCAGCTCAGATATGTAATCAGACTATGGCATACACATGACAATTCCCATAGTCCGAGTATTACCTTAACTCAACTGATTATAATCAAATTATTATTATTGTGCATATACACATACTGAGGCAGGGAAGAAGTAGACATGTGATTGGCGTAATGGAATTTATGAAACTTTTAAACATGTTTCAGCTGTCTGTTGAGAAAATGTGAAGCATTTAAGGTATTCAGCCACTGTAATGAAAAACTACTTGGTATAGTCTGTGGTGTAGTTTGACATATGAAATCCAAATCACGGCAGTTTTCAGAAATAGCTAATGTATAACAATTCATTTTAACAATTTGAAACCTGACCTCCCTAAACCAACCATAAACCTGTAGCTGTTCTACTCACTCCTTTCATTTAACTGGCTATTTGTTAGCATAGACATGACATTATTTGCTGTGTTGAGGACACACGAGGAGCCAAGGACACTTTTTAACACTATCTCTTGTGAGGAATTCAGATTGGTGCAGACCAGCAGAGACATAAGCACCGCAGGTCCATTTAAAAAAATTAAAATCATGTCACACAACTGGCCTCTCATACACTATGTTTATTTCCTCCAAATGTTTTCAGCTACTGTAGCACTTTATCACAAAAGGCTTTTATGGGAATAAACATAGTATATGAGAAACGTGGCCTGTGTACATTTCAGTACAGAACTGCCAAAGAAGGTTTGAGCTAATTTAGAAACAGTGACAAGCTGATTTTACAATTGTCAGATGTCCCGCTCAGTACATATCTTGGTCACAATTATAAAATAAACAACAAAGGGATCAGTATCGAAAATGTTTTACCTGTGTTTCAGCTTTTACTCCCAAATTACGATATCAAAAATCCAGTATTGGTCAGGCGTTAAATCAAACCTCCTGTATCTATCTAGAGAATGTTAAGTAGTGAAACATGTTAAAATAAATTCTTCTGTTCAAAAGACTAATGATGTAGTTTTTGTGAAACATCTAAGCCAAACTGTTTATTACCCAGCTGTGTTTTCCTCTAATCCCCTTTATGCCTTTCTGGATGAACACAGGAGCACTTTCAGCCAGTAGACTGACACACCCAAGGTGTATTACTTAACGCTACAAGAGATCCTTCCTCCCACTGGCTTTTAATATGCACAATGCCTCTCACACTGCTGCACACTGACACTGGACAATGACAATGGATTATTAACATATATCTCAAACTCAATTCACGGTTTCTATTCCTATTAAAACTATTTTCAATCCCAGTTTCTATGTTGTTCATTATCCATTGATACTACACGGTAAATGATAAATGGACAGCATTTATATAGCATTTTCTACCTTATCGCATAAAGCGCTTTACAATTTTGCCTCTCATTCATTCAAACATTGTAACTGATTAATTAATGCATTGCCCCCTCATTTGTACATTGCACATCTTTTTATTTCTATATTTTTCTACTTGTATTTTGGTATATATGTACATTTTATTTTACTATGTATGTACATGTAGTAAATTTAAACTAAGTACATGCTTATTTAACCATGTATATCAAGTATCATGGGCACAAACATGAATATTATCTTCTGTGGTGGACAGTAAGGGGGCTATGGGCACATAACTAAATGTCAGCATCCTGAAAATAGCCTAAAGTCAACTACAGCAGATCCTTAACAATGTACACTGTTAACAGCTGTGTTGAAAACATATAGGGAATAGACTGTAAAGGACTAGTGTGGATAGACAGTTCAAAGATAGTACTGACCACTAAAAAGCCAAGTTAGTTTTATTGCATCTCTCATTGCTGGATTCCCAGGGGCACAATTGCACATAAGTGGTCTTTTACCTTCAGTCTGTAATAACAGGACAGCTGCAGAAATGTGTGGCGCTTGTTAGTGGACATATCTCGGATGGGGGGGAAATCTTTAAAGGATGGAGAAGTTACTGCACATTAGAAAGAGACACTGTCCGTAAGACACCGAGGAGTACCAGGAGTACTAGCAATGAAGTAGATATTCTATTGCAACGGCTTGCGGGTGAAAACACGTCTTTACTGGACACCAACAGAAAAACTGTCGTGAAAACCAAAGATTACTGGACGTTAGCTAACCGGTGACACAAGTTAAGTTTGTCAGTTTCTGGTCCATTCACAAAAAGCCTGTCATGGCTTCCTCCCGTAACCACCTTTTCACAACCTCTCCGACAGGACAATAATGTAAAAAAAAAAAAACGCTATTATTTTTGTGACCTAGCCAGCTAGCTAGTGAACCAGCAGACAGCTACTTTATACTAAGCAGATGTATCGTTAGCATACAAGCTAACAGGGGTATGCATTCCAGAGACAGAGTCAACAGTGAGCTTTGAAGTTCCTGCATTGCCCCTCTGGTTCTCTTAACACAAGCCGACAAGCTGAAGGTTGTATTAAAGACTTAACGGTAAAGTGTTTCCCGAGCGTAAGGTGTCACAGGAGAGGAAACGAAGACAGGTGGGATTTAAATTTTGCTTTGCTGATGTGAAACTGAACTGTGAAAATATCAGCTAGCACTGCATATGAGTGCCTGGACAGAGGAGAGCCAACAAGACGAAACGTTAGCAGCCTTACCTGCAGGATTAAAGGTGTCGCACGGAGCCGGAGTTTGTTCAAGGACACCAGTAGAAGTTGTTTTCAGTTGGTCGGTTAGTTTAAAAGACTCTTGCTTTACCTCAGGGTCGAATCACGGCTCAGGCAAAGAGACTGACTGTGCTGCCTCTCAGCCACAACAGCGACTGAATACAGTCTAGGGTCTGCTGCTCACTGGGAAGGATTTTCAGTATCGCGAGATAGGACGAGACCTCGGAGATATCTACGGACCAATCAAATTTGCCGGCTGGAACCAAGCGTTTGTTTTGTTAGTGCTTTGTGGAAAAGGCTGAGGACATCCTGTGTGCATTATAAAATAAAACAGAATAAAATAAGATAAACGTTGTATCACAGTGTGAAATTAATAAAGTAAAATAAAAGTTAAACATTATTATGTCTATTGTCTAATATCATGCTTGCTAAAATGCTAGTTTTCAGATAAACAACTAATGTAGAAAAATATATTAAAGCCTACCCATTTAAATGATTTCAACCTTTTCTTTTTACATTCAGAGAGAACACAGCTTCAGGATCTGTAAACTATTCCTTTAAGATGGAGCAGCATGTCTGAAAGAAGACTTTCCAATCTCAGTATTTACTGTTGGAACCTGTGGCTGAATCCAGTCTGCAGATGGTGTTAAATGTGATAAATTACAGATCCTCAGGTGATAAAAACACTCGGGTGGCACATAGAGATTTCCAATGTGACAGAAATTGTTTGAGATCCTCAAAAAAAAACAAGTTGCCGCATTGCTTCTTTTTTGTTTCAGTAAACAATTGTGTGGACCTTTGATCAATGTAGAAACCATCACAGTGACTTTTTCTTTTCAAAATTATTATTGTATTGTAAAAGTAGTGGCAATATTGTGTAGCTGATCCTAACTCTCAACATCCTTCCTGTCCCTCAGATGATTGCAATGTATTTCATCCTATCCCTGCCTGTTCATCTCTTAAAATTATTATCCTTACATTCAATGGAAACTGGAGACAAACATACTTGGCCAATAAGGCTGATTCTGGTTCTTATTGTGATTTCAAAAAGTAGAATAAAGTAGTAGTAGTAGTAGTAGTATAATTTATCCTTGCTTGGTTATGATTTTAAATGTGGAATCAGCCCTTTGACAGACTGGTGAGCATCCCAGAATTTCCTTTGCTTCCTATTCAATCTGTCCCACGCCTCTCTGCAACCCTGAAAAAGAATACAGGAAGTAAATGCACATGTCCCACGTTTTTGTGAATGATTAAGGCAGAGTGTACCGCAGTATTTTTGACGGGAATGAGGAAACACTGTTGAAAGGCTCAAATGTGTTACATAAAGTGCAATTTCAAGCTTTGATCTGAGCTCTAATGTCTTTTGCATGAGGCTGCATGAAGGTATTTTGGCAAAGACTTAAATAAATGAGACATCCCCCTCTCTTCAGTACATCCAGATACCAAAGCTTATGAAATACACCATGAGAAAGAATAAAGGAAGATGATATCATCACAGGCAAAAAGAGCACACATGCATGATGCAAGACAGAAACATCTCGCCTTTGAAAAAAAACTACATACTCTCACACTTTCACTGTGAGTTTCTTATATCCCCATCGTTGGCTGCCAGTAATGCTGTCATGCAAGCTATAAAGGTCTTACTCAAGATTCATCACAGTCTACTGATGTTCTTTTGGGAATAGTAAGAGAATTAAAGCTGCTCTTCTGTTTGTTGATGCATTGCCAATACATTTTGTAAAGTCATTCATGGTCCCCTGAGGATGAATCCTTTGGTGATGAACCCCTGACTTTTAATCTAGTGCCACCACAAGGTTTTGTGTGACAATATAATGATCTTTCAGGGAGATGGGAATAGTTAATAATTATGTTCACTGAGGTGTAGAGGAAATATTCTTAAGGCTAGATTTGGCTAGAAGTGTTGGTCCTGTAAAAGACTTATAATATTCCTCTATTACAAAAACAAGGAAACCCCTGGTGATATTTTTAATCCTAACGCGTTGTGTGAAACTGACAATGTTATGTGGAGCTTTATTTTTAAAGTGTGAAGTATTACATTAGTTATTAGAGGTTTTTTTTTCTCTAAATAGTTCTTAGTGGAATTACCTGACAGGGACAAGAAACCAAAGCCACTGGACTGTTTTTTTAATGAGATTATGTTCCCAAATCAATGTAGAAAGCCCTCAACAGGATAATTGATTGTGACAGAAAAGATTTTAGGTAAAGGTCATTTGATTTGTACTGTGTATTTGTGAGTGATTTAGGTGAACTGTACGTCTTTATGTTGATCCAAAACAAGAAACTTATAAGGATAAAGAGACATATAACAATGTTAATTGTTCTAAACTCTACAATATAATTTCAAGTGATAACAGGTGTGAGGGTAATGGGGCTGGTAACACGTTGAAATATAAAGGAAATGTAGCTTCACAGCTCATTTCTCCACTCAACATGCATACAGCATGCAAATCCACTCACTCCCTTTGAGCAGAGTAATATTCTGCACTATCACTGTTGAAAGGAAGACGTACTGCTTGCAAAAGTACAGACCAAAGAATTCAAATTTGGGATTAAACAGAGGCAATTCAAGGCAGATAATTTTCCCTTTACATTTCTCATTTCTTCTACTGTAGAATGCATAATGAAAAAGGGAATATGCGAGTTGCTTTTGGTGAATACTCAGTAAGGATTCTTCAGTCGACAGAGAAAATTTCAGAGCTTAATCACATTTCTGGTTGACAAGCACCATCTCACCAGTCTCCATCAAACCCCCACGCTGAGGAATAACTGAGGAATTTCATGGAAATTTAACACATCACAGCTGAAGAGATTTCTGGGTGTTTTTTGTAAAAAGTCTAAACTTACCTTGTAAGTTAGAAATGTGGCCTCACTGAAGCTATTTAAAAAGAACTTCAAACACTGGTCCTACTTTTAATACCTGTCAGAAATCATTCCCCAACAACAGCAGCAGAAAATAGGGATTAGAGGGCTTAATGCTCTGTCTTAAAAATCAAATTCCCTCCTTAAAAATGCTGCACCAACTGTTTCTCTGAACTTTTTCTCAAAAATGTCAATCAGCAGAGGATTGGCAAAATACAGCGTGAGTAGAAAATAGAAAAATATCTTTTAAAAAAGCGATCAAAATATAGTGAATATTGAATGGAATATGTGTGTGCAGGTGTACCTGTTTCCCCTGCAGCCAGCAGGATAGCTGGGAGGATCTCTGAGGCCATAGTCCTCTCTCTGGGTCTTTGTGGCGGGCGCCAACTCCAAACTGACTGACTGAGTGAGATAAGGCGCTCAAAAGCCCTACCATTCATTTGATCTGTGGCTATTGGTATTCTAAGTCCGTTTCTCATTTTAGCTTTTGGAAAAGGAGAGCAGGTGCGGCAGTTTAATGTGCTGCTCTCCGTATCTGACATCAACCTCATGCACAAGAAAGAGAAATGAAGGGACTGACAGCGCTATGCTGGACAGAGATAGAGGTGGGTGGGTGGGTGGGGGGGGGGTGCAGACATTCAAAATAAACTTCTCTCTTATACAGCTATATCATTGTGACAACATCTCACCATTTCTTCTCCACAGCCTTGGAATGTCACTCAGTGATATGTGTGTTTAATATTGAGGATGTGTTTGCAACATCACATTTTGCACAAGACTAAGCTTTGCTGAGTGCAATATAATTTGCACTAATGAAGAGTGGTTTCCCTGCCTCATAAAATACACAAAAACCCACAGAGACCATTCAGATTGCTAATACTTTGTTAGTTAGATTGCTAATTTACATTCTTAGTCCTTGAGAACGATAAAGTTGTGTTGCTAATGGAAGAAGAAGGAGAGCAAAGGGAAATAATCAAATACTAATTTTCACACAAGGCACCCTGGGACATAAAGGATACAGGCCTGGATGCATTTGGCTTTAGAAATTAATTCCCTGCAAGCTGTCCTGTTTTATAATATTTCTAAGTGGTGCATTGAAATGGATTTATCAACAGCGAGTAAAAACAGTGGGACTGAGGGAGTTAGTTACTGTTGGAAAGGTGAGAGTGACAGGGTGCAGATGCTGTAGTTAGACTGAGACTGAGCAAGATGTGATCTACAGTATCTATATGACTATAGCTGTTGTATAGTATGTTATCTTTTGTATGCACATACAAGTGGCCAGCCCCCGTGGACTGTTGCAGTAGTGAAATGATGCTGTTATTTTTCATGAGACAATATGTTCATAATTTCAGTTTGTACCAAACATAAACAGACCATCTTTCCTTGTACATCAGGAACAATTTGTACTGAGTGTCATGAATATTACACTGTAACCTGTTTTGAAAAATATGAATGAATTAATCATACATACATACACATACAAACATAAAATAAAGATTTCAACTCATTAATCCAAGCATAAAGATCTTTATATTGAGCATATGTGTCTATTCTTTATGCTTCAATGTAATTCAGTTTGACATTATGTCAGTGAAAAATCATTTTTAATGGATATGTGTAGGGGAGTCACTGTTGAAAGCTTCAGTTGAATAATATCTCTACATTTCTGCAGGTCAGCTAAAGCAACTTATAATATCAGTACGCCATTACCGACCGTTTGCATCATGGAACAACTGCACTTGACACTCTCCTCAAAGGCACTGACTGAGTCACAGACGCTCAGATTAAGATTCCACACAGAGATGAGTCCGTCTGACCGACATTTGATTGATCTGAGTGTCCAGAGTGCACTTTGAGCAGAGCTTCTTTTGTCTTTCACTTTATCTGCTCCCTCAAGGTCATAAAAGATTCATGCGCTATGGCTTCCAGTGGGTTTTTTTTTTTAATCTACTTTAAGTAGAGCATCACAGAGAGACACCAAGAGAGAACAGGGATGTGTTGATTTTATAAATATTTTCTAAGCCCTCCTCCTTCCCCAAAGAAAGTTCTGTTTAACTAGAGAACAAATTGAAAGGGAGATGGCTGAGGAGTGAGGAAAACAAGCCTTTTAAACCAAAGTATCTAAGGAGCCATCTCAGTTTTCTTTTTTATCTTTAAATGCAAATCTACTCCTACGCCTTCTGCTCTTATTCTAAATTAATGCAGAAAAAGTCACTAGTTGTGAAGTCAGACTGTATTCCTCAGCATCTCCAGGGCAGATAATCACACAGAGATGAGAAATTAGAGATTAGAGTTTTAATCAGAAATGAATAATAAATATTGTATAATGATAAAAATGTCAATAGAAAGCAGCTCACAAAGGCAATATTTTACCATTAGCATGCATCTATCACAATCATACCTCATTTGACAATACAGTCATTTATATCAGGGGGAAATTCAACAACACTGCTGTGACAAAGCTGTCAACCCAACTAATATGAATATGATTTCTTGCTCTTGTTAAAACACATGAAAACTCGCCCCCAAAAGACAACTTTTGTTATTTATTACTTTAATACTTCTGTGGCAATTACCATAAAGCTGCTCATTTTTAAAGAGGTTATAGAACTGCTGAAGCAGGCAGCTCCCCCTGTCAGCCGAATGAAAGCTCAGCTTTTTCACTTGCAATCCATCACTGAGCTAAAGGGTGCTTTGACAAATTTGAGTCTGTGAACTTTTCAGTGGATGCATATGTTGGATCATCCACAGTTCCACCGAAAGGGAAAGCTGTCGTGATTCGTTTTAATAGCAAACTGAAGGTGGCGAAGACAACTTGCTTTCAAGCCACCTGTTATGTGTAGAGGCCGACCACTCTGCTCGCCATGTGTCATCTTACCAATCAAATAGAGATGCGTGTGTGTAGTAGGATGGAAATGCTACATGTTTAGTTTTTATGTGGAAACAGACACCCCCCCTAATTTTTGTTAATTGTTGTACTAATCTAACACTAACACTCTGACTGTCTGAATTTAAGGGTAATACTCCTCCATAACAGTAGATGGCGCTCTGATGCCTCTGTGGAACCAGTAGGGAGATGTGTTAAGTACCAGCTCTGCTCGTGCGCAGCTAGGAAATAAACACGCTGTGGCTGGAGCAATTATAGCAATATTCTTTGTTTCGCTGGTTTCGGTATCTAAGACGGGTGAAATATGAAGCGTTATTTGATGTTTCAACTGGGTTTAGAAAAGTTTTAATAAGTTTTGGTGTGACACTGTAGTTTGCTCTGATGAAGTTTACGCAGTAACTTTGTAAGCATGACAAATTGTTAACATGCTAAGTTAAAGGAATGTGTTGTAATGTTGCTAAGGTTATTATACTGTCAGTGAGCGACGTTACATTTGCACTACTTTGTTTCTGTGTTTTTTTAATGTGCTGTTGGCGCGCCATTTTGCTAGACGCCATTGTTAAGTTTAAGCGTGTTAGCGAGCACATGCTACAGTGCTGAAGAGAACTACATGTGTACCGTTCGTGGGAGAATCAACACAGGAGTTAGATGTATATGTGTTTAGAGTTATTTTATTTTTGATACACATTAATATTTTGAGTAAACTAATTTTTGAGTTTATTTGTGAAAAGCTTTAAGTCATTCGAGTCTATGTACAATTACTTTTCATTTGTTTTACATATTTTCTATTGCCTTACAGAATTTATTATTTACTCCAATTTATGGATTGTGTTATTTATTTATTTTTTTCTATGCGCTTGGAAAGAGGTTAATCTGAATGAATTACATAGTTTGTATTCAGAAATAAACACGCTGTGGCTGGAGCAAGAAGCTAACTTTGGTCCTCTCTCTCATTAATCCACAGCTGATATTTGGCTACACAGTGCTCCTTGCTACCGGCCTAGATTTCCCCTCAGTCTGGTGCCGGTAACATGTGCAGGTTCTGCAGATTAAAGCAGCCACAGTTCCGCCGATAATCTCAAGGTAATACTTGGGTAATTGAGGTAGGTGGTGCAGTTGGTTGGTAGGGGGATTACTACAGCCCATGGCTCATTGTCACCAGGCCCCACCCTCCCTCACACACCAGTCGATACACACCAGTGACCTGGATGTTGAAGGACCTTTACTTTCTTTTCATTTTTCATGGCCAAAGACACACACAGCTACTTGAATCAGTCGTGTATATACGTATACCTTTTTCCTCTAGTGCTAGTTGTTCATGGTTCATTTGGTCCACTCCCAGTTTAAAGGGAACTCCAACGATTTACAATGTAAATAATAAATGTGAAGATAAATTGAGGGTGTGGAGTTAGAGAGAAGTGAACTCAGACCTTTGTAGCCCGCTCCTCATCTCTGTTTGAGGCTCGCAGCTCAAGGCTACATTAGCCACTACCTCCATGACACACCCGAACCTCAGATAGTTAATACCTATATTAAAAGAAAGGTTTGACATTTTGGGAAACACACTTATTATTTGCTTTCTTGCCCAGCGTTAGATGAGAAGCTCGATACCACTCTAATATTTGTCCGAGGCTTTATCTAAGGCTACACCCAGCTGCTGGCTAGCTTAGCTTAGCATAGAGACTGTAAGCAGAGGGAAACAGCTAGCCTGGCTCTGTCCAAAGGCAAGAAAATCTACCTACCGATGAAATCTGCTGTTTCTATATTGTGTCTATCATCAGTATACTGCAGCTTTCTCTCATGACATAATACAATCCATTAAAGTCGTTTCTGTTGAAATCCTTTTCTTTTAAAGACACGGAGAATTACCTTGGAGAACCATAAAACAGCTTGTTGATAACAAAGCACTGCCTGCTACAAAGAAAGCAGCATATCACATTCACTGTGGCATCATGAAAAGGCTTGAGAGGGGTGTAAAGCAATACAGACAACAGACAACAACTTTGCTCTGTAAATCCTGAGCTCTTATTTTTCCCCCATAAACAGTGCAACTATGTCTTTCCTCATAAAATTATGTGAGCAGACCATTTTCCTACAAGAGGAGAGCAGAAACTGACGAGTACAAGTGAAAAAAGAGAGCAGCTTTATGAAGCTGGGACCACCATTTATGGGATAATGGGAATTATGCAAATTAGGTCCGGACTTTAAAAACATTAACATGGGGAGAAGTCATGCAAATTACAAAAGTTCTTCATGCCAGATAAATTGCACTTGCATTTATCTGCACAGCTTCTCTCTTTTACTGCAGTGATTTTCAAGAGTAGTTCAACTGAAACTGAGACATGTAGCCTCTTTCTGAGAGGAACAAGTGGTTGCCTTCATGAATGTCAATCATGTTGCTAAGGCTGCTGCTGTGGCAAGACCTTGCCAAAAAAATTCCAGAAAGACATAAGAGTTAGAGAAGACCCTCACAGTGGAAGATAAAGACTGAATTGTAAACAAGACAGTGTCTACAGCCATGCAAGTGTAAGACGAGATTTATGTAATAGATTTATTAGTTTATTGAGATGATTTGCATAATTAATTAATGGTATCAACAGATATATTCTGTATATTCTAACATGCTGGTTTTAGCAGGTATAATGTTCGCCATCTTAGTTTAGAGTGTTAGCATGCTAATATTTGCTAATTAGCACTAAACACAAAGTACAGCTGAAGCTAATGGGATGTCGTTAGTTTAGCAGGTATTTGGTCATAAACCAAAGTATGAAACATTATAAAGAGTTATAAAGAGTCATTACATCATCCTGAGGTGAACACAAGTGTCTGTACCAAATTTAATGACAATGACAAAACCACAAACGTGGACCTGCTGGTGGTGATAGAGGAAGAGGGTTAGAGGAGCACCAAAGTCTGTAGGTGCATCATCTGGGAACATAACTAAAGCTGAGCTAGATAAAAAGTCAGGGGATCAACAAAGTCAGTAGTATTCATCCTCTCAGCACCATGTCTGTATGAGACATTTCACTAAAAACACAAAAATGTCAGCCTGATAGTGACGCTAAAGGAAAGGTCAGTGGATCACCGGAATCAATAGCCTTCAGCTGTCTTTCTGTACAATTGTTGAGATATTTCAGTCTGGACCAAAGAGGTGGAACGATCCACATTGCCATTCGTGGAGCCCCACTGCTAACGGGGCCAAAAACATTTTCTGCAGTCTGCAGAAACAACTTGCTCCATGAAAATGCCGTTCAGCTTTTGCAATGGAGCCTCTTTGCCTGATTCCAGCAAACTGTACAGATTATCCGATCTGTGTCAAATGCTCCTCCACCTCATAATAAACATGAGAGTAACATCTGACTGCTCTAGTTGAGCAGAATGGAGAGGCCTCATTAAATTTTAATTGCAGCACGATGCTGAGTGCATTGCCATTCACATCAAGATGCATGTGACCTTCTTTTTTTCTCATTCCACTTCTACAAAATGAGTGTTTACGTCTCATCTGTCCCCTTGTCAGCTTAGCGGCCGTGTGATTAAATAAAAGGATGTCAGAGAAAACACTGACTTAATTTTTCCCAATTTAGATTCTTATAGTAACAAACTGTCAAAGGATATTCAGTATCCCGCAAGAATAATCTGCATTTCATTTTGTTCTGTTTGTGGACATGGATGTCTTTTGCACTTTTGCACATCATGGAAACTGTTGCACATGTGTATAGCATGAGAGATTCTGCTTATAGCATTGCAGTAAGTTACAAAATTAAACAAATATTGGACCCGTCTGCTTGAGATATGAAAAAAACAACAACGGTGTAGCTAGATTCATATGTGAAAAACTGCTCCCAAAATCCTCACAGAAGGGTCCAATTCATTTTAACTGCCTAATAAGTGTTGACATATGAACAATTTCCCTCTTCTGTACACACAATAAACATAGATGCTCTAACAATATAAATCACACTCCAGCATCAAGAATGAAACCCGAGTCACACGGTTCCTCACAGTTCCAGGTTGATGTGAGAAGGAGTCACGTGAGCAGGAAGCATCTTGTTCAGTATTCATGCTGGAGGAGATTAGTGCGTGTTTATCATCTTCCTGTCCTGGATGGGTGTTGCATTACAAGGTATTGTCTCCAAACTGCCAGAATCAATTAACATGAATAATGAATGCATACTGACGCTGTTGGTTGTGAGTGCTCATTTTGTTCCTGCTCCCACTGTTCTCGCACATGCAGAGCGGTTTAATTTTGCAGGCGGTACAAGAAGCTAATTCTTTTATAGATAAAAGTAGGTCCTTATCAGGTTTAAGGCACCACATGTCCTCAACAAGCCTCACACCACAAACTCTGCAGCGCAGTAGCTAAACATGAACCACCCTGGCTCTTAAAGAGGATCTAAGTCACACGGGGAAGGAGGGCGACCTCCTCTCACGTATGGACTGACGCTGCTGAGTAAAATCAAGAGACATCGATGGCATTACTCACCTTACTAAGATCACTTTACACACCTCAGCAACCACAGCTGGAGGGCTCACACATATTAGCCAGGTCAACGGGCGCTAACCAGTGGTCACCAAGCACCAGCGGACACTTGCTGCAACATGCTCATTTCCTGCTCAGTGTATACAGTAAGACCACAAATGTAGAATATGCTTGTCTAATCCATTATTAACAAGGATTCAGTAAGTTAAAGTAAGTACACTGAAGTAGTTTAATACTCCATACGGAAATATGACTGTATCCAGATTCCTATAAAACAGTTCATGTAATGAAGTGACGAATGTAAGAATAAAAAGAAACATCAGATCCAGACTAAGTGAAGAGATTCTACAGCCAGCTCAATGCTAATGTCAGCATGCTAACATGCTCACAATGACAATGCTAACATGCTGATGTTTAGAAGGTATAATGTTTACTATGTAAACCATCTTAGCTTAGTGTGCTAACATGCTAATATTGTGTCACTGTGTACAGTGTCAGATGCAGATAAATGTTTAAACATGTCAACTGCACTATTTTATTTAGTAGCTATTACTGCTACATTCCAATTGATTAGCTGAGGCAATATACTGCTTTGTTTTTGCAGCTCTGCAGGTTATAGCTAAATTGATCTATTATCATTTGCATAATTGACTTTTATGTCGATGAGCAATTAACAAGTTGGTGATTCATTGTACCCAACAGCAGGCTAAACCAAGAGCTCTGAACAGTTTGAGGTGTATTAGGGTGCATAAGAAAATGTTACAATAGAGCTGGTAATGCTCTCTCCGAATATTTAGGCCAAGAAAGGGAGCATTGTTTCCAAGATCAGAACTAGATCAAGGCCAGATCCAAATCCCAAATAACTCTTCTTTTATCCGAAGAAAACATCTTAATAAAAGGTTTATTACTCATGTGACTCACTGGGATACACACTCTGTTCTCAGAATATGTCTTATTCACCATCAGTGCAGACTATTATTTTTCACTTATTAAGCTACATCAATTCATTATTCATATGTCCTGATGCAGAGTTGTTTTGACACTTAAAACTTGTTATGCTGCAGATAGTAGAAGTCTGTAAAATGATGTCTCGACAGTACAGCTGCTGTTTTCGACTTTACACAGTTTATAACAACACCTGCCTGAATTCTGCATCTAAAAACCTGGTTTCTGCCCCGGAAAGCTGCCAAATTATCCCAAACTCCAACAGAGAAAAGCCTTCACTCCAATCAAGTCAGTTCAGGGTTTTTAAAATTTCTGCAGGCAGCTGCTGGTGGGAGAGGAGTTAATTAGAGCCGACAACTAAGTAACATTATGAGAAAGATTTAATGCAAAATCTGCTGTGTGTGAACACTTAAGTTGCCTTGTTAAGTCATGATTAAATAAATATATTCAAAGAAGGTGTTTTGCAATCGAGATGACTGAAGGTGTTGAATTGTTCTTAACAGTGAAATAAAAACAGAACTGAAGATTTGAATGCATTAATTATCTTTTCACACGTGCTTTAGTCTTTGCAATGAGTCCTTGCAATATCTATTAACAATAGATATTATCAATCTCCATTATTTCCAAAAACTGCCCAACATGGCCTGTTGATGCTATCGCTTCTTAACAAATATCACCCCCTGGTGGTACATGAACTCTTTCACAAGCACACTTTCAACAAGCCTTCAGTACTATTTTTGTGGAGGAAACTGAAGATCTCAACGAAGGAATGTTTTCGTTAGATCGTCCTTCATTTCTCACATATGATATACACAATTACATTTGCACGTGTTGCTCTTATTGTGTTACTGTGTAAAAAAACAACCAACCACTGGAAGACTAATTAACACTCACTCACTCACTCACTCACAGGTGAGACTTCTGCTCAGGTTGAACTCTGCCTTTTTTTTTTCCAAAGCAGACGTTTTGACTCGTGACATATGTTACTAATAACATTAACGATGGGTCTGTTGTATTCAAGTGTCCCAGTAAGTCATGTAACCTTTATTTAATCAGGTAATCTCACTTAAGATCAATGTAAGACAGACCTGAGTACATCAGATAAAAAGAAAAAACAAACATAGCCAGACATAAATAAAGCACAGACAGCTCAGGGACAATCACAGACGGCACTAAAGAGATGATATAGATATGACAACAAGACAGCATCATTATTTACACCCGCGCTTACATATGCACACACTCATACATACACACTCTCACACCTAAATGTTAATGCATACAGTCATGTATAATACACACACATAAAAACACATGCACACAGTCTGTTCGGGTTCTGTTGTTTGTATCCTGAATCTTTAATCCACTTATTTATTTAGTTGTTTTAACCCGAGCCTGTTTACATTACATCTGCTTCTCCCTGTGCTTATCTGTATTGTCCCTGTTTACAAATAAAAATACACAGTCTTCCACACAGGAGACACATGTAGCATGATCTAAAACATCAAACCTTGGGAATTCACAAAAAAAATCTAAATGTAATGTATGTTATTCATCTAAATCACTTGTGTATTTCCAGTATAGTGAATTATTGTTCACAAATCAGAGGGCCACGGGTAAAAACAGCAGCAGTTTCAGAAATATGTGACTTAATAAAGCAGTGGCTGATGCCTCCATAGAATTAGCATGAAAGATGGCAAGAAAACATATTTGCCTTGCGGCCATTTCCTGAAAATACAAATCTCCAGATTCCGTCTTAAACAAGTTGTTTTGATGGAGGACGATGTGAAAGTCCAACAGCCGAGTATCTTCGATAGAGAACGCCTGCATAGAAAATCAGATGGTTTTTCTCAAACAGAATTACTGAAACATATCTTCATAAAGACTGTATGTGCTACTTCTAGTGTCTGTGTTCTCCAGCAGCAACAACTTGCAAGTTAAATACATTTGGGATTATTTGGATTTGGATGAGCCACATATTTTGCCAACAATATAAACAAGAATTACTCTCCTGTGGCAATGAATAGCCTCGGGCATATTAAACCATTTTTAACTGATATTACAAACAAAGCAATCAGACGTCAGTGGATTTCTGTTATGTGTCCAGGAGTAATAAGGTTAAAGAGGCATTTCTAGTGTTCCAGTATTCAAGATAGATAGTGTCCTAACATGATTCCAGGCAGCATGATGAGTCTAGTAGTCTGGCAAATACACATAAAGCATATCATAATCATAATATCATCATGTTTGTCTTATCATTTCTGTCTTTATGGCAAGTTAACCAAGATTTACACAAACAGTCCTGTGTTTGTTATCCAGAGAAGTGAACAAACTGCCAAGTGAAAACAAGTTATTCAAGCCATCTCCTCAAAAACCTCCACGCCAAGGAAAACCAACCGTCATATCTCACAACGCGTCTGTCTGTTCTTCAAGGTGTACACGAGCACACCTGCATCTTAAGGACTTAATGAACGGTCACATCGACACCTCATTCTTCTCTTCACACACAAACCAGGTAGCTGGTTGCTTCAGACGTCCACACTTTTTTATCATCCTGTTCACACACTGCTGCTGACCTGTCAGCTGTAATTGTGCTGCTTTGTAGCTCGTTTGATCCTGGAGGATAATAGATGTACTAAATAACTTTGGGATCATTATTAAGCTTTTATATAGAGTGAACTCCTAAATTAGGGGCAAATGGATTAATTTGCAATCCGTACTGGGAAAAGTCCTGCAATTAAAATGTTACTTTAGTAAAGGTATGTTAGTATTATTATTTTATTAGTATTAGTATTATTTTAGAATCTAAATGAGTTCATCTGTTTATCTAAAATGTAGATACTGTTGGGTGGTTTAATCTATAACAGTGCATCATACTGTATGTTTTGTATGTTAAATCTTAATCTGTAATCAGTAACAAGTAAGATGTCATATAAATATAGTGGAGTAAAAAGTAAAATATTTCCCGCTGAATTATAGTATATATAATAAGTAGAATACAAGTAGAAGAATAAAGCAGCATGAAATTGAAATACTCAAGTACCTCAAATTACAGCACTTGACTAAATGCTATAATCCACCACTGCATTCAGTGTTCTGGGGTAAAGAGCCAACAGAACGAGTTTTTAAACTGAGTTTAAATACTTACTGGGTGTTTCAAGTGTTACCCATGGAGCCATGTTTTGTCCTTCAAACAACATGGGTGGGGGGGGGGTTTAATCCCATGTCTGGGGCCTCCTCTCTTGTGAGCTGAACCACTGCGTCCTCCCCAAACACTACGGACTACAGAGGATTCACTGGTGTATCATCGCCACTTCTTTTATTCTAATAATAATTGACAAAATGGAAAACATCGGTGGTAAATTCAGACGGCTCATGGGGTCAAATGAGTCACAGACTGTAACGTCATCAGGACACACTGCTGACTAAATACTATCATTTAGGTTGGCAAGAAGGAAAAGGATGGCAGTCACTACATGTTATATTTCTCTGTTTCTATTGAACATTTGAAAAAGAAAACGTGTTAAACATATTCTAAGTTAACATGTTTTTACATTTTCAAGCTAATTAAATTACATAAACTTCTGTAATTTTGACTATTGTGAAAATATGACTGAGACCATTAAGACCATTTTAGTTAATATCCCTCACACTAGATTTGAATGAAAGGTCTAACTCAGTGGATGTCACACAAAGCCAATGAGGTGCCTTATATCTGCTTGCTGGACTACAGATTAGCTCAACTGTACTAACCCTCTCAAAGGAAAAGTATTGGTATGCAGCGGATGGCACCATCAAAGAGAGGGATTAAAGCTTTACCTGCACTCAAACATTTCCAAGATGGTCTTCAGCAACTGAAGAAACAAGTTTTATACTGCAGTAGTCTGCAGTGGTGGAAAGTAACCCGGTACATTTTGTACAATCTTGACATACTTTACTTAAGTATTTCCATTTTATGCTACTTTATACTTCTACTCCACTACATTTCAGAGGGAAATATTGCAGTTTTTACAGCACCACATTTATTTGTCAGCTTTAGTTACTGGTTACTTTGCAGATTTATATTATTAATAATAAATATAAATCAACTAATAAATGAAGATACATTATTATAGATTAAGCTACCTATATAAACTAATTAAAATCAAAATGAGCCCCACCTTTACCAGTTGCAACATTGAAGTGTGATATATTATTTATGATTCTGAAATGGGCCATTCTGCATAATGAGTACTATATTTTTGGTACTTTAAATATACTTTGACACTAATACTAATAATCTGAGTAGTCTGTCAATGTGAGACCAGAACTTTGGTAGCACTAGGAGCAGAGTGCTTTACTCATCACAGTCTGGTAATCAACACTGTTTTTCCTAAATTATCCATCAACGTTGGTTTCGTGCAGCTGCACTGTGTGTATGGCTCATTTCGTAAGGACAACACTTTTAGCTTGAATAGTTATTCACGAGGTTTGGGAATCTCGAGAGGCACACAGAGTCTTGCCGGGCTCAATCAATTCTCAGCAGGTGTTTTTACCAGAGTGAACTGAACCTGGTGGAGAAAGGACAGTGTCGCCCTCTAGTGGCCGTGTTCCCACCTCTTCAGTTGGTGGGCCGGTCAGCACAAGATCACTTACTTGATTCATTTAAAAAATCTAGTTGGGCTTAATTTTGTGGAAGTGTGTATACAATGATGCAAAATACAATATTTAAATTTGGTGCTTAATGCTATTTACAGTAAGGGGAAATTGGGTTTTATCTCTCTGTAGTTCAGTAGTTAATATAAGAATAGATCATAAGGGTCATATAGGGTCAATCTTAAGGGATTGTCTTGATGAAGCAGACAAATCCATATTTAGCAGCTATTTTGAATTGCATTCATTATCTATCAACAATGCTTTACACCAGATTAACATTATGAGGGAAAGGATCAGCCTCATTAACCACGATGCATGAGTGCTGCTTTTATAATGCAGCTGGTTTGACACTAATGAGAGTAGAGCAGGGAGTTAATGTGTAGTTTAGGCTACCGAGTGAAACAGAGAGGAGACAGGCGACAGAGAGGCAGATTGACTGGGAGGCTCATGTAAAACAGCCGTTGTTGGCAGTTATTCACGTCTCCTTATCATAAACATGCACGTTATTTATCAAGCAAATAAAGTTACATGGACAAGGAGGGAGACAGTCCACCCTCTTGATAACCATTGGCATGTATTTCTATTTGGCAAGACGAATGATCCACTGATATATCTCATGTTCTTGTCACATTAGGTTTTAATTTACTAAGACACAACACTTGTGGCTTCATTAGATCAGTTACTGTTCATCACAAAGGGGATTGTGCTAATGTGATTAGAGCCCCTCCCTATCAAGCTTTAATTGTGATTTTTTTGTACCAGGAGTATAAGTGAAAATGGCAATTTGAACACCCCACTGATGGTCACTGGCTCCGGACTTGTGGCTTTGCTGCCCCCTTGTGGATAAACTCTTTACAGACTGAGCTGACTGAGCTCTGCTACCCGCCAATACTTACAAAGAGTTCACTTTGTGTGAAGGCCACTCAGTGGAGATCTGACTGCCCACATTAGTGATCACTGCATCTGTTTCCTTCTTTTTTTTTTTTGTTGAGTTTTTGATTGTATATAAATCTTGAGAAGCTATAGATCTCATATTCAAATGAATCAAAATGCATAATAGTTTATCAAATGTTGTTTAGAAAAATCACAGAATTTGGAACATGAACATGAAACTGCAGTTTTATCGTTTTACTTTTGCTTGCTTCCCCACACATTTGAACTGATGCTTTGGTGGCGACCCCCCCCCCCCATGGATTACAAATCAATATCACTTGTTATTGTAGTACATGTTGTTGTTTGTCATGTTCTCTTGTCTTAATGTTTTATGCTGCAGTCAAACAAACAAACAAATATATATGTATTTATGCCCCATTTGTATGTGGACGATTAAATATACATCAACTTTTAAGTCTGTAATGAAGCTGAAGGTACAGCCACGACCATTGTGACAATAAATTGTAATAGCTTTACAGATTAACTCAACTTTGAGAGGGTAAATTAAATATATAGACATCATTTTACACTATCTATAATAACTATATTTGATTTTGGTCACATTCTATAGTGTTAAATGCTTTCCAAAAATAAAAAAAACACAAGCAAATCTGTATTTTGTGTGTTTTATTGTTGGGCCCCCCTCCCTCATTTATTTTGTTTTCTTTGCATGACCCACATGGGATTGAATCTGTTTTGGATTTTTTTTGTTTTGTGAATATTGGGACAAATGTATTATGTGCATGTTGTTTTATGAAAACCAAACTAAACCCAAGAGCTCTACCATCTTTAAACAAGGCTCCAAGTCGGGTGGAGCTTTAATGGTGACACCTGCGCACTGACAAACATGTGGCACGGCATGTATTTTCAGTGCGAAACATTATTAACTATTACATTAGCCGTGTAAACTTAAGTTAACAAAACAACCAAACTTCAACAACAAAACCCCACCCAGTTGTATAAGGGCGTCTTCATTGGCCTGTGTGTCTGTAAATCCGTTCCCTCTTTATTTGGCTGCTGCCATTGGTCGGCGGTGACGACAATCCCGGAACGTACTCCCGCCCACCGAGCGGATCAAGTTTGAATGAACAACAGCAGCCTGTTCTAGAGGTGGTAGTTGCATTTGCAGTAATTATTAAAAGTGTGTATCATATCGCGGGTGCGCCGATCAAGGATGGACATGAAGAAAAGAATTCATCTAGAGTTGCGGAACCGCACTCCGTCAGATGTAAGTTGCTCCTCACATCTCGCTCGGTTATGTTTCCCACTCAGCTAATGGAGAATCTTTCGTGTGATGCCTTGGCGTGGGGATACAAAGTTTCTTGCAAGTTAAAAGATGATGGAGACGTCGGGTCACATTGTTGCGAACATGTTTACAGTCGGCAGGTGCTGGAGGGGACGCTGGTTGAACTTTTGTGCGGCTCCAACATCACGTTTTTGATGTGCAGTTTTGAGAATGCAGCACAGCTTCTTTTTTTTATGCCAGCGGTATAAACAAGGCAAGCAGTATGAGAAGCCATATTTGTAACTTTTGATCTACGAACGCAGCCCTTCTCGTTTAAACCCTCCCCCCGTGTTGTTGTTATTTACTCGTTGTTTCGTGTGTTTATCTGCATGCTTCGACTGGGGGATGCTTTTACCTAAACATTTTAAGCCGTGCACTTGGCGCGTTAAGGATGCGGATACCCAAAGTCATGACATTATCAATGATGCATAAAGAGCACAGCCTCGTAGTATCGCCTTACAGCTGCATCCTACACATATAGTTACTCAAGCCGCACAGTTGAACTGGTTTATTTCTGCAGGAAGTGCGTTCAAACGTTGAGCAGCTTACAGTGGTGAGCCCGCAGCCCATGCAGCCGACGACTGGAGCCACAGTGCGCACAGATGGCCGAAAGAAAGCGGTGCTAGCATGGACCGTTACCAGCCACCAGACTGGGCGACAACACGGGAGACATGAAACACAAACACGCCCGCGTCGTTGTTAACTGCTGGGTGTTAATTCGGCTGTTTCATCGAGACTCTGTCGGGGTTTTTTTTGTTTTTTTTTTCTCGACGTGAGATCCAGCCATAACGAAAACAAATTGTCGAGCCGCGTTGTTGCTCTAGTTTTCTAGAACTAGGACAAGCCGCCATTTTACCGAGAAACAAAGGCAATTCGAAACACACCGAAAATCCCGTTCATTCGACACAAACGACGAACGATTCATCATACCTTCTCATTAACAGAAGTCTATACACGCCGTCAATCCAATCGGCAACTGTTTAGCACAAGCAACAATGAAAACGTTTGCCTGGCAGCAATCTTAATCTGCTTCAGCTGCCCCTCCTACTCACAAATGACCCTGTGCACGACTCGTAGGTCTGCTTGGCTCCGACTTGTTTTGACTAATGTGCATCTGCGCCGCTCATAACCGTTCACACACATCTCGTGTTACATTTTTAACTCGGTAACCAGTCAAAATAAACGCCTTCAAACCGCCGCGATATGTCTGTTTATAGTGGGGGAAACTAGCTAAATGTGGTATTTACGTAATGGAAGGAGAGCCAACGCATCGCGATATCTAGAGCGCTGAAATATTTGCTGTCCACGGATTATTGATGTACAGTATATTTTTATAGTTCCGGTCCTCAGCGCTGATTGGCTGAGTCACGTTCAAGGCCGCGGTAAAATATCCGATAACAGCACACCTGTGACCGCATATCAGACTTTTTAAATATCAATGCGCCGAGCCCAAATACGTATACTGTAGTATTTAATGCACTTTGTTTAGCTATTTGTCAAGGACTGTGTTGATGGGAGAACATCTTATTATCTGTTCGACATTTATTAGCAGTCGTGTTCAATATTTATTTTTTATTTAAAGTGGTGTGTAGTCAGTCTTAAGCAGTGGTGGGAGAAGTATAGATCCTTTACTTGAGTAAAAGAAAAAAGCAATACCATACAATTAAAAGTCCTGCTATCAAACAGTTACTCAAGTAGAAGTACAGCAAAATGTACTTAAAGTATTTATGAAACAGAATGTTTTATTATGAGATTGTTATTACTGATGTGTTAACTTGGAAGCAGCATTTTAATGATGTATTTTATATACTGATGGGCAGTTTAATATACAGTAATAGATCGTATTTTACAAGCTGATTATATATTTTGTATGACAAAAAACTTTAAACTGCAAAGTAAATAGATACTCTAGGGGTCAAATAAATGGAGTGGAGTAAAAACTAGAATATGTCCCTCTGAGAGGAGTAGAAGTATAAAGTGGCAAAAAAAAAAGGTAATACTCAGGTAAAGTATTCAAGTACTTGAATAAATGTACTGTGTGCTGACCATAAGCCACTTAGACTGCGTAAGAGATTTAAGGTTAAATGAAGCTTGCTCCTTAAATAAATAAACACTTTATTTAAGTCTTTAAAATAAGAAGCCTATTCAGGAAAAGTACTTGAATGGAGCAGTAGCTTCCCAAAAGCTGAAACAAAATTGATTTTTAATGTTCCAAGTACTACATTACATTTTTACAGTATATTTATTTGACGGACACAAAGCGACTTACAGTAAGTAAAGACACAGAAAATGTGCATATACTTAACATATTTTATGAGCTCTGTGTTTGACCTTTTATGTATTTTAAACTATTTTAATTTGTATTCTGACCAGATGAATGTTTGTTATACAGGTCAAAGAACTTGTTCTAGACAACTGTCGCTCAAACGAAGGCAAGATCGAGGGTCTAACGGACCAATTTGAGGAGCTGGAATTTCTAAGCACAATCAATGTTGGACTGACGACAGTGGCCCACTTGCCGAAGCTAAATAAACTCAAAAAGGTAGGTGATTTTTTTTTGTTATACAGAACAAGTCTATGACTTAAGGCTTTAAGGTTTTGCATGTTTTGATAATTTAATTGACCCACAGCTTGAACTCAGCGATAACAGGATCTCAGGAGGGTTGGAAGTTCTGGCAGACAAATGCCCCAACCTCACACATCTCAACCTCAGCGGCAACAAGATTAAAGACCTCAGCACAATAGAACCATTGGTAAGTGAGACATTACATTACGTGGAAAGGCACAATATACAAAGCAGCTGGCTGTATTATTCATCAAACTTGATTTGCCTTTTGACAGAAAGAATTGGGGACCCTGAAAAGCCTAGATCTGTTTAACTGTGAAGTGACAAACCTGAACGAATACAGAGACAACGTATTCAAGCTACTACCCCAGCTCACGTACCTGGACGGGTACGACAAAGACGACAAAGAGGCCCCAGATTCTGACGCTGAGGTTTACGCAGAGGGCCTGGATGATGACGAGGACGATGAAGACGGTCAGTTTGAGGCTACAGCCAAAGAGCTCCACATACCCTCAATGTGGAGTGCTGTGTTCTTTCTGTTAAAGTTTCTAACGTTGGCGTTTGATCATTTTGCTGATAATTAACCGGCAACTGGTTTCACCCAGATATAGATGAGGAGGAGTATGATGAAGATACAGCACCAGGAGACGAGGAGGAGGAAGAGGGAGAGGAAGACGAAGAGGAGAATGAAGAAGAGGAAGAGGACGACCTCAGTGGAGAGGTGGGACGAGAATAAATGAGATTTGCTTTCAGTAAGTGTGAAATAACCAAACTAACTTTGCCTTTGTCTTTTTAAAAAAAGGAGGAAGAGGAGGAAGATGTGAATGACAGGGAGGTTGACGATGAGGATGATGAAGGTGAGTAAAATGGGGGCTGTCTTAAACTCATAAGCCGTCTCCCAATTCTATGACACATGCTAAGTGAATACAGTGTATACTATTTACTAGTATACTTCTTTTGCAGTTAGTATAAGAAATCAACATACTCAGTTATGTTTTCTACATTCAGTTACTCACTGAAACACACAGTGTATTCTTGAGTTTTTAAAATATTTTAAATCACATTTGTATCGCGCCGCCCACATGCATGTGTGTCCTCTTGCACGTGCACGATACAAACAAAACAGTGAAAATATTGCTCCATAGCGCTACTAGTGGTCAAAAACTGAACAGGAAAGCTTTAACTGTTTTTATACTAACAGGAAATGATACGACGCGTGCACTGGTCATAGGCAATAAAACCGTGACTTTAGAGTGACACTGCCGGTTAAACTTAACGGAGACAACAAAGTGTTTTTCCAAAGAATCACTAGTTATTTTTTGACTTCTGAAGTGGAGTGAAGGGAAGTGGAGCTGTTTCACCACCATCCACAATTTTTCAGCTGCGAAAGCTCCTCCATTTCCTTTCCTTCCGCATTGTGTTGTGGTAGAATAATTTTTGTTTTGAGATCTGAGACTTTAATTTAGTTACTTTTCCAGTGTGAACACACTACATACTCACAACCTGCTCAGAATTAGTACACAGTACAGATTTGGGACTCAGCTGATTCAGAAAATCTTTATTGTCCATCACAAAGCGATGTAAATTTTGTCTTGTAATGTGAAAATTGCGTACAGTTTGAGCCAGCATTGCTGTCGTCATGACGCAAAAAACCTGAAAGAGAAGATAAACAGGAAACGTGTGTTTGCTAGATTCTGGTGTTTCGTGTCTTTAAACTGTGACTCTTATTTTCTAGAAGAAGAGCGAGGTCAGAAGAGAAAAAGGGAACTGGATGAAGAAGGGGAGGAGGATGAAGACGATTGAGAGTCCTCTTGAAGCTAAGTTGTGAACTGTTTTAAACTTGTATCTCCCAGTCACTTCCCAACAACCCCATGTATTTTTCCCCCAGTTTCATATTGCAGTAGGAGTTGTTTTTGTTATTGGCCAGTCAGGTAGACGGGGTTTGTTTGGAGAAATAAGTTAAATTTATGTACCTTTGATGCTCCCGTGTTCCAGTCTTTACAGTCCACTTTTAACTGCTTTGTGGACACCGATTTTGTAATATCAAATAATAGCAAAGATAAACCTTTTTAAGAAATGTTTTTGTTTTCTCACTGTTTGTGTAAGACCAGTTTCTGATGACTTATGTATTTTAAGACCCCCCCTTCAAAAGAAAAAAACTAAATGAAACAAAAAAAAAAGAGTGCATGTCTAATACATTTTAAAGTCAACTACTGGATTTCATGTATGGCTGTCCTCTCCTCGTCTTAAACTTATTTTTGCATTGTACTTTTTATTTTAATTTTAATGTAAGTTATGTATTTGTAGTGTCACCAGTATGCCAATACTCTCTGCTGTCCTGGTGTGAAACTTCTGTCTGAACATGCACAGTGTGACCCTCACAGGGCATATTTTTAAATCATAGCAAAAAAATGTCTGCCCTTGTCAAAGCTGCTCCTCCTCCTTAAACCCTCAGCTTTGATAGTTCGGAAATTACGTGTTCTTGTAAATAATGACCAAATCTATTTTTTTGTATTCTCTTTGATGACGGCAGACATTGAACAGACAACTGAGGTGAAACTATGAATTGTAATAAGATATTAAATATGTATGCTGCTTTATCTAAAAGTACGCAGTGTGAAATTTCTTGAATTTGAACATAACTTTGTATGCATAATCTTTCCATAAAGAGAAATGTTCAACATCAGAGCTCATTATCGCTTTTTCCATGTTCTTTTCTGTGACACACAGGTGGCAATGTTTGAATATGTGGTGGTAGTGTAGAGAAGTACTTGATATAAATGGAGGTTACATCGGCAACTTATGTGCATTGAAAATTTTATTGTTTCAAAGTGTAAACTCTGGAAAACGGTCAGTTATTTGGACTTTGTTTTTCACTATTATACCTAATGGTCAAATTGGCCTACCTCAGTGATTTTTCACTCTATGTTAAATTCACTGTCATCAGCCAAATTGTTTCTTTTTCCCTCCCATTCACTTCAATAAATCCCTTTTATATACGTTTTGCTGTTTGTGGTCCTTGTACAACATAATCAAGTCAAATGGTAAAGTGTATACAGAATTCAGGTCTTAGGTATTGATTTTGATTTTTTTTCCCTCCACATGGAAAGCTGATTCAGGATGCATTTTTCAGCAGACTGAGATGTTATACTGTTCACTCTATACTGAACAAGACTTACAGTACTACCAAACACCAAAATAAGCAAATTTCAGCTGGGTTTCACTTGTTTCCCAAAAACCTAAGGAGGAACTGCCACGGTTTCACACTTGTTTGTCTAAGCCAAAATGCCATTCAACAATCTTACAGAGTTTCAGTCATTTTAAAAACCTTCCTTTCCTTTTAGTCTACCTTCACAAAAAATGAACAGTTAACTGGTTGATTTAGTCCTCAGTACACCTACATTAGAGGTCCTGACATAACACAACTTCACCTGTCTCTCCACTGTAGCTGATCCGTCTCTGGTAGATCCTTTTCCCACTGTCTACTTTCACTGTAGCCTTTTATTTTTCCTGCAAGAAACATACGCATTCACGATTAATGTGTCAGTGGATCAAGTCTACATTTAAAGGGCTCCTATGTTGCTTTTTTCTGATTGTTTTAACTGAAGCTCTAAAGCTTTGGGCCCTTTATGTCCCCACTATGATGTGATCAGGGAAGACTTGTGACCTTTAGTCCTTAACTTTCTTTTTACTTACTCGGGGTACAAATTCCATTCTTGCTATGCATGCAGCCGATTCATCTTTCTCCTTTTCTTAGTCCATCAAGAGCAGAATCAATAATAAGGCAAGGCTGACTGAGATTGGGCCTGGATTAAAACACACATGGCATGTTAAGCAGAATCTTTTTGGTAACTGCTTGAACCTGTCTGGCATAATAGAGCAAATCAAATGTTCATCCAGTGCCCACTTTTCAAAAATTTCAGACTGAAGGGAAAAAAACTGTTAAATGGTAAAACAGAGGCATTTAAACTGCACTTCAGCCTAAGTCTGTTGATGGTACAAGTGGAGATGGAGTCTCTAGAGCAAAATTACACATCTACAAGTAAACACATCTCAGTTATAGTGATATACTTAGGTTAAATGTAAAAGGATGGTTATTATTACAGTTTTCTGTAGTGTTAGGAATAGGCAAGAATGTCTTTTTATACCTTATCTGAAGTTATGGTGTTGGAGTCAAATAACTAATACCATTAAGGTACAGTTTCACACAAATCTTGCACCATTTCAACCAGAAACATTCAGCAAAATCTATCAAGCATCACAATCATTACTTGCGCAGCCACATCATACAAAAACAATGGGGTTAACAAATGTACATGTTATTAGCTAAAAAGGTAAAATGTGACAAATAAATAGAAGCAAATATACATCACCCCCCATCCTCAAAATTAGCCCTAAAAACCAGTAACAGCCAGCAAAGCTTCCCTTGTGACTATATTCAAATAGTTACGCAAGTCCACCACTTCTGGATCCATGTCTCCCCTGCTGCTTTCCCACTATTTAAATAAAGAATACAAATACTTTAAGTGAGTGAGCTATCCACTCTCCTTGGGAAGAAAGAGTGCATGTGGGTAGCTATATGTCAGTGCTATGAAGTAGATTTATAGCAAACAACATTCATAGGTGAGAAAAGAAGTTAGGGGAAAAGCAGCTCTGTGAAAAACATGATCCACGTCTGCAAAAGCTCGTCTCGTCTGTCAGTCGCAAAAACACTTCACGTCAGCCATTTTGAGAGGATGCTGCAGCTCGCTGCAATCTGTGTCTGCAGCAGGGTCTAAGGCCTTGGGGAAGAAAAATAGGAGCCAGCGGCAGTCTTTTTACCCTCCAGTTTTCAGCAAAAAATGAGAACTAGATGATGGTTTGGTCATTATAGGATGAATGTAAGGGCTCCTTTGCGTGGTGATCAAGGTATTGCCACGTGAACGATAGGGTCGGCATAGTGAGACACACACACAGGAGGTCTGGCAGAAAATATGCAATAACTGATCGTAACACTTGAGAGTGTGTAGTTGCAAAAACATCGATAACACCTAAATTGATTGGCTCTCAAACCTTCCCTATCATCGATTTCATGTTAAGGTGGCGATCCATGAACACTGCCTTGCCTCCATTACTTATCATATTTGTCGTTATTACAATAATCCAGTAATTGCACCAGTTAAGACATTATCCAACAGTTATCATATTATTGTGTGCACTATGCAGGGCGGCAGGAATGAAGTTATGATATAGTGTGATATATCAAAAAAGAGGGGTGGGAGGGCTCAGAAGCTCGTTGGAGGTCAGAATTGGGGGCAAAGGAAGCAGCTTTGCCAGTCCAGGAGGCTGAGAGGTCAGACGTTGTTGGGGCTAACGTTCTTCAGGTTGTTGAGCTCCAGCTCCAGCTGGCGTATTCGCACGTCCTTGGTGGTCAGCTCCTCCTTCAGCCGCCGCAATTCCTCCTGCTGCCGGAAGAACATCCGCAGGAGCTACATAAAGAGGAACAAAAACTCAAGCATGTAACGAATACACTTCAACATACAAGCATGAAAAGATCATGTTAATAGAGGAACTTGTATAATGTAACAGTGATGGAAAAACGTGTCGTCACTACAGGAAGTTATGGCAGATTTGCATTATTCACACAGCACCGCACCTGCTGTGTAGATGAATTTATTCTGCATTTTTTAAAAACATAGTCTCACCCCGAGGTCCATTTAGTTATACATTATGTTATGCTCCTCATCTTATCTATTTGTTTATTGAATTTTGAGCTGTAAAAGCTGTAAAAGCTCTTCTTTGTGGGGTCCATCAGAAAACAGTCCAAGAAACAGGAAATAATGTATATAATATGCAGTACAATCATCACATAAGAATCAAAGAAACAAAACTAAAATAAAAACAATCCTCCATGCTTTCAACACCACAACTTCATCATTCAATTTGCTACTGTTCTTTGTTTGCTGCATAATTAGTTGTAATGCTCTGACTCCAACAACAGAGTCACAGCATTAGTTCTTCACATACCTCGTTCTCTGTCCTGGGTGGTACGTTCTCCAGCAGGTCGATCCCATTCACTACCATGCTCTTCTTCTCCTTCACTGGGGCCTTGAACACTAACTGGTTTGGCCGATGGTAACCCTCCTTTAGGGACATCAAGACTGGGTCTGTTTGCACAAAGGAGCAAAAACACTCGTAAGCTTGTGAAAACCAACACAAAGCACAAAGAGGCTTAAGTCCTTCACAGATCACCACAGGAAATCTATTATTGCTCTGTGTTGGTCTTCATCTTGGTGTGTCTTAACTCCCATAATTGTGGCAGCTTTTTAGCATGTGGTCATCCATATGTGCAAGTCTTTTGGTCATCTTCAAACTGGTCTACACATCTGTAGTTTATCTCAATAAATGCCTAAAAGTTTGGTAAGCATTCAATTATTTCCACAGAGGTAGCTTTTAGGCCTTTGTTATGAGGTGAACTGACGTTGAGAGCAGACACGCCATGAGGAAAATTTAATGTTCAATTGTCTGATGTTGTGATTTAAAGACCCCATGAAATGTAAAGCCTGGTTCAAGTTGTATGATCCTGATTAAAAGGAAATATCTGTGGGAATTTGCAGCACGTTGGTGACAATATGAAACAGAGTGATTGAAGGTGACTGTATTTCATCACCCTTCTTTACTGTAGCTTTGCTTTTAAATACTATTCACATAGCCAACTGCAGGATGTGTTCTGTGCATAAAATGGGTTTATATTTGTGTGGCTTCTGTTTAAATGTTGTTTCATAAACCACCAAAGGAGCATCAACCAATCCAGTGTTGTTTACCTCTATTAATGCCACTCAGCCATTCACTGGCGGACAGCGCAGGTTCTGTTCCTGCTGTCATGGGGTAGATGTCCTCCTGGTATGTATCTGACTGTGAACCAGGAAACAAAGCATAAGATGTAACCTCTCTGTGCACGGGTTTGAAATGACTCTAGACAGACTGGACAGAAAGCAGAATCAGTTCGCTCTCACCCTTCTTGGCACAATCATCGAAATGGGCTCAATCAAACCCTTCAGGGTGACCAGCTTGTAGAAGCGGTACACCTCGCAAGCTCCCACATCCAGCCCGTGCTTTGGCATCACACCTGCAGACAAGAACACAAGCGTGTGGTGACACGACCGTTTTGACAACATGAAATCTCTTCCCAGAATTCATGGCTAATTGGTGGAGCTCATAAAACTACACTGAGGAATAATTCAGTTCATCTGGCTCTTTATTTCTTCAATTAATTTCATCCTGTGAGCCATGCGACACCACTCTTAGAGCAGTATTGAGCCCGAGCCCACACTGATCCATCCCCCCCTCCCATCTCTAAAGACTGCCAATGAAGTGGTTAGGCTCTCTCTTTCTGCTCTCAGCAGGAGAGATAATATATCGCTGATCAACCGATTACTTACCTAGTCCTTTCTGTGGGGCCGGGGACCGGAACTCCATTAGGTATTGTAAGTACGGCTTCTCCGTGGTAATCTCAAAGTAACGGATGTTGCCGTCCCCCTGTCAGTGCATATGGCTGTTACATTATAATTCAAGAAGTAGCTCTTGAAAGTTTCAACCATGTCACATTTCCAATTCTTGAAGTACAGCCTGATCTTATTTAGCGCTATGCTCTGATTCCCAGAACAAACTATATATATATATATATATATATATATAAAATCTATGAAGTTAGCTTCAAAGCAAACAAACAGATCCTGTTATTGTTTTTCCAATCTACAATACAGTGTTATGCAGTCTCTCTGTTCAGCTTCGTACCTCCTCAAAGATTGTGGGTCAAATGCTTGAGTCAAGTTTTAAAAGTGCGTACACTAAAATAATGTTGTCTCTGGCTGGTAATATTACATCAGACCCATCTCATCTCACCTTATTTGAATATCAGCTTTTGCCATCAAACAGAAGAAGTCTGTCAAACTGTTAAATCAAAGTTTGGATTCTATGTAGGCCTCAGTGTTCCCGTGTAGACTAAGCACTGAATGTAAAAGGGAGCGATTAAATGTATTGCACTATTCGTAACGTCTGATGTAATATATGTTTGTAGTATTTGCTTTGTTGTTTTGGTTAAATGGGTTAGGGGTCTTGAAATCAAATTGAGGGAGGGTACTGGAGATGAGAAAACTAAAAATGAATCTCTTGAAGAGCGACCATCTTATCAGTTCAAAAGACATATAAATAACCTAAAACCTACAGCACTTCTCTGACTATTTACCTGTTTAAACACGCCAATGAAGTAACATGTGGGAAATGTGTGACTTTGCATCTTAAAAGTGATGACAGATATTTGAAAGATGTTTAAAAGTGAGAAATCTTAAATATTTAAACGGAGAGGAATGTGAATGACATTGTGCACACTGTTCTCATTTACAGAGAACATTAATACTGATGTACTGTGGCATTTGTGTGGGATTTCTGCCCGAACCTCTCCTACACACCATCAGTGTACAAACATCTTTTTTATTAAGTTTCATTATTATTCAAAAGAAATGAAAACCTCAGTGTGCAGGACAGTTTTGTTCATCTTGCAGACTTCATAGTAGAAAAATATGCCAAACTGTCAAAGTTAAATGTGGATGTGGATGTGGTAAATCTGACAAATATTACAATCATGAAGAATGATTTTCTTGTTGTGACCCAGTGAGAGTCAGTGCTGACCTTGCCTGCCAGGTACAACATGTGTGTGTCAGCATCATAGAAGGGAAACAACAGTCCTGAGAGGCCGTCGATGTCCTCCTCCACAATTGGCATGGACAAATCCTCCTGGAAGAGCACCACACACACACACACAGTGAATTAAACACACACACTTGATCCACCCACTCTGGCATTACAGAGCCATATGGAGGTGTAGCCTGACCTGATCCCAGAGAGCGATCTGCCGGGTGTTCCAGCGAGAAACCCCCGTGGTGAGCAGTCGCTTCATGTTGCCCACGAACACCACTCGGTTTACACGGTGGTTCTTACAGCTGGCTTGCTGGTGGATTAGCACACAAAGAGAGAGTGAGGCTTTAATGGGGCATGCACCTGGTAGGAAAGTTCATTCTCTAATATATTACCAGTATGTATTCTTGTGACTAGTACATTGTTGTGGCAATACATTTTAATGATTATTTAGAACAGAGGACGACCCGGGGGGCACAGGCTCAATAATGGCCATCCAGCATGAATATTATTAAATCTCATTTACTTTTTAATTGAAATAGTAAAGCCAGCAACACGCCTCTGTTGTCCTCTTTTGGGAACTTGGAGAGTAAATCTGTATTTCGGGTACAGAAAATTTTTTGATTTGTCCCTTTTTCTCTTCCTGCCTCTTCTAGTCCTCCTGCTGCCTGGTCTTGATCACCTCCACTTGGTGCAGCAGGGGTGCAGCACATGGGTCTAATCAGAACCCTTTCATGGTGATCAGGCAGCAAGATCAACAAGGTCAAACATTGGTGATCAGTGTGGACCAGCTGCAGCATTTTTTTTGTTTTATATAACATGAGAGGTAAATATTTTTTAGTAAAGTGATGAAGTAAACTGCAGTATGAAGATATAAATTAATTAAAATTTTGGCTTTAAAAATAGAATTTGTGAGAAAATCTTATGGAGCTGCTGAAGAACCAAAGAGACAATATGGCCAAAATGTCACACAATACGTGACTGTTAAACATATCATTTCAAAACCTGACATATTAATTAGCATTAAAATGATGCTATAACAGCCTCCGCTCTTCTGGTTTCAGGCTTTCTGCAAGATTTTGATTTTGCAGGATTTCCTCATTCAGCCACAAGAGCATCAGTGAGGTCGACCACTGATGTCGGCCGATAAGGCCTGGCTCGCTGCCGGCGATCCAGTTCATCCCTATGGGGTTGAGCTCAGGGCTCTGTGCAGGCCAGTCAAGTTCTTCCACACCATTTGGGAAAATAATTTCTTTATGGACCCCTAATGGCCGTAGCTGGAGTGCCCATATACTTTTGGCCATATAGTGGACTTGTCAGCCGTTAATACATGGACACTATGAGGTTAGATTCATGAGGTAATTGAGAGTTTCAGTAGAAGTGAAACATTGATATCCTCATTATATTATTCAAATTTGATATAGTGTATGTAAGGTCAAAATAATTCTGATTTCCTAGCATCAGTGGCAGTAAAGGATATTTTAACATAAACAGTTGTTCCCTCAATGTGCATGCACACTCCCATAAAAATACCAGCCCCCTTCCTCGAACCTGTAGGACGGCCCCAGAGCGCGGCTCAATGACACGCAGCTTCTTGTCTTTGCAGCTGGTGGCCAACAGGCTGCCGTCTGTGTTGAAGGACATGCTGAGGATGACGTCAGTGTGGCAGTCGATCATTTTCACCGGCTCGCCGATCTCCAGGTTCCAGATCAGGATCTGACGCGGCCAAGAAGGATTGTTTGGGTGGAGTTGTTAGATGGCTGCTGTGCTTGAATCAATTATGTGATTATGTTGTGAGCTTGTTGATGGAGCACATAAAAAACAGACAGGAGTCTCTGCTGATGTCCAAAGTGAAATAAGAAGAATGTTTCATGCAACAGAGTCTCGTAGTATTGAGTTCTAAATGTCCTAAATCTGTTCTTTGGAAATCACTCATTTAGGTACACAGGCCTGTTGAGGGAAAGTCGATACATGGGGCAAGTAATTATTATCATTACCGATTAATCTGTCTATTAGTGTTTTGGTAAATCTGTTTGTCTATAAAATGTCACAAAACAGTGAAAATGTCCACCACAAAATTTCTCAGAGCTCAAGTTGTCATCTTCATAGTTCACGTTTTGTCCCAGAAATATTCAGTTTACAATGATACGGAATGAAGAAAGGTCCAAACGATGGCATCTCATAAAAAATATGTTCAACATTACAAAGTAACTCCTGAAACAAGCTAAATAACAAACATTGACAATATTTAATAGCATTTGAGTATCTAAGAGCGAATATGCAGGAAATGTTAGTTAGATCCTTGAAGTACTGTCACCATACACTGCGTAGATTCAAGCTTGTGGTGTTTGGAGTTACTGATGTGGTACCTTGTAGTCGTAGCCAGCACTGAAGAGGATGCCGCTGCTGGTGGGGTGCCACTCGATCAGACCCACCCGTCTGCTGTGGCCGTACAGCTCCAGCACTGCCTCCGTCATGCTGCGCCTCAGACCGCCCTCTGGGATCTCCCATACTCGCACCTGCCACGTTCACATGCACACAGAAACTATAAATGAATACATGATGCATCATCATAAAGCACACAAACAGAGACGCCTTTAGTGTTGTGTTTTTGTCAGAGGCCACCTCATGTCTTTCATAACTCTTTAATATGAGCTCCAAACTACAATCAGTATGACACAGCTAGAGATCCCTCTGATCAAAAATAGCACTTGGTATCAATGCAGCCCATTGCATTAGGATTAATCTGGATTACAGCTATGCTAGGGGCTCTGTGTTAGACCGGAGGAGATTATCCTTCTACAAGTGAAAGTACTATACAGGACACAGTGCCACCATGGCTTTACTATGCTCAGTAGAGTAACATAACAGGTGCATGTACTGGAAATAAAAGGCCTACAGGGTCTTAGTATATGTCATGTAACATCTGGGATTAAGAGTAATAGTGATTGAGATTTGATATTGTGTCTAATGTAATTTATGTAGTCAGTCACTGAACAGCTAGTGGATTTGTGCCTTGCTCAAAGGTATTTCACATCTGTCATTTGCCATTTTCAGGCCAAAAACAACAACAACAACAACAACAACAACAACAACAACAACAACAGAGGGACCACAAGCTTATGTCTAATGCAAACTGTCTGACCTCTTGGCCGTCTGGACCAGTGGCTGTCTACCTCAGCATCTGACAAAACTCATGACTTCACACATACAATATGTTTTTCACATCTTCAAAGTCATACCATTATCCTCCATACCATTACAGACATTAAAAAAAAAGATTGTGGGTCACTTACCGAGGTGTCCTCAGAACAGGATGCTATGATGTTTTCAAAGAAGGGATTCCACTTGATATCCAGTACATTGCCCTGGTGGCCACACACTTTTGGGTAATGAGAGTCCAGGCGGCCAGACTGAAACAGAGCAACAGAAGAACATTATTTTACATACATTTTTCTGTTTTAGAATACCAAAGTGAAAATAATGAAAATATCATCATATATTAAGATCTATTGTACTGTGTGCTATACCACATATAAGACATTATAATACGTTAGTGGGAATTAAATTAAATCAAATTGACTAAAATAGAATAGATGCATGTTGTGTGTTTATTTTGTATCTTGCACATAAAAGTGCCCAGCACACATTATTTATACTGTATGATTTATAAGACACCCAGTATACTGCATCTGTGGTAAAACAACATGTGTCACAAAAGAACACAGACTTTAATTTAATTAATTACATTTCCAAGATCTAATAAGCGGTGATAAAACTGATAAAAAAAAGTAATGTATTGAATTATATTTGCTTCTGGATGCTAGTAATAAATCATCTGTATTTATTAAGAACATAACTGAACAACACTATTCTTAGCTTGTATTGATGTGAACATGAAAGACTAATATAACACAATAAAAGTTAAATCACATCAGTGAGACGACTTGATAAATCCTGAACAGAACCAAACAGACCTGGTTATTGTACAGGGACATCTGGGGCAACGTCATTGTTATTGCAATAACCCACAGAGTCCACAGAGGGGCAGTGGCTCATAACATCAGATGACAGAAACCTCTCCATGTCGGTCATGATGTCATGAATGTTTGATGTCACTTCAATCCACTGACCTCTTTTTTATTTCCTCAGAGATTTGTGTAAGAGCACTGGGTCATGCCTCAGTGAAATCCTGTGTGTGTGTTTACATGCGCTGTCCTCAATGAACCCTGAAGATTTGCTCCAGATGCATTATCAAGCCTGAACAAACTCTACATTGAATAATAAATTGTTTACTACTTTCAGTAAGGTCTTGACAGTGTATTACCAGCATCTCTGCACCTTAACCCTCAAAGAGAGACTGAAATATAGATATTTTTTCATTGCATTCTTGCCCCAAACTGAAAATAACACATTTCATTTTATAACAGCAGGAGGCACAATACAATCATACAGCCTCAGTAAAGCTTGAGGTTAAAAGAATTTAGAGTAAATGTAGTTATCAGCAAGTGTTGATCAATAATAGCTTGCTACTGACACCTCGCTGACAAGTTAGATAGACACAAAGTGGGTTTCAAAGTATGAGCCATAATTCATATCAATATAATCTCAACAACATACATAAGAGATACACTATATATAAACGTTTACACAAAAAGACAGCAGATCAATAAATATGCTTTGAATGTCACTATTGTAGTTAGCCAACTAAAAAGCAGCAAGCAGGAGGTCTGCCACAGAAAAGGCTTTGCTAACAAGATAAGGGACATGTGCCAAAACCAATATGAACCAGTGCCTGCCAAAACTTGACAACAGTGAAGAGGGACATCATTTCAGTCAATATGAGAGGATTGACTTTCTAGTAACGTTGGACCACAACAGGTTCTCATTACACTCACATGAAAAATTAGCTCTTACATGTACATTTACATATATAGATTTCAGGAAATGAAAAAATGACAAGCCAGGCTGATACCAGTTATGATGACGCATTAACTTTTCTAATAATGTTACAGTGACTGGGAGGTTTTAACATGGCCTCAAAACATTAATAACATGGATCTAAGGGACTCCTTTTTTAGGTGGAACCAATTACCTGCAAAGAAATAATGTCTGTTGGGACCCACAGGGTTCAGGGGGTCCATGAGGTATTATGAGGAAATCAGATAGGGATAATAAAAGATATTTAGAGCTTAGATTTGTTTCACAGCTCTCTCTCTCTCTACCACAATCCAGAATTAAAACCTTATCGTCTTTCTGCCGCTAATTTTCTGAAGCAGTGGCTCAGATGAGGACTCCTGCTGAGGCACAGATGTGCAAGCCAGGTACTAACAGCTCCAGTATGGCAGAGGCACCACACGGTGATTGCTACCAACTCTTATTGATCTGTAATTCCCAATAAATCCTTATTAACGAGGGCCATCACAGCTGTTCTGTGGTTACAGTACTATTAAAGTACATCCTATTCTGATTCTATAATAATAACGTGAATGACTGAATTACAGAAGAGGAGGAAATTCACAACAAATGTGGATTCAATAATACAAGTTACAATATTTCCAATGGCGTCTTTTCTCTCCAGCTGTCAATTTCTTCTCTAAACAATTCACAGTGTTGCCGCATGCTGATTCAAAAGACTATAAATCTTTTCTTTTCTTCAGAGGAGGTTATAAATATTGTGTGGCATGTTCTCCCATATGGCCGGCCACTCATTGGCCTATAAAGAACATGCTGAGTCATGCCTGTAAAGTTGAATTAATATTCTGATGCTGTGGTTTATCACATGTAAATGGTCCAGTGCATGCTGCTGGTGCATGGTCTGCAGTGTTCGGACCATCAGGTGGTCTCGTCACTGTCATTGGATCACTGGTGCCGTGTGTTTGACTCCACAGTAGAGTCTATTTTGTTCTAGTTTATAATGACCTCATAATATACTGTGGCAAAATAACATCCTTATTCAAGAATATGAGCCTTGAGCACAATATGTTGGAAATTACCTTTCTATATATGCCATTAAAACATGTACACTGTAAATGACTCTGTATAGATGACTTTAGAAGAGGCTTCTATACATATACTGTATAATATAACATATTACATTAAGTCCTGCTGGTGAAGATAAGACAAAGCAAAACCAGCGGCTAAAATAAACTGTAGTAGGTTTATTTAAGGTTAGAGATGTTGGCTGGCAGCAGAAGGGCTGTAACTCTATTATTTTCATTGCTGATTATATTATCGAATAATTGATTGGTTGTTTGGTCTATAAAAAGCCAGAAAATAGTGAAAAATGCCCATCACAATATCGTGACATCTACAAATTGCTAGTTTTGTCCAACCAACAGCTCAAAACCAAAAGATATTTAGTTTACTATCACAAGGCAAAGAGCAGGAAATCCTCACATTTGGAACCTAGAATGACTATTTCTGCTTGAAAAATGACTTGATGTACCACGCTGCATCATACACAGTAACAGCAGAGGTAATAGCAGTAATAGTATAGTATAGTAGTTGTCATAGCACCACGCCCTCTGCACTCTCTTCCTTTGTCTGAGGTGATGAAGAGGTGTTTGTGACCTTATGTGTCAATTTCTGGGCCGGTCTGTGTGCCAGGTGGTGCCAGCGGTAGTCCCTCCACTTGCTAGTGGCGTTGTCTGGGGGCAACCATATGGCTGTCTCGCCGGCTGTCATCGTAATACATCTGCCATGCTCACACCTCGCCATTAGCCAAACACAACGCAGATTAATTTGTATTTCTACCGCAGCAGGAGGAGCTCATTTAGAAAGTTCACAAGTGTGAGGGTGTAAGGAAAACTGAAGGAGATTTTTGATTACCGTCAGTGCTCGAAAATATTCAAGTCCAAAGCTCAAACCTTCCCGTCTTCTTTGTAATTTCCCTACCTGTTCTGAGTGATCTCATACACATGGCACTCCACACACTGCTTCTGATGATGACATCTACCAAACAGCTATTGATTTTGGTTAAAATGTGACTGGTGACATCACTCTGCGATTTAACCCCATTCACTGATTTGGAAGTTTGGTTTGCTTTTGATGAAACTACTTTTCATTCCACAGCTGTAACCTAAACATCACGCATTTAGCATTTAGCATTTAGCAGAATATGCGTTGTATATCTTAACAAATACACTTTAAATGTATGCAATTACATTTCTGTGTTTGGAGCTGATTAATCATTAAAATTTTAACATCACAAAGAAGTGACCACTTTCCCTTAAAGATGAACATAAGGTCACCTCAAAAAAATAAAATAAAACAAGAAATATGTTTTTACTGTTTATTCTTAGACAAGGGATCACCTAAGTTTGTTATTTTGACTGGAGGATACTGCCTGAAACAGCAGCCATCATCCCACAGAAGCTGTCATCTGTGCTGCTGCTGAATATGATAAATGCCATTTCTGAACTTGTCAACGCCGCAGAAACTAGAGGAACCGCTTGAGTACAATACTTTGACAAGGACGAAGTCGATTAAGTTATCGTCTTTCATTACACAGCATGAAAAATCTGAGTTTCAGTTCAGGATGTATTGGTTACTGTAGATGATAATGTGCCATAGGTTGAGAATATGTCATTAAACTTAAGTGAGTCCTGAGATAAATTAATTAAAACACCAGCTGACATCCAGAAAATAACCACCATAATTGCCTTTTTACTATCAGTAAATACAGTCAGTATTTATATCAGCTTTTTTCTTGACTGAACTTGATTCATATAATCTATTCATTTCTTTTTCAGTGAATCCTGTTTATTACTAAACTATATACATTAAGTTATAATTGGAGTTATTGGAGCTAATATAGCCATCTATTTCTATCTATGCGAGCAACCTTTTATAAATGAACATGATGCTAGCAAGCATTACCTTCATTATGTGATGCTGTGCAACTCTTCTTCATATTCAAAGGCTCAAAACAAAGTGAGTTTCATAAACAAAGAGCACAGCATCTCTTAAGTGCCCAGAGGACTCTGAGCGTCTCCCGCAGCATCACCAATTTTAACATCTGAGTCATAGAGTGTATGCAGACGAAATTGAAAACACCTTTTCTTAAATGACTTTATGAAAGGTTATTTAAAAGTGATGACGTGAGCCCTTATGTCTTCACCCTAAAATTTAATGATTTACATTATGGGGACTGGCGTTTTGTCCCCAAAAGGAAGACGAGTCCCACACATACACTCACAGACAGCCAGTAGTCTGTCTTTTTCCATGACTGACCACCAGAGCTGATGATGATGTGAAGTAAAATGTAGCTGAGGTCTCCCTGCTTCAGACAGCAGAGCGACTCAGCTTACTGAATACTTCTTCTGCCTGATAACAGCTTGACTCGACCCTGCCTGGCAGCCAAGAGCTTTTCAAGTACCTTGGCAGAGTCTCTCTTAAAGAGGCAAAGCACTTAATGGTTTCTCAGAGCTACACTGTTATCTACAAAACCAACAATCAGCATCACATAGGAAATACTTATGCTGCTGAACACCTCAATTCATAATAGGCATAATAGCAAAATACTCTCCATATCAATCTCAATATCACCACCACACTTTCCAGTTAAGTCTTGGATGATTTTTCACTTTACTTTATGTATAATACCTCTAAAATGTGCGACTTTATATGAATAATTCAGCGCAGGCGGTAAAGCAGAACATATTTGTATTGAATGTGAAGAGAATTGTCAGTAAGAAGAAACACACTCCAAAGAACAGGAGTTTCACACTTTCCATTACAACAGTGCCCTTTTTTCTTGTTTATGGGCAATACCAGCATGCCTTTATGTGATCCTATTGGCAATTCTACCCTGTTACAATTTTGATTTAAGGCTGGCATGCTCTGCAATAGGAGGGAGTGTCTATGCTGAATATGTGAGAAGTGAAACCACAGTAATCTGTAAGTAAAATGGTCTAAATCCTAAACAAATGTACAGTGTGATACACCTCAGTGCTGCTCAATGCTCACCTCAATGCTTTGACTCACAGTGAGTCACACAAGATCATTAACTAAACATAATGTACATTTTGAATGATGTACCAAATACCCTCTGAACTAACAACTGATCACTTTAACACACGATAATAAAATATCTCCTCCGACGCTGAAGCGTACAGTTAAGTACAACATAACCTCAGACCCCGTTCATTTTTGACCCTGGTGGGTATAACAACAAACAGTAAATCAAGAGCGTAACAGTGGCAGTTACCTGGGATACAGGTATGACAATGAAAGAGCCCCCGCCGGCACTCTCGGTGACGACTGCCACGAACTTTGAGTTGACGGCACAGAAGTGGTTGTCGTGGACATTCTTGGTGATGGGGATACCGTCGAAGCAGTTCTCCCGGTTGGCTACTTTTCCGTAGACATTTCGAAACTTGGAGCTTCGGTAGGTCGGGCGCCATGACATCTGAGGAAAAGAAATATATAAATAAGTTTAAGTTTTGACAGAACATCCTAATAGATTAGCTTCTTTAATAAGGAAACCATTATTGTCATTATTAATCAATCTGTCTTATTGTTTCGAATTTGTGATCATCTCTCAACAAATGAAAATAGTGACGAATGTCCATCACAATTTCCCACAGCCCAAGCTGATGTATTGCTTGTTTTGTCTGACCAACAGCCCAAAACCAGAAGACATTCAATTCATCTACTAATTTAAAACATTTACAGTATATAGTTCAGCTATGCTTTAGATGACACCCCTGCTTTTGTGCCATCTGGTGTGTCCAGAGTAGCAAATCGAGTAGTGGTTTTGACATTGTACGTAGGCAGAATAGAGTAACGTTTAGCCAAGTTGGTACTTTAATATCATTAAAACATTTTAATTACAATGTAAGGGAACGTTATCTTTATCCTTTCAGTACTGGTTGAAACTTGATGATTGTACAGAAAGAATCAGTGAATCCTGATGTCAAATTCTCATCTACCAAACCCACAGTTGCAGGGTGGGCTGTCCCATCTGTGCAGACATGATAACAGTCACACATGCAGTTGTGGGAAATCGTCCAAATTGGTCATGGGTGTGAGACTTGCGAAGGGTGAAAACTGGCTGAAACACTGTTTTTACGCTATTTTATGTGGCCTGCTTAGAGCCAGTGATTAAATGTGTCAAGAAATAAAAGCAATATGACAGACTTAATCACAAAAAAAGACAGCTGTGAAAACCAAAATAATTAATCTCTGTGTGTCATACACAGCAGATTACAGTAAGTCCTGTTGTTCGTCACTTTATTTTGGTTCGTATGGATATGGTAGAACACAAAAGCAGCCTTTGTTTGCAGCCACACAACAAAAGAGAAGAGGTTACGTTTGACTCAAGACGCTTCTTTTGTTTGTCACTCCACCACAAGAATGTATTGATGAAGCTCTTGATTTTTTTGGCATGAGCTGGCTCTGCATTAAGGACTCAAAAGCTGACCCAGACACAGGAAGTGGACGTCAAATGCCCTTTGTCCCATAAGGACAAGAAGAAGTTCTTGCTAATGAATGTAGCTAAATTTTGAGAGATCTAAATTCCAGTGACACTATCATGTGGGCCATATCAGTTCACAACAGGAACTGGGGGGGGGGCAGGATTTATGACTCTTCTCAGATCAGTAGCAGCAATGCCGGATGACATCAGGCAATCCTCTATTCAGCATTGTTCTTGGGATGCGGAGGGGAACTGGTGGGAGTGGTGTACACATGCAAATAGAAACATCCTCAGACCATGCTGCTGCCATTGTCTTGCCCTGTCCCTTTCCGTCTCAAACCAGACTGTAGAAATGGCATCCAGTAGGCTACAACGGTGTGGGTGATCACTTTGCCCTCACTTTAACACTCAAGTATGGCAGCTGTGCTGACCCTGCAGCAGTATTGCAATACCACTGCTATTACAGTGTATTAAGCATAGTGTCACAGCAGTTCTTTTGTTTTTTTATTTTAAATATGGTGCTGAAACTATCTTACTTTCTGTACTTGTAACTCCACCACATTTATCTGACAGGTAGATATTAGTTACTCTTTCAGATTTAACTGTTTTGGCTATCTGTGTACAATCAAAATTAAACAAACTTGAAACCAAATGGCGAATGATGCACCATATGAATGAAATGTACGCAGGCAGAAGAATTTTGGAATTGGTAATACAGAAGTTTCTGTGTTTTCTTGTGTTTTATTTATCCTATAAACAAGCAAACAAAGAACAAAGAAAACATGGCTCCTTCTGCCTCTCTTGCTCCGCTAAAAAAACTCCCAGGTGCATGCTGGTACTATACCTGCTTACCTATATAAAAGGTGCATGTAGTGCTGAAGAACAAGCTGAAGACAGTCTGTTTTTTAAATAGCTCCTGCACTACCCAGCGGTATACAAAGTAATTCTCCAACTTGACCAGCTACAACATTAAAATTCAGTTTACATGCTAATGCTGCAGTGATAATAAAATAATTATATAATACATGTAATAAATCTCTGAAAGTAGCCATTCTGCATGACAAATACTGTAAGCACATTTTACTGATAACACTTCTGTACTTTTGAAGGTAAGACGTTTACCTGCAATGGAATATTTGTACATGAGTTATTGCTATCTTTACTTAAGTAAAGGATCTGAGTACTTCTTCCACTGCTGCTCACGTGATGATTTGCTGCTTCTCTATGTTTTATATAACTGCATATTGAATATCTTTGGGTTTTATTTTGCTGGTCAGACGAAACAAGCAATACGAAAATGTTGTTCTAGACTCGAGTTGTCAGTCGATAATGAACATAACCGTCAGTTTCAGCCCTACATATATGACGACTGCTCTGAAGCCATGTCCGCATGAGCAGCATAATGGCAGCTTGTTAAAGAATTAATATAGAACAGAAGAGCAGCAGAGAGCGGCCTGAGGGACGGTTAGAGGAGACTCGCCTGCTTTGAGATCTCTTTACAAGGATGCTCATTCATTGGTCACCGGGGTATGGCACAGAGAGGATGTCTGTGTGTGTTTGTGTCTTTCTTATCTCACGAGGGTTTGCAGCATAAGAACACATGCATGCACACACGCACACACACACACACACACACACACACACACGCACACACACACACACACACACACAGACTATGAGCAGCAGTGTGCACATACACAAAAACACTCAGAGAAGAAATGACTTTGTATCCATCAAAACAGATCACAAGACTGTGTGAGCATGATTCCCTCCAGGGTTAAACAGCGTGAGTGTCTTAACTCTGCAGACTGTTTAGATTCAAGTATTCAGTCACATTTCATATAATTACATGTCTGGATACCACACTAATGTTCTCGTAATCACCTTATTGAAAATGTCACCTTACCTTACCAGCGTCCTAACAGTGACACTTCAGTCACAGTGTTTCTGCGGCCTCCTCAGACTGCAAACATCCACCCTCCTTTCTGAGTGAGCTGACAGGATCTCCTCTCTTCCTTCCTTCCACTTCAACTCCAAGCAGGCAGCCTGTGTCTGCTCTACCTCCTTCTCTCTCATGTTGTTCTCCCCCCTCCCCTTTAAACTCGCTCTTCTCCTCCTACTGGTACTGATAGCTGGAGGGCTAGCACTCCCCCCCTTCCTCCTCTTTCCCTTCTCTCCCATCCTGCCACTCCGTCAGCCCTCTGTTTCTCTCACAGTTCACGCTCCAGCCCGAGCCGGGTAGCAGCGTGAGAGTAGTAGCCACTCATCCTCTTTCCTCTCCCACCTACTGCTTGTTTGGAATCACAAGGCTCTTCTGGCTGATTCCCAGCACCACCAACAGTTTTTCACTCTCTCCATCCTCCCCTCTTTTAATCTCTTACCTCTACCCTCTTTATTCTGATCATTCACTCCGCAGGTATGAAACCTACCTTCTCATAAAGACAGGTGGACACCAGAAGGAACGTCTGTAACTGTGGAGCTTGTTGGCAACTGCAGCAGTGCCAAAGGCAAGATGATAAAAGTTTTACGATGCAATAAAGACTATCAGTCTGTTGCTTTTTAAGAACTTGAAACATTTATAGACAACGAATGTCCCTTTCCCAACAAGGAGTTTTACAATCCAGTTGTCTCAAACTGACAACTGTGACTGTCCACAGTATCAAAGCTAAAGAAAATGTTAGCTACAAACTGTAATTACTTAATCCTGCTTTCTAAAATATAGTTTTTATGATCAACAATCTACTTATCAATAAAGCGTCACCAACAATGTATGAACATGTTAAATGAATCTTAACTAAGTTAGTCTTTATAAATCAGCATAATTCCCTTCAGAGTCAAAGTCTGTTTTCACTTCCTGTGTGATTTATGCTTGATGAGTTCTCTGACTCACATATTACAATCTTTGTGCAACCATGGTCTGAAATGTATCAACAAGGTGGAAGCAACACTTGAAATAGCTGAAGTTAATTTGAGCATCAGTGTCTTATTTAACTAGATGACTCCATTAGGAACAATAATTACAAGTCGTAAAAAAACACGGACCAAGACTACTTGCCAGGAATATGTGATTTTTATTCCACAGATATTAAATAATATTAGGGAGCCTGTAAATCCTAAAAATGTCTTTCGCATCCTATTCAAATGTATATTTAAAGATTTAATGGAGCTGGAGATCATTATGTGAATGACTCCAGCTCCTAAATCACTACCGGTTCGTCACTGACGAACCCTGAAGTCTCTGCTCTTTCACTACAGTTTCTAAAACGACCCCTGGTCAGATCGATATAGTGAGGCAGGTGTTATAGTGAAAATTGCATCTCCTGATGATCGTCTGGGTGTTTGAAATGTTGGTAGAGGCCTGCGGTTCATTGTGAACGAGGTTTTCCTTGGTGTCTTAGCTCGGTGTGTTTGTGTGTGTAGTATACTTGTCTCTTTCCTTTATTGTTTTGTACATGTGTGTTGGCTTCCGTGCCTGTGTCCATGTCTGACCATGTGTTGTCTGTTTGCACCAGTATACATTTATTGTAGTGTTCATGGCCGTAAGGCAGACCTCTCCAGAGAGCAGATTATGTTTATTGAGTTTTTTCACGTCTTGCTTCAAGGCACTGCTGCTCACTCAGTCTTTCTCTTTTATCCACTCTCTATAAGTTTTGAAGTCTCTTTCGTCCTAAAAGCATCAAATCTGTGTTTCTCAGTTAAAAACAATCTCCAAAATATAAAACTAGCTGTTGAACTGCTACAAACCACAACACTTTTCCACTTTTAAATAGTGCAAGAACAAGATGACTTGGCTGTACTCTTCTGTCATCCCAGCTGCAGTCAAACGTCCACTCTCTTCTCAAACGACACACAGTCAATGGCAGCATACAGACTTATTATGAACCATAAAAGGCCATTCAAACACCACCAAATCAAATCAATGGGTTAAACTATTCCAATCAAGATTTTCTCAATGTTGGTGCCAAACAAGGAAGTAGGGCCATCTGAGCTCACATTCAATAGATACAAAAGGGAAATCCACAGGGCGACTGCATGTCTTGTCACTCATAGAGAAGCCCTGTCAAACCACCACGTCATGTTCAGTCTCTTCCTCCTCTCCCTTGGCAGTCACACTGTACAGTCATTTATGATGACTTCCCATCTCTGCGAGGAGTAAATATCACAAAAAGAGAGATACCCTATTGGCTCTTTTGGTCAAAATTCCTCTCAGTGTGAAGTAGGATCTCTATTCAGTTGCACAGGAAGTGTCACAGCTTGGCTGAAAGTTCTGGGATATTTTATACACTGCTATGGCAATGACTGATGGGACGATTGTGGTTATAAAAGGCTTTTGTGTGCTGTTAAGTTGCAGATGATTAGAGCAAAGTATTTGCATTTTTCTAGCAGAGCATGTCACATTTTATTACAAGCTTACAATTGAAGTTTATTTCATTATCAAATATTAATATGAACTGCCTAAATTTGCAGTGATGAGGGTGGGTAAAACCTTATGGACACAAACATACGAGAACACAACGAGTTGCGGTTAGCTGCCAGAGAGGAGCAAACACTACAATTGTTTTTAGACAGCAAAGAATACAACTAAAACTTTGGTGAATGCAAGTACCCACGTTCCCTCGCTTGGAAATTTTCATTGGGAGCTGTAGTTTATTTCTGTGTTCACTGTTTGAACTTTGTTTGAAATCCAAGTGGTTTGGATTTCTAATAGCAAGTGCTGTAGTGGATGCTGATTCGTCTTGGAATATAGACAGTAAACTCCTGACAGGCAGCTGTTGTAAATCATAACGAAAATATGAGCAGTCAATGAAGGTTTCCAGGTTTCCAAGTTTCCATGAGACAGCAGACCAAATCTTACTTATAAAAAAATCAGCTGAAGCTAATGCACAATGCCTGATGCAGACAGAGCATACACTATTAACAACAGCCATGCATGCAATGTTTGCTTAAAGCATCACATAAAACCAAAAGTTAAAAAAGAAAGGCACATCCAAATCTGTGGGCGATAGCAGCCGTGAGCAAGTGGCAAATGGAATAAAATAAAACAGAAGAGAATAGATTTAACACACCTGCTCCGGCAGCCCAAAGTGAGTCAGCCCATCTGGATTTTTGTCAGATTTTCCAGATGGCCAGTTCAGGAATGTTGGAAAGGTAATCTTTTATTTGAGCCTGCATTAATTTCAATCAGTTGAAAAGAGAGTTCTCGGGAGCTCTTGGAACTCACTCAGTCTCCATTATCTGGCCCATTAATGTCTATTATAATATTTGTCAAGTTTCTCAAACGATTAAGTTTACACACAAACACACCAAAAAGGCTCAACTGTAACGCAGCACATTGAAGTGAACAGTAGAGTTTGGTGAAAGGGCAAAAGTGGCCTTTTATTCATTCATTCAATTGGCAGGTGGAGGATGGGGGTGGTGCTATGTGACCTCCACGTCACATCTGGACATAAACCCACATGACGTCTCTTAAAAACTGCAGGTGCAATTGTTTTACTGTATGCTCTGTGTACATTGTGCAGGCGAGCGCTATCAGTAAATTAAGCCCCGTATTATTGTTTCCATTGCAACTCCTGTTGGCAGAGTAGTTTAAGAGGTTAGTTATTTGCTTTTTGTTTGACAGCTTCAGTGGTGAGGCAGACATGTGAAGGTGCTTCATTTGGAGATTCAAATATTCCAAAAATAGTCCATCAGCTGTAGATTCAGCCTGTCGCGAATAGGCAATGTATTTGTTGTATTGCTTAGCCCCATTTATGACCCCAGCACTGTGTATGTCATGTCGGTCTGTCTGTCAGATATTCATGGTCCCAAGAGAACAAACCACACTGACTTTGATGACTTTACTTTTGTTTTTTATTGAGATATCTCTACAAGATTTTGACATGTGTGGTCCCCTCAAGATGAATTAACTTTAGTGATTCTGACTTTTCATCTAGCGCCATCATCAGGTCAACCTTTTACTTTGTCCAAAACTTTGCTACATGACCAACTACTTGCAAAACTAATGATATCCCCATCAGCCTCAAGTGTACTTTGTGTTTAACCTAAAATGCTGAACATGATAAACCTACCTGCTAAACATCCGCATGGTAGCAATGCCATTGTGATGCTAATGTGAGCACTTAGCTCAAAGCACAGCTGTGCCTACGTACAGCCTCACTGAGCCGCTAGCATGGCTGAAGACTAGTTATACAGACTGAGCCAGCCACTGCCTCGGTGCGCCATAGCTAGTGCAGCGGAGGGGAAGAGACGATGGGGAGCAGGACGGTCTGTGGAAATACTGTTTTAGCTCGTGTAACGTGATTCAACAAAACAGGCACCTGCTCATCAAAACATTGCTCAATAGCACTACTAGTGATTAATGTTTTCTGTAACAAAACCATGAAAGTCATTGAATCGGTCTTTGTTAATATCTTAGCAACAACAATGAACAAAGCAGACAAAGTTATACAGTCTTTGTGCCATAAATGGGAGCCTGGTGAAGTGGAGTTTTGGAGTGTGTGTTCATGATGATAGGGTATTACTCTGCGATAATGACAGGAGATGCAGACGCTCAGCTAATGGCAGCTCTTAGGCCTTAAGCCAGCCCCATTAAGCAGCGGTAATTGTGCAAAGAGCACACTACCCAAGGACAGGAAACCCAGAAACCCAGCTGAAGGGCACTTATTGAAGCACAAGTACATGGAGGAGTGGGCGTCCAGGAATCCATCCATCGCCTCGTAGGTTAAAAGGAGTTTGTTGACTGCAGTGTTATCATCTAGGTAATATAAATACTATAAATACTATATTCCTCAATCTTCTCTCTAACGCATACAATATTTTACATTCAAACACACATCAGAGACACATTTTTTCCTATTCCACTTATATGGTCAGTCATTGAAAGCCAGAAGAAAGGTCTAAATTAATAATCTCCCCTGTGCTTGCCTTTCCTTTTCCCCAAGGGGTTTTCTGCCACATGCTTTTTGGAGCATATTGATGCAAGCTGGGCCTCACACCCCGAATGACAGAATGGGGGGTTGTAGACTGAAGGTAAGGAAAAGTCCAGAGGAAAGACAGAGAAACAAAAGAGGACATGTGAGGCACAGTGAGAAAGGAGGGCCAGGGATAAAGGCAGGCGGACACTGCCTAAAAGAGAGAATAAAGGACTCAAGGTGAAAGAGAATACAAGATAAGAAGAGAGAAGAGAGGAAGAAAGGCCCGGGGCAGACCAACAAAGAATGATGAAATATTTAAAGAAACAAAGAAAAAAAAGCAGACAGAGAGGAGGAGCAGAGGAGGCTCTTACCAGACAGAGATTAACTCCCCTCTGTCAGACCACCTGCCTGCTCGGCACGCACGCACACACACACACACACACACACACACACAAACACACTGTCTGGAGATAAATACTCATATTGTCAATATTTAAAAACTCACAACTGTAGCATCAAAATGATTAAAACGCCAATATCCAAGAAACATTTAAGCTTTATCCATTTATGAACAATATCCTCAGATGATGATGATAATGCCAGTGAGCTGTCATTACTGCATCCTCGCACCTGTAGATAAATATTTATCGATACAAGTGGAGAAAGGAAAACTGTTTTATTTTTTATACTTTCAATACAGTAACAAAAGCTGCTTCGATAATTTGATGCTGTTGCAGTTTGATTTTCTAATTTCCATTCTTTACGTGTTAGACATGTGTTTGAGCAAAGATAATAAGTGAAGATAATTGAAATTGTGTTTTAGGAAAAGGCCCACAGACTTTTACAGAGGCAACACAAAAGACTGTTGATTTATGTCATAGTACACAAATCTCACCAGCTCTGAAATGAAATCTCTCTGGCGGCGGTTCAAATTGAGAAAGCCGAATGGCACTGAGCCCAAGAGACGCAGGAGCACGAGATGAAGGAGCACTTTCATCAGATTATTAAAATCCATCACTGAAGTAAGACCACAGAAACAGCCCTGTGGAATGATCAATCAGTCGGTGAGTTAAGATATTGCATTTAAAATCCTCAAGGTTATTGCTGATGGAGTACGTCGACTTGCAGGAGGTTGGATCATTGATCATTTAAACTAGAACCTGGAGACCGGCATCAAAATCACCTCTTGTGAGTCAAATACAAACAGTAGCTCTGTCTGATGTGCATGCCAACACTTTAGCTTAAAGTTAAGAAACTGTAGGTAGCTGAGCTGTTTATAAATAAGATATGTGTTCAAGTGTGTTGAGGAGTGCTTGTGTCTCTGTGCTGTTGGTGGTATAATTGAGTGAAGAAACCAAGAATGCAGTTTCCCATTGTGGAGTTAAAAGGGAATAATTCTAGTACCCCTGCATGCACACAGATCTACAGTATTGTCTGAAGATACAAAGACACGATCTTGATGCCTCTTATCAGATATTATACGCTACCGATCAGTGTGGTAGGTGGCGAGGGATTCAAAGAGTTAGTCTGGTACCTCGAGCCCGAGCATGTTATACCATCAAGAGCTACTGTGACTAAACGCACTGAAAAACACTTTGAGGAGACGAAGGATGAGCTAAAAGTCAAGCAAGCCGGGGCAGACAAGCTAAGTGAGCTCTGAACCAGCAGCTGCTTGACAGCTCTCACAAACGAACGCTACGTGACAATTAACTTTGTTGTTGGCCTGCGTCCACCATAACGCCAAAAACATTGTGGCAGCTAAATCCCCCGCTCGCATCCCCTGGGGCTCTGTGTCATGTAATGCGCACACACTCGGCCATCAACGTTTATGTGTGTCTAGTGATCGTTGAGGCTGGTGAAGCACTACAGCGCCCCCCCCGCCACCATGGCACTGAAAGCCAGACTAAAATGAACACGATTCTTGTATTTGACGTAATTTTGTGTTTTTTCTGAAAAACCGTTTCAGTTTCAGGATCCTGGTATTGTGCATGTTGGCTCACTGTCATGCTTACTGGGACGCTTGAATAGCCATCGTTAATGTTATTAGCAACACATGTACTTTATTACTATGACAAGTCAAAATGTCTGCTGTGAAGAAGGCCTAACCTGAGTGATAATTACACATTATTCCTGACAGTGTTACAGCAAACTCATGGAAAAGTTGGCCAGTAACCATGCAAGTTTTCCTTCACCATTAAAACCATCAATCAAACCATTTACTGGTTCAAACACTGAGCTGAGTCATCTCTAATATTTTAAAATCGTCTGATCTTTTCTCACACAAAGCGTACAGTACATTTATTGCTCAGTTTTTCACAAGTCCGGGAAAAGCTACTTGTTCATCCAAATTGGATGAGACACAAAGCTTTGAAGTTCAGAACCGCAGAGACTCAATATGCCAGGAAATCCTCCTCGACTGTGTCAGCGACCAGATCAACACCCTTTCGGTATCTCTACCTCCTCATTCCATCTATTCTGTCTGTCTTGCTCTCTCTTTTCTCTTCCTCCCATGTCCTCTCACTATCTCTTTCTCTCACTCTGTCTCTCTTCGCAGGATTGGATGGATGGAGAGCGTGAAACAGCAAACCTAGACGGAGAACGTGGCCAAGCCAAAGTGCCAGACCATCTGCCTGGCCAAGGACTTCTCTATTCCAGACAGTGCCCATCCGAACCTTGGCAACAAGGATTTGTGCTGCTAGATTACTGATTTTCTATCATGTACGTGATACTGCTTGGAAAGACATAGAAGAATAAAATAATTAATCCAAGAAGGAAAAGAAGCAGAAAGATGTAACATTCATCAACCCAATTCCCAATAGTCATCTTGGTGCCAAAAAACACATTTACATAAAGCAAACAATACTTTGTTTTCATTTTTGACACTGTATTTTGATTGTTAATAATTAAATTAAAATATTTGTATATTTTGTATACGACACAGGTCAACAAACAGAATAATTTTTAAGAAGCAACTGTAGAAATCACACAAAAACAAAGGAGTATACGCGAGAGTAACAGTCTAAAGCCTGGCTGGTGGTCCGTAGAGGCTGTAAAGTTCCTTATATCGCACAATATTAAAGTGTTGGAGAAACAAATAATACACTGTCTATATTCTATTGTTTGGGCCTTACCAACGGGTTTACATGAACAGATAGGCGACAAATGGGTTTATCTCTTTAGGACCATGAATGTGCATCCTATGGGGGTTGATAATGAGTAAATTTCTTGGTCTATCTGCTCTCTAGATTTTTATTTTCTTGTGCAGAGGTGGACATGTTTATGTGCTACACAAAAAGTCGGTGAGTCACCAGAAACTTGAGGAATCATCATTGGGTGACCTTGAATTTTCACAGCAAATTTGCCAATCTGTCCAGTAGTTGTTGAGATATCTTGCTCTGGACCAAAGTGTTGGAGAGACTAGCTGACTGACAGAAGGTGCAGATGGCGGATATCAGTAGTGAAAAGCTATTATAGAGCCATTTGTCTGATACAGTTATTCAGGGCAATGAGATAACTAATGTCCTTGTACAGGAACCTCAAACACGTCAATATCATATTAGTGCACCAGGTCAGTTCTTGGTAATCTCTTTATGGTTACTCGGAATTTAATGGACTAGTCGATTCACATTGAAGTAGGGTCCATTCAATAACTACAGGTTCTATGAAAAAGTAGTACGTGTACTTGCACTCAATATTATAAATCAATTTATCATTTGGACAAGGTGAGTTGTGGTTTGCTGATGCTGGAGGAGAAATTGTATCTCTGAGCAGCCAGAGAGGAGGACAGAATGAAGAGAGCATATCAAGATAGAGCTGCGTCATGCTTTATTAAGAGGGCTAATTCTGCCAATTTCTTTTTTTTTTCTCATTTTCTTGGTTCTTCAACACAAATGAAAGACAGGCATTTCACAGTCTATTATCATAGGCAGGATACAAAGAAACAGATTGCAGGGATTCTGGCACCTTTGCCAGCTTTAAAGTGGGGGCAGGGAAACTCCAGATGTTCCTGTTTATTCAGAGCAGCGGCTGTGTGGAAACTTCTAATGGGTTTTTCTACCAAAGTAAGCAGGTTAAACCACAACTATAGTAATGTCCTGTGGCTGTTTCTACAGGCAAAAAAGACCAAGTTAGAAATAGTCGGTGTAGATCATGAATGGAGATGACTGTTCAAAATCTGACAGGTGAGATGAAGAAAGAGATAGTGCTCTTCACCTGTCTGTCCCAGGCTTTTAACCCTGTCTCACAAACTATCTCTCTCTCTCTCACACACACACACACACACACACACACACTCCTAGACATGTACAGTGATTAAAACTACCATATGCACTCCCGCACATCTGGGATAATTTCTCCAATGTCTCTTTAATATTGTCTTTTGCAGCTTTCTGTTCTAGAAAAAAACAGCACTTGCGCGCACACACACACACACACACACACACACACACACACACACACACACGGAAAGAGAGAGAGAAACATGCAATAGTAATCGCCTTTGCATCCATGTGTGAGCTTGAGCTTGTTAAGCCACATTTGAAATGACAGTATTCCCATATGTGGGTGAAGGTTAATGTGTTGTGAATTTGACCTATTTCAGAGGAGCCACTGTGTTGATGAGATCACCCAGGGAAAGCGAACCACAGGGCTACAGTACTAATGCTGCTGCCATTCCACATCCATGTGCTTCCATATGTTTATCATCATTTCTTCATTGTTGAAGAGGTTTATTATAAAGTTTATATAAGAGCATGCCACGCACATGACAGGACAGTGCTGGCTAGCAATATGTTGGATATCTATTATATGGTCACTCATGCACATCTTTCCAGTCTGTTGCATTGATCTGTTTATTGCCATCCTGTCAAGTGGACTTCTACAGTACAGTACAGCCTATGTGTCCCAGTTTAAAAGCCAGCTGTAAAATACAGACCTCATTTCACTATCCTCTGTGGGGACAAATATTTAATTTTGGCAGTTATTCCATAAGGGATTCTTTATTGGCACCATCTCTCTACTCCCTGCTGGGATCTGCTCACTTCCCGAGTCATACTGCTACAGCTTACTGTATTATCTGCATCAACCTAGTTTCTGTGTATCCCAGTTGTTTTGTGTATTACAATGTTTTGGATGGACTGGGCAGTAATCTTGTCAGACATACACGCTAACCACATATTCTAATGTTTACAACGACGATATTTACATTAAACAATGTACAAATACAAACACACGACACACACACACACACACACACACACACACACGTCTCTTTTCTATCTCCTTAACATAAAAACTTGTATAGGCTGTATTTCAAAGCTTCTTATCGACTTGGACATGCAACAGTCATTCACAATTATTGAATTTCCATTTTCAAATAGATGACTGACACACCTCTGCTATCTTATCCATGCAGGATCTAAGTTACTTAGTGAAGTTAATTATTCACAATGCAGCCCAACCGAAAACCGAATCCAAGATAAAAATCCCAATAAGCAACTATGAAAATACCAAAAATAAATAAGAAAATCGCAAATCTAACTGTCAAATAGGAGGCTTGACAGCTAATAAATGTGAAGTTGGGTAGATTAATTAAAATCCCAGACAGGCCCTGTCCATGCAGTCTATAGGCCTCCCATCAGTGTCTTTTCTCAGTAAGTCATTTTCAGTTGAGCTTGCTATCTGTCTGTGGTTGCATTGGTAAAGACACAGTTTCACTTTTTACAGTTTTACAGTGGCATAAGGTCACGTAGTAAATTCATTGCATTTCTTTGAAGCAGCAAAAGAACAGGGGTGGTGTGGTAGGGTGGGGTTGGATCAGATATATTTGCTGACTTAAAATAAAGATTAACTTTAAAGCTTCTCGTTCTATCTTTCCATGACACAAGGACCTGCTTCATTTTCGCATGCCTTTCTTTGCTGCTACCCTCAGCACCTTCCCTCTCCAAACCACAACAGCTTTTTTCCTCTGATGGTGTGGAATAATGTCTTTTAGCCTTTATTACCCTACGCTCAGGAATTCACAGCTCCCATTCTTCACTGTCAGGAGACTGCGGTCCTTACCTTGTGTGACCGACACGAGGAATACTGGCTAGCAGTTTGTTCAAAGCTTCTGCCTGATTCCAAGTTTGTTTTGGGATATCTTGCCTGTCAACATAATTCGGCCTCCTAACAGTATGTTTACAATTATGTCTACTTCTGTGTTAAGAGATGTTAGGGAGGCTAATCTCTTGAAATTGTGTAAGTAAAGCATTATTTCTTAAAAGGTACACAAAAAAGCGGCATGACTATGAGAGAGTGAATAGTATTGTGGAAAGTATGGATATAGGGTGGTGGACAGGTGTTTGTGTTTACCTGCAATCTGGGTTCAGTCTCTAAATCCGAGTAAACTAATTTCTACTCCAAAACACAACAAGCGTTACGTGTCAGCTATGTCAGCTTATTCTTACAGATGATGTGTTAGCAAACGACTGCGTTCTTATACATCCAGCAGAACCAGAACAACATGGGCATCCCTTTGGAATATATTTTCTCATCACCAGTCAAATGTGAGTCCAGTGGTGTGTTTCATCCTTGATTTGGTCAGCTGCAAAGACCTCAGGATGGGGTGTTGATTTTCAGTGGTATCTGCAGTACTAACAACCCTTTTACATTTTAGCTTTAATGACGAATGTATTGATTAATCATGCTTTATTTTTTTCCTTTTCTATTTTGAAGTTTTTATTATTTAACCATTTACAGCCTTTAGTTACCCAAATATTATCAAAATCTAAGCCCAACATTAATTAAAACAGAGCTTCCAAATCTTGCTGTTGTTCTTTTTTTTTGAGGATGAATGCAATGAAACAGACAGGAGAAGACGCTGCACACTTGCACTTTAATTAGCCTTGTCTTATTAGCAATGCTTTGATTTGAGCTAAATCTTAATCAGGTCTCTGCATGTTTTCCACACCCTCCTTTTTCCCTTGTGTTTTTGACATGTGTTGCTCTCCTCTTTTCTACTTCATCTCTTTCCACGAAGCATCTACATAAATAAATGACCTGGCTCATCAGCATAGACCCAGCAAACCCTCTCAGCTGCAGTCAACACCCATGGTGAAGGAGCAAGGGGCTGGAATGCAGACACAGATGGCTCTCAGCTGGTGAATCCATCCAGTAAACAATAACATAATAAACTAAATCAGAAAGAAGGTAGGTTTCCAATCAAACTGGAGAAACAATTGTGCAGGTGCAGGACAACTTGTTTGGAAAGTTGCCTCTAACATCTTTTATAGAGATCTGCATGAATGGGCCATTTATCAACATGTTTTATTAATGTCATAAAAACAATGTATTAAAAGTGTTGTGGTGAATAGTAATCACAGATGGTAATAATCCCACAAGTAGCAGAGAATACACTTCATGCTTGACATGACTGGAGTCGTATGAATTCTAATGTCCAATAATTTCAAAAGGCTCTTTGTTTGTCGCCTCTGTTGTTGGACTGTTGCTTTTTAGACAGACAGGCATGCCCACTGTGTTACCATAGTGACAGCAATGGAGATCCAGACAGCTGGAATTAAGAACCAATTGTACAAAAAATAAGGACCAATTGACATTTATACTGACGTCTCTCAGTTGGGATGAAAAATATCTGGCTAAACTTTGAAGGAAGAATCAGCTAATAGTTCTAAGAATGATTTCCAGTATAAATCAAATCCAGTGATGCAGTGTCATATCGCTGCCTACACACACAAACATAAAGTGCTTTTCAAACATTATACTTACTTATACTATACAATAAATTCACTTTTTATCGTGTCTTTTTTCCCCTCCTTTCTCCTATTTTGTAACAGCTACTAACTTCTCTGTTGGTCTGAGGGTCTGATTCCTACTATCAACCCCAGATCCCATTCCTTCCACAAGACACCCTGACCAAACTCTAGGAGTTACTAATGCAGCAAGAAGAACATTGTCTTTTACCAACTTCCCACCTGTGAGTACTGCCAACACTGCAAAGACCCAAGTCTGAAAGACCTCCGAACTGAGCCAGTAAGAAAGACGTTTGCTGTCTTGGCTCCATAGTGGTGGAACGAGCTCCCCATTGACATGCACAAGACATCATAAAACTCTACGCATCATCCCTCACAAACTGAACGCCCCCCCCCCCCCCCCCCTTGCAACTTTTGGGTTGGATCCACATGTTTGAATGCACTTATTTTAAGTCGCTTTGGGTAAAAGTGTGAGTTAAATAAAGGTAATGTAACGTAACCCAGGGTTCTGCAGCAACAATACCTCTCATCCTGCGTCACCTGGCGTCTTATCTCTCCAAACGTCAATTTAACTCAAACAAGCCTCGCTTTATAAGATGGATTGCTTTGGCCAAACTCATTTAACAAACTGCTGACACTCCAGGCTTTATCTGTGGCACGGAGCTGACACTTTCACCATATACTGTAGCCTTTTATAAGAGGCTTATGTATTTATGGTTCATGTGATCTCCTCATGGGCTCATCGATTTGTTCAGAACAGTGAACCACCATGACTAACTACCTGTAAAATACATCTTTATACTTTTTGTATATCAAATTTTTAGCAGTATTGAACAGATCCTAGCACAGATTGTAGTGTGGTTATTAGAAATATGTTCAATATAAAGGAGAGAGAATAGTAGAGACATGAAGTCAGAAAGAAGGCACATGAGGAAAAGAAATGAAAAACATGAAGTGTTTCCTGCTGCAGAGAGACTAATATCTATATTTACACTGCTATCAGTGCCCATAGGCAAAATACAGAGCTGAATTTGACCCTGATGAACTCCAGTGCAGATGTCTGTGTGTTTGTGTGTATGTGTGAGAGAGAGAGAGTGGGTGGTAGTATCATCCACCATGGATGTGCTCTCACTCGTTGCCCCACTCATTGCTCTCTCGTGTTCAACTCTTCTGCATTGTCTCATTCAGTGTATAATACAGTTCAACCTGCAGTATAACACACAAAGATAAATTCATAATCTGCATGTTCAAATGTGGTATATATCGTGTTTATCACCAGCGGAAGACATCACAGTACGTCATACCTGACCACCATACCACGTGTGAGAAATAAACAAATCACAAAACATTAGGCGTCAGCACTGATGATAGTACGTACCTCAAATGTGAGTTGACATCGAAAAAGCATGCAAGAAATGAAAACACAGCACAGTATACAGCACTGCTATTGTCAGCCTCATGCCAGGGAGTGTGATGTGGGATAAAATTACGTAAGTAGATTCCATGACACTTCATCAAGCCTCCCAACCAGGCAGCCACAGTTTCAGTGAGGAAATGGACCAGCCTGATTCTCACTGCAGTGGCACTGCAATGGCCTGCGCCGTTGACATGTATCGACCACTGCAGCTCCACCAGTGATACTGAAAAGAAATCAATCATTCCTTTCTCAATGCCTCTGTTCACTAAACAGCTCTGTATATGGAGTCATTTCACTTGCTCTGTGACTATTAAAGGGAAAGATTGGTTACTGGGGATGATTCCATTTTAACACAACTTGGATCTTGTGGCCATTATTCCTATCAGCTATGATATATAGAAATTTCTTAAGATTAGGGAACACGGTGACGCCACCACACCAGTCCGATAAAAAAACGAAACATGAGCAGTCAGACAATCAAACAGGTATTTTTGCCAGATTAGCTACCACTTTATCTGGTGGTAAACCCAAAGTGAACACACGAGAGATGCCAGTAATCCTTAATTGAACAAAAAAACAATCGTATGTGTGTACACAATTACAGCAAGTATTGTAGAAAAGTTGAATAATTTTGCCATTTGCCTTTGTTTTCTCTTCAAAATAAGTTTGGCTAACCTGTGGGTTTGTTTAAAACTTGTCTGATCGACTCACTCAACATGTCTTTTGCTTTGTTTGACTTCTTTATAGAAATGTAGGTGAGATGCAGTCTAAAACAACAGTCCTGCAATAAATCTTACCTTCACGAAGGTTATAATGTTCAGTTTCATAATAATATAAAGTATAATACCATACAATTCAGCAGCTGTAGGCTACTGAGTGTATATATACACTATCATCTATGGGGCTAAAAGTCATGAAAGGGGTATATTCAATCACTATTACTTCTGTCTATTGATTTTTCTGATATAAATAATATTCTTACAACTGCTGCAAGGCATTCAATCTGTTTCAATGTGCTGAAGCCAGATACTATGTGACAGGAGAGCCTCTTGTGTCACTATAACTGTATAACTGTAATGGCCACAGGAGTTTTAGGACCCACTAAACGAGAGAGAGAATTAAAGAAAGAAAACCGAAAGAAAGACACAGACAAAGACAAAGACAAAGACAGACAGACAGCTGCAGCTTTGAGGTTTAATACATAATAAAGGCCAAAGGGACATTTACAAGAGGAGACAAGAGACAGGAACAAATTGGAGATTTCATATGGACATGTGACGCATTAGTGGGGTGGAGAGAAAAAAAAAAGGATGAATATGAGAAAGGAGCATTGCTCAGAGGGAAAGGAGAGGATAGACACAGTTTGAATGTAGGAAAGTGATTAAATCTGCAAAAAATCTATATAATATATATATATATATATATATATATATATATATATATATTATATATATTATATATATAAAAACACACCACTGTCAACCCACAGTCACGCACAGACATCTTTCTCAATGCTCTTATTGCCTTGTCCCCAGGCCCACAAACAGGAAGCACATCCTATGTCCTGATTGTACAGACTGCGTGCACACACACACACACACGCGCACACACACACACGCGCACACACACACACACACACACACACACACACACACACACACACACACACACACACACAGATTCCATGGGATGTGCACCTAATCTCAGCTGGAGGGGAAAGGGGTTGCTGGTAATGGTCACTCTCTCCTCTGTCTGGATGTTCACAAATAATTTCACATGAATCCGTCCTCCTTTATTTCAGCGACCTCCCAAAGGGGAATCCAAAAATGAACACTTTTATCCAACACAAGCCACATGAAAGCTTTCCCCTGTGCACTTTTCGAATTCAAGTCATACTTTGGAGAGAAAGTCACCTACTCTATGAGAGCCTGGATTGTGTGAAAGCATTTGCAGTGGGGGAATGATTAATACAGTGACACGAGGAAAGAAGAGTTTCCCAACTCCTTTGGAAATGCAGTACAGGCTTTTCACACAGATTTGAAAAGTGCAGTTTTTACAGACAGTCGCACAGACACACACATTGAGCAGGGTAAGGAAGCTTTCTGACAGGCAATGAGCTCATGAGATCTGAATGTCTTCCTGTGGTGAATGCTTTTCTGTTGCTTTCTCACAACTATCTCCCTTTTTTCCTCTTTTTTTCTCACACTTTCTGTCTGCCCCCCTTTTCACACACACACACACAACCTTCTCTCCCCATGTTAATTCTTTTATCTGCTCCATTTAAAGTGAATACAAGAAACAAAAAAAGCTTAATTCTGGATTTAGTATTCTTAATCTGCTAAAATGAGTATTTTTCAAAGAAGTCAAAGAAGAGCAGGTTTTGGGTTGCTAGGTTGGCGATTTAGCTCTCAGTTTAATGTGTCTGTCTGTGTGTCAGTGTTTGTGAGAGAGCGTGCGGGTAAACACTAAGCTTGACAAACGGCCAGAGGTCTAAATCAGCCTCAATTAAGATTTACGGTGTACGAGGTGCCCCGAGTAAAGAATTTAGACAGTTTGAGTGTGGATGCGCTTGGATTTGTGTGTGTAAATGTGTTCTACAGCTAATATTTATTTTATATTTTGATTGGACAAATAAAGTCACAATAAAAGCATGTACAAATGAAACAGGAGTTTTCGTATCTTGAGACATATCTTGAATCGTTTTATGCTATGAGTCTTAACAGCCTTACAGTTAACAGCAGAAGCTGTACCATAAACACTCTGAAAATGGCTTTCAGACGTCTTTCCAACCACATATGTGTGCCTGACATCAGAGCAACATGGGCCTCCTTCATAATTGGGGTGTTTGCAGATATGTAATTGCAAACACATTGAACACAGCTGGAATGCTTCTTTGAATTATATAGAATTCACGTCAGTATGGTTAAATATAAAGCGTTTGCTAGAGAGAAACAAGCGTGTACGTGTGTGTGTGTTCTTGTACTTTTATCTCTCAGTGCTGAGTTGTGTGACTTGTTCATGAAATAAACCGTAGCAGGTCTTCATCTGGGTTAAAATTTAGAGACAATACTTGACCCTGACATTTTTATGCATTCATTCAGGGGTGTGTCCTAATTGGGTGAAAGCATTTGCAAAATCTTATTTGGGGCTAAAGTTAAAATAGGATTAGGGCGAGGTTAGGGGGTGCAGTGCAGATGGATAAGGTTAGAGTTATGAGCCAGAAAATGAAGTCGTAAAGGGTCCTCTCAAGTATAGTAACACACACATAGATACTGTGTGTGTGTATGTCTGCCCTCTGGGAACAGACAGTCATTTATCACCACACGGACTCCCTTAAGTGTTAGCTGGGGAGCATTTTTGCTGGTGTCTAAAGGACCAAAAAGGGGTACTCCAAAGGTCGGGTCCTCCCCCTCCTCATCTTGGTCACTCTTCTCCTCCCTTAGCATCCCTCTGTCCTTCTCCCCTATTCCCCCGCTCCCCAGCCCTGGCACACTGCTCTTTCTGTGGTATCCAACCAAAAACAACTGGACCATTTCAGGGGTTGCCGTGTAAATCACAGCTTTCTAATCGAAGCTGTATTCAAAAGAACAGTCCAAGTGGTCTGAGCAACTTCTTCTATGCCAGCAGCTTGCCGTTATGCTTTATGGCACAGTTGATAAGTTTGCTAAATGCTCAGAAGTTACTTTGAATATGAAACAGTCCTTCTGTGCTTTTATTCCCCAACGTCTCTGGCTGGAGGTCGTTTGGCAGACGGAGAAGGTCAGAGGTCAGTTTCTTGCACAGAGAAATCCCACTGTGGCCATTATGCCTCTCCCTTGAGCCCTGTGGACTGAGAGCAAAACTAATACTGACAGGAAGGTAACTCAGGGCAACGATCAATGCTAGAGCTAGCTTCTGTTGCCCCCTGTGTTGTTGGAGGACACTGAAGTGGTCTTTTATTGAACAAACTGAAGGCTGTGTAGTTTTACTTTATGGGTTTATTCTTCCTACTTGTATCTTATGTAAGGGAGCAGCGGTGAGGCTTCATTTTGCTACTGTGAGAGGAAGTCGAACAGCCTTGAGGATGAAGACGCACACACATCCACATGAGTTGAGTGAGTTTTAGGTCAAAAGACAGCAGATAAACAGAATTGTTCTTTTGCTGATATCACAAGATCTGTAATACTCTGTACCGATTTAGTAGTAGTGATGGAAGTAATCCACCCACCTTCACATAATGTGTCTGCCAACTCACATTTGTGCCCTCCCTCCCACGTCCACACACTGATGCACACACAGACACACAAGCAATCACAAAGCAAATGAGAGCAGAGTGTCCAGATATATCTGTGATAATAATCCCATGCCGTGCCCTGATCTGCTAGCTGTGTTGGCAGTTTTCTGTTACACCACTGAGCGCAGCATGCTGGATGCCGCACAAAGCATCTCACTCAGGAAAAAAAAAAAATCTATATTCTACTAATTTTCACGTCACAGGCAACGGATTTGGAGTTTGGATATTCTGCAGATGAGCCACAGTAAAGTTCAACAGCCTTTTTAACAGCATTTCCACTCAATGATAACTGACAAAAATAAAACAAGACAAACTCCCTTTAATAGATTAACTACTAAAGTCGGTGTAGTATTTCCATTGAAGTAATTTTCAATGAAAATTAATGTAAGTAAATGTTAATTTCCTAAAGAAACATTCTTGTATAATTTATCAAAACCCCTTTCTCTCGTAATGTTTCCTTTCTGCCTCTCTGTGATGTACTTTTAAACAAACTAAGACAAACATGCTGGAATAAATAATAGATATTTCTAAAAAAAAATGATTATTAAAAACATTATTTGTTCTTTGCAGTACTTTTGCTTCATGAAACTCTAGTAAGTAGTGCATCTTCCAACTCCGTAGCAACTCTTCAGCAGTGTTAAAGGTCCTTGTCCCGGCACTGTGACAGCATTTGGCATAGTTACACACAGAGGGGTTGATAAAACCTACAATATAAAAACATCATCCAGCAATTTAGGGAATGCATTACCCTCAGGTATTTTACAAATCATGTTATGATGTTCAATTTGAGGTATTATGATATTTGGTAACAATACATGGGATAAATCTCCAGGCCCAAAGAAATTATTACCAGTAGACTAAAGTGTATGTCTTAAAAAGCTAAAGAGCTTATGGTCCCGTCTCACAGAGGACTCAGCCCAGTATGGCCATGTTTGAAAGCAAAGGCCATGGATTTAAACATGCAATGACCCATTTTCACTGTCAGCATTTTGTCAGAGGAGTGAATGGTAGTCTCTCTTTCTGTTTGTTGATTGTCAATCACTCAGAATAAAAGCCAACAGGTGCTCTGCAGATTTACAGATATATAACTAACTTAGATACGTTCAAATGTTAAATAAATGTTTAATTTCTTCAAAATAAAAAAATCCTAATCGCCATCTACCACACTGATCGGTAGCGTATCTGTCTCATCATTCAGCACACCAACTGGGTGATGACTTCAGACCGGTGTGCATTACACTTTCTCCCCCCGGCTAGCAGCGACAACAATCCTGGATGTACTTGTTTTAGGATGAACAATAACATTTCCATGTCAACCAGCTGCAGCTTGATAAATGTGTAAATACAGATTTATCATGGTGGAAAATAAAGAAAGAATACTTATCCCCCATAAACAGAAAAACATTTTACAAGAGCATCATGCAAAGTCAGGAACTCAAGAGACTTAACAAACAAATCTCATTTTGTCCCACTTAATGGGTTGTTGATGTGAAATGTTTTACAGCAAAAAAGCAGTTTATAACTCACTAAATTAAAGCACAGAACTTTCTCTTAGAGCCTTATTATGACAACTATTGAGCTTTTAATTGAGTTTTTAATTAATCAGGTGCTAATGAGTCTGAGGAGATAATCCGAGTGGCAATACTCCTCCTGTCAATGCACTAATGTGCGTAATTCTGTGTTGTTCAGCTGACGTACTGGTGCTAATAAGCCAAGACAACATTAACACAACTTGTACATTGTGGCTAATTTAAAGACCTGACATGCTTATGCTACGTGTGTAAATATCCCCATTGCAAAGCATTGTACTTCTTAACTGTAATGTTAAAAGGTCAGGCCAGATCTTGGTCTGGTACTAAGAAGCATTGCAGCGACTGTCTCTCTACAATATTGTCAGTGTGTGTCTGTGTGCTGAGGGGTAGAAGGCTGTTTAGCCCCGTCAGCATACAAGCTCTTGTCCTGTTTCTCTCCCAAGGTGACTTCCCTGCTGTTGGCAGGCATGCCCATGAACAGCTCCCTAGACTCTCTCTCTCTCTGCTTCTCCCACACACCCATCATCTTTTAGATACCACTGGGTAATGTGCTTTCATACCTTTTTTACAGAGATGTCAAAGCACGTTTTTGTCTTTGCTTCACTCCTTCCTTCTAAACCCATTTCCATTAATTGCAGGTGGAAATCACAAGCAAAGGCAAAAATAAATCATGCGTGTATTCATTAAAATTCTCTTCAATGCCTTTGGCCTTGTCTACAGTCAGATTTAGGCTTTGGCTCATTGCCAACACATGAGCACCTGACCTTTTCCTCTTTCAGTTCTCATAGTGGAGAACATCCACCTACGCAGCAGCACATACGCCTCCCACACAATCTCTCTCACACACAGCCAGAAAAATTGTACTTTGAGAGCAAACGTCTGTGAATTTATGCAGGTTTGTGTAAGAGACTGCAGGCTGGAAATACAAACGATGCCATTCTGTATTAACACAACTTTTGTGTGTTACCATAACTGTGAGTAAATAGGCCATTGTCCTGTGTCTACAGTATAGGTCATCTATTTTGGTCCAGGTTAATTCTCTACATGGGAGTAGGTGTGCTAATTTCCTCTCTCTGTGTGTCCCCTCCTGTTTCTCTGTCTCTCCCTTTCTTTGTCTGTCTCTCCCTCTCCCTCTTTCTCCCTCTGTTAATTGATTAAGAGGATTCAACCGGCTGCTGCAGCGTTTAGCACACACTGCGGCCACCAATACACACTTGGGTGCACATAAACAGTCACCCAAGCGGGCTGACACACCTACTTTAAGATCAGTTTGAGACTGATAATACAAACACACACACACACATTTGAGGGGACACTGCATTGATTTATAAATCCCCAGAAGAATGACCATATTCTTAACTACATCGCGATATGCCTAATCCCAACACTTACCCAAACATTAGTCTTAACAAGTCTTAACCCTAACATTTCGTGGTTTACCTTGTGGGAACTTGCTTTTCATCCCCTAATAGGAGCTGAGTCCCCATAATGTGACAGTTTGAACCGTTTTTCTTCAGTTACATTTACATGTATTCATTTGGGAGACTCTTTTGTTCAAAGCAATGTGCAAATGAGGTACAATCCAAGCCATAGTAGATCAAGGAGAAGCCACAATATGACTGAAGTCCTCTGACACTGCCGAAATCCAAAATACTCAAGTTATGTTTTCATGTGAAGTACTTAGAAATCCAGTGTAAGCCAGAATTTGCATATTGTAATGGTAATCTTTCAGTTAATTAGGGTTATAAATCACTATTTGTCAAAGCAACAGAGGAGCTTTAGGAGATACACTCACTACTCCCTGATGCTGCTAAGTTCTTCTAGTTCTCATATTAATATTGATAGAAATTAACAAAACACATGAAACAACCAAACCTGCCAAACATTATCACATCAACACTACATCTCTCAACAATCCTGCACACAGTATAAGTGAGTTTGAAAGGGAATCTTAAACAAAATTAAAGCACCTAAAAGAAACGGTTTAGTCCTCAAAGCCAGGCCTGATATTTAATTTTATGTCTCATCTAAATCAAGTTTATATAGCTACACAGGTGAAAAGAATAACTTCCTCATACCCTGAATGAATTTTTGCCAACCTGTAATATGCTGCAGATTAGAGAATGTAATTCTGCATTTGTGATGGGAACACAATCATACACAGTACAAACACACATTAACACACATCCTCAGTCCTGATAACCTTGCACTAACCGGCAACTCCAACACTCCTCAAAAACTCATCTTCACTCCTCCACAGACAAATACACACACACACACGCGAGAATAACACCTTAAATAACCTTCACAGTCCAATCCAACCCCAGCCCAAATCACCGGTGACATGCTGAAAGCTGTCCCCCATCCAAAGCGGTCTTACCTTTGTGACAGTCATGCAGAATCAGGAGGTGAGGAGCAGGCCAGTGTCCCCTTCAAGCAGAGAGCAACGCCGCAGGAGTGGCAGAGTGATGAGGAGGAGAGGAGGGCAGCTCTGCTGAATATGCAGAGAGAGAGAAAGGAGGAGGGGACAGACAGGTTAGTGTGTCTGGCTCACTAAGTACGGAGGGGCTGATTGCTGCTGCAGTGAAGTAATGGCTGGCAGTTGGCGTGCGGTTGGTTACTACAACAGGGAAAAGCTCCTCGCTAGGATACACCCCTCCCTCCTCCCTCAACAACTGCACACACGCTAACCAACACACACACACTGATGATGCACACAAAGTCCTGCTGCCCTACTCTCTCACTCTCTGTCTCTCGCAATATGATTAGTGATGGTCTAATACAGCTTATTGATGAGCGGTCAGGCAGCGCTGCAGGAGGAGGCGGGAGCAGAGCTGCCTGGGACAGGAGAGGAGAGGACTGCAGAAGCAGAGAGAGGAAGGGAGGGAGGGAGTTGGACGCTGTGTCGCAGTCTGCTACTCAGGCATGGAGCTAGCTGCACGTCATCCGGTGTGTATAAATGAGTGTGTGTCTGTCTGCGTGTGTGTGAGTGACACAGGCACTGATGGGAGGAAACAAGAACATTTTAGGTTGTTGCAAACACACACTGAATGTAGTTATTTCTATATGTGAGAACAGTGTAGAGCCATGCACATAGACACACACAAGAATACACATGTACACAAAGTAAAAGTTTTAAAGATGTACTTATGAGGACACTCTTTGACTATGTTTATCTCCTTACCCTTCACCCTTACATGTATCTTTTAAGGTAACCCAAAACTTCAAATAATATAAATTCAATATTTCTGTTCTGCACAACCAAATTGTGATGATATGATTATGTTGTGTTATTACTTTAACAAATGATGCTGTTTAAATCAGTGTTTCCAATGGGATTGAATCAGTTATTAAAGCTTTTGTTGTTTTACACATGATGAGTTTTGTCTGAGTGGAACACAATTAATTGCAATGAACATCAGTTTGATTTGATTTTGCATGCATTTGCCATCTTGTGATATATACCACTATCACAAAATATTCTTATTATTGTCATGATACTGATTTCAGCCCTAGATTTACCCTAAAACTTGATGCTAATGCAAATTGCAATTGTGCTCTTTTGACCTTTTAATCTTATTTAAATGCTGTTCTAAATCTTAAATCCAGATTAATTTATTATTTTAATAATTAAGAAATCAGAATCGGTATATCTTAATTTTGGAGTACTTTTCTTATGTAAGGACAAGAGTATAGTATCACAAAGGTACCCACCCACACTCACAGAGTAACACATCTTTGTCATACTAATTGTGTAAATAGAGGGATGCTAGAGACAAGCCAAGATTCCTAGTCAGTTACCATGGCTTAACTTCCCATAGCTGTGTGAGACTCTTCTCTGGTGGCTGAGACCCACAATACTGGCTTTGTTTTGTGCATCCACATGTACGCACTTGTGTGTGTGTGTGTGTGTGTGTACTGTAAGTGTCTGCACATGCTGGAGTAAAGGTCACTCAGACAGACAAAGAGTCCACACTGAGTGACATAATAGAAATTGTCCATTGCAAGCAGGTCATTATGGTTTTCTGTCTTTCGGTGCTTTTATCACACTCACCCATATTGTCATTCAGTGGTCGCTTCGCTCCTCAATCTCAATCTTTAAAAGTGTCATCTGAGGCCCCCACTCTCAGCATTTCCTGTCTAGAACAATAGTATTTCCTGTGTCTGTGTGCATGGGAGAGTGACTCCAAAATCTATATGAGAAAATATCTGGAATACAACACTGTCACTAAATTGGGCTGCGATAGTATTTAGTTGTGCACATTGAGCATGTTATATTGCTTGCCACAGCTTAAATAGTAATATGGTTAATAGTTATACTTCATAAGAAACACATGCTATGATGGATTAATGTGTTTGTGTGTTACATTCAATGTATTGCTAATCCTTATTTCTTAAAAGCATATTCATTACAATAGGAGGTTTGGCATTTCAACCCAAATGAAGAGAACATAAGTTAGTAATAATCTAGTGTGAAATGTGCATGTTGTGCCATAGTACTGACCTGCTGAAGCTTAATTCTTCAGGATGTTTGAACTATGTCATCTTTCCAATTTACATCATGAAAAAGGTGTGGGAGGAACTGGCATCATCCGCTGGGTGGAGGTGGCAAATACAGGGACCTGCAGACCAGCAGGAGCAACCATGTCTCACATATTCCACCAGACGTCTACATGCTCCTATTCATAGAAAATAGAGGTGGGAGGAGAGAACTTACATTTGTCACAGTGAAAGTCAATACGCATGGATGTCAACAACATTCATTTTGATAAATTGAATAATAAACAACAGTGGACACTGTCTGGCTTAGCTGTAGGCTTTAAATCCACGATTCCTTTTCTGTTCCAGTGAATTATGGCGAGTCTGTTTTGCATTAGGAATGTCATTTCCTTGTTGTTTACCATTCTGACTCTCTGACAGCTGCGTAACCTGGGGGAATCCACCATATTTAACAGTTTGCTGCCATCTTGTGGTGAAATCATATTATTACCTCCATGTTGCCAGTGTATTTGAAACCAGAACTCTATGGAACCTACGTATAATGGGGATTCTGATAAAGAAACAATAAAAATCTGTCATTGTTAATTTACTTTTTTCAAATCAAAGAAAGGAAATAACGGTTTCATGAAAACCAATATTATGAGTACAACAATCAATGAAAGTCCAATGTTAAGTTATTCAGCAATCAGACATTGTCTGAGATGATGGCTACTGAGAATTTATATCCGTTTGTAACATGACAGCTTTAATTTTACTACATTAGCTGAGAGAAAAATAAGCTTTGTAACAATTTATGTATATTAAGGGGTGGGTACTGATGAATACAATATTAATGAGCAGTAAGCTGCACCATTAACATTCTTTTGGACACACAACTTTGAAAAATGCTTTAGAGAAGCTTGCTATTCAACTCATTTACAATATGCATATTATGAAAGTCTAGAATAGCTTACCTGCTGCAAAAATACAACCCTCTCTGTGGAAACTCCGTTTTATTTATGCAGCTGAGTGCAGGAATTTGTGAAAGGTCAGCACAAGCTAAATGTACCACTAGAAAACACAATACTTACTGCTGTTTTAAAGACATTTCCAGATTCCTCAAAAACTCTTCTAGGCAGTTGGGGCAAAAATAGCATGGTAATATACGTTTTGTGACACTTTCACATTATGTCACCTAATGAAAAATTAATTTTATCTTAACTCTACGTAAAGCCTCGCCGTTAGCTATAATTAGCCGCAGTAATGTGGCAGTGTTTATTTTATAAAGCTGAATGGCTGTAACCACAGACAGTAAAGGGCGCGTCTACTAACGCTGTCGTCAAACTAAGATGGCGACCGGAAGTGGTGTATGTCATGGTGATGACAAACGTGAAAGAACTTGAGAAACTAAGGTTGAAAATTATTATACTGGCCGACACAACTGTGATTTTTTCCCCCATTCCAGTGGGATAGAAGAGTTTTCAAACAATCTGGAGATATCTTTGAAGCAGAGGTATGTTAAGTGTTGTCAAACAGCCTGTTCTGTCTAACAGTTATTTAACTGGCTTTCCACTTTTTAAGCTAGCTAGCTAACAAGCTAAGCCGTACAAGCTAAGATTTAATTCTACTCCACGACATTTCAGAGGGTGATATTGTACGTTTACTGCACTGCATTTATCTGACTATAGCTATAATTAACAGTTACTTTTTAAATTAAGATGTGAAATAAAACACATGTGATAAGCTTATAAAATACACCACATGTTTAAAGATTAAACCAGTAGCTCCCAACCATTGTGGCCTGGGAAGCTTTAAAGAAAAATAACCTTGTCTTTACCAATTCAAGAAAGATTTCCCCTCTGAACTTCTCATATGGTTTCATTTAAATAACTGTTCAAGCCCAGAGGTGAAATTATCCAGTTATTCACAAAATAATCACACAGTAGAGAAAAGTAAAAAGTAAATCAATACAGATTAGGTATCAGAACTGTTTTTCTTCTTTATTCTCTAATAATCACCTCATGAGCCCTCAGATTTATCTTGTGACCCTTTTGGAGGGGTTCGGCCCCTACGTTGGGAGCCACTGGACTACACTACCAAACTGTATATCAAATAGTTAAAATCTAGCTCCACCTCAACCAGCTACAACACTAAAATGCTGCTTACACATTGATGCATCAGTATTAACAATCAACAAATTTCATATATTTAAAATGTATCACTCACAGGGAACATTGTTTTTGCAGCATGAGTATTTTTACTTTAATACGTCAAGTACATTTTGCTTATAATACTTCTGTACTTTTACCCAAGTAGGATTTTGAATGGAGGACTTTTACCTGTAATGAAGTATCCTTACATTGTTGTATTGGTGCTTTCACTTAAGTAAAGGATCTGACTACATCTTCCATCACAGCACATCAATCAGGCATTAGCTACTTGTAATCAAAATATCAGAGGACAGGATTTCATAAATTAGGTTATAGAAAAACACAAGAATTACACTGTATATTATTGCACCACATCTAGCTTCTGAAATTAAATGTCCGAAAGTTGGGCTATCAAACTTGCTGAATTTGCTTTCAAATTAGTTCTCATTCAAAGATGAACAGGAATATCAACCCTCAAGACATTGGGTATTAATTAAATTTGGCTCTGTCCAATCCATATTTACAGATCTATGGAGATTATGTGTATTTATAACCCTCTGAAGCTGGTTTGGCAACCGTTCCCTGATAATCAAGGGTCTAAAGGCTACAACTGAAAGTCTGTAATTGCCTGTGTATAATGGCTGTCAAAACATTTCTGGCTTTGTTTATGTGATGATTTATTGGTTTCAAGACATCATAAACAAGGACTTTAACAAGTGCTAAACATTGATGTTGTGTAATATGGAGCTTTGCGCAGTAAATGTAAAGACAGAACAGTAGAATGTAAAAAAAAATTTGGTTTAACACATAGGTATATGTGTATATAACACAAACCAAACTTCATCATTTACTGTATTTTATGGTCTTTGCAGCAGATGGAAGCCACTTCATATCCACCCCCTAACAATGTGTAGCTTCTACTCATTGAGGAAAATGTATACAATAAAGTAGTACTACTATAGATTAATATAGGCTGTATCTCATGTGTCTTTGCAAGCTTGTAAACCTGATCTATCATGCTCTTTAAATGCCTGAGAAATTATTATTTTAGTTCTTCTTTCACTAGTATGCAGCTTGTAATAGACCAACTTGTGAGCTTCTCCACAGCTGATAAACCCTATAATTGCAGCACTTGACAGATAACAATTGGCAGTAATAAGATGTGTAGTTAGAATCCTAGAAACCTGATTCTCACATTTCATAATATATTTGCAGATGGATTCCCTTGTTTTATTATTTGTGTCGATGCACATCACTGCTCAGTGGAATCCCTCACTGTAAGTGTGAGGCAGAGTTTTCTTTAAGCCATTATTCAATCAATCCGCTCAGCAGATGACTGTTACAAAAGACAAAACAGATTAATCTGATGTAACCAACCACTGTTCCACTGACTCAAGCTAACAGCCTCTCATAGAAAACTGCCAAGGACGTGCAAACCACTAGAACTAGAAAAATGAGAAAGCTCACCTAGGGACCCCTGTGCTTTGGCCCTTCAGCTGATTCATTATTCAGAAACCACATTATATTAACAGTCAATGACTAAGGATGACTAAGCTTGCAGACAAAAGGCTGCTTGCATAGGCAACTTAAAAACTGCAATGTAAAAACAATTTTATGCTTGAGGTGAAGCTGACATACAGCATCTCAGAAACATTACTGTGTTATCGTTCAGTGGCTAATGTTTCGGTTGACCTTAATGGCTACAAATGTCCCATCTTAAATACCATACACCAACACAAAAGTATTAACTATTTGTTGGTTCTTAATCTATCAGTCATATGTGATATGTATGCTTACATGGGCTGCTGTATGTTCTTTTAATCCAGAGTCAGCTGTTCTTAGAGCTGCCTTTATGGGCTGAGGTAAAACCTGACTACAAATCTGTAAATCCGTTGTTAAACTATTAATGGGCATCGCAACAAATCCACAGCACACAACTTCAACAACAAGCCCTCAACTGCTATTTTAAAACGTTGAGCCTTGCAACGAATTAAAATGAAACACAACAAAATATGTCCTGGACTGAAGCCTCTCCACAGGTGGTGCTGTGTTTCTGTGTCCTGAAACACTCACACACGCACTGCGCATACATTGCTCTTTGGCTCTGTAACTAATTTCTGTATTTTATTTTCATCTTTCTGCTCTGGTGGCCCGCTGACAGCAGAGGGAGAGAGATAAGTCTGCTGGAGGAGAAAGAAGCTGATGATATGCAACAAAGGTATGTGGTCATATTTTAATCCAGATCTACAGTATATGGCGTGCACCAAAACCAACTCAACCACCAGAATGGCCAAGTTCTTATTAAGAGTCATGAGCAGTTTCCCCCCATTATAACCCCCAGCTCTCTTTCCTTCCTACCCTGACTGAGCCCCCCCTTCGGATCCTTTAACACAGGCCCACCACATGATTTCCCCTCACAGAAATTGTTGCTCTAGTGGAACATTTAATGCACAGGGGCTCAAATTTCGGCTTCCCCAGTGCACAGCACAGTGTTCCAGCCAGCCACAGTCTGCACACAAACCACTTCCTCTATATGAAGCAAAGTGAAGAAGAAGAAGAATTAGAGAGAGCGGAGGGGGGCGAGTAGGACCATGAAGAAATGGATAGAGGCGAGCAAAGCAGCTGATAGAGGTCGACAGAAATAGGAAGTGAATGAGCAAGTGGGAGTGAGAGCGATTGATGTTGTAATCAATCAGTCTTGTGTATTTCCTTGAAGCACGCACTGCAGAGTCCTCATGAGTGTGTGCCCCTTTGTGTAGGTGATGCATAGCTCAACCATGAGTAGACAATTCCATAGTTTATTCACTCAGCGCACAAACGTATCGCTCCAGTCTCGCCTTCTCTTTAAGTCATTTTCCACCAGTTTTTAATTCATCCAAGTCTCCTCTCCAGCTACGTTTCCCTTCCCAGAGCCTCTCATTTGCTCTATTTTTTCACCTGCCGGTCATTGGGGCAGATTTACGGAGTCCTCTGACGGAAAAACGCCCCCCCCATCCCTCCCAGCCCTCACCAGACCGTGATTCATGTCAGTATCAAGGAGAGATGCTTCTGAACTTAATGCTGTTATAATGTTGACATAATTTTTTAGAACATTACATAACCTCTCTTCCTGCTTTTATAAAATTGAATGGTCTTGGTAACCCTGTTGTTGAGTTATAAATAGTTAGATTTATAAAGGTAATAGATAATGCAGTTAAGATGTGTTAAGGAGGGAGTTATACTGTATCAGTGATTTAGGGTTTAGTGTTGCTCCCATTTGGAGAAAGACCCAAACAGAGTAACCAGGCACACGTATACATTCTTTCTTTATTTCTCTCTCTTTGTCACTGTGTTTCTGTCTCTTTTCCTCTCTCTCTCGTACACATTCACCACACACAGAGTCTGGAAAACAACACGCTCACATTAAGTCAATGACAGCAGTACAAAGGCTTAACATGTGGTAGCAGTTAAGCAGACCTTTGCAAACCAATAGACCTAAAATAAAGACAAAAATGACTGGAAACAAAGCAAACAACGTCTCGTCAAATGTATATACGACAGGAGAAAGAGATAACTTTGGCCTCATATGCTTCGTCAAGGTCTGATACAAATGTTCTTCCATTATGTGTCATTAGTAGAGACAGAGAAGTAAAAACAGCTACCCTACTCTAGTTCACTCATTTTCTCTTTACAAAAGCCAAAGACTATATATTTGCCTCTCATAAAAGTCAGTAAGCAAGGGGGAAAACACATTCAAAACTTATAAATCCCAAAGGATCATTCACTGAACTGATTGAGTGAGTCAGTTTGGCAGACACTATACTTTTAAATATTCCTTTGGTCAGCTCTTTCCCCGCCTTTTATGTTCATTTGGTTTCCATTTGGGGCCAAATTGAAGTTGTACTACACTGGCACTTGACACATTTCTGACTTGTCCTTTTTTATTTTATGGCTCTGCTGTGCCATAAAGATGCCGAGGCAGGTATATATATCCCACAGATAATTCAGATATTAAACAAATCACAAATATGTATTTTTAAATAATCTATGACAATGTAAATCATCCCTTTGAATTGTGGCCATAATTATAACCATAATTTTTGTTAGAAAAAATGTCACATTGAAATCCACCCATTCTGTCCTCCATCAGTACAAACACACCAAAAATATGGAACTTTTTTTTGTCTTTTTCTTTGTTTCTTCTAACTAAAGGTCATCTGAGTAAGTTGCATCGATCCTCTGTTGAGATGATGTGTAACAATAACAAAGTTGGTTTGTATGTGGTTGTGTGGTCTTTCTATCTCAAAAGCAGCAAGAACAGACAGGCTAGCTCCTAGTCCAGCACTAAGTCCAACGCTCTTTCTTCAATTAGTGCAGCTCCCGTCGTTGCTTACACAGCTTTCTGGCCAGCCTAAGGTTTTCACTCCCAGGCTCAGCACTAACAGGCCTCGGCTTATCATAAAAGCAGTGGAATGCTATTGAACCTTCGGGAGAAGTCTGCATCCCTTTCAGTGTACTGCCAAAAGTGAAAACAAAGACTCTTGAATCGTGTTTGCATACACGTGAGGGTCAAAAAGCCGGGTCAGTTACTGAGCTCAAAAATGTCCAAAGAAAATGCATTGTCCTCTAATTTCTGACAGAATAAGAACTATTTCTGGGTGGTTCAGGAATCAAAATCTCTCTGTGATCTTTAAAAACAGAGAGATTCTTCCTCTGTTTTCTGGTCTGTTTATATCTGACAAACGGCTTGAATCCTAACTGCTAGGGATTGATTGCATTCCAAGTTTCCTCGTGATTGTGTTTGATTGAGCTGGTAATCAAACTTGGAACGCATGTGAGGTCTGATTAGTGCCAGCCGCCTGAAACCAGTGGCATATTTCTAACACATGGAACAAGTGACACAGTGTTGTTCAATCCGGCCATTTGGCTTGATTTATTGTGACATAAAGCAATTTACATGCAATTTCCCACGACAGAAGTATTGGATCATATTAAAAAGTCAAGGGAAGACTCAAGGATATCATATATTATATTACACAATCAAACCCTTGCTCCAGGCAGTGCATTCCTTTAATACATTATAATGTGCATTTTTGCTATGTATTCATTCTGCTTTTGTATTTTCAGGAGAATATGGGCAGGCTTTTTCAAAATTTGATGCCTAAATGTGATGCCTAAAATAAACATTTCTTGCTTGCTCTAGATTGACAAATGAGAAAGTAATGCACTATGGTTCGGACAGTCTGTTGTTTTCAAATAACAATGAGGCGTTTTGGGGGTTTTTTATTATAAAAAACAGGTGTTTTGTCATTGTGACTAAAACAATCCATCTGAAGTCTGCTTTGCCTTATGAGTTTGTAGATGTCCCACAATAATGCTTCATCATGCACTGTAGCAGCTAATAGCTCATATGGACAGTCACATCTGTGTAGAAACAGCTGGTGTTAGGAACAAGTATTTGAAGCTGTGAGAGAGAATACAACCACACTAATTAGGTGAAAGGCCTGGATTTCTTTCTGGGTTGAAGACAAAAAACAATAATTTAATTGTCTAAATCTGCGTGTTCCTGGTCTATGAAAGGTTTGAAGCAGGGTTATTCATTTTGCATCCAAGTTCTCTTTCCCTAATCAGACAGGCAGGCATAGAGGCTGATAAACTGTAATTGATGAGACAAATGACGTTCTCAAGACATCTAAAAGCATGTGGCCCGTGATATAAAAGCAGAAGGAGCACTTTATGAAACTGAGGACATGTTTGTAACCAGAGGTCTTCAGGTACAGAATGGACTCAGTGCTCATAAACTGTGTAATTGAACAGGGGGTTCCGGCCGTCAACATCCACAGGAGGCATATTTACCTGTGCCTGGCAGAGGAAAGACGCTCAGCATGCAGGGACCCTGTCTTGCTCTGGACCCCGCTCCTGGAATCATGCCATCTTCTTACTGTAAATCACAGAACAGTAGGGGTTGTTGAAAAAGTTTAAAAGTCTGAGTTGGTATTTCCAGCTAAACATTTCATTCCTGGACACCAGCTGTTTGGCAGAGTAAAAATGGGGCACCGGCCAGCTATATTTCTTGGTGGTTTTTGGTAAAAGTAGCTGTGCATTTTTTTTCTCGGCTCGTTTTTCAGACTTTGTTGTGGACGGTATGTGATGTTCATTATATCTGGTATAACTGCAAGGCTGTGGTGTGTGTGTGTGTGTGTGTCTGTATGTACTGTGTGTATAGAGCCCACTAAATGTTATATAGTCCAGTTACTGCCCGGGACAGTATGTCTAATCATATAATGTAATCTAAGCCTGTTCAAATGTCCCTAAAGGAGGCTCAGTTAAAGAAATGTTTAATTTATATGACTTAGAAATACGAGATTAATAAATGTGGGTATGCATTTACTATTAGTGAAAAATGCCTTTTATTGCTTCAATGATTTCAAGTAAGCCTAAACTTGTCCATCATCCTTCCATACGTATTAAGGTGCAAGAATTGATTTAATGTGAGATTTGTAAGACATGCACACACCTCCACGATGCTCGACCATTAGCAGCTTGGACCCATCCAAATCCAAATGTCATTTCAACTCAACACATAATCCGTTGACCATAATAAGGCACAGCCAAGACTGTGCAACTTCTTACACGTCAGTACCAATACTACATTAAAGTCTGTAATCAATAACCCCATCATGTTTGTGTACACATGAGGGTTCACAGTCTGTATTCACTGAGAAACTAAAATCCAAATTTAGCAGAATAGTTAATTTCTTTTATCTTTCTTTCTACAAAAAACTCAGCCCATCTAAGTTGAAGCCTAAGTGGTATTCAGTCTGCTTTTGATTCAGTAAGGGCTTTGCGCAGATGTGATGTTTTAATAGTTGATTCTTTGTAAAATTAGTTTGATCTCTAGAACATGTGGTGACCAGAGACACCAATTACTTTATTTATAACTTATCTCACATTGTGCTATCATTTATTTCAATTAAACACTTTTTCTAACCTCAAACAAGCTTCCCAGTACAACCACAGTCGGATGTGTTAGCAACTGGGAAGCTGCACTCGGTGGTAATAAGGTAGTGGCAAACACTGCTCTTTTACTTTCCCCTCCCAGATTTATTCTGCCAGTCCAGGGACCCGGCAATTTTCTGGTCACAAGCCCACTCCTCTACCCCTGACCTTTAGGCCATTACTTCCCCCATTCACACATTCACATTTACATTTCAAATGTTCCCCCAGTGTCCAGGGGCCTCTGGCTGTTGGGGCCTTGGCTGACCTAAGGGCAAGGCCCCTGGTGGTGAGAAGCCCTTTGGCACCAGACCTATATGCTTGGTCAGTTATCTATCCCCAATGGCATATGCCACAAATGCTAAACTCACATTATATTTCCCAAATTAATTGCACATGACTTGGTTTTTGTGTCCAAAATATTACACCCAACATTAACTCCTGTCCCTTCCAAATTGCTGTTGAACCATAATTAAGCTAACCATATTAACTGCTGTCTTGGGTTGCCCAGAAGACATACTGCTATAAACTGTAATGTGGTATTTTAATATGATCATTGTCCCATTTTTATATCATAATCCAGTCTCACAAATATATTTTACTTCTGTTTCTACCTATGCATGGAGAACAGTTTCGTTCATGCAGAGGTACAGTTAAATTTTGTTTTTAAAATCTCAACCTAAGCAATAAATGCAGGTTGTGCTCCCTGAGAGGCCCCCACTCTAATCTTGGCAGATGCTTTTAAACACAATGTACAGCACAAGCTACAACTGGATTAGAACCCATTTAGGGCAGACACCTTCTGCTTGCCAAATTAAATAGTTCTTTGAAAAATACAAACATAGTTAGGGAAACTGAATCTGTCTTCTCCTCACCAAACGAACTGCCAAGCCTGATATGAAAATAAACAGAAGATTTAAACTCTCGTTGGAACAGTAGCTGCCAGGGTGTAGAACAACATAAAATACCATCACACATAGACTTTCCCTTTGGAAACACCACACCACAAGATGTGTTGCATTAACTGTTGATGTGTTGTCATAAGGATTGCATTTAAAAAGTCTGTGAGAGGGACTTAACTTGGTGTTTGAGTGGTCAACCTGCAACAGACAATTGCGTATAAGCTTCGTGAAACCTAATAATTACAAGCAGAAAATTGTAGACAGTTTGGTTTTCCATTGAGATCCAAGAGGAGAGAAAAGCCTAGTACAATTTTTCCATCTGTCTCACAATGAATGTAAATGCAAACGCAATGAAACAGGAGCGTGTGTTCTCCCATGATGAAGACATGACGGAGGCAAAGGTTTATGTGAGACCACAGACAGTATGACCTGAATCTCTGTGAGGACTTTTGAGTTGTGAGTTGCTTGATTGGATATAGGAATGTGGTGAGTGACTGTAATTCATTTTAGATATTCTTTTGTGTGTATGTCCTGGAAAGTAACACAAGTACAAGAATGTGGCTTGCATAGGAGCTGATTATATATTATACATCTATGACTGTCTCACACTCAGCACTATATTGTATCCATTATTAGGAAGCAGATGGGGAAAAATCCTTACTGACAAATAGCACATTACTACGTCCATGGAAGTAATTTCATATGGGGAGCAAGGCTTTGTGTTTAAGCTGGGTGTCGAGAGACACGGCTTTACCCTGACTCTGGATGTGTGAGCTTTGCGGCGTTCCATTGTCGTCCATCTTGTGGCGTGTGGCTTTAGTTTCCACATTAGTCTATTTCCCACTATTGCTACTGGCACAACTGAACCTGCACAATGCTCTGCCAGAGATCTGGAAAAGTTAGAATGACTCACTCGAGCTCAGACAGAAACATTTACTTCTCTCATTCTCTGTATGTGGCTCTTTAATACGTTTTAATATACAGTATATTGAGATTTTCCATTGGCATTATGAGATTGAGATTGTATCAGTTACTGAGTAACTGTTTTATTCTTTGGGAAAGTGGACACGTGGTAAAAAACACAAACAAGGAGGTAAGTTAAGTTGACTAATGGCGAAAAACCATTTCTTTGAACTACTGGTAGATTCATGAGTCCTGTGATGATTGTTTCCCATTCCAACTCCCAAATTGATTTGGACTTTCATGGTGGATCCAGCAGCAGTAGATGACTGAAGTACAGTAACACGCCAAAACTGAAACGCTGAGCAAGGTCCTCTGAGACTGATGAGTTTACATCCGCAGACAACCTATTAAGTGGCTAATAACACAGTGCTGTAGATACTTCAACCAACGTTTTTGTTCTTCAGCTGTAGTGTCAACAGGATAAGTACTGTGGTGATCTTTGTGTTTTGGATACGAATGGTCTTCTCAGATTGACAAGAAAAATAAAATAAATAAAAGTTGGACTGTGTAGTTGGGTGAATATTGATGACAGGAAACTTAAAGGTGCAGTAATTGATTTGTTTTTACAACTGGGCAGACAAACTCCACAGCAAGCCGACAAAACCACAGTCCTGACATGTCATCACCATGTGAAGCTGTTATGGCTAATATGTTGTTATACAAAATATTGATTAGTGGAGCTTAATGTTACTTTAATTGATCTCTGGCATTATCACCTAATGTTGTAATGGCTTAAGTCTCAGAACAGTTACCTACTCAGGTGTCCTTGTCCCCAAATTGTTCCGATGGTCAGGCCAGTGCCTTGAATGGTAGCTTGCTGTCATCAGTGTGTGAGTTTGTGTGTGAATGAGAGAATAATTGTGAAGCGCTTTGAATAAAAGTTTTTAATAAAACATATTTTTGAGAAAAGAAGACCCCACACACTGCTCTTGTTCAGCATCACAATCTATTATTCATACTAACGTTTCAGTCTTGGCGAAGGTCCAGAGGGACTGAAACGTTAGTATGATCAATAAATTGGGATGCATCTGAGATGGTTGGATGTGTGAATATCTCCTTGAAATACAACATATTTTAGATTAAAATACTGAATAAGGTTGATTGAGGATTTTACAGCAGGCAGTGCTCAATAATTAAAGATACAGTACATGTAGTTGTTTGTTTATTTAGTTAGTGGCTGACCGATATGTGTAAATACCTTTAAAAGTGCCTTAAGATGCAGATCCACTAAATGCAGGCTCAAGAAGTTCTCTAACTGAAGGGAAGTGACCGTGGAAACCCTCAAATTCTCTACAAAGTACAAAGTCAGTACATTTTATGAGATAATATTTATCAAAGACGTAGTTCTGATTGCTTGGAGACATTGCCCAAAGCCATGAATTGTGCCTCCCTGTCTGTGCCAGGCCTGTTCTTGTTTATGGTAACTTCCTGCCTTCTATTGGATGCATCTTGGGAAAGGCTGCAGCTCACCATGACCCTGAAAGGAATAATTAGGCAAAGAAAATGAATGATGGGAGTACAGAACAGTTGGTCAGGTGCCTATTTTTCAGCCAACTCTACTTATTTACCCCCAAATTAACAGAAGTTCAGCATCTAACTTGATTTGCAGTTCCCAAAGATACCACAGTGACTTGCACATAATGATATGTGGGATGTATTACGTATTTCCACTTCAGCTTAGCTGTGGGTAGACAGTCTTTGAAGCCTAAAACCATAGATCTCAGGTTGATGGTACATCTGTGATGCACTGTTTATTCTAAATGCCATCTTTAGAAAACATCTACAGAAAAAATAAAGAACAACTGAAGCAAAGACTGTTTCAGTTTAGCACACACACTCACAGAAAGAGATCCTTGCTATGTTTATTTATTCATCACAGTATAATTTTGCTTATAGGTGGAGTATACAGATCACTTTCCTACAACAGAGGAATCTCTTTGTAAGCCACAATCATACTCATACAGTAATAGCAAAAAAGGCTTCTAGATACACTGCAACCCCAAAAAATGATTAAAAAACACAGTCTGCGTTCTGTAGAGTAACAGGATTTCTGCATGGCAGCCTAAAAACCACTGAATTCCTCCCGGCCTGCATTCTGTCACTCAAGTTCTCCTCATCCAAATCCGCTCGCATTGCTTTGATTGTTATTGCTTCAACATTGGTTGACCATCTCCTCTCATTCCTGAATGAGGATTTAGTACATTTGGTGAAACAAAAGATGTGGGTTTAAATCTTTAACCATAATTAATATAATCAAGGACACAATTTGACAGTATTTCTATTTTGTGCAACTTTATATTTTTACTTCACAACATTTCAAAGGGGGAAAATCATTCTTTTTTCTTAACACCACATTTATCTGAAAACTGGTCAGCATATAGAAGTACCATGAAGAAAAGATTGTATAGTTACAGATTTGATATTTGACCATGTGTAAAGTTGTTAAAAGTTGGTCCACTTGTGCCATCTACAACATTAAAGTGCTACTTACTTATTAATGGATTAATAATTTACAGTATCACTCAGAAAGGTCTCATTCGGCATAATGATCATTCTTGATTTTGATACTGTAATTACATTTTAGTGCTAATAACTAATGCTAATGTACCTTTAATTTAAGAACATTCTGAAAGCAGGACTTTTAATATTTTGGAATGTTTGCTTAAATAACAGATGTCTACCGCATGTCTATGTCTTCAGCATTTGTCCAGTTAACCTATTTTCATATTGAAATTAGTGAAAATAAAATATATATGATATAAATGTCTGTTGGATATGCAGTTACACCAGAATACAGAAAACTTAATTCCATTTTTGGGGATATTTGCTTTGTGGGTAATGGATGGAGTCTTGTTTGGTTCATGTGTTCTACAGCACATAATGCTTGACAGAGAGCTTCCTGCAGATGACCTCCCAACACTTTCTCCAGGTTAATGCTTTATGCAGGGCTACTTGCTGGATCTGTGCAGTAAACTCTCCCTGCTGTCTTCACAGTACATGATACACAGCCAAAAAACGGGCTGCTGGAACAGCAACATGTTTCAAAAAGCTCCTTGGAGGACTTAGCGTGTGTGCTCTGTTGGCTCCAAAAACCATTCATTGTTTCATCCTGCTTCTGCCTTACTTGGCTGTGATTTGTGGAAAGTAACATCTCCACGGGCAATAAGCTTCAGCATGTACAGTTGAATGTTGAGTTGAATTTCCAAGAAATACCTAGGGTAGTAACAGAGAACTCAAGATGACTTCTGACAACAGGATATGGGACTGTGTACATAAAGGCTGCATATGGAACTTCCAGTGTCAGTAGATGACGGAGGCTTCACACCCAGTTCTGAGACTCTGAATTTGTCCTCCCAATTGGTTCATCTTTTTGAGTCAAAGGGTGAACACTCCCTCGCATTGTTTTGTTGCTTTAGATCCCATGTACTTTTGGGGAAGTCCGTCCTCTGAGGCAGTGAGAGATATCAAAGAGAAACAGAGAAGAGAGAGATTTTCTCGGGTTTTCTCAGTTCACAGCAAACCTTTGTGCATGCTTAGCTATAAAATCAGTTCTGCTGTATACCATTTATTATTGGCAGGTTTAGGGTTATGTACAATTTCCCCCCGGGGATCAATAAAGTATTTCTGATTCTGATTCTAAGAAAGTACTGTCTTTAGATTTAAGGGGTGTTTATATTAATTTTTATTAATAGTATTTGTATTTGTATCTGTTCAAGAACATATTTATCTATATTTTTCTATGTATAAAACTGGAGGTGTTGTTTTGTTTTGTTTTGCAATGTAATTACGGTTGTATTGTTGGAATGGTTGGGATATTAATGCAAACCTACATGCACCAAAAACCCTGTCTCCCCTTACTGACAGTGGGGTAAATGTCTGCATGGCAATTCTAATTAACAGTAAGGCATTGGGGAGAATTGTGTATTTTCTGTGTATTTGTCAGCTTGGTTTGATGTTGTTCCAGCCACTTAGTGTCCATAAATCAATGAATGCATCTTTAAAGAGCAGCTAAATTGCCTTGAAAAAGTGTTTCAGTGAAGAACGTGTCCCTAAATACATCTTCAGACTTTCACTTGGTGATGAATAAAATGGCAGACACACCGAATCATATTGGAAAAAGTTTGTGAAAACAGTCAGATTTAAATACAGCTTTCAGAATTGGCATTGCACTTCAAAAACTTGAATCATTCAGGCTGTTGAGCTAATGCTTATAAGTAATGATGCCTCAGAAAGAAACAATTCAGAAGCAGTTGAATAAAAGCCCCAGAGACCAGGCTTGGAGGTCTCAAACTTGACGACATTATGATGGGTGATAGATGCTGCTTCTCAGCATAAGGCATACACCCAGTCTGAACTCTGGCTATTTGCTTCTTTACGTCTGATCCCAGGGGACTTGTCCTGTGCCTGGCCAAAGCTCCTGTTCTAGCCTGAGGAGACAGCCATATATCGCACACAAACAGATAATCCTGGGGTGATTGAGGTAATTGCTTGCAGTTGTGGTATGGTGTTGGAGAGGGCCCTGAAAAGGTGAGGTAAGTGCAGCTCCTGTTCAGTATTGATTTCAGGCTGCACTTCACAGTGGGACACTGTATGTGTCAGGAGGGGGGAAAAAGATTTCAAAACCCAATTTTCACACTCTGTTTAGATCTGGTCCCTCTAACCCCTGCCCCCCCCTTACTGACAGTGATCCAAATATCTACATGGCAATTTAGGTTAGCAGCAAAGCATTGGGGAGAATTACCCACCACCCCCCTCTGGTCTTGAAACGCTGACAAAAAGATCCCAACTCCTTGACTGCACTGGCACACTGCCTTCATTCAGAGCACCAGACCTTCGTAATTGTAGGTTCCTCTCCGATCCATCATTTGTCTTACAAGCTGACAGTGAGAGATTCTTGAGCTATGAGTTTGTACCCACAATACTGGATGAAACAATTCTTGTTATGAAACTTTTCATGTTTATGGAGAACTTTTTAATGTTATAATGACAAATGCCAAACCCCTATAACTTCTTGATTTCCCCTCCAATTTAAGAATGTTTTATTCCGATAGAGTTTGATGGGCAAAAAGGAATGCTGCCTTTTAAAACATTTCCTTGTTATATTGTCTTGTTAGTCCGCCTGAGGAAATTACTGTATGCTCATGATGTAAAGTGGTGTACCCTGTAGACTTACTTTTGCTTTAAAACAATATAATGTCAGCAGGAAGCACGAGATAATGTCAGTGTCATGTTGATGTTTTTATACTTTAAGACAGAGGAAAAGTCCTAATGTCAAATGCAGACGTTTGTACTGTATCCAACCATGGAGTATCACTTACTCTCACTCACCTAACTCACTTCAAGAACCCTGCCCATTGGTATCTACTTATGCAGTGCTATGTGAACATTTCAGGTACCAGCAGTCGGTACAGGGCTTAATTTCCTGCCCTGCAAGAAACAAGGGGGCCAGCAGTCTACTGAGGGGTGATGGAGGAAAAAAATCCAATGAGCTTTTAAGCACGTTCAAAGAAAGTCTTGATTTGTTTTATGTTTGTGAAGGCTCAGTTATCCTAAGTTGTTTAAGCACAAACGCTGGCTTGATTTGCGTGATGTGTGGTTTCTCTGTGTTTAAAAGAAAAGGGCACTGTGATTGCAAACCAAGAGGAAGTGTCCATTAGAGCTGCAGACGTACTGTACATTTTCGTCAGTTTATCAGATTCTCAGACAGACAGCGGCTCATGGGATGAATATCAGATCTGGATATGTGACAAACTCATCATGTGTCCAAGATGAGTTTCACAGGCACTTCACAGTTTCACGTGGACTGTTTGACCGCCTGCCTGCTCAGGATACTGTATGTGTAGTACTCGTGGATGTACAGGACACCTATTTGATGGCTACTCATTCTTACTTGATGTATACTTCACTCCCTAAAAATCGTTTTAAAGTCCAAGACGCAACACCTTCCTAGTTCACTTTATCCAATAAAGTGATCATGTGTCCACACAGTGGCCAACCACTGATAGATATACCTGGTATCAACAGAATTAGCACACTGCTTCAAGTTCCTGATGCTGAGGCCTAAAGTGGACCGTTATGTTGCCAATTGATTATGGAGCTCATGTCCCACTGGAGACAACGTCAAAATTTAATCTACATTGTACAAACAGTGCTTTACCTTTTACATTAAACCTGCAATAACTGATTTTTTGGCCACTTGGAGGCAGAGAAACAAGCTGTGAACACAACACTAACAAAATATCACCTTTTAAGCTTATATGACAAACATAATGGCAAAACGTTGCTTATTTACACATCCAGCCGTTACAGAACAACATTAGCATTAATTTGGAGTCGAATTTCACTTCACTCTCCTTTTAGCTCTGTTTTGGTCTTCACCAACTTTTGAAGGAAGCACCTCTTTAGCTGTTAAAGGCTCCACTATGTTCACCAGCTAGTCGCTAACTTTGTCTGTCTGCCATAGTGAGCAGCAGGTTTTGAGACCTTTTTCTCTGAAAACACAGGTCTGGTGCGGCAGAAAATGACGAGAGGTGAAAGTGAAGAAAAAAAACCAGTTAAGTTGTGTGCAGTGAAAGGGAACTGCAGAGTCGGTTTGACATCTTTTACAATACACATCCATTGTTAATATTAAATTCATTCATTTTAGCATTCTTGGAGTATTACTATTGGGACAATACACAAAATAATTTAATTAAAATACATGTACATAAAAAAATCACGGCTTTGTATCAGTGGCCACAAATCTGATTTATATTAGAAAACTGCTTCACATGTTGAAACATTTCTGTGTGTAGTGAGTGTATAAATATTATATTTAATATATTTATTATGTAGGTGTTGATGTACTTTCTTCAAACATAGTCTCAGTCATTGCCAGTGTAAAAGTAATTTTACAAACCAAAGTGAAAATTAGGCCTACGTAAAGAGAAGATGTGCATTTATGTGCCATGCAGTGGTTAAGTAGTGAATTGGAGATCTACCAGGTGACCACAAATGGATTTCAGCAGTGCTAATGTACATAAGCAATGTCTTATTACGTAAGTGGGATCATTAAACGTTTAGTAGTTAGGACTGGATGGTTCAACTGCAAGGGTATGAGGTAACATACAAACCCCACATTTGCGCTCCACTGTTAATACACTGGTTAGTTTGTGGTTGTGCCATGATGATACCATTTGTGGCGCATAGCTTGAGTCTGAGGGAAGACGTTTTGGGCGTGTAATGAGAAAAAGTTTGCCGGCATTACTGATCGACTTTATACTTCTTTAGATTCACTTCAAGTAAATATCAGACTTTTCCGTTAAGTTAAATCAGTGCACAACTTTAGTTTACAGCTTGGCTCAGATTCACCAATTATTATTTCATTTAACAAGTTTGTTTAATCTTTTAGTGAAAAGATTGGTACTTTTAATTCCTTTACACCTGAACAGCTCAAAACCTAATTCCCTTAAAATGTGCGTCATCATAAATATCCACCTCAGAATCTTCCACTACAAAGAACTTTGGCTAAAGATGAGCCATTTGAGAGTATTCACCCAGCCAAACTGAGTTGAATGAGTGTGTGAGAGACAGACTATTCCTGCCTGCTGTGTCAGAGTGGACCTCCTTCTTCTTCTTCCACAGTCCCCTCCTACTTCCCCGAGATATAGGCAGCGCTTTAACTTAGACTTAGAGTCAATCAGAGTGGGATCTTTAACTGTGCCTGCCACTGGGTCTCGCTGCCTCAGCCCACCACATACACTCTCACAGCAGTCATCACTCACACACACATACACACACACACGCACAAAAACACGTGCACGCTTGCACCGGCAAACATATGGAGTACTACTGCTTCCTCCTGCTCTGGATCTGCAGCCAGCAGTTAGGTGAGTGGAAGATGTTTATGTATGTGGGTTGTTCTTTAAGTATGTGTGTGCGTATGTGTGTGTGTGTGTGTACTTTATGCATCCTCACGTGCTGGTGTTATGCTGATGTGTGAATCTGACCTTCTTTCTTTCTCCATGTAGCTTTGCAGTATAATAAGAGCACTCTAATTGTTAGTTATACTTTGCCAACAGCAACTGGAAACTTTGAGACTGTTGTTTTTAAAAAGCTACATTAGATAACTTATAGTATTTTAAGATTTAATTTACTTAACACTTAAAAAAATTCTGAATGTGCACACATGTTCTGTACTTGAAGGAACAATAATATCTGAATATCTGAATGAATATCTAAGTGAATGAATGGCTGCCTGTGTGAATGACATCACAACCTGACATCTTGACCCAGTATCATGGTAAGAGGCAGGAAGGCAGAGCTCAGTGGCTTTACTGAAGGATATGTTGTCCCCCTCAGGTCTACAGAGGTGCTCTGTGTCTCATTGGAAGCAGGCATGTTCTCTCAAATGAAAGTTGATGCTATCTTTTCACAGTCTAGTTTCCAGTGACTGGAGAGTTGTTGGTGCTCAGCCAGAACTGTGGTCAATTACCAGTGAAATCACTATAGCAGTAACACATCTGAACAGGAGAAGAAGACAGAGACAGAGGGTGAATAAAAGGCACCAAAAGCATACCATTTAACTTGAGTCACATGAATTAATATATAATTGCCACAAGTACAAGTAAAGCTAATCAAACCTACTGCACCCTTTAAATATACTGTTGAACCTGAAGAAGATGATGCAGCACTTGAGTGCTATATGGTTAGGTTTTTTTGAGATCAGTATACTGTGAACTGTAACCACATTGTTTAAACACACTGGTGTTGGCCAAAGTTTCCATAAAATACTGTGCATGTTGTCACCAAGGCTGCACATGAAGATTATGTTTTCCAACAATGAAGCCTTATTCACTCCTTTTCTGTTATTCTGCATCACACTGAAGAAGAAACTTTCAGGTGCCCAAGACTGGAATTTTTCATGAGAAGAAATTCATTAATCTTCGACTTAGATGTTTGGTAAATAATACAAAACTATGGAGTGGAGGAGAGGAAGTCTCTTTTGTAAATATTTGGTTTGATTTTGGAATTTGTTGGAAACAAGTTTTGGACTGATGCCACGGTGTGGGAGACTCTGACCTTGTAGCTGGAGTCTGCGGAGAAAGACTCAATGCTGGCTGTGGTGTGGGATGTTTTGGCAGGCGCATAAGAAGGAGGCTTCATTTTAGTCTACTGTTTGCGGAGTCGTGGGACTTTTGGACCAATGATGCCAGATAACTTTGAGTAAGGCTGTCTCATATAGACATAGATGACAAGTTTATGTAAGATGGAAACAGTGGGTGCCATTTGCTACAAGAAACTGACTTCCATGAGATGTAGAAGGTGATGAGTGCACTGAAAGTGACACATGCTTATCAATCACTGACATACAGAAAATAGCTATTACTGGATGACCTCCAAAACATAAAATGTATGTTCCATTGAGGCAATAATGACAGTGTGCCAGATTCTGACTGGATTAAATAAACAGTAATACTGGCCCTGATGTGTCCTGATGAAATGAAGTCCAAATCCAGTGTTTTCTTAATGGGGGAACCTCAAAGTGCATGGTAGCAATACCATGGCAAGTTCCCAAAGGATATTTGGGAGGTTGTGTTTGCATCATCATCGACTCATAACATTTTTTTTGGTAGTTAAAGCTGCATTTACAGCTTTTTTCCGCTAGAGGCCAGAAAACTCCAGAACAAGCTGAAAGACACACAGTCCTTACATGATATCAGCTTATACAGTTGCTATGGCTAATATGGAGCATCATTAGTATTCAATTTGAATTAAGTATTCTGCCCCCTGATAAATGTGTCACTCTCCTTGTGAAATTTATCTGGCTCTTTAGCTGCTTGATGCTCCACTGTCCTCACCAGGTAGCTGCTACATTTGTCTTCCTGCCGTCTGGTGCAGGTAGTGAACAGTGGGTTTATCAGAGCTTGCTTCTAAAATTACTATTAAACAACTGATGTGACAATGCTATTGGTTAAGGTTTGGTTGGGTTTAGGTAAGCATGGGTGGTCAGTTGACTGTCAGTGGGGTACGGGATCCAGGAAATTAACAGTGTGTTAGAGTCCAACGTTTTGTTGACCCCTCCAACCACCCCAACCTCTTCCCTATGCAGACTTTATGGCTCTATAATAACTTCACCCAACTTCCTCCTTTGCCATCAATAGACGAGACTCAGTTTCTACAGCCGCTAGAGGGCTTTGTCACTCGAACGTAAATCTCTTGTGTTGGTCGTTTTAGGGCATTTGCTGAAACAACTGATGTTGTTGTTTGTCTTTGTGGACAGTCTCTTTACTGAGGAAGACTGTTTGCTGCTGCTAAGAATGTGGTTCATGAGAGCAGTGAGACTGCAGATCTGCATAAAACAAAACCAATGGCTAAAAAGGCAAAACATCTCATAAATCATTGGCGTTAATACGTTTTGATTGGTTTCTGTGACCCCTTCAAAAAAATGTGATTAGTGTGTAAGACAGTTTTGTGGGAAGTTACCTGTTGCATGATTTTAATGGATGAATTCTTTTTAGTAAATTAGTAAATTCCATGGCCATTTTATAAAACCAATTACATGTAATTATTCCATTTACAAGAACCAATTTTTCCAAGTTTGAAAACCCTCCTGGGACCTCCAGCAATCCCAGGTATTTAATGTACCTCTGCCAACAAATTTGGAAGGAGATTATGTTTCACACATCTCTGTTGATTTCTTTGTAAGACATCTTGATTCATTACAGTTGGTCCAAGAATCAGATGATTATAGTTTGGTGAGGATCCTAATGAGGGATTATTTTTTTCCTACATGCTGTGTTGACTGCCTTTTGGATCTTTCTGGGTCTGGATCCCTTTTTCAAAATTGAGGCCTGTCTGTTGGCGTTTACCGAGACTGAATATGTTGGTAGCAACAGGTATCCCTGGGGTAGTTAATAATGTGTCTCATCAAAATGAATTATTATTATAGACGATGTATTGTTTGAATTACTGTCAGATTGTTTCGAAAACACCTGCGCATTAATCAAGAGTAGTTTTGTTTCACAACATTTATATTTATAGGCTGTTGAAGTTTTAGTCTTACAGTTAGTTAATGTTACACTGGCCAAAAGTAATTAATGCTCTGCCTAAGAATAAGTCCACATCATGTTATTTCTGTAATAACAAACTTACTGTTTACTAACTCCATGCAAATGTCTAGACAGTGTCATGTAGTTGTGTGTGATCGCTGGTGGTACACGTCATGTTGCCCAAGAGGCCTGGTTTGAATCCCTGAAGGGCCTTCTCTTGGCTCAGAGGGTTAACAGCTTGTTGAGCTGTGCCCAGTTGGCTGTTGTGTCGTGGGAACATCTGGTTTTAGATACTTCATGCCTCCCAGAGTATTTACGTTGGCGTGGGGTAATAATGATATAAGGTGCCAAAATGTTTGAAAGTATATTGTCAACTGTGAAGTATCTTTCCAGAGAAAACCATTGTAATGGAAACCCAGAATGGATCAATGGAAACTCAGTACATTCTGTTGCTTTTGACATTTATTTTATGTGGAGTCTCTGTTCTGATATTTGTTAAAGGGCTACTGACCAGTTAGATGCAGTCATAACGCAGTGTCTATACACACTCACATACACAGAACTGTTGATTGTAAACATAGAGTCATAAACACAAACATAATCCTGTCCTAATGCTTAATCCTAAACGATATTACACTGTATCAACTTAAATAAATGTTAATAAAATAACTTCATGATGTCTGTCTGATATGAGGATGTCTCCAAGCCAACAGTTTGCACAACGCACCCGCACGGCTGCTCTATGTCAGTGGGTCTGTGGTGGAGCTCCTGCAGCTTGGTGTTGGGCCAAAGGCAGCAGCAGCACTGATGTGGGTCACACCGGCAGCCACCGGCCTGAGGTTTATTTATCTGGGCATGAAAGCCGGTACACAGGAAACCCAGCAAGACTCCGACCTTGTGTTAGAAGCTGCTGATATTACTGCGAATATTAAATTGCCCTGCCACATCAGGGGCTTGAAATGGAAACTGGATCACCTCCATTCTCATGCTTTCACCCTGACACTTTCCCCTGTCCCTGTCTTAGCTTTCGCTCATTTCTTGGTCAGACTTCAGCCTATCTGTGATTGCGTCTTGGGAAATATATTTTCACTGCTTAAAAGGCATCCTAGCATTAAATCAGCTACCAGAACTGTAAACGTTTATGTGCTCCAGTTGAACAATGATGGAGAGACTTGATGATACGGCCCACTGCCCTTCATTTGTAAAATGATTCATGCTGTGCTACACTGCCAAGAGTTACCTACTGATTTTTATTTATTTTTCATACACCTGTCTGTTCCCAACAGTCTATTTTCAGTCACCTCTTTTATGTTTCTAGATAAACAGAAACTTTGGGAGGATGTTTGGGGTTAGGATCAAACCCCAGCTGAACATGTGAACCATTCATACGACAGGAAATGAGCAATGTGGAGAATGTGTCAATATTTACATGAAGAGTCTGCATGGCAGCGATGGCCATTTATTTTAATGGAGGTTTTCATGAAACAGAACAAATGGCCTATGGTTGTGCCAATTAAGGTGTGATATACTCCTGGTCACTTGACAGATGTGAAAAATAAATGAGTTGTTCACTCTGTGGCTGTCACTCCACTTCCATAATGTCCTGTGGTGAATTTGTGGTGGTGATGACACTGCCTGCAGTCCCCAAACCTTCAATTTCACTCAGAGGTTTACAGATACTTTCTGAGGAACAGTGCGAGTAGATAAATGGTTAGCTATTTGTTTAGACAAATTATTAACTCCTAAATGTTCAGTATCTAAGGAATGCAGACAACTTCACATTTCTGTCAAGGGACCATTTTTCTTCAAGTAATACAGCTGCTCAATATTAAACTTCTCAGCATTTCAAAGCACAAACACACCCAAAGAGATAAATCTTGTCTTCTGTGTAACAAACAAAAAGCTGAGTTGAGTTGCAACTGTACCCCGTACTTCTGCAGTGCTGTATTTTAGAACGTGGACTCTTTTAAACTTGATTAAAAGGTAACGTCATTGTTTTAAAACATAGAAATACTGATTTAATTTGACCTACAGATGCAGTAAAACATGATACACAATACACATGATGACACTATAGTAACATCATACAGTAATACTTCTATATTACTCACCCACAGAGAGCGAAGAGTCCTTTCAGCCTTGATAGTGTCAAACTGGATTACGTTGTCAGACAGTCTCTCCTAGGGGGCATTCACTGTCTCTTACTCAGTTGTATACATAAAAAGTGACAGAAAATAGTTGCGTAACGAATTAGAAAAGAGAGCTTGAGAGAGAAATTAAAACCCTGCTTACTTTCTCACTTGTGCACAGCTGGCCAATCACTGCATAAAGTGATTAATATTTGTTGGATTGTCGGCTTTGGAAATTAAATTGACAGATTCACACACACACACACACACACACACACACAATTGGACCATCTGACAAGCAGCTCTGATGAAGTATGCTGGCATCTTAAGGGGCCTCCAAAGCAACATCTTGCTTGGGCCTGGCTATGGAATCAAACCACAAACCGCGAAACAACAAACTTTTGTATTTGACGCAGCTCCAAACCAACACATTGATACTAAATTGACAATAAACTGACAAATCCATATATCATTTCTGAAAACAAAACTTTGAATCAAAAGGGGACCCTGACTTCACACAGTCTCTAACCTCAAGAAAATATTGAGAAAAATTGTATTTTGTTAATTTTTCATCCCACAAAATGTTGGTCTCGTTTTTGTCTCCATCTAGCTGACAGTGGCAAACTTTGATAGTTATTGTTTTCCATGGATAGCCAAGAAAAGCAAGCAGCTCCTGTGAGGTGTGTTTAAAAGACTCAGCTGTAGTTTTCCTAATGGCAGACTGGTGCATATTGTTACATCTGGGGAATTTTGGGACATACAGTCCCTGAAATCCACGAGACAGTTATGTAATGTGGGCAACTTGGGCTTTTTGATTTATCTTGGCAATGCAGATGAGTATCACAGGGATAAAAGTGAAAACAGATGCCATACTCACAATTATTAGGGTTATTGGATAACGTGGCAACAATATCAGGTCAACGGCAATAATATAAAGAGACTCAAAATGTTTATGGAATCGCACAAGTGTAAATCACCAAATTCTCTTTATTGATATTCTTTTTTTATTATTTATGTAATATTATAACACAATCACATACTTTTGTTCATTAGATATGCCAATGGAAACCAATGAAAAATCAGAAAGTTTCACTTCTGATTCACATCATTACAACAGAACCCAGGGTAACAGTCTTGAACTTGACCTCAGCTGTCATTTGTTGTGGGTTAATTTGAATTTTATATGTTTTCCAACTTTGTTGAGCATTCCTTAACCTTGTTGTTTACATTTAACTCAATTTCCCCTTGCAGGGAAAAAAGGTTCACTTAACTTGACGTGACCCCAGCGCCTCACAGATGGGGAGTGAGCTGTGAGTGGGGTCATTTAGCGTGAGGGCGATGGATTGAATAAGCCCAACAGTGTGTGGACAAGAGCCACAGAGATTTAAGACGTGGGGGAGTTTGTGGTGGTTAAAAGCAGAGGCCTTTGTGCTCTGAGCTCAGCTGTGCAGCTCAAACTGTGAGAAAGCACTTTAATTTTAAGCAACAACTTTTCAGCTCCCACAAAACAAACCTCTGTGTCTCATTAAGCTTAAAGTCTGCTTAACTTTCCCTCTTACTTTCCTTTCTTCATGAATTGTTTTGGCTCTGAAATCTGAGTTGGTATATTTTGGGAGTTAGAGTATCAATGAGCTCAAGTGTAAAGGTCATCAAGTTCTTTGACCTTACAGTAGCTGAAACATCAATGGAGCAACACCGATCATCAGACACACTTACGATAAATCTGACAGCTGCTGAAACAGAGATCAGCAGGAGATTTAGTAGAAGACAGATAGACGGAGAGAGATGGATCGAGAAGATGTCAGAGCTGAGACGATTACGTTTTTTCCCCTTCTCCTCTGCCAAAAGGAAAACCTCATCACCTCCATGTCCTCACACAGAGTCCTCCTCTTTTGATGGAAATTTAAAAGCCAAATGACGCTGTCACCATTAATTAGCCATAATGTGTGCAAAACCTGAAAAATGCCTTCTCTGACTGGAATTTTAATTGAAAACAGACATTCGCTGCTCTTTTCTACCACCTGGTAAGCTTTCTAAAGATGTGAGAGAAATTTAAGTACACAATCGGGAAAACAGATTTGCTTTGATCACGTCCCATAGCAGCCTTTACTTCTTACCCTCTTACGACTTGTCAGGTTCACACTTCACCATCTATCAACTGCAATATGAAAACAAAACTCCTTGCTGAGGCTCTTATAATTGCAGTTGCGAGATGAGGTACGTTTTTTAGTAATTTTTCAGCTCCCTCACCACTGAAATGTAAATGAGAGATTTTACATCTTTGACTCAGGCCTATTATATGTTGTGATAAGGTATGCCAGATTGGTGCCTGTCAAAGAGTTCTTATGGAAGTACAACATCATGTATGTGGTCACGTTGATGCTATGCTGCTTAACCAAAACTCCTCTGGGTTTGCAAATGTCTGAGGAAAGAATGTCAGTCAAATGTGACAGACAGCTCAGCTGCTCTGCAACGCTTGTGCAATTAATATTTGTTTCCTTATGAGGGAAGTCTGTGTTTAGACTGGTGCAGGTTTTAAGGATGAGTAAGGATGAGATTGCAGCTGTTTGTTGCTCCAGATGCTGAGCTCTAATCAATGTTAATGTAAATATTTCTTTCAGTACAGACATCCATAAAACTGCTAAGATGCTACCATGTGGCACTGAAACCTAATGCTATCGAACTAGGTGCTGAACTTCATTAATTCATTAAGGTCATTAATAGGAGGAGTACGAAGCTCTGCTTTAGCCAGTCCTGATGAAAATTGTCTTTTCTTTTTCAAGGATTCCTTGACTGCTTCAATATCGACACAAAGAAACACAGGATCATCAAAGGCCCTAAACAAGCCCAGTTTGGATACACTGTTCAGCAACACGTGGCTGCCGGAGGAGAAAAGTGGTAAGGCACTTATGTATTTTACACACTGCTGCTATGCAAAATATTACAGCGTGCTGATGTTTTGAAACTACAGCTGCTAAACAATGTTTTTTTGTTGTTGAATAATTTTGAAAGTCACTCACGGTCAGCAATCCCACCACTCATTATCGATCAAATAAGTTTATTTATTCATTATGTCTTATTTCACATACTTTCCCCAGAACTTCAAGTTTAGTGCATTGTGCAGGAGCCCTGCCAATATGTGACAGCAAAGTTTTATTTGTACCAAATATACTTTTTAGTTTTTCAGCAACTGAAAAAAACTGATATATTGACATTATTATGGCTTCCGACACCACATTGACTAATTGAATTACAGTGTCAAACTATTATCATCTATATTTTATGACATTAAATATCAGTATCTCTTATTGTGATGTATATTTTAGCTTCTGTAAGAATTTACCTTAGTGACCTATGGCTGAGAATAAGAGGTCAAGTACGTTACGACTGTAAAACTCATGCTGACAAGCTGCAGTGCTGACAGACTGTCCTGACTTGGTAATGAGACATTTTTTTCCCCGGAAAGACAGTGATCTACTGTACCTCTCCTGTGGCGGGAAAAGTTTCCTCCCATTAATTTGTGCTTGCAAAACAAACTGCAATTCTGAGCTGGATACCTCACATTCATCATATTACCTAATAGCACAGACTGACTCCCGATGCACACTGTTATTAGGCCAACTGGCACCGTGTGGTGGCCAAAATTAGTTTCTGGCATCTCCAAAATGTCTGGTTGCAAGCAATGTGCTAGCATCATGCTGAGTTCCAGTTGTGCTTGTGTGTGTGTGTGTGTGTGTGTGTAAATCATTACTTCTGTTATATATGTTTTAATTATATGTCTATTCTTTCTCTCTGACTTCAATGGCTTACAGACTTAAAACAACCTTTGTTTCCTGACTAGCTCAACTATCGCAGCAACACAATGCACAATGCGTCATCCGGAAAAGGAATGCATTGGCCAATCAAATACAATCAAATACAGTACATACAAGCGAACATTGCTGGTACTTCGTAACGTGAACACTGTATTTCTACTGTTCCCCTTGTGACACGAAACATGAAACGGTTGCCGTCATACTTTCCAGAGCATTAAAATCCTTCCTAATGATAATATTAACCCCTGTCTAGCATTTTAACATGGAAATCAAAGGCAAATGCATGGATCTAGACTCAAACTGGACCTTTTGGGTCGTACAGATATTAAGCAGGATTGTATCGTTGTTGGTTTTAACCTTAAATTAACTTCTTCTTGATAAAGACTCTGCTGGTTAAAACTTGTGATTATCAAACCATCTTGCAGGAAACCCTGGATCTTAACCTTTGGGGTGATAGTTCAGAAAAGACTTGCATGAGTCATTTTTGGATAAGCGTTAATAGGTGTATCTTATCTAATTATTGTTGCAACAACATTGTGGTAGAAATGGGTTATAGATCATCAGTAATTACGTCCGTCAAAGAACAGCCCAATGATATAATTCTCATTTTTACACTATGGGCTGCTCTGCTAACATAATGGGACTAGTGTATATGCAGTAAATACCATACTGGGCTTACTGTCCCATGCTGATTGTTTTTACTGATCCTCTTGGCAAGTTATCCATCCTCTGTCACCCTCAGGCAGCCTGGAATATGTTGCCTATAGTTTTGTATTTGTGTGTGTGTGTGAAAAGAGAGAGAGTATTGTATCCATATGAAGAAGCTTGAGAATATTATTAATCACTATATTCTGCTGGCTGTTGAAATTACACATCACAATATCTGTTAACCTCAAAGTCAAAAAAGCTAGAAACTGATTGAGAGGCTTCCATTCTTTGTGAGGCCGAATTTGAGTTTTAGACCATGAGAGTGAGACATTTTTGGAAAGGGATGGTGTTTTAAAGGGTTGTTCTAGACTTGGTTTTAGGGTTAAGGTGGGAATCAGGTGAAAGTTCAGGTCAGGCTGTGAATTAGGCTTGTCGTGGTTAAAAATGTCCAGTGATCTTTTTTTTATTGTTAACAAATCCCATGAAAAGACCAAAACCAACAATGAATTGATCCTACAAACAAAGTCTGGGTAGCCAAAGCCTGACACAGTTTATTTCTCTCAGCCAAAGACCTCCACAGTTGTCTAAAATTATTAAAAATACATCAGTGAGCCAAACTGTTTCACTGCATGACATGTTCCTTCATTATAATGAACATGCAGTTAGTAAGTGAGTCAATCCAATGAACACAGTCCTGCTATCATAAATACTTACACACCAAATGTTTTTTAATCCACAGCTAAAATAGTCCCCCACAAATGCACAATTTACTTGAGATTGACAAAAACTACAGTGCCTTAAAGCACATATTTGCTGTCTTTAAAGATTTACATCTTCAGTAGGAACCGCACACAAGGTTGGGAAGTCACAAAGTGTGCAGATACAGACAGCACATTGTTGGTTTCCTTAAAGGATAAGACCCTAGCCTTATCCTTTAAGGTTTAGGTTAGGGGCTAGGGAGTACAAATGTGTGTGTTCTTTCTTAGTGTACAGGAAGGGACAGTGACACATTTGAAAAGGGAAGTGACAAACTAGCGAGAGCTGCCAGCTCGAGAAAGTCAAAGTCTTCCTTTGCCACATGTCAGCGACAATGTCGATTCAACCGCTGTAAAATCCAACCTCTTTACAGTTCTGAGCAACTGTCAGCCAACCATGTTCACCAGAACGGAAAAGGCCTGATGAGGCTGATTTGTGTGGAATAAAGGTCACCAGAGACTCTGCCTGGACCGAGTAAAATGTCTGAGAAGGAGGTGAAAATGTTTGCAGTGGAAGAATAGTGCTGCACAGGCTGTGCAAACAGTGTCCAGCCAAATGGAGCTATTGGGATTTTGGCATCTTTATTAGGAGTTCATAGATCTTTTATGAAAGTGCCTTTATTCATAAGCAATAAAATAGTCGTTGTGTGGAAGAGCACTAATGTTGTGGAAAGGCTTCTAATTGATGCAAGAAAAGAAAACATTTCTGTACATGTCTCCTGTTTCTGTACATGTTAACAAAGTTAAAAATAATTGTTTGAGTATTGTGGCTATTCAGTATACTGTCTGGCTGTGACCCACAGTGCTGAGTCTCCCACTTGTTTTACACCTTGGTTATAACTCGTCTGTTTCCCTGGCAGACAACTTAGTCATCCAGTGGAGTTTAGTTTTAAAAAGACTGTTTAGTCAGTGCAGCAGAGTGCGTGGGTGTGGGTATGTGAACTCACAGCTGCATGCACAAACTCAAGCAAGGCTGTCTGTATATTTGTGTGTGTGTCTGTGGGAGTGTGTATGCACAATGCATAGTCTGACAGTTCTCAGCTGGATTAAGGAATGTCGCAGGATCTAAGGGAGATTTTAAAACACTACTATTGTGTGTGTGAAAGGATAATTAAAATGATTAAAAATAATGTTTTCAGTTTCACCAAGACTTGATTTGTTTCATCCACATCCACACATCTAAAGAAGATATTGCTGCTCAGGATAGTTTTATCTGTATCACCAGTGGCAACTTGGCTGAAGGATGTGAGCATCGACCCTTTATCAGACAGCTGAAGAGGAAGTATTCAGATTCTTTACTTAAGTAGAAGTAAAAACATACCATCACATAAAAACACTCAATTATGGTACAAAAGAAAACCTGCATTCAAAATTTGACATAAGTAAATGTATATAACTATTATCAGTAAAAAGTACTTGCAGAATGCCCTCTTTACTGTAAGTGTTTTACATATCATAATGAAACATTGGATATTATTTTAACTGCTTTATATAATGTTTGGTATATTCAATTATATGATTCATTTATATGTTTTTAAGTAAAATGCTAATATGCAGAGAAAGTAGTCACTGTAGCTGACAAATAAATAGGAATTCACTCAGCAAAGTACTGAAGTAGAAGTATAAAGTAGCATACAATGGAAATACTCAAAATTGTACTTAACTACAGTGTTCTTTAGTTGTTTTCCAGATGAGTGATGCTTTTTATTTAGAGTCTTGTCTGGGATACAAAGAATGACGACACATGTCTCTCATTTTCAAGAGTGTCAACTCAGAGGTTTGATTTGTGTTTTTCGCCCCCAAGAGGACTGTGTTGATGAGGCAATGATCTCTGCAGATTAAGACAGAATCTGCTTTTCTTTGTTTCGAGCGAATGAAGATGCATCTTTGAAGAGTCAGCGACTCTGCAGCAGGACATGTGCTCACCAAGTGTCAGCACTTCAGGGGGCAATTTCTGCTGATTTTGTGGATTTGTGTTTACCTGAGCCTGTGAGACTGCTTGTATTCACTTTATTTACAAATATGATCTCACACTTAGACAATTAGAAAACAGTATTTGAGTGTGATACACTTCTACTATAAATTGCAATGGGCAGTCTCCGCTGTCCCTGGCCATTTATGCCTTTTAACTTTCTAACCTCCACTTTCCCCTCAAGTGGTTTCCCCTCAACTGAGCTTTCAAGAGGATTTAAATTGTTACAATTACTGATGTTGCCTGTGAGCATCTGTGCTAGACTGCAGCGCTGTCAACTTTTCCAGAGTTGCCTGATTTCTTAAAACCCTCTGTGTTTGGATGGGAACAGGATCACAGCTGGAAAGTGACTCTGTAAAGAAAAGCTTTTTATGACCTGAACCTGAAGTAAGACAGGCATGCAGCTAAATTCAGAAAGCTTTCTTTGAGGACCAAATTAACATAGTGTTTGTTGATTCTAGTGTGCTTGGTAAGTTATTTACAAGAGCTTTCATGTATCTGAGATATTAAAACAATATGTGAAATAGAAGACTTATTTCAGCAATTATTTTTTTAAGATGTTTCCCCCTTACCCAAGCATGTGGTATAAACTATAGTATTTTGCAAAACAAATGTAAGTGAACAGGAAAAAATTACAATTTGCACCACTTTTGAGTTCAGACACATCCAGACGTTGAAACGTCTCTGTCAAGTCTGTTGACAGTTTCTGTCCATGACTGCTGATGGAGCTACCAAGTTGAGGAAAGGTCACCATGTCAAGAATGTGTCATTTCCTCACGTGTCTACTGAGCATTATGGTGCTCTAAACACTCTGCCAGAGCAGATATACTTTGGGGAGCTGAGAAGAGGCCACCTCACCTCCAATTGGCAAAGAGCTTGGGTCTTTAAACCTGATGGGATACACGGACCTGCATACTTCTTCGCCCATACACCACAGAAGCCTCCCGCTTTCTATTTCCACTGTTTATTTTTCTTCAGTTGTACCAGGTCTCCTCAATGGAGACCTGACCTTTACTCCTTAGCTCAGTTACGAGTTGCACACCACAAAGAACTACAGGGTGTCTGTGAAGTCTTTCACCACTGGCCTTAAATAGTGTTCCACTTATTTAGCTCGTTTGCAAAGCTGCAAAGAGAAGTGTTTTTACACCTCCTGAGCTTGGTAGGAAAACAGAATTTGATCTATTAATTTAGACACAACACTCACAGTCATGTGATTGTAATGTCTATGTTATCGGCTTAAAGTATTTTCCACCATTTAAGTTGGAAGATAGATATAGTTACAGGGTTATGAAACACGGGTAACAAAATTACAATGAAAACAAAAATCAGCCAAGCTAGTCTGTGTGGGTCTGTGAGGTGAATGCTAATGTCAGCATGCTAACATGCTCTCAATGACAATGTTCACATGCTCATTTTTAGTTGGTATGGTTTGCCATGTGGCTAATTAACTTTAAACACAAAGTTCACCTGAGCTTAATGGGAATGCCAATAGTTTTGCAGGTATTTGGTCATACATTAAAGTATTGGGCATATTGAATTGACATTGCAGTTCATTGTCTGCATCTGAATCCCTAAGCCACAAAGGCATCCTGTAGATGTTGAGAGATAGTTTTCTGGATGAGTGAAATCTTTGACCTAATGGTGGTGCTAGAGGAAAAGTCAGAAGATCACCAAAGTCAGCAGGATTCATCCTGTGAGGACCATGAATGTTTGTACAAATTCCATTCAATCCAATCCATCCAATAGTTGTTGAGATATCTTAGTGTGGGGGAAAGTGGTGAACCGACCAACCGAAGACATTGCCTTTCCAAGAGCCACGCCGCTAGCATGGCTAAAAATATATCTTAAAAATTAAATAAAGACAGCTCAGTGAGCTGGAAAAGAGCAACATGCTTTGTGCTAGTTGTAGTAATGCTCTCAAGTGAAGTAGACACGCTAACTGAAAGTCTTTGGAAAATGATTATGTGACCATTACAATTCCTCCGATTTATGAGGCAGCAATAACAAAAGAACACATATCCCGTTAATGCAGACAAATGGAATGTGATGAGCAAGCGTGACATTAGAGTAGCACACTCATGTTTGGGGCAGGGATGTGGTTTCACAGCGTATACATCTCTTCCTTCCAAATATGAAAAAACATTACCACATTAATGACAGCCTGGGCTTGAGGATGGCGCTTCCTCAAACCCCAAAATCCTGTGTTCCCCGGTAACCATGGTAGAAAATGTCCACACATTCATTTTGGGTCAAGTTATTTCTTTCAGTGTCATTACCATTCCTGCAGTGATGATGCACCGAGGCTAGCATTCGACCTTAATGAGCTCTGGAACATGATTGTTTGAACAGCTTCTGGTGAAATTCAGGAGGTCCCGAGGCAGGCGTCCAAGTCAAAGGCAACAATGGTCCCTTTTCATCAAGGTGGCTGTATCCTGACCTGAACTTGTGCTGCAGTGTCTCCTCTTGCCAAGGGATAGCAATAACTGAAGTAATAATCATGATATTAATAGCTATGAAAATATGAGCACTGTTGGAGCCACTGTGGTGAAAATGACTTCCAGAGTCTGTGAGACTTTAAAAGTTGGCTTCAGGAGCAATAACATTGAAGCTTACTTCCATATGAGTCGCTTTTTGATGTGCAGTGATGGACTGTTTGAACAACATTACCCCTTGTCCTTAGTTGCTTCTGTGAAATGTCAAATTATAACTGGTGCTGAGTTTCTATGTAGGTGTATATGGTCCTGAATATACCATACCATACCATATCACATGTACAGCTGCCTTCAAAGAAATTCACAAATTAAACATGGCATCCCATATGACACCAAGGAATAAACTCAAGACTAAAATTTCATTCTTGAGCTTAGAAACAAATAATTTCTCCACAGGGTCCACTTCTGTTCTGGGGATTAATTGTATCACACAGTCTTCCTCAGCGGGAGTTTACCCAGTTGTCATGGCATTGTAGAGGCCATGCCTACTAAACATTACCAAAGGGTTTTCGTGGGAATTCGGAGCAGTTTTGAAACTCCAGGGATCATGAGCTTGACCTAGAAATCCTTAAATTGAAGACTCCTGTCTTCCTTTAATTGTTAGACTTTGACCTAGAAGTCCATGCAGGAGGTCGGCTGTGGTCTGCTTTCGTTATAAAGTGGTGTCAAGTGTCTTTCCTTTGGGGCACCACTGAACTGGGAGTTGCTCCTTTGCCCGCTGCTTTCCCTATGATTTTCACTTGGACTGCACAGTTGTTTAAATTCCTAGTTGCCCTACTATATTTATTGAAGCATTTCCAGGAATGTGATTAGTTTAGGATACAACTTGCCAATGAATGTTTGAGTGAGACAAGCTTGACTGTTTTAAGTCGGAATGTCATACTTTAATTATGTATTTAATATTCTTAGTGAACATTCAAGTATCCAAAATGCTAAAATACCATTGTATCACAGAAAAAAAAAAAGTGGATGAATAATGCAATAAACAATGATCACAGTTCTTCGGTTGATGCCATTTAAACACACTTTTAGGCCCCACAGTCCTTCAACACTGAGTTCTTTACAGAGTATTTCTTCAGTCACTGAATGCACACTCACTGCTGGCTCCTCATCATGTCAGCATTCATTTTGATTGGAAACTGAGAGAGGGAAGTCAACAGTATGCTTTAAATGGTAAATGGCTGCATTTATGTACAGCTTTTATCCAAAGTGCTTTGCAATTTGCCTCTCATTGACCCATTCTCTGCCTTTTACAAAACAATCTAAATGTAACACTAAAGTACAGGGTTTATGGCTGCTTTTTCTGTGATTATCAAAAAGCATTATGAGGACTGTTTACTCCATTGTTGCTGATATTTCTTGAATTCACCATTTTAGGTCTTATCTGTGTTTGTAAAAATTAAACAATGTAGCTGCAGATAATCTACTGTGTCATTATTACGGAGTTCTCTATATTTTTTAAAATGCTGATATTGTTGTATCTATTTGGGGTTTAGGACAATGCAGGTTTAATACTGCATATATGGGTTGTACTGAAGTACCGTATGAAAAATTCAGCATGGAGAGATGGAGTTGAGGGCAGTCTGGCGTGTCATGTTATCTGTTAAGTTATGTCAAAACCTGAAGCAATTAGACATTGAACCTTGTGACTCCAGTACAGTGCTGAGTTGTAGATAAATAAACACATCACAAGATATAGCATGAAACTCTAAAGGACTTTCATGGAGATCGTCAATATTCCCTTTAAGAACACAAAGAGTTCTTATCTCTGACACACACATTTAAATTATAGCTCCCTGTAAGGCCTTTATGCCCTCCATCACTCATGAAGTAAACACGCCAACAACTTTATATTCTCCATCACATCAAGTCATCTAAAACCTTTTAGTGACATTTATGAGACCACACTGACCCAGCGCAGGAAACCCACTGTGAAGTCAAGTGCAGGACCGACTCCTCACAAACACTACGTCATGTGAACAGAATGTCACTGTGTCAATGTCAATGAAAAACCACTCAACATTGCTCTTTGAGGAAATCTAAATCCTACGGTGGTCTATGACGACAAAATTCCTCTGATATGATTTTATTAATCGGACAGCCCTCATGAAATGAAATACCTATTTCCCTCAGAGTTCCAGATGTGAGCATCATTGCAGCAGTGATTGGTGGGACCTTAGAGTTTAGAGAACTAATACCCTTCCTTCACGGCTACTGTAAAAATATTTGAGCAAGGCACTAAATCCAGCTGCTTCAGCGTAAACATCTAGCATCTACAGGTAACAGTCATATGCAACTATCTACATTATCAGTGAGGGTTTGGAAGTTGTGGTAGTGAATGGGCGTATAAACATTTGCTTTCAACAGTGCCAGCCCGTGCCACATTCGGGCTCATACTAGTTATCAAGTATTTAACTTTTTTGCGAGGCTACTGATATGGTCTTCGATGACTATTGGATGAATCGCCATGATATTTGGTATATATATTCATGTCATCTCAGAATAATTTGTAATAACTTTGGTGATTGACTGACTATTCATCTAGTGCCACCATCAGGTCAAAAATGTAACTCTGCACCTGTCACATACTCAGCTGTGGAGAGTCTTTTTCGTTTTTTTTTTCTTATTTTCACATGAATGTTCAATGGAGATACGGTTGTGTCTTTAGGATGTGACTCGCAGGAGATGACTGGATGTACTACAGCCAGCTACTGGGTGTGACTGTGTGGAACTGTTTATGAAGTCTGGGGCTGCTGGACATGATTAAACATGCTTAGTTAAACTCCTTGAATAAATAAAGGTTTAAAATCTTCTAGGTTTGCCCATGTGTTTTGAGTGGGTCACTGAGGTTAACAGTCACAGTCATATTCCCTCAGAGAATTAGATACCAGACAAAGACTTACTCTTATATAGAACAAAAGCGGTTGTCGATCTTGCACTATCTTCACTAGTAAACCGTTTACAGACAATAAATAACAACTGAGACCTTGTGTAAAGCTCACTTTAATATTGATATATGTTCTAAGTGATTCTAACTTTTGTATTTTGGGTTTTCGCAGGTTATTAGTGGGTGCCCCATATGAAATGAATGGCCCTTACCAGACAGGGGATGTTTATAAATGTTCACTGAGCAGACGAATCAATGGCAATGGTTGCTCCAAGCTCAACTTAGGTAAAGTATCACAAAACACCACTCAATTTTTCCCAGAGAATCGCAAAATACACAACATACAGTAGCACTGACAATCATGAATGTACAACATCTGGAAAAATGTGTATGCATGTGTTGTATAGGTGTTTATAGTGTATGTCTGCGCGCTTTTCTGCATGTGTCTCAGTAGACATCATGGTGGCATGTGTGAGACAGAAGTGTGGGTACCATACCAATCATTCCACATTTAACTATTTTTTTTAAATGGTTTATGTACATTTCCACATGTGTGTTATACCACACTTCTCACCGCATGCTTCTTCACACGGGTTCCACATGTGTCGTGCTGGTTGGGTAGGGCACATGAAGTTTTGTCAAGTGAACGTTTAGATCTGAGGATGTAGACGCTCCTTTGGCTGCCCAGACAGCAATAACAAACCAAAGTCCCAGATGGTGGAACCTCTGTTTGGTCTCTGAAGGATAGTGCATGTATTTATGTATAAATGAGTCTGTGTATCCAAGATCCTTTCAGTGAGATTCATTTTCCCTCAAGGAAGGATATCTCTGACCAACGTATCAGAGCGAAAGGACAAGATGAGGCTGGGAATGACGCTGACATCAAACCCTAAAGACAACAGCTTCGTGGTGAGACTGAGTTTAAAACTCATTGGATTTATTTTCTTGAGATATAAAATACAGTAATGGCCTGTTGCTGCAGAACGTTTTGAGTAAGTAAGAACACATTTAATAAAATAGCAATGGTCAAAATGGAAAAAAGGGGCAATCCCACAAGATTGTCTTTTGATTACACGGTTGTCATACTGCAGCTCTCCCTGCGGAAGTTCTCTGAGAGCATGAACCTAACTTTTTGTAATATGCTGAAGTCGATAATGGTGCTTGTATAAATGCTTTCTTTTATGTTTCAGGCCTGTGGGCCGTTATGGTCCTATGAGTGTGGCAGCTCTTACTACAGCACTGGCATATGCTCCAGAGTCAACGCGAGCTTCAAGTTCTCCAGAACGATTGCGCCGGCCTTTCAGAGTAAGCCTTAAAGTATCTCTCCTGTTTTAACAAACATTCATGGACTGTTCTTAGTCACAGCAGGGGATTATTTCCTAATTTATGAACATCTGTTTTCTCCATATGTGCTCTCATCTTTAAATGGTTTTCAGGATGTGAAACCTATATGGACATAGTGATCGTTCTGGACGGCTCAAACTCCATCTACCCTTGGTATGAAGTGCAGGCTTTTCTCATCAACATTCTTCAGAAGTTCTATATTGGACCAGGTCAAATACAGGTGTGTAAGAAAGGAAGGAATACAAGAAGTTAAGATGTATTGGTAATGTTCTTTGCTCTTGGATAAATTTAAATACCAGACTTAATTTATACAAATGCCTTTTTTTTACTTCAGCAAATTCAGTTTCAGGTTTATTGTGCCTGTGATATGTTCATGAAGGTTTGTTTCTTATAGGCTACTATGCTGGGAGAATTTAATATTTAATTATTTCTGTAGTTAACTGCAATATGACAGAGCTCTCATTTCATCTTTGTGATGGATCATTGCCATTGTGTTTCTTCGGACAGGTTGGGGTTGTTCAGTATGGTGAGAAGGTGGTCCATGAATTCAAACTCAGCGACTACAAATCTGTTGAGGAAGTGGTGAAAAGAGCGCGCAGTATCAACCAACGGGGTGGAGAGGAGACCAACACAGCTCTTGGCATCAACGTAGCACGGTACAATATCTCCGTTTGTACAAATGAGCAGCACTACTTCACTACTCCTCCATTTTTGTAATTAATTTTATTGAATATATGAAACATGTTCTCACAGCTCACAAGCTTTCAAACAAGGAGGTCGGCGCGGTGCCAAGAAGGTGATGATAGTGATAACTGATGGAGAGTCACATGACAGTGCTGATCTCCAGCAAGCCATCGAGGACAGTGAGAAGGATGGCATCACACGCTATGCCATTGCTGTGAGTCTGCTAGTCCTATTATTCACCTATGTTAGATGGCTCACACTTTATGAGTTTTAACCTAATTTTCTGACGGCTAATACATTTCCAGTGCAGCATTAAAACACCACAAACATTAATGAGGTGACTTCATGGACTGCAGTCAAGGCAGATCTTCAAGAGCTGAGTTAAGAATGGAGCCAAAACACTTCTGCACCAAGCGCTCCAAACAGTTCAGCTCAGTGGAAGTGCAGTTAAAGGTGTAAATGATCTCCTCCAGACCACATGGTTCTTTGGTTTGTGCCACTGCTGGTGCAGCTAATGGCACACTTGACTCCGTCCAGTGGCTTAGCTGGGCATGGGCTTCTGTGCAAAAACTCTGAAGTCATTTGGTTGAAAACCCACTGGCATTGGTGTAGAAAACCTAAATCCTCTGAAACCTTCACAAAGAGTGCTAATGTTAACCAGTTTTAGGGCTATTAAAATGTGACAGATTAATTATGGTTGAGACTCACTTCATGCATTCGCTGACAGATTATTTAATCTTATCTTCACAGGTCCTCGGCTACTACAACCGCAGAGGAATCAACCCTGAGGCCTTCCTCAATGAAATCAAGTACATCGCCAGCGACCCAGATGACAAACACTTCTTTAATGTGACAGATGAGTCAGCGCTGAAGGATATTGTGGACGCACTTGGAGAACGCATCTTCAGTTTGGAAGGTTTTGCAAGGAATCCATTTGAACTACATTACATTGCATGCATTTGGCAGACGCTTTTGTCCAAAGCAACTGATAATAAATGCATTCAAAAGTTGGAAGTGCATCCCTCTTAAACAACTATTAGCTTGTTCAGTGCTACAGTAGAAGTTCTTAGGACTAAGCAGCACAGAAACCACTTGTACTTATGGTACATAATGTAGTGCTACATTTGCATGAAAATCTCATGAAACTCCTTTTAACTTTAACCAAAGGATGGTACTCGTACTAATCAAGTCAAAAATCCATGGTGGCCACGAGCCAATTAATGGATTAGTCAATTTGACAGAAAAATACTACACAACAATTCTAATAATATATTAGATTATTAAGTTAAGTAAGTGAAAATGCCAAACATTGGCCGGTTCCAGCGTCTTAAATGTGAGGATTTGGTACTCGCCTCTGTTTTCTATCATTGTAAATTGAATCATTTGGAATTTGGACAGCTGGTTGGATAAAATAAGCGATTTGAAGATGAGGACTGACTTGTTTACACAGGAACCAGTAAGAATGGGACAGCGTTTGGCCTCCAGATGTCTCAGGCTGGATTTTCCGCACACAACGTCGAGGTGAGTCTGACTTCTGCTACTACGTTGCCTGAGATCATCCGTCAACATGTAGCACACTGTCTCAATTTCTGGCGCTTCATAACTCCTCCCCACAACCTGCCATTCATCACTTTCCAGTCACCCCTGAGGTGACTGCTGTGTGGCCCCAGAGGTTTAGGTTAGCCTGATATAGGAGCCCCTGACAGAAGAGACAGGCCTTTTTCCACTTCAGCCATGCAGTGATGGGTAATAAGACACCATGTGTTCCCCAGGGAAACATATCAGTGAGAAGCTGAGGCAAGATCGAGACAGTTCTGCTGCAGAATGGGTTGTTTTTCCTTTTACTTTACCAGTAGGTTTTTGATTGTATCTGAGAGCAGATAGTTGCAGGTGTGCTGGCTTTAAGGATGACACAGCTGGAAGAGGGAGATAAGACAGAACTCCTCTACTGTACCTGCTGTTCATACCAATTCATTGATTGTCACTTCTCTCTTTCTGGCCCTGTCCAGACATTTACTGATGCAACTGCTTTGATTTTCCAGTTCCACTTCACAGTGTGATTTGTCAAGGGAGAAATAAATATATCCCATTTATGATGGAAATAATATATATAGCAGAATTTGCAGCTGGGTGGCAGGAATGGCTGGAAATTCTGTCCACAAGGCTAGATTCCAGAGATGCTCAACAACACCAACCTGAGTGTTGAGAGTAGGCTAACTCATTGGAAAGAATGTCAGAGCTTTAAAGCAAAAAAAACAGTGGTGAAAGCCCAGATGGCTCCACTGAATATGATATGTTCCAACTCTGAAGGCTGCTTATGTTATATGCTATCCAGACGTTTCATACATCTGCATACATAGTAGTTTCTCAGTCTGATGTTTGTTTTGACTAAACAATGCTGAAAAATAATCTTGTTTGTGTTTTGTAAAATTGTGCAGCTTATAATTTATTTGCAAAATTGAACCTTGTTCCTACCGTAATGTAGAATGTACATTACTTGTGTGTTGAGTTGGTATAAAGTGTATATATCCTCTATACATTCTTGTATGTTTATGTAGAACCACAACTCCTCCAGTACAATAAAGTGTGGACATCCTAACCAAAGCAAAGCACATGTCGGTACATGCAACTGCAGTAGAAATAGGTCACTGGTTTATAAGGTTGCACTGTTTTGGGGTTTCATTCATTTGCCATGGAGACCATTTCGACCAAAACATTTGACCACATTGGTATAACGCTGCTGTCAGAGAGTGACGTAGTGCAAGCGTGGTGAGCACACAATTCCATCTTTCAGGAAGGAATCGCAAGCCCTCCAGCATATGCGCAAACAGTGGAAAATGTGTTGTCGGCATATTGTGTACGGCAAAAAAAAAAAACGAGCTCATTAAGTACAGCAACCCTATAATTACAGTGTCAGGGATACAAAGTATGGTGAGGCATAGAGGATAGAAAATCTCTCCTCTGTCCCTCCTCGTGTCTGCAGCTAATTGCACTTGCTTGTTTGTTTCCTTCGTTGAATGACAAGTTAAAAATACACACTGATCAAGATTTAGCAGTGATTTAATGGACACTAAAGCAGATTTTATTGCTTTCTTTGCACACTGTGGTTTGTGATGGTGTGAAAATGTTCTACTGTAGCTTTTGTGACTGTGGATGAAGTAGCTATTAATTTGCCATGAATTCAGTTCTACCAGTGGTTTTTAAAGTTTCTGTTTTATAATCCCATGAGGGACAGGCCATGAAATGACAGGACACTTTATTAAAATTCAGTTAATTCATTCATCCATTCACCTTAAGGTGGACCATTGTATCTATTGTACCTCAACATGTTCCTGTTGTAGCGACATCTGCATGAAAGAGATCTGATGTACTGTGGGGGAGAGAAAGGAAGGATACATTTAATTCGATTTTCTTCATATCCTTTTAAAGTAATCCAAAAATGTAGTGAGTTGCAGTTTATGTTCATCACTCTTACCAAGATTACATTTCACCGCAAGTGGAGTCACATCATCATTAATCTGACTGAAACTCCAAAAACACAGACTGTGCTCCCAAACGGTGGTCACACTGTGTTACGTTCCATGAGTGTATCCACATTGTATACAGTAATTACCATGTTGTGTGCATGTGCAGCACAGGCAGTGCAACCAGATCATTCTGTATTACTCTGCTGTTCGAAGTATAAAAATTAAATATACTGCACCTCCTGTACAGGACGGGATTCTGGTGGGTGCTGTCGGGGCTTACGATTGGAACGGAGCAGTGCTGAAGGAAACGCGACAGGGGAAGGTGGTCCCTCCAAAGTCTTCCTACACAGAGGAGTTCCCCGAAGAGCTCAAAAACCACGGTGCCTACTTGGGTGAGTAACACTAAAGAACTGTAAAGTACAAAAATGAATTATTTTAACTGGACTGGATTGTGATGGACATGTTTATAATGGGAGAAGAAATGCAGTGAAAGTACAATGTTGTTATTTTAATAATGAAGGATACGCTTGAACACAGTTTATAGCATTTGCTCCCATGGCCACCAGCCTTTAATTTGCATCCTCTTGTCCTGGTAGGAGACCTGTGGTTTAACACCAACTATCCTAGCTGCAACCCATCTCTATAAAGTGTACCCATTGCTCCAGTGCTTCCCATCATATCCAGCCCCATCGCACTCCACCACCACAGACCTCTGCTTATACCATCAGTGGTTTGTCTCTGAGCTTATCCACCAGGCTGCCAATGGAAGCCATTCTAGACTCAATAGTAATATGAGGTGGGAGCATAATTTTGGACAGGCAGGGAAAAAGTTAAAGCTGGGAAAAAAGAGGATATGAAGATGAGAGATGAAGGTGGAAAAGTATACGGGGAGTAAATGGAATTTTTAGAGGAAATAGAAGAAATAGAAGAAGAAATCCGAGAAACTTGAGAAACCAGAACATCCAGTTCTACGTAACCGAATGCCGCTCACTGAGTTTCAACTCCTCAAACTTTTACAATTTTTCCTTGAGTCATGCAGATCACTGAAATCCAACCTAAAGGTCAGGCCCAATTACTCTTAGCACACTCAGACAGTGGAAGAAAGCGTAGTGCCTGGGGTTTTTATTACAACTTGACTATCAAGCAATCAATTTACTTAATTTACAGATCCATAGTACAAAATAGATAATTACTAACATCACAAGTAATATCCTACATGGGTTAATTGGTGAGGGTGACCAGGTGAGGCAATCTGCTCTCTTCAAAGGGTTGTTGCTTGAGATTGAAGTTTGTGTGTTTTATATAACCAGGTTATACTGTGACGTCTGTGGTGTCAGCCCGGAACGGTCGTCTACTCGTAGCGGGAGCTCCACGATTTAACCACACTGGCAAAGTCATCATCTTCACTCTGAAGAACTCGGGTAACCTCACCATCCTGCACTCCCTCAAAGGCCAGCAGGTACTGTGACATCCAGCCTGTAAACTACTTGAGAAACAGTTTATCAGCTGTAGGCCAGTTTCACACTGATGCAGTCCTCATGTCTGCTTTGGAAGAATGCCGCAGTGCAACAAGGAATGTCATAAAACATTGTTATAAAACCGCTGATGAAGTGCAGCTAAGTTAGTTATAAAGCTCCTTAGTGTTGACCTTGTTGTGATTATGAAGTAACATTTTATAGATTATTCTCATGTCATAGGCTTTTTATAGAAAAATTAAACAATGCCAGTGGAGTCTTCGTGTTGCTTTCAGCACATTAGCAACACACACTGTTATCTGCCACAGCGTCATTTTTGATACTACCACTGGGGGGGCTATTAAATTTTTTATAAAAGGTAAAAGCAACTCATATATAATAAATAAATATAATATGTAGCTAAAGCTAAACCTAGGCCCAGTCACACAGCATTTAAAACAACAAATCATTCCTTTAAAGAGACTTGCTGCAATAAGTGGATTTGCTCAAGGGGAGCAAAGAAAATACATACATACTTTGGTGAATTTTGACACATGAATTTGCGTCCTTGATCAATAGCAAGCTGTCTTGTCAGTGCAGACCTTTGAGGGAACGGAGACCTGGAGAGTCTAAGCTATTATTTAACCTCCTCTGTCGGAGTGTAAAACTGCTTAATAAAAGAGGAATGGTTTGTTACAGTTATGAGACAGGAGTCAGTGGTATAACCATATCTTTTGAATACATTGTGTGAACTTAGTGTCCTGTTTCATTCCCCTTTATTGAATGAAATGATTTACAATCCTGAGAACGAAATGCCAGAGCGAAGTAAACGACCCAGTTCAGAGAAAATAGAAAGCTCAGAGAGCTTTTGTGACTGACTATCACTACTATGTTCTCAACTGGCTAGCATGTTAGCGGTTAGCTTGCCAGTTACTGTAGTTTACTAGGATCTAGAGCTGCATATTTCACCATCACACACAGATCAATTTGTGTTACTTTTTGGTGTGATCTTTATGCTGAGAATTTGCTGGCTAGTTACTTAAGTTACATGGTAGTCAGTTACAGTAAGCTCTTAATAAAAGAAAGAAAAACATCCTCAGGGGACATCTCTTCATGATCTAAAAACCAGAATCAAACCTGGCAGTTTAGCACACTACTTAAGCCAGATTTGGGAATTGATCTCCTCTTTCTCTCTGTTTTTGACATTTTGGTACCCAGTCTGTATATTTAACTTTGGAAAGCATTAGAATTATTCCAATTCATGAATATATAAAATAAAACAAAATAGCCAGAAAAATTATCATGACATGCAGTATTTTTCAGTGGGAAAGGTCTATAGCCAGAAGGATTGCTTTTCATTTTTAAATTTGAGATCAATACAACAACTTTGCTCCCCTACTACAGTCCAAATTACATAAACTGAAAAACGGAGCAAAATACAAAATACTGCACTGATGGTGCAAGTTGAGATATTCACTGCATGTGAAGGTTTGTAATCTCTATTACTGTTTATGTTTTAATTTTAACTCTATGACTTGTGTACATCAGATCATTTGTTGGGATATAATCCCACTGTCTGAGTCACATTAAGTTTAAAATTATCATCATTTCAAGGGGATGTGGCTCTGTTTGTTAATGACCGCTACACTCATAACTGGCAACTCTTCACAGGCTGCAAGCCTGAAGTGATCCTGCAGCAGCTTACATTGTACCTTGTCAGCAACAGCTCATCCAGAAAAGCAGATGTTTTTTTGCAGAAAACTTTCTTGATCTCACAAGTCTTGAGAAAAGAGCTTTTTATTGGCAGATGTTTCTAATCTGAAAACCAATAGATGATGTTCCATCCACTCCAGTGACTGAATCAGTCTCTTTCTCTGTAAAGCTCTCACAGTCTGAGCATTTAAAAAAACCTTCAGGACTCTGACCACTTGCTCAGACACAACACAGGCCCCCATTTACTTACAATATTCAAGTTCTTAAACCACTCCAGGGCATCAGTAAATCAGCAAACTCAAACAACATGTGGTTCAACAAACAGTGGAGAAGAAGCCAAGAATTTCAGCGTATATAGCAAGCTAAATTAATGATTGTTTTTAATGGATTCAAATTGATAAATAATGAAGATCTTAGATTGACATGCATATATGTCTCTTTCAGATTGGCTCCTACTATGGCAGTGAGATTGCACCTGTGGATATTGACGGAGACGGTATAACTGACAACCTTTTGGTGGCAGCACCCATGTTCTTCAGTGGAGGCTTGGAGAAGGGAAAGGTCTATATCTATAGAGTGACAGAGCTGGTGAGTATAAACTCTAAAACCTTAAAAGAAATACAGAAAGGGATGACACATTAATCAGTTTCGGATTAAGCAACCCGCTACAGAGAATTGGGTCAACACCTGTTCAAACTCCAGACATTCCCAGTAATTTCTAACACACTTCACCATAAGTGTCCGGTAACACACACACCAAACCAGACTCCATGCTGCATTCCAGGTCCACAGTTAACACCCTGACATGGTGCAGGCAGACATTTGACACATGACCTTGTCCAGATTAAATGTGGCGATCAAATGAGAGAAGTTTGCCATGCCAGTGTGCAGACTTTATTAGATGTGTAGAATGAACTCAACAGGAAAGTATTCTGCCCCTTCTAAACCCATTTCCAGCCACCATTTGGAGGCGAGAACTTTCTTTCTAACAGAAGGAAATTTCCCGTTGTTCCAGGTCTGTCTTGCTCATTGGAATAATAAATTCTGTTTTGAAGCCATTGAACAGGCATAGAGGAGGTATTTAAATATCTCTTGTGGCCCAAACCACATCACAGGTGGCAGGCCAAGTTTAACAGTCAAAAAGAAAACACAAACAGAAAGAAATCACCCTTTAAAAAACGTCTGTCATCATCAGGACAGCACCGCCACATGTTCAGGGCAATTAATAATCATGATGTGGTTGATTCAGGTGTTGCTGTAGATGCTGCACAGTAATATTGTTCTGGAAAACTATTTAAGGTTGGACACCCTGGTTCAAAAATGTGTCACTGTGAATCTTACACATCCACAATGTGATTCTGCAGACTTGACTTAAGAAAAGGTGCACTGTGCATATATGGTACTATCAATTGTTATCCATGCCAGCAGTGTGGCATAAGCAATGCTGGTCAGTTGGTCCAGAAAATACAAAATATAAAAATAGACAAAAAAGAGATGTTTCTGCCTGCAAGCCCGCACATCAAAAGAAATGTTTGTACGTTTTGCATGTTAAAGTGGCTATAATCGATTTTTTGTATATCAGCAATGGGTCATATAACTTATTGTATGTGAAAGGTGTCGCTTGTAGTAATGAACCCACAGAGAATTATCACCCAAGTCTGCAGTTCCTCTCAGCTCTGTGGAGCTTTATAGTGTCTTTTAGCTCATTGTTTTGGTTTTCCGGCCCAAAGCTTTATTGTTTTGTTTCACTCTCATTACTCTCATTGCGTCGTTTTTCATCAAAAAGGCTCTAAAAACCCTCTGGACACTGCCTGCCCAGCACCAACAGACAGACACAGTTAGCATCTAGCTGGTGAACTTAGTGGAGCATTTAGCAGCGAAACGAAATTTCCCTCTGAAGTTGGTGGAGACCAAAACAGAGCTAAAAGGAGAGTGAATATTGGACTGTTGTTCTGCATCAGCTAGATGTTTATAGGCAAATGTTACTAACAAGTTCGCCGTATCTTAAATAATGACAATATGTCAATGTCATTTTCACATCTGCCCCCCAGTGGCCAAGAAATTATTGTTGGTTTAATATTGTCATTGTGAGTATGTTTGTATGCTGACGTTAGCATTTAGCTCAAAGCACAGTTGAGCCTACAGCCTCACAGAGCAGCTAGCGTGGCTGTGGACTCTTGTCTTGTTTATCTACCATCGAATGTTTTCCTGTGTCTCATTCATTTTAATACTGTATGAGAGGGATGTCTTGTCTTATCAGAAATGTATGGGTGGTATAGTTGGGATGCAGTCAGATCAAATGAATGAAAATGAAATTATTCTAAGTACAGGATAAGTGCAGATAATCAATGACAAGCTGATTCTGAGCTGCCTTTGCACCGAGGGCTCTGACCAAGTCCAAAGCTAAATAAAGTTGCCTAAAGTCTGGCAGCTGGTCCAAAATAAAATTCCATTCACTTCTAACACAAAAAGAAGTTGCACTTTTAACTTACTCCTGGGCCACCGCAGACTGGTTGTGACCCTTCATGGCCTCCTCACAAACCATATGTTTCAAATTTAAACAGCACAGAATATATTTCTCCCCATTTCTCTATCAATCTCCCACTTTGTCACACACACGCACACATCAGGTAGCCGAGAAGTAAAAGTTACCTTCCTAAATCAACTCCCTTCCCATTTATTCAACTGAAAAAACAAGTGATCTCATGTTTCGTCTGCCGACCCTAAATTATATTATGAACTGGGATGCCAAGTGGAGCAATGATATGCATGACTACTGATGGACTGGAGTATTTGGCTCCATTTTGTCAGAATGCTGTCTTTGAAGGATTTTCCAGTCGGGTAGTGGCTTTCAAAGACTTGGATATTTTCCATCAGACTTTACACTCACTAAGAATAGAACTTCAAATAAATACACTAAAGCTATACGCCGTTCTTTAGTTCTTTTATGACCCAGAGGTAAAATTCCTCACGTTTTTCGTTGCCAGATGTTCAAAAGGGCAAAATCAAAAGATTATGTGGAAAACACAGAAGCTGATCCAAACTTTATCTTTCGCTTCGTTTGATTGGAGGAAAGATGACAAATCTTGTTTGTTATTTTTTACTGAAACATGATTAGTTGACTAAAGATGGTTTAGAGATAACTGAAACAACAAACCCTGCTGGATGGAGAGTAACAATCTCTTCCTTGGTCTTGTAATGAGACATCAAAATAAATGGATGACAGATCATTTGAAGAACAGATCAGACCTTTGACTAGAAAACTGAGCTCTGCCAGAAGGCATAGACTTGCCTACTAGATAGGACATACAGTGAGACTTTGTCTGACTTACATACAGTATATGTGCTATTTTGAAAAATGGCCTTTTGGCATGTGCTTCTGTTTTCAATAAAGCATTTGTCCTGCACAGCTTTTATTTGTGTATGTATTCATACTGTAAAGGCTTTCTGTATGTTGTCTATGCATGTGCGTGTCACATTTTGGTTGAAGTATCAGAGTGTTTGCATGCTGAGAGTGATTTTCTAGGAGCTATTTCCAACATTAACCCTTTCAAATTCAGTATTTTTGACATAAGACGCTCTGACTTACTTGGTTGTAGTAATACTGATGCATCGATCAGGCTCAGGCAGTGAGTTCCGTTGTTGATCTGGCAGAGGTAAATATGAGCTCTGGAAAATGGGGGTCTTAACAGAAACTGGTAGCTACATCAACGAAAGTGAATGTTCTGTTCTTGCTGCAATTTCCTGGCGGGGTTGATTTTGGAGAGATTTTTTTCCCTTACAGTGTAGTTTAGTTTTGGCCAAAAGACCAATTTTCCAAAAAGCTAATACATAAAATATAATATATATTATAGAGTATATAAACATTAACGCTTTAGAGATAGCAGACACAAATACTACAACAGAGACTAATGAAACCAAAGAAATACACACCTCAGCCAAATCTGAACCCTATTTGTGAAGCCCAAACAAAGGTTAACTTTAAAGGTGATTACCCAGATGCACCAGTCCAACATGCACACTGCGGTTGTCTTTACAGTGGAATGTGGGACCTGGCTGGAGCAAGTGATAAGCCGAACAAAATGAGAAGTTATGTAAAAAGTCTAAATGAAACACAGGACTTTTTTTTCAGTTTTAAAGATCACATTTCATTGGTTCCAAGGTGTTTCTAGTGTGAGTACAATGTCATGATAACCTACAGTATTAGTATATTAGCCAAAACAATAAGACCCAAGTTAATAGTTCTCATGATGCAGCGTTTATTTCAGTTACTGACATTAATGGACATAGTGATGTCAGTGAGGAGAGTCAAGCTTTTGAAATACATGAAAGGTTCTTTTCATCTTGTGTTGTGGCTTAAAAATGTTTTTGTTCACTGACCCTGTTTGTTGCAGTTCATTTTATGGGGATGAGCAGCCAGATCTCCTGGTCTGGGACTCCCCCCGAAAGCTAATGTTGTGTTGTGTAATGCTTTGTGTGACAACACACGCTTTAGCACCATTATGTCTCCCTTCGTCCCTCAGAATCGTTTCATCCTTGAAGGGGCGTTGGAAATCCATAATGGTGGCCAGAACGCTCGCTTTGGCTCATCGCTTGCTCCTGTCCCCGATCTGAACGGTGATGGCTTCAACGACCTGGTGGTGGGAGCCCCACTGGAAGATGACCACAAAGGGGCCATTTATGTTTTCTTTAGCCAGCACAACAGAATACTACGCAAATATAAACAGGTAGGAGATGTGCAAAAAGTACAGTTAGAAGACAGGCAATGTATTTGTCTGTTTTTGCCTACCAACTATAGATTACTGCTGATCATTTTCCAAAGCATACCATATGTTTTCATTTGATTCACCACCTTCCAGGTAGCCATTGATTGATGTTCATTTGAGTATGGTAAAAGAAACCAACTTGCAGACACAACTTGCTACAAGTAAGTGTCATCCTATACTTATCTGTAGCCAGATGTGTGAAGCGTTAACTTGACAAGGAGCAACAGGTCAGGCGAAAACAGGGAACAGGCAGAAGTCATGAAGAGACAGGCAGGTGACTAGACCAAAAGACTGGAACACTAAGGCCACAGAGCACACACTAGCGAAAGATTAGGGGAAAAGGGGCTTGCGTATACTGAGTGACTGATGAGGGAATAGAGGGCAGGTGTGCAGGTGGGTGTGGAGATCGGGAGCAGCTACTGGACAGTAAAAGGCTTTGCAATGACAGTAGAGATTTGTGACAGACAGGCATGAGAAATTGACAGAATGTGCAAAATAAGTTCATCTGAGGCAGCCAACATGACAATACTGATTTAAATGCAAGCGGCTAGTTCCAGTGAACATAAGCTAATGGTATGCTTCAGAAAATGGTTGGTAGTAATGTAAAATATAGTATTTGCAGTAAATTGGCTAAAACATACAAAAACACACAAACCCTAGAAAGGCACAAAAAGTTTTGTTCTTGAAGTAATGTCATATGTAACACAAAACTCTTTTTGGCCCTTTGGCAAGAATAGTAATATATTTTAAGAAATGCTATTTTGGAGTGATGAAAGAAACTTGTTTTATTCTTGAGTAAATGATTTTCTATTTACTATCATGGCTTTAAATTTGCTTACTATATTTCCAAAAACTTTAACGTCACAGTTTAATTGCACATATGACTGCTCTGATAGTGACTTTATTGTGAGCTGTGGTTGTTGTAATAATGATCCTTATTCAGATTTCTTCCTCTGTCTGTTGTTCAGAGGATAGCAGCAGCAGATTTGGCTCCTGGCCTTCAGTACTTTGGTCGCAGTATCCATGGCACAATGGACATGAACAATGATGGCTCAGTGGACCTGGCAGTAGGTTCTCTTGGTGCTGCTGTTCTCCTTTGGTTAGTATTTCACCCAGTAAATAATACTGTAGTCAAAGACATAAAAGACAGTTATTGCAGTATTTTATGCAAAAGTACGAGATGGGCTCAACTCTTTAAAGAGATCCCTCTTACATTTTAAAGAAATATTCAAGTCTCAAAGATCATTGGTTGGCTTCATCTGTAACACCTTTATGCCCTCACAGGTCACAGAGTGTTGTCCGGATATATACCACTGTCAGGTTTGAGCCCAGTAAGGTCAACATCTTTGTGAAGGACTGTCAGAGAGGTGGCAAAGACGTGACCTGTATGTCAGCCATTGTATGTTTCAACGTCACTGCCAGGACAGCCATTCCTCCCACACAGGAAATTGGTAAGCCAGCAAAAATAATCCGCTGCTGTGGAAGCATCTCAGTAAAGTTTCCGAGTTCCTCCGCTTGTCTTTTCCTGATGTTTGGCATCTTCCCAAAGTTCATAAAACCCTATTTCAGCTATTGGTAAAGAAGTTAATTTTACTTCTTTTTACATCCTGTCAAATCTACAGAACAAGTTTTAAGAAAATAAAACATATGTTTTTCTTAAATGTGGAACACGTAATCATATTTAGCTTCTGAGACAAAATGATGCTTACACTGCTGGCTTTATTGTCAAACCTCTGGATATTCTCAAACATTTAACAGACCATTTTTACCAATACACTTGAGCAGAGTAATTCATATTTTGGATCCGTATTTGCAATATAGTTCGGCTGTTGTTTGGACTGTGGTACATGACAGGATGAAACATGGTTGGTTTCAAGTGAGAAAAGGCATTCATATATATTCATACATATATATATATCCTTCATGTCATGGCTCCAATAGACTTTTCAACATGCGGCTTCCTGTAAAAACTGTGATGGCTCCTTCCATTCAGAGTGGCGCCAAAGCAAAATGTTTCTTTACTAGCAGTAAGAGATTCTGATCTCACTGCTGTTTCTCTGCCAAAGCTAATGCTGCTGCATGAAAACTGGTAAATATGAACCACACTGGTGCTATCAAATGTTCCTTTCGTTGTGCGAAAGTTGGTTGGAATGCATCTACAAGTCATCTGTTTTATTCGACTTAAAAAAGAGAGTTGTTTCTAATGGTTTGGTGGTGGTGACAGCTCATAGACAACTCAATCCTGCAGATGGGTGTTGTGGCACTGATAGTAGCCCACCTGCATATAACCGCAGGGTTTCTCTGCTCACAATTTGTTTTAAGAGATGTGATGGCGGGGTCCAGTTTCATTGTATATCACGTTGGAGGACGCAGAGGTGCGGGGGAGCGTGTTTTGAGTTAACCTTTTGACCCTCGGACATCTTTATCAAATCTATCAGATGTGCCAAAACAGAGTGGAGGAGGAACAGAGGGAGTTATCTTGTCTTCCATGGCTGCATACAGTGGAACACGTTCATTTAATTTTCCTCTCATTGTCGTGTCTGGCTAGTAATGCATGGCAGATGTGCTGGTGTTTGTGAGTTCGCTGTGGTCTGCTGTATGAAATGGAACTGTTCTTTTTCTATACCTCTCAAGTTAACCTTATTTATGGAAATATGTATTGACAGTATTTGAGAGTGGTGTCACCTGGAGGACTCAACTCAACTACTTTTTAGACGTCCTTTGTAGGGATAATTAGAGGAAATGTACTGATGTTAAATGTTGCTGTGTAGCCCAATAGCTCTCAAAACTGCGAAAGTCCAAGTTAGAAGTTTGTTTGTTTTTTAAATCACAGTTTCTCTCATCAAAAAAGGGAAACACCTTTTTAGAATAGTGGATACTGATAATTATAATGTGGTAGAAAGTGGAGAAAAGCTTCAAATTTAGTATCCGTTATCTGCCCAGATCTTTAGCATAAGGCATTGGGATTTCTCCTGCTCGGAAATTCTCTAGTTGACCCCAAACACGTTCAACAAGTTCAGCCTTTTTCCTCGTGGCATGAAAACACGAGGCAATAAATGGAAAGCCTCTTACACAATGTGGCTTGGAAGTGACTCAGTACTGAAACCAGAGGGTTTGGATTCTTGTATATGTTGGTCACACATTCATCATATGTTCAGAGTCAAGCTAATATTGCATTGCATAGCTACAGTGATGTCATTTACCAAAGCCTGTTGCTGCCATTTGTCAAGTAGCCTGCATCAGCGTAAGTAAGAACAGAAGCCCATTGATCTTAGAAACATTTGAACACAAGTAGAATAGTATCTTTTCTACGATTTCACATAGACGTGTAGTTTCTTAACTCTTCCTATCACCCACTAGGGATCAAATATAATGTCTCCATTGCGGAGAGACGTTTCAATCCCCGGGCCGTACTGGACAACGCAAACAAGCTGCAGCCTCAAAACCTGACCCTCCTTCCTGGAGAAGAGGCCTGCGAACACATCTACTTCCACGTCATGGTGAGGCCCGTGATGAGAGTTGCAAAAGTCACATTCAAGACATTGGTGACAATGAGATAATTGGCTTTAATTCTATTTGTTCTTTTGATTTCGTTTGAACTTTTTGTACTGACAATAATTCATTTCAGTTATTTTTATTAAATAAAAAGAGTCCAGTTTTAACATGTTGAATTTCAGCAGAACATACTTCAGTCAGCTTCCTCAGTCTTAAAGTATCCTTGTCGATATTGCTCTCCCACATTGGTCAAAACCAACACACACTGCACATTAAAATGCGATTATAATAATATCTTTTGAGAATTTCTGAATCTTGTACATTGTGTAAACCTTTTGAAAGCAAAAAATATTTGAATGCCTTAGATAAAGTGCCGTGATAGAGTAATTCCACCTCCACAGGCTAATCTTTGAATTTAATGTTTTATATTAGGAGACCACAGACTATGCAAGGCCCATAGTGTTTGCTGTGCAAGTGGGGCTACAAGATCCAGACCACGGACCAGTTCTAGATGACAGCTGGCCTACTGTTGTGAAAACTGAGGTGAGAGACAATCTGACATCTTATCCTGTCTTTGCTCTCAAGTTATTAAAATGCACTCCCATAAATTATCGTCTGATTCTATCGAAGTGCATATAGAAAGGAAAGGATTAGTAGTTTCTTTGACTTACAAAAGCGTGTCTCTTTGGCTAGCTGCCCTTCTGGAACGGCTGTGACGAGGATGACCGCTGCATACCTGACCTGGCCCTGCAGAGTATGACTGACCTGATGACTCGAAGGTAGGCACTACACACAGATTCATCACAGACACATACTGTAGAATAGACAGACATACTACATTTTACACACGTCCGTTTAGAATAAAACTGATCCTCGGCTGCTCTGTCACTTCCCTGCCTCCCTGCCTCCCAGTCAGTTCTGTGCGCAGCCTGTACAGTCTCGTGGTGCTTTCTGCCGTCATCTAAGTGAAGGAGGGAGCGAGGGATCTCTGCGGGTTCTAGAGGGAAACAGGAGGAGGATGGTGGTGGATGTCCGATTGGAGAACAAAGGAGAGAACGCCTACAAAGCTCGCCTAAATATCACCTATACACCCAATCTACGCTTCTCTAGCCTCATAGTCAAGGTACATTGTCATCACCCAAACTCATTTCATACGGTTTGTGATGACAACATATTTTATTGAATTGTGTGAAAAGAGTCTTGGGTTTCATCAGCAGATGAGATTAGATAAATGCCGCATTTAAGCTACCAGTACTGTGTTAAAAATCTAATCTGTTGTTATTTTTGATCCAGGATAACTCTGACATCAAAATAGAGTGTTACGTTGAGGACAAACTGAGGAATGAGAAGATCTGCAATGTCAGTGCTCCGTTCATGAGGGCCAAAACACAGGTGAGATGTCACACTCACATTGAAAAATCCCCAAGCATTTTTTAAAATGCCAAAAAAGTGACTGTGGAGTTGTGACTTTGTTTATTATTTGCCATTAGATAATCTACTAACAAAACATTTAGACTTAATTGCGTATATGTTTTGCTGTTGTATTCATGTGAAAAAATAAAATCAAAATGATGGATTGGCAGATTTGCAGGTTTTACACTGATTCGAGACCATTTTCTTAAATTCTATCTGACATTGTGTTCCTGGGTGTTTTAAGTCCGAGAAGGTTTTTAAGTGAGAATCATAATTTTTGTATTTATCTGACTGAACAGAAAGCAGATGTAAAAGTTGATCTTTCCAACCATAAAAAAATCATTCATATTTTCAAACTGATTCAAATATGATCAAAATCAGTTTAGATGTTAGCACTTCTGACTGAAATAAAAATCTGGATACATGTCCGCAGCCCTGTCAGAGCAGTCTCACAGCCCGCATTGTGCCGCTTCTCCGGGGCTGAAAAAACATTGACGTGGGTCCTAGTAGACCACAGGGGCCCAAAACACATGCTGCAGGCCTTAGATGACCATGACAGACCACACTGGTTAATGTAAAACCCACAAGCCAACCAGAGGAGCCCAGGTTAGTTCTGGATGTGAGATCCTTTCTTTCTCTAGTCTGACATCAGAGTCTACAGTGTTGACACTAAAACATGTCCTTCTGTATTTAACTTTGTAATGATAACAAATGTGAGTAGGACGCAGCTGTAATATAAATTTGACTCTCACATTTTCATATTATTACATCAGTTTAAAAAGCTTTCAATGGCTTGACAAAAAAAACATATAAGAGAGATCAACATCCTCATCTTGATTTATATCCTCCAAGGCTTGAAGTGACTCAACATTATATGCATAGAGGATGATTAATACTCTGTGTAGTTTCCTAGAACAGTCACATGCTCTTAAACCTGAAGACAAGTTCAAGATACTATATAGTCCAAGCAGGAAGTGAAAAGGGGACTATGTTCATAGAAGTAGCAATCAGCCATCCACAGCATCAGGCACCAGTGTTGAGGATTTTATATGATCCAGAAAGGGCTTCCAGATTGTGTAAAAAGTTTTTAGAGAGCCCTTGGTAGAGTATCTTATTTTCTCCAGTGTGATACAGTTCAATGCCTCCTTGATCCAATTTCCAAATTTAGGGGTTGAAACATGCTCCCATATCAGAATAATAAGGCGCCTAACCAGTCGTGGAAGTAGCAGCTGATCAGTTGTTATAATATGATCAACGTTCCTAAGTTACTTAGCTCACACGATGTTCATATTTTATGTGTTTAAGAATGAACCTCCACAAATTGACACACGGTCACTGGCACAACAACATATTGGTGTAACTGAAAACCTACATATGTATATGTATAGAGTTTGAAGGATTTCTGTGACACAAGCCATAACATATGTGAGTCCTGTTGCCGTCTCTTACACATTTTTGTACTTTTGTACACAACATTGCATGTTTTGAAAGCATTTCCCTCCAGGTTAAAGTACCTGCCCCTTGTTCTGACATAAAAATCAGTCAAGCAAGACCTTCTTCCTCTATACACTATAAAAAATTATATTAGCATCCCATTTGGTTGTCATTACATTATCATACATCTTAGCAACAGGGTAAATAGAACAGAAGAACCTCAGCCAAAAAGAGCATTTTCTCTCCGTTTTAGCCCAGTGCACCAGGTGAGACTGAGTGAAAGATACTGAGAGTTTCTTTTCTCTCATCTGTTACTGATTCTCACATTTAATTCTGCCGTTTCCAAGCCTTTCCAAAGGCTTGTAATGTCAACGATGTTTATGAGACTCTGCACTGTCTGGTGTATTTTACAGCACGGCATCAAGTTTTATATTTAGAGGGTGATGTCTGAATTAACTTTGATAGGGATGACATTGATGGTACATCGTACAGTGCTATTAAACAGCAAGCAGATTATACGTAAGCCATCTTTTCCATTAATGTCTGAACAATAGTCTTTCTTACTTTCTATACTGATATAAACTCTGCTGACAAATACTGAAGGAATGAAGTAATGAAGGTGATTAAAAGAGTTCATGAAATGTCCTAACCACGTCATTATCACAAACAATAGTCATCTCCTGGGTTACGAAAATATCACTGCTTTTCTCTGTAACGCTCCGCAACAACTGAACCAAGAGGACTCCGGTCACCCTTTTAAACTTACTGAGTGATTCATACCCACTCATTCGGCCTGAACAGCATCCAGAGCCACAACGCTGATCTGCTCTGGTCGAGAGCCTTTTAAAAATGTGGCACAGTTAAACAAGGCTGATTGTACCCCGGTGTGGCTGCCAAGCCTGCCCAAACTGCTGTTTAGCTGAAGGAAAGTAGGAACCTCAGGGCAAGCTTTTTTAAAATAGCCAGTTATCACTCTTGTTTTGACTTTTCCGGTTGCTTTTGACCTGTGTAAAACCAGCATGTACTGTAAACTTTACTGCTGCAGCAAAGTGAGGTTCTGAAAATCACACCCTGTGTGGTGACAAATGTGTTTTTGTTTCTCGTGTGTGTACGCCGATACAGGGAACATTATCGCAATGAAATGTATTATGATTGACAGTGAAGGGATGTGGGCAGACTACATCAACTCAGAGGAGGAAGGGGAGCTTCATGCTCTGTCTGAATTTCCATGTTCAACTATGCTGTCGCACGAACGTCCTCTAGCCACGGACGATCACGCCTTCCAAACCCATACCACTTGCATGCATGTGTGTGTCTCTGTGCATTCTTATGTGTGTGTGTGTGTGTTTTCATTAAACTGTCTTCTAAACGACCGTCACATAGATTCATCCAATTGTTTTGAAAACCAGACTGGACTTTCTTTTCCAGGACATCTATAACAAAGAATGGACAGGGGTCATTTTCCACAAATGGGCTAAGATTATATGAAAATAGGTCATCATTTGTGTATGTATGTATATCTGTGGTCTGTCAGGGATGAGTCAGTCTATATGGAGGAGGGAAGCTACAGTAAACCTTGTTATGCATTCCTCTCTGGTCAGACGGAATCCGTCAGGATTTCATTACAGCATGGAGGACTGTAAACAACACTCAGCTCAGTTTGCTCTGCTGCCAATCAATCCTCCTCTCCCTCCTCTCCTCTCCTCTCACCTCACCTCACCTCTCCTCTCCTCTCCTCTCCTCTCCTCTCCTCTCCTCTCACCTCACCTCTCCTCTCCTCTCCTCTCCTCTCCTCTCCTCTCCTCTCCTCTCCTCACCTCTCCTCTCCTCTCACCTCACCTCACCTCACCTCACCTCTCCTCTCCTCTCCTCTCCTCTCCTCTCCTCTCCTCTCCTCTCCTCTCCTCACCTCACCTCACCTCTCCTCTCCCCTGTCCACTCCTCTCCTCACCTCCCCTCTCCCCTGTCCACTCCTCTCCTCTCCTCTCACCTCACCTCACCTCTCCTCTCCTCTCCTCTCCTCACCTCACCTCTCCTCTCCTCTCCCGTCCACTCCTCTCCTCTCCTCTCCTCACCTCACCTCTCCTCTCCTCTCCTCTCCTCTCCTCACCTCACCTCACCTCTCCTCTCCTCTCCCGTCCACTCCTCTCCTCACCTCCCCTCTCCCCTGTCCACTCCTCTCCTCTCCTCTCCTCACCTCACCTCACCTCACCTCACCTCACCTCTCCACTCCTCTCCTCTCCTCACCTCTCCTCTCCTGTCCTCTCCTCGTCTAGTCTCATCTCCTCTCCTCCTCTTCT